>NW_026695215.1:18477500-19677500 GCF_021218885.2 Marmota monax
CATTTTTTTTTTAAAAAAAAAAAGAACACTTAAGGGAACTTTTGCTAGAGCATTAATTCAAGAAGCATAAACTTGAGGGGCTGGGGTTGTGGCTCAGTGGTAGAGCACTTGCCTTGCATACATGAAACACTGTGTTTGATCCTCAGCACCACATAAAAGTACATAAATTAGTAAAACAAAGGTATTGTGTCTATATTCAACTAAAAAATTTTTTAAAAAGAAGCATGAACGTCAGCTAGAGACATAAGTCCTCCTAGCCCCTCCCTGGATTTAAGAAACCATTATTTGTCCTGGGAGAAGACATCTTTCTGTAGGGTCTTGCTGACAGACCTGTGTATTTGCTCCTGGGAAAAGTTGCAAAGCTTTTTAGCCTTTTAGCATGTTGCCCTGGTGGATGGATGGCTCCAGGATTGAGTGAGTCAGAGAAAGCAAGAAGAAAGTTTCTTCCTATATCCACTACTGAATAGAACCACATGCCTATAGATTATCCCTAAAGACACATAGTTGCTCAGCCTCACCCAGATATAGAGGAGGTCTCTATGATTGGGAAAGCAAGAGAACCTGCTAATCATCCACCACCTCTACAAACCCTGCCAGGCATATCAGAAGGGAAGTCATTGCTTTGAAAAATGACTCAGGATTGTCTTCAAAGATGAAGACAATCCTGCTACAAAACTTTAACTCTGTAGTTTGAAAAAAAAATAACAATGTAATTAGAAAAAGCTATGCTTGTTAAGTGAAGAAAATATAAAAAAAATATAAAGATGAAATCTGAAATCACCCATGATTTTACCTTTCAGAGACGAACACTGACACTTCAATGTGTTTCTTTCCAGTCTTTCCTTGAATACAAAGAAGGGTGGGCATTAGGACTCAGCAATAGTAGATCTTTATGCTATATCTTAATACATTTTTTTTGAATTTTCAGAATATATGAAACTGTCACATATCACAGTTTTCAAAAGTGACAAAATGCACCTTTGACATTTCGATCCGATTTTTTTAAAGATGAAAAGTTTGGCACCAGAAAGTTAGGAGGAAGTTACGGGAACACTCTCATCTGACCTGTAACTTACTATTAAATGTGATATCCTAATTTTTTGGTTCATATTATGCCTCTGTGTCATTAAATATTCTTTAAAGTATTTTAATGAATGCAAAATACTTCAGTGGTGGGACAATCTGTTTAATATTTCATTGAAAGTTTCTTACTCTTCAACATTTAGAATATTTTCACACTTTTTAACTAATATATAATACCATGAAGGATACTCCTGCTTATAAATCTTTGACCATATCTCTCCATGTTTCTTGAGGACAAACCAGTAGGAATGAGACCTATAGAGTTTTAGGGGATTTTTCCCAGTGTTTGACAGAGGGTCTCTCCTGTAAAGCTTCTAGAGTTTGTCTGTCTAGCTGTGCCCATTGATTTAAACCTGAGATCACGTGAACACCTAAAGTGTCTTTTTCATCTAACAGATTTGACAGTATGTCACCTTCATCCTTGATAGATAATGGCTTTTTTAGTTTCCTTCTCTATCTATTCTTACCTGTGCCCAGCTCCAACCATTCTTAACAAGACCATCCCTTTCTCCATATTTGCCCTCCCAGGCCCACTCTTTACTGCCTTTTCCCTTGGAGACCCCCAGTGGCCAAGAACATGACTGTCTACAAGTGACATATTGGCTCAGGCCGTTCTCCCTCCCAGGGTATTTAGTGACCTGGTGGGTTGTGACTGCCATGACCACTTGCATTTTAAAAGAGAATCCCAGCCAGGCATGTTGGCACACACCTATAATCCCAGCAGCTCAGGAGGCTGAGGCAGGAGGATCTCAAGTTCAAAGCCAGCCTCAGCAAAAGCGGGGCACTAAGCAACTCAGTGAGACCCTGTCTCTACATAAAATATAAAATAGGACTGGGGATGTGGCTCAGTGGTTGAGTGCCCCTGAGTTCAATCCCCACTATAGCTGCACCCCCCTCCTAAAAAAAGAGGATCCTACAGAAGGAGCCAGGCTTAACTCAAAAGAACAACTAAAGATGGGGGTCACAGAAACAATAAAAAAAATGATATCAGAAAGAGGCATGAATAGGATGGGAAAGCAATTGAAGCCATGGGCTTAGCTGAACTCACCTGCTTGAAGAGAGAGGAAGAGGAAGAATAGTGAATCAAGTCTGGAGCCCTGAGAAGGCTACACTTTTGAGTCGGTGGTGCAGGCTGTCAGGGGAGCAACGGGTGGGAGGCCTGTTGGTGGGGCTGGGCGAGGGGGAATGAGAAGGTGGATAGGAGAACAGAGGGAGCCTCTCTCTGCTTGCCAGTGAGCAGTCTGTTCTCATGCCTACAAGGCCACTGTAGGTACCACTCTATAGCTTCAGGCAAGAGGATGCCGTGCAGAAGCAAGTGTTGGAAGATTATTCCAATAGCTGTGGCTTAATAAATCGTGGTGGAAAGAGACTAGGATCAGGAAAATCAAACAATAAACTGTTGAATGACTAATAGCTGATATATATCATGATACCTATTAGCATCAGCAATTGGTTTGTTAGGCAGTGTATTAAGCATCTCACATATATGTATGTATACACATAAAAGCTAGCCCTGATCTATGTTGTAAGTATTCTTACCTTACTTTATACACGAGGAATAGGGAAACAGAGAGGTTAGGTTACTTGCCTAAAGTCATACAGCTAGTAAGTAAGTAGTAGGATAAAGGCTCACACCCAGGTGTTTAATCCTGTACTGTTAACCTGTCACGGGGCAAAGGCCTTGACTGTGAGGGTAGTTATGGCCATGGAGAGAAGAGTCACTGTGCATACACTTTATGTTGCAGGGAATAAAGAGAGCAGGAGGGGGGAAATGTAAAGACTGCTTCTTAGAAAATTTTTAGAAATAGCCAAGACAAGAACTGAGGGTAAGAAATGTTGGCGTTCCAGGACAATAATCATCACACAGCTCAGCTGCTTTCTGTATTATTATTCTAGGCAGAGGCCTAGGCAAGCTGTATTAGTTTGTTCAGGCCGCTGTAACAAAAATGCCATACATTGGGTGACTTAAACAATAGAAGTTTACTGCTCATAATTCTAGAGCCTGGGAAGTCCAAGTCCAAGGTACTGGCACACTCAGTGTCTGGTAAGGGTCCACTATCTTGTTCTTAGATGGTGGTTTTATTGCTGTGTCCTCACATTGAAAGGGAAAGTGAAGCATCTCTGGGGTGTCTTCAATAAGGCCACTACTGTCCCACTGGAACTTAACACCTCCCAATGCCACACTCCTCCAGATGCCATCACACTGAGGATTGACACTTCAACATAGGAATTTGGAGAAGCCACAAACATTTAGTCTGTGGCCTAGAATCTCTGTGGGACTCAGTTCAGGTAAAATATGAAGAGTAATCATCACTTTTTATTGGCACTTATTATGTGCCAGAAACTGGGGCTAGCAGCTGGACGTGTATTATCTCGTTTATTTCTTACAGCAAAACTATTTTTATTTTTATTTGTAGATAATAAAACTGAAACTAAGAGGCCGGGATTGTAGCTCAGTGGCAGAGCGCTTGCCTAGCATATGTGAGGCACTGGGTTTGATCCTCAGCACCACATAAATATAAATAAATAAAATAAAGGTGTCATGCCATCTACATCTAAAAGGAAAAAAAAAACTGAAGTTAAAAGAAGTTAAGTGACTTTCCCAAAGACAAAACTCCTACAGCACCATGGATTGAAGCCAGGAAAGTCTGACCCCAAAGGCCAGCACCTCCCTGCCCACTCGTAGCTGAAGATAACATCTCCAGTTCTAGTTTGGGGCTCTGCTTCTTCCCATTTCCGAAGGACCCTTTCCCATCCACAAAGAAAGGCTGAGCTTTCCCTTTCTTACCATCAAAATCCCTCCCTTCCCATACTTTCATCAAAAAGAAAAAAAAAAAAATCTGTCAGTCCTTAGGCCCTGTGGGCTGCTAGATGACTTTCTTCCACCCATGATCCTGAAGGACCCAGCCAAGGTGTGGAATCAGCAAGGCTGGCTTGGAGTCGAGGTTCCTGAGCTCACAGATGTATAATTATGAGCCAACCTCATCTGTTCATTGAGCTGTTGGGAGGCCCAGTAAGTGATGCATGTGAAACACTTTGTGAAGGGAATCGCCCCATGTATCTGGTCCACGGCACCAACCCGTTCTCCCTGGCCAGTCAGGATTGAGTCCAGAATAACCAGCCCCAATGTTGCTCCCTCCACATTAGGGGAGATGAAACTGTCGACCGGGAAGTGGGGCATCCATCAGAGGTCGGCGGTGAGCTGAGCCACCTGCTTGCAGAGTCCGGGCTGGAGTGGGAGCCAGGCAGGATGGCCTGCGTTTGTACAGGGCTTTGTGCCGTACAAAGGACATCAACATCTGTTATCCAGTTTGCTTCAAAACCACCCTACAAAGCAGGCAGGGTGGACGGCATTATCCCTGCTGGTCAAAAGAGAAAACAGAGCCTTCAGACATCAGGAAGTTGTCCAAAATCTCATAGTTCCCAATGGAGAGCTGTGCCCAGACCCTGGTCTCCAGCCTCCAAGGCAACAGCTATTTCTGGTTTTCAGAATAGACAGGGAGGAAGAGGCTGGGACCCGCAGCACAGTTTTATTGCTCTGCTCAGCTTGTGTAACTGACTCAATAATATAATGATAAACTGAATAAAGTATGTATAAATGTATAGTTTTGTACAAATTGCAAATAATTGTATAAGTATATAAGAAATGTATAAATTAAGCATACATTAAATTTGATTGGGCAGGGATTTTTTTTGGTTTGTTTGTTTGGATTTCAAGTTGAGAATATCTCGAACATTCTGGAAGGGCCTTGCAAACTCCATTGGCCCTATGCACAATGTCAATAGAGTCTGATCGTTAGAACCTCCTGCTCCCTAATCCAGCCCCACCCTGTGTCAAGGGCTCTACTCAACTCACCCCACTTAAACCCAGATGTGGGATCTCCTCCCCGCCAGTGGCCAGGAAGCCAGGGGTGCCTCCAGGTTGACAGGTGTCCAGGGCACTGTCATAAGGAATGGTCACAACCTCTGCTTGTATTTAAGCCTTAGTTTTAATGTCTGCTCTCTAGAATCCTTCTTTGACTCTACGAAGGTAGAGTAATTTTTGTGTCCCCACAGTGCCCAGTAATGAGTTCGATCATGCCGTAGTGAATATCAATTGCTTGTAGGTCACCTATAGACAGTGAATGTCTTGAAGCCAGAGACTATGTCTTAGGAGCTGTCAATAAATGCTTCTGAGACAGTGTAAGTGCACGGATGAACCAATGAATAAATAAGTGAATATTATTTACATCCCCTCTACCTCTTAAATTCCTTCAGTGTCAGAGATGAAACATGGCAATTAGTCTGAAAAAAAAATGGTTTAAAAAAAAATAGCTTTGAAAGTTGAGTGCAGGGGCACACACCTGTAATTCTATCTACTTGAGAGGATGAGGCAGGAGGATCACAAGTTGGAGGCCAACCTGGGCAACTTAATTAGAACCTGTCTCCAAACAAAAGGGTGGTGGTGGCGGGGGGAAGGGGGGAACTGGGGATGCAGCTCAGTGGTAGAGCACCCCTGGGTTTAATCCCTAGTACTGGGAAAAAAGAGAGAGAGAGAGAGAAAGAGAAAAAAGACAAAAAAAAAGAGCATTGATAATAAGTCATATTTTTTCCAGGGCATGGCCAGAAAAGGGAGGTGCACTAATTTCCTCTCTCATGTTCTTGATCCTCTGAACTTGTTGAAAGGTTATAATGTCTCCATTCCTTACCAGGTCACTAATATCCAAACCTTAGTAGCCAAGTGTTTCCTATGCCACTGTTTCAATGTATCTATTTCTTTTGGTGAATGCAATTTTTAAAAATCTACCTTTGGGCTTTCTCCTTGACCTAAAAAACAGCAATGAGCACTCCACATTCTTTAGGAGAAGTCCTCCCCAGCCTTTATATGGAGAAGTGAGTGTGTGCCGGAACCTGTCGTCCACAGTGGGAAGTTTGATTCATCTCACCGGGGAACGGTAGGGGGCAATTCCAGTCTGAGCTTCCACTTCTTTCTTTAATGAAGTGGCACCTATTTGGATGATAAGGAGTCACTGAAAATTGGGAACATCTTACAAATGCAAAATGCCCTTTTATATAGCAATGTATATCTTATTTTAGAATGTGTCCTATAATATTATTCTACTATAATAAGGATCCCTACAAGGAGTTTATAATAACTTGGGGAAATGTTTATGAAATAACATTAACTTTAAAAGCAGAATGTAAAATTATATATACAGTGTGTCCTCAATTCTGTCTTTTAAAAGTGCACATAGAAAAGAGAAAGATGGTTTTTCTCGTTTAATCTTCACAACAACCCCATGGTGTTATTATGTGGAATTATTAGATAATTTGCCCAAAGCCATACAGCTATATGTACTGCCCAAGGTCACAATACAAGTAAAGGAGTTTGATTGTGTTTGTATTTTTCATCCAGAAGGCCATTCGGGAGGGAGGGAGGACTATTCAGGGCTCTGCTTCTAGGTGCATGGTTGAATTGGGATTCCATAGCACTGTGGAATCTGATGCAGCCAAGTGCTGTGCTTTTTGGCCAATGAAATATGAATTGAATGGCAGTGATGTCACTTCCAGATGCGAACTTTATAGCCACTATGTGTTCTCCCTTTTTTCCCCATCCTCTCAGTTTAGATCCTGGAATAAGGACAACATGAAATAGAATTGATATGTGTCATGAGTGAGAAATGGGGCTTGAGTTGTTTTAAGCCACCAGTGTCCCACAGTGAAGTCAAGCCTGTTCTGATGGATTCAAGGGGATTGAACATTGATGCTGGTTGATGTGAACATTCTCACATGACCTCCTATGGTATAAAGGAGTAGTGATATGATACTATGAAGAGGCTGGGTGTGTTGGCTTTCCATTACTATAAGCAAATACCCGAGATAATCAACTTACAGGGGAAAAAAAGGGTTATTTTGGCTCATGGTTTTAGTCCATGATCAGCTGGTCCCATTGCTTTGGGATATCGTGGCAGCAAAGTATGGCAGAGGGAAAAAAAAAAAAAACAACTCACCTCAAGGCCAGGGTGCAAGGGAGGAAGAAGGAAGTAGAGTACTGCTATCCCCTTTGAGAGCATATTCACAATGACCTAAGATGTCTCACTAGGACCCATCTTTTAAAGCCTCCATTACCCACTGTTTTGCTCAGTGTTTTTGCTGCTGTGACCAAAAGACAAGAACAAGTAGAGGAGGAAAAGTTTATTTGGGGACTCATGGTTTCAGAGGTCTTAGTCCATAGAAAGACAGCTCCATTCCTCCAGGCTCGAGGTGAGACAGAGAACATGTGTCATAAGGGTGTGGCAGAGGAAAAAAGCCAAGACCCTGGCATCAGGAAGCAGAGAGAGAGAGAGAGCTCTGCTTACAAGAACAAAATATGTACCCCAAAGGCACACCCCCAGGGACCCATCTCCTCCAGCCACATGCTACCTGTCTACAGTTACCACCTAGTTAATCCTTGTAGGGGATTAATGCACTGAATAGGTTAAGGCTCATCACCCAATTATTTCACCTGTAAACTTTCTTGCATTGTCTCACACATGAGCTTTTGGGCGACATCTCATATCCAGACCATAACACCTCTCAATAGCATCACAGGCTGAAATTTAAACTTTTAATACATGGGGCTTTGGGGGACAGATCCAAGCTAGAGCACTGGGTTTTAGAGCCAGACCTGAATTTCAAGACAAGCCATTAATCTGCCTAAACTCATTTCTATACTTTAAAAATGGAGATTATAAAATGTCCTAAAAAGAGCTGTATTAAATAAGATAGTGCATATAAAGTGCCGGCCACTTAGGAATCAAGGAACTTCTTATTATGAAAATTATTCTGCACGGTTGATTTTTATAAAGATGCCTCAATCCTGATGTGTTTGATTACCAATGGGTTGTACCTTTTTGATTTCAGTTTTTTTCTTTCTATCTATAAACAAAAGATGGCTCGTTTTCCCTCTTATTGAACAGTAATAAATAACAATATAACATTAACTTATTGATCTATTTCTCTGAGGGAAAACCAGTGCTTACCATGATTTAAAATTTAACATTAGTAAAAATTAAATATTAAGACAAAATTAACAGGAGAAGATGACATCATTGAAAATCCATTTAAAAGATATAATAGATCAACTATGCATAATAACAATCTAAAGAAGGCCTTCTCTGCCAAATACAGAATTCAAGCTCCTGGCCTCAACAAACTTTTAATCTGAGAAAATTAAATACCTACAAAAATATCCATGGCAGCTGAAAATTGCACATGATTATATTCCAGAATCATTTAACTTGCTGCTCTACTGCTGGATGAAATCGTAGAGTATATACCTCCCCTACCACTTTCTAACTTCTTCTTTTTTCCTCATCCCATTACTCTTAATCTGCTCAACAAGAGGGAACATTTGTGAATATATCAGGTTGTGGCTATTTCTTAATATAATGCATCTGAAAAGCAGGTCATTCCATTAGAGATATTCTGTGGGAAGAGGAAAACCTTCACCCTCCTCTTCCAATGTTAGATCATCCCTTTGTACCTCCTTCTTAAGTTCCTCCCAAGAGTGGAGCTGGTAATCCATTGGTGAGAGCCCAAGACATCCCTGTACATTCTCTCAGTGGTACAAGCCGCCATGTCTGAAACGCAGAAACATGAGGCGTAATCTCTCTTCCACGGGCACCTTCAAACCCAGAGTCAGATTCATTTAAGCAGAGATAAAGCAGTTATGAGAGATTCTATTGGCTTCCTTAATGAGTCCAACCTCATTTTCCCAAGATTAATAACAGGGAAAGAATTTTACCATGGTGCTGCTGTGCCCCCCAGCTCTGATATGCCAACTGAGAGCCACCTTCCCCTCAGGGAGATCACTATCACCTCTGCAATCATTGCCCTGGCTGCTTCAAAGCCATGGCCCAAAGCATGCCTCCGGGTTCCTAATTGAGTCCCCAGGCACCCAGAGGAAGGCTTCTCTCTCACTCTCAGTAGAGACAGAGTGGGAAAGGCCTTCTGGATGATTTCTCTCTTATATCACCATGGCTACTCCCCATTATTCCTCAGAGCCACAGGTGCCTTGAGGAACCAGTTTATCTTGCCCTCCTCCAGTAGATACCAAGAACAAGGTCAGCCCTAGGCCAGCTAGCCTCCACCTACCCTGCTCTCTGGGTCTGTGATTACACTGCCAAGGGCCAATGCTGGACTCACCCTGGGCTAAAAGATGTGAACCTGCTCAGGACAAATGTATTGTAAGTAGAGAGGAGAGGGGTGGGATCAAAGGTGTGTCCTCTCAGCCTTGTCCATATAGATAGGACAGACACCTCGTCATGCTGATCAGCAGCCATGGAACTCCTTACTTCACAAATCCCCTCACCACAGATGCCAGTCAGATATTGACAGAGGAAAAGGAACATCCAACTTATTGGCCATCTATACCACCAAGTTTCTTTACTGAGTATCCACCCCTTCTGAGCAAAAACTCTTGATTGATTTAGTTCTCCTTCTCACTTACTAGACTGTGTCTTGCCCTGAGAAACTCACAGTCACAGAGAAGGAATAACACTCTTCAAGGGGGAGAGGTTGAGCATCTGTGATCCAGGCAGGGTCAGCCGAGGTTATCTAGCCCAGAGATCTTTTTACAACATCACTCTGCTTTTTGTTCAATCCTCAGCATAGAAAACCCACAGTTAAAGGCAGAGCCCAAACTAACCACATATGGTTGAATCCTCTCCCCGACCTGGTCCTGGGGATTGAACTCAGGGACCCATGCATGTTAGGCAAGTACTATTCCACTGAAATACCTCCCCACCCCTTATTTCCTCTTGTATGCTACCTCCCCATTCCTGTCTTTATTCCTTTTTATATGAATTGACCTGTGACTCTGTTAATGTCAAATGAACCAGTAAAGATAAAATAGATACATGTCAATATTATGGTAAGAAGAAAAGAATTTTTTTTTTTTTTTTAGAAAAAAAGTGCCAGTCCGTTGAATGAAGGGGGGGAAAAAAATCACTGTTATTTCCAATAAATCCTCGTGTCTTTTTATACCTTCAGCATATTTGATTGTTACTTTTACATAGAAAGAGAACATAATGCCTCCTCTTTATCATCTGGTTTTGTTATAGAAACTTGACTTCAATGAAACCCTAGGAAGGAAGTTGATGATTTGTGGGTTGGAATTTTTAGTGACTCTTCCAGCGTCCTTCTGTCTTCTCCACCTGCCCCCATTTCATGTGAAGATCCATAAACTCTGGCTCCAGGTAAAGAGCACATGATTAGGCTAGACAGGTCAGCACGGTCCATCCACTCAGCCACAGTGATTCGTTACCTGGTGGGTCACATGACCCTCAGGGAGCCCAATCAAAATAACTCTCAGAACTTTTGTTGACTTTGCTGGCTCAAGGAATCTTGTCTCCTACTCCAGAAATAGAAAGTTTAAAATTCCTCCAGACATTTTGCTACCATATGGAAAACCAGCTGGAGGGTGAAGTCAAAGCTCAGAGAATTGCAAAGCCATGAAGTTAGGGCCCTCATGACATCAGGAACCACTAGATGAGACAGATGTTCCCTATGCCTAGACTTTTTAGTTACATGAATTATTCAATTTTCTTTATTACGGAAGCTCATGTATTGCTTTCAAATACAGCCTTGCTGATACACTGATGTTACATGAAATTCATGTAAATTATACTTGTTTTTAATAGATAAAAGTTGTGATTCATCTTTGTGTTTACTTCCTAGGCAATATGCTAAGACACAAAGCGGATGGCGACTGTGCTCATGTGTTTGTCTACGTGTGTGTATTTCCCCAGATGATCAACACCAACAATCATCATTATCCCCATCATCACAGTGGATGGGACCATCATATGTAAATCAAACTCAGATGACCAAAGTTTACAGCAACACTTGAAATTTAGTGTCTCAGAAGCATTTCATTTCAGCCCCATAAAAGTTATGGTATGCTGATTAAATACTGACTGGAAGCTGAAAGAGTGCTTACTTGAGGTTTATAGGGATGGAAAGGATGCATTCTGTTGCCACCTAATTTTTTCCCCTAAATATTGCTGTCCAAGACAGCCAAATATATTCATTCCATGTTTTTAAGGGGAGGGGATGTGGGTACTCTTTATTTTTTATAATAGTATTTTCTACCAATAATAAAATATAAGGAAGAGAAAATGATGATAAAAGAAACCATATTCCTTTTCCAAAGAAAAACATTTGTTGTCTTCAGATTCTTTATCTCTGTTTTTGAGGGGAGAGAGAGAATTCATTCCCTCTAGTAAACATTTTTCACATGGAATATCTGAACTTTCCCCTTTGTAATTCTCACGCAGAACTTTGAATATCCTGTATTAGCTTCTCCTCTGTCCTTTATTCTCTGAGAAGACAAAGAATAAGAGCCACCCATGTGGAGTAGTTGATTAGACTGTAAAGAGTTGAATTTTTTTATCTTTACATGCAATATTGCTCCAGAACTGAACCCTGGGTTTTACTACCTACCTATAATCAACAAGTCCATCCTTTGGTGATTTTTTTTTCTTATTTCCAACATTTTATTATGAACATTTTTGAACATATAGAAATGTTGAAAAAATTGTGTAGCATACGCTTACATAACCTACCATCCAGATTCTACAATTAAAGGTTTGCTCTACATTTATCTGCCCCACTATCCATTCACCAATTTGTCTTATTTTTTGGTGCATTTCAAGGTAAGTCTCAGCCATCAGTATCCTTTACTCCTAAACACTTCATCCATGCTTATCATTAACTAGAGTTCAAGGTTTATTTATAGGACTTTTTTTCTGAGTCAAATTTACATAAAGCGGATTGCATGAATTTTAAGTGTACTTGTACCATGATTTTTAACAAATGCACATGCCTGTAAGAGGAAAATCCCGGTCAAGATATTGAACAGTAGCACGGTAATTTCTTTCTAACATGAACTATCAGTCGTGCTATTTCTCTGTGCCATTCATTTATCCAACACATATTTTCAGAGCTCCTCTCTGGTTCTGTTATTGTTCTAGGTATTTGGAGATAGTGAGGTAAATAAGACATAGCCCTCAATGGGAGCTGACAGTTCAAAGAAAGAGATGCCTATATTTTAATTAGTTGATTAATTAAGCTAAGTAATCATAGTTGCTGTGGAAATCGGCTCCCAGAGAGAAGGGGGTTAGTCTATACACCTGAGGTGGGGGCAAGAAGGGCTTTGTAGCGAGCACTGTGAAAGATGAGAAGGGAAACTCAGAAGGCTGGGGACACAACAGCCAGTAGACCCCTGCCTGGCTGGGAAAGGAGTGAGGTTGGAGACATGCCAGGGCCAGGAAGACCTCAACTGTCCTGCTAAGGCGTTGAGCTGCTATCTACAAAGTGGTGGAAAGCTGAGGGAAGGCTTCCAGATACCCGAGAGCCAAGATGACTTGGAAAAATGCACTCCATCTGGACCTTGAGAGAGATGGGAGAGGGCTCAATATGGAGGCTCTGGTGGAAGAAAGACCAACATCTTGGGATTCAATGTTAAATTACGGAAAATTCTAGTCCATAATTCTAGTCCAGGCTGCTGGACCCCAAAGGCCATGGAGGATCCTGCTGGCTGCCAGCCAGAATGGGTTTCCACACGCTGTCAAAGCCAGGAAGGCACCCTGGAGACAGCCCGGCCACCAGCGCCTCCTCCACCCAGCCCCAGAGAGCCTGGTGGACTAAGCAGAAATCTGAGCTGAGAAACCCCAGACTTTAGAATATTCATTTAAGAATACAGTCAGTTGCGTTACAATCACCTAAAAAGGATTATGGAACAACCTGTTTTAAAAGTATTGTGAAAGGTCTCGCCAGGCTCTGATTGAGACACATCTTGCGGCTGTAATAGTCCACTTTTGATTACACTGAGAGAAAAGTGATCCTACAAGCATAGGTCTGTGTGTGCCCGCATGATACAGGCATGCCCAACTGCACGTGTGTTCACATGCATACACACACGTCTGCTGCAATCAAGGCTGGGTCCTCTAGTGTGCTGATGTCCCCAAGGTAAGACCTGCAAAATGATCCAGGTAACGTGTCGAATTCTCTTTCAATAGACTAGGAAATGATTGTGCTGTTGTATGGCAGGTAGTAAAATCCATCGTGGACCCGCTCAGTCAATAGCTATAAAATGTAGATCCCCCGGGGTTAAAACAAAAACTTGGCCAGGGGTTCTCTGTTGATAGGAATGCCTCCTAAACTCCCAATGGCTTTGATTGGTGATAAAGGTTGAAATTGCAGCTCACATGGTAAATGGCAACAGCAAAAAAAACAGAGTGAAGGAGAGGATAAGGAAGGGAAGAGAGAGGCTTAGTGAAGAACAAAGAGAAGGAATCATTCCAGGAGGAGATCTCAGGTCTTTGTTTTTTCTTGGCCTTGTTACAGAGCTACAGCTTGGTTATTTTATTTAATTTTTCTTAATCAGTTGGAACTATCTTGCTGTAACTGCTAAGCAGAGACCAAAAAAAAGGGTAAAAATGATAATTTTTAGGATTTAATATCCTGTGCAAGGAAATTTCCCTCTTTCTCTCTGTTTCTCTCCCCAACCCCCACCTCCACCCCTTTTCTCCCCATTCTCACTGTCTTAATTTGGAGATGCTCACCAAGCCCTGACCAGAGGAACAAGTTCCAGTCTTATCAAGCAAATATCCTAACACTCCCCTATCTCTTACTAGCTCTCCAAGTATTTAGTTAAAAACTAACTTTTAAATTGGTTTACACATGTTTATTGGCCCACGTACAGGACTGGACCCTGGCCCAGCACCAAGCTTTGCACAGGATACAGGACAAACTCATACGTGTTATTGTTATTCCCTCTTAGACTTTGGGTGAGGCCCTAGTTTCATACCTTGTTAATATGTCACCATCATTAGTTAGGAGAGCTACCAGATGTTGGTGCTGGTTCTATGGCTGAAGGACTTGAACTTCTAGGACCTGCCATGCCTGGAGGATCACCAGAGAAATTCTTATTTGCCCCCGGTTGTCTGCACATCTGCTGCCAGACAACTGGAACCAAAATTCAGATCAGACTATAATGATCCCACAGTGATTAGTATAGGAAATGAAAGCAAAAGGCAGATGTTGTGATTAATCCAAATCAAGCTCCAAAGAGACCTTCTGTAGGTTTCCAGTCCCCAAACGCAGGGCCTAGGCCTGAGTTTCCCCCATCATCCACACCAATGGAACACTTCGAATACAGAAGTGCAGTGAGAACTGGACCAGGGCAAGTAAGTCCCTTTTTTCTCTCATACTTTGGACACTACTTACAGATAATAAGATGGGCAGCTTAATGAGTGATATGCACTGTGACACATGCTTCCAGAACCAGCTACAGAAATTTTTAAAAACAGTTACACCCTCAGTTCCCCCAGACAATCCTCCATTATAGGGATGTGGACAGCAGGCAGCAGTAAACAAAATCTGTCTGAGAGTGGAGGTCACACCACACTGCCTCCAGCACACTCGAAGATGCAAGACGGATGCAAATCTCTCTCACCTGCCTGCTGTGTCCTCAAGGAAATTGGAAGGGGATGTTCCATTTTGCTGGCCCCCAAGTATTCAGAAAAGAGAGCCACTACACACCCTACACCTACCCCTAATATCTGCCGAAATTACTAAAAACCACTCTACTTTCTGAGCCTGGGTCCAACCCCACCTTGTACTTCATGCAAGAAAGCAATGGTGCATTAGAACCAGCTCAAATGGGTGATGAGGGTCTACTGTGTGCCCCTATTCCCAGGGGAAATTAGCCAGTGGGAATCTTTACACCATGGAAATTGGTATACACTACAATTCAGGGTTGTTTTTCTTTCTTCCTAGAGAACTGGTTCTTCAACATTTACCATCACATCCCTGTTTTAGAGTGATGAGATATAAACTCTTACCATCCTGAAACAATGTTCTCATCAGTATGCAAACATATTATGCTGCTATGAAAACTAGGAACATGTCAGATGGATTCATATGCTGCCTTTGGGAGCCCAAACCTTTCAATTGCCTTGCTTTAAGCATTACAGCTGTCATCTTGGAATTTTTCATTTACCAATAGAACCTTTAATCTACCTATAAAATATGATTCACATAATGAATCCAGGTATTTCACCCAGTGCTAAAATCCAAAAGCAATTAGCCTTTTTGTTTATTTCACATGGGAGTTAGACTAAAAGCTAAATGAACATGCAAAAAAGGAGCCAGGCATTGGTCCAAATGTCTGAGTGATGTACTAATTAAATTGTATAACAACACTGCTATCTTTATACATACACTTTATTACAGGTTGGGGAATCGGCCCAGGCCTTCCAAGTCAGCCTCCGAGAGAGCACTTCCTTAAAACCGAAGGAATAGTGCAATAGTTTGTAAGCAAATTGAGTTGCGTATTCAGAAACAGATGAGGCATTGGATGAGATTGAAAATGCTGGGTTAATTTTCTCTTCTCTTTTCTACAGTATCTTAATTGGGGAAAAAATTATTTAAAAATCTAATTATTCATGTAGTCACTAAATAAAAGTGGTAAAACTTGGGTAGATGCTAAGAACAATATAAAATTAATAAGACCCAGTCCAGTGCCTCTAAAAGTCCTCAGAGAGCCCCAGCCTGGCAGAAAAGTAAATGATGGCAAGAAAGATGCTCCTAAGTATTCACAGGGAGGGGGAGGGCTGGCAGAAGGCTCCCTAGAGTGAAATGCAGTTAAGATTATCTTTTTTCTTTCCTCCTGCTCCATAGGTTTCCATGAGGAGTTAATGAGATATGTACTATTGAAGTATCTTGCTTCCAAAACTCCAACTTTTAGCCACAAGGAAAATCTAGAATAAGTAGTAATAGCAATGTAATTACCATGCATCAAGGTTTTCCAGGTACCGGAGCTTCATCTGTCCTGCTCCATGTAATCCTCACACCACCACCAGGATGAGTGCAGATGGGCAGTGAAGCCTCCCAGTGAGTTGGGGTTTGAATCCAGGGGTCCAGAGCTCCCAGTCACACATCATCTCTTGGGATGATATGATCCAGCACAATTATGTCATCCCACATCTCACCCTACTCATATAGCATCATCTCTGACTATTTATTTTCTTTAGGGAGAGTATTACTGCATGAAGAGGTAGGGCACATAAGATGAAATATAAAGTGAGATTTGAAGTCAATCCTGGGTGCTCCTCCTGGTCACATCACTGACTGGGCTTTGAGCGTACACTGGGCCATGAGATAAGTTGCCTCTACAGCTTCAGCTGCCACCATTGCCATTGCAAGTCATGAAATCCAAGCTTCTTGAACCAGTTTCAGTTTCCCTGATCTTCAGGTCCTGTCAAACCTATGGGGACAGGGCATGGAGTACTGCATACAGGGCATCTGAATGGCAGGCTAGCTCCCCTCATGCTAGGCGTGTGAGCGGAAGGCCACTCACCTCCTAGGCACAGCCCTGGGCGTGAGGCCATGCGTTGCAGTCCCTGCACTTACTCCACAGCCCACTCCTTGATTGGTCACTACAAGGACAGTTGGCCAGAAATTGTATTGGTGGCTACCTGTAATCTCCTTAGCTACTGCCTGAGTATATACACATGGTAACTGTGCAATAAAATCAGACCTGCTTCCTGCTTGGTCTCCAGAGGTCTTGATTAGACACTCCACAGTCACACTCTCCTCTTCCCTGTTCCGTGGATCTCCTAGCTGGATGAGGGAGAGCCCACACACCCATGCAGGCTGCTTCTTCTTCCAAGAGAGTCCCTTCCCTAAGACCACTCCAACCCAGCTCCCATACAACCTTAGCTCCTCAGCCTTGAAGCCCTTGCCTCCAGGAAGCCCTTCCTGACCCCTCAGCACTGGGTGGGCTCCCTGCTTGTATTCCTGAGGGGCCCTTCCCTCATCCCCAGGGTAGCACTCACCACTTATCACACCCTAAATGTAACTCCTGTTGGTCTCACCCCCTGGACCTATAATACTAATCAGGGAACCTCCATATCAGCGAGGCAATTTCTTTAAATATATGCCTTCACAAACTGACCCCTAGAGACTCTAATTCAGGTCTTGATGGTAACCCAGAACACTGCATCTTTGTAAAGACTCCCAGAGAATTCTGATGGGCACCCCTGATTCATGCCTACCTGACGGTAAATTATCCTAGATTATACACTTTAAAATGCTGGAAATGTATATTCCCAGAGCCAACCACATGCCTAATGAGTAGTTTAAGAATCTGTTACCTATTTGTTAGCTGATCTCATTCATGAGTGAAGTTGGCTAACCTCAGATATCTTCAATATTTTCATCCATAAAATGGTATTATAACATCCCACATGAATGCTTTTTGTGACCTACTTATGAAAAAGAAAAATTAAGTAGTTGTAATCAAGGAATTCCTCATCCTGACATTAAAGAACTTCCCCATTATCTGTCATAATGAAACCTCTCAGCATTGAGATTCTTATATAAAGTATGCTTCAAAAAGAAGAGACAATCCATGTGATCATTTCATACTCTGTTACATCTCAGGAAAATATAATGGAGTTGTTTTAGTTAGTCCCTCAATTGACTCCACACCTCTTTAACATGAAATACACCTGGAAGATTTCATTTCAAGTCCATGAGAGTATATAATCCTCTGTCTTTGTCCTTGCCATCTGGCCATCCACTTTGCCATGACTCAGCAGCCACTCACTGAAGGAGAGGTCCTATCTACTCAGAGGTCTTACCCACTTTCAGCACAGCTTCTCTAAATTAGCCCAATGCCACACACCACTTTAGGGGTGCACAACCCTTCAGCTATTCACCCAGAGGAAAAAGAGCCAGCACATTCCCACCCTGAATTCCTTGAGAGGAAACAGGACCAGCCTGAGAAATAGAAGTTTTCAGTCTCCCAGGAGCTCCCTGACCAGCCTGGTCCAGCTGCTCCTGCAGCCCCCTCCCTGCCAGGCTGACATATGGCAGGCTAAAACCTCTGGGCAGCCAACCTGCAGTGGCCTGGTATTCATTGGGCTCTCACACATTCTCCTACAGAACACCAGGAGGAAGTCTGGAAGGAAAATCAAGGCTAAGTCTCCATTCTTTTCCAGAAATTGTCCTAGCTGCTGACAGGATGGAAAAAAGGCAAATCCTGCAAAAGAAAAAGAAAGTCATGCATTGCTCTGGGCAGCCACATAGGCCCTAGGAACTCAGGGTAATGCTGGAAGCTTAAGAAAGATGTAGGGATCACTGGTCAAGCAGCTTGTGACACAGAAGTAAGATCTTATTATCTTCACCTGACAATGATTCTGAATGCCTATCTACAAATTCTGGGGTACCTGCCCACAAATTCTAGAATACCCATCCACAAATTCTAGGCTACCCTAAGCCTCAAATATTTTCAGAGCTCCGAAGGAGAGCTCACATTTTCCCTAGATCTGTCTCCATGAATGTCCTTTGCCTCTAGAAGATGACATTACTTTAAACCATTGACTTTCTTCAATTCTGAAAGTTCCTCAAGACATCTGCATGGTAACTCCTCCAGTCTGTTTTCTAGGGGAAGACGGGTGTGGTCTGTCTATGGAACAAAGAGACCACTGACCTAACTATGGTGGAAACAGTTTCATTGAACAGTGGAAAACAAGAATTGGACAGATGAGTGAGCTAGAAACTAGAGAAAGAGAGAGAGAGAGGAGTGATTTTTCACCTAGGGGCAACAGGTCCCTAGAACAGGGTTTATCAAACTTCAATGTGCTCGTGAGGCATCTCTCCAAAATGAAGATTCTGATGGAGCAGGTCTAGGTTAGGACCTCAGATTTTACATTTCTGAGAAAAAAAAGAAAAAAAAAAAAACAGATGATGCTAATGTTGCTGACTCACCCTTGGAGACTCTCAAATCCCTGAGAGAGTCCACAAAAGGCTTCCAAGCTCTGTAAACTCCCTAAAATCATTACAAATTGTAGTCTGTGCACATGTCCATGTTTCTACAAAGAGAGACCATAGTTTTCAATAGATTCCCATGAGAAATTGATTATGTGTTAAATTGTAGCCTGTTTTTAAAAAAAAAAAAAAGATGTTCAGAAATCCTAATGCCTGGTATCTCTAAATGGGAACTTACTTGGAAGTAAGATCAAGTTAGAATGAGGCCATTAGGATTGATCCTAATGCAATATGACTGACATCTTTAGATTAAAAATAAAGAAAATTTGCACCAAGACCCACAGAAAATGCCATCTGATAGCAGATGCAGAGACCAATGCGGCTACAAGCCAAGGAACATCACTTCTGGAGACTGCTGGCAAATCATCAGAAGCTAGAAGGAAGCAAGAATTCCACCTTAAAGTGTCAGAGGGAGTAGGTTCTGCCAACACCTTAATATCAGACCTCCAGCCTTCAGAAAGTGAGATAGTAATTCTTGTTTTTTTTTTAAGCCATCCAGTTTGAGGTACTTTGGGACAGCCCTGAGAAACTAAAGCAGGGTTAATATATACACACACATCATTTGCACACACACACACACACACACACACACACTTAAGAACTATCATAAGTGCACAAGAAGCCATTGATGAGTTTGAGACTGAGGTTGCATTCCTCACTGACCAATAGCAAGTGCTATGCCTTCCACTTGAAATGCTCCCTGTCTTGAACCATAAAAATGGCTTCTCTCCTAATCATTTCCCTTTTTCTGAATTCTGCAGCTTGTGCTTTCCCCTTCAGCCTGTAGAAAGATACCCATTCTTTCTGGACTTTCTGGACCTAAAGCGTGCTGTTTTTCTCTCAGCACAGAAGATGGAGTCACAGAGGCTTACAAATTTTCTTCCTCCCCTAAGTCACATCTGCCATGCTTTCTGTCTTCATCTTGATTCACCCTCTCTGATTCTCCTTCTTTTTTGTCCCTTCTTGGCTATGAAAAGAAAGGCAGTCTTCCTTCTTTGATGAGTAGACTTAAAACCTTGACCTATTTATTTTTTCCCTCAGGACCAGATGCCCAGGCTCTCTGTTTGGGGGACAGAGACTCAGATTAACTTGCTGGGGCCATCCAGGGATGACCCCCTCCTCCAAGGTGCTTTCTGTGGCCACTGTTCCCTTTACACTTCCCATCTTCTGCTGAAGGAGGAGGCAGGAAGAGAAGAGAACTAGCATTTATTAGGACGCAGGATGGGGCTTCATAACATTTGTCTCCTTAGCCCTCACACATGAGTTTTTGTATTTACAGTGAAAATTGGTATCATTACACCTCATTGAGTCCATCTTCCAAATCAGAACACCAAGCCCCAGAGCTCACAAGGAACAAAACCGAGTCTAATCCAGCTCTGCATCTGAAGCCCAGGCTCTCCTTACCACTCCAGGACGCCTGCCCGGGGCTGAGCTAACCAGTTAAATCAGGGAAATGAAAGCAGTCAGGCTCAATTTTGCTGTTCCAAATGTTGTCTTTAAGACAAATATTTTGGTGTCATGTAAACACAAGCACCATCTGTTTGTGGATGTGCTATCTGTTGATCCACTCTCTCTATCTGATGCAAAAATAACCACCAGCAACTAGTCGGCAGACAAAACAACCAAGACAGCACTTTCCACTGGTTGTTATGGACACAGTTACAGCTTTAGCTTCTCCACAATAATCCCCAACTCTGAATTTGCAACACCCCAGGATATTTCCAGTTTACTGTAAGGGATTTTGAAAGATTCTTAAACATTCTCAAAAAACAAATTAGTGTCCATGTACTTTAAGAAATAAAGAGTCTCTGCGCCAGACCTCAGCATCAGGGAGAAGGCTGTTTTGTGAAGCTCAGCAATTGTGAGAGGCCATTTGAAGGAGCATGGAGACGAGGGCGGTTCTTCTTTCTCCACGATAAGTGACCCTTTCCCCCAAGAAACATATGAATCTCATTTTTGTCTGTCTTGATGTCAACAGACAATGTATGAGGGGGGAAAAAACATAACCCCAAAAGGCTACAAAGATTTCCAAGTGAAAGGTTAAAAGACATAGAACTGATTTTGTTTGGACAAAGAAGACCTGCAAAGCAAGAGACTCCTATTCAAGAGTGACACATAAGCACACTATATCCCTACTCTGCCTCCCACGCCTGGATTGGACTGATCACAGCACTCTTTAGCAATAAGCCAGAATTGAGCCTCAGAATCCTTCTCAACACAACTGTCTAGGGAAACACATGAAATCTATTGGCCATATCCCCAATATTGGAGTAGGCTGCCCATGAGATACACTATCGCACCACAAAGGGAAAACAAGATGGCAGAGTGCATACCCAAAACTATTTCTCTGCTTCTTTTTGTACCTTGCCTTTAAACCTCTAACTTTCCTCCTCACCATTTCTAGGCACACATATCCTTTTCAAAGTGTTTTAAATTTGAGTTCATTTTTATCATTTGGCATTCACCTACCCTCCCTCCCTCCAATACCTATATGACAGCTAAAGAGCCATTTATAAGAAATTACCTCAGCCTAGGGTCTGAATTCCCCACTCTGAATCCACCACTCTCAACAGTTCAACTTCAAGCGAGTTCACTTAAATCTCCCATCTATTTCCTCCCTCTAAAGAGAGAGAGGAGAGAGAGAGAGAGAGAATACTTCTTCACATGGCTCTAATGAATATCAAATGAAATAAATAACATAAAAGACCTCATACAGTATGCAGAAGGCAATGGATATTCAACAAATGTTAGCTTACTCTGAGGAAACAGTAGGTCTAGATAAAGACAAATTCTCATACAGAGACCTGAGTCTCCAGGATGTCTACCTCCCTCTTCACCATTTTCTCCTTCTTGGTCCCTCTTTCCCGATTGCCTCCAAGAATTCCATGCCAAAACATGGTTCTTCCCTTTCTGTTGTGTTAGGTCAAGTGGATCTCAAACCCACCAATGTGTCAGAAATAGTTGGAAAGCTTTAAAACACAAATTGCTGGCCCCTCCCAAAAATGTCTGGCTTAGCAGTTTGGGAAGGGGCTTGAGAAGTGGTATTTCTAAGATGCTCCTGGGTGAAATCTAGGAGATTTGGGTCTCTATGGGAATTTGTCCTGAACTATCTAGACCTACTGTTTCCTCAGATTATGCTAACATTTGCTAAATAGCTACTGAATTCTGCTCATGCTGCTAGTTGGGGAATCACGCTTTGAGAATCACTGTGTAGACTTCTCCCCTGGTCTACTTTTGGTTTATCAGCTGATCAGAAAAGAGCATCTATACCTATTTAGTTATCCAAAAGATGATTGACATCACCCAAAGATCACTTCTGCTATCAAAGTGAACTATGGTTTTCACTTTCAACCATTTTCCCCCTCCATTAGCATGAAAGTCAATTTAAGAGATTAGTGTCCACCAATCACTAGGTGAATACCCTTGGGCTATAGTAGGGAAACTCTCAGAGCCTAACTTCCCCACATGTTACACTATAGATAATAATGCTTTCTCCTTAGGACCATATGAGTACAAATGAAGATTATGCATAAAATGCTCCATAAATTTAACTTATTTACCATTTGTTCCACAAACCTTGACCAAGCCCCTGCAGTATTTCAGGCACCCTTCTGGAGAGTGGAATAAGAAATGAAGATGCCTCAGCCCCTTCCCTGAGGAAGTCCTCCAACAGGAAAAGGGAGGGACAGTTTAAATAAAAATGACTTGTCAGGCTTATGCCAGAGATGACTTCTTGAAGCCCTATTATAATTCAAGACTAATTCCTCCTAGAAATAACTGTAAAATGGAGGATGCATTCTAGGGGCACATAAATCCACAAGCATTGTAGAATAATGTGTTCTAATGCTGCTTTTTATTTTCTTAGCATTCGCTCTAATATTTTGCTGAGGGCTTGTCTTATATTAATAGTGTGTCGTGGCAGTGGCTGGGGCTTCCTTGGTGTATTTTATCACCTCTAACTTCCACTCCAAAGTTATTGATTTTTCTGGTATGTTTTTCATCACTTGTACAAACATCATCGCCTAATGAATGCTTGGATGACTTTGTTAAATTATAACAACTGAATGTTGAATTAACAGGACAACAGCCACCTAAAATCACTCGCAGAAGTTCAGGTGCCTATTAACAGAGGGATCACCAAAACATGCCGAGACCTACAGAGATCCAGTTTGACAGCTAAAGTGGCGCCGCCATGTGGCAGCAGCAAAAACACATTTTGCAAAGCACTGGGTCCCCTAGCCCCAATGGGTATTTTGGTTTTGAATGTTGCTGCTTCTCCTTGGGAATGGGGCAGAGGCAAGGGTGGGGATTGATTTTGTGCTTGAAGTGAAAATTGGTGTTTTACTTGCATTGTTTAAAACCTATCACTCCAATTTCCATAAAATGTTTCCCTTGAAATCACAATGGTCTGATAGGGGTGATGGGAAATGCCCAGAGGGCTAAGTTGAGAGGCTGACCCTGGTGTGATGGACATTCCTGCAGCCAGCTGCTCTTTCTCCTCTCGGTAAACCCACCTGTGCTCTCAGTTTTTAAGGCGAGCACCCCTCCTGCCCCACCCCTCAAAGGAGCAATAATCGCAGGAAATACATTTTTTCCCCTTGGGCTATGGTCCTTTTTCTTAGCAATACCCAGTTTCTAATGGTTGGCACAGGCCATCCCACAGGAATTGACAGAAATTAGAGAGCAATATATTTTCTTTCAAATACTTAAAAGAACTGTAATAAAAGTATTTAAAGTAGTTACCCTTCTTCCAGTTGAACAATAGTCCATCTGACTTGCTTTTATAAAGAATGGAATAGTCCCTGGGCAAGGTGGAACATATCTATAATCCCAGAAGCTAGGGAGGTTGAGGCAGGAGGATCACAAGTTCAAGGCCAGCCTCGGCAATTAGCAAGCCCCCAAGCAACATAATGAGATTCTGTCTCAAAATTTAAAAATTTTAAAAAGGACTGGGAATGTGGCTCAGTGATTAAGCACACCTGAGTTCAATCCCTGGTACCAAAAAAAGAAAAAAAAAAGCAATAATAGTTAAATATATTTTGAATGGAGGTTTAGGATTATTAACCAGAATACTGTCAATTGCTTAATGACTAAAATTAGAATAAATCAAGTGAGACTCAGGGAGCTACATTTGGGAGAAGTTAACCGATGCCTTCTCATTGATGCTTTATATTTTCCTTAGCAATATTTCAAATAGAAGGTAAACACTTCCTAACATTGTTTAATGCAAGCATGTTTCAGTCGTAGGAGAAGGAAGACACTTGCTAAGGGTCCCAACCCTGAGGATGCACCAACCGTGCCCAACACTGGGTGATTTGTGAGATCCAGGACCTCAGGATTATCTGATACCCAAATAAGGAAATTCAGCAAGAGTGTGGCAGGAAAATTATTGCTTGATTAATCTGTGGCTTGTTCTCATTGTATCTTTCCTCATCCCCCTGTCACCAAAAATATCAAGTTTGGGGGTTCTCTTCTCTCAGAGGTGTTGTGCTGCATGACAGAAGGTGGCAATCGACGGAGAAGACCCTCCTAGCTTTTGTTCTGAAAACCAAAACACGTTGAAAAGATTATGTGAGTTTCCCCAGGGGACAAGGTAAAAGAAACTGCTGCCCCTGGGGTGGCAAGAGGAAACAGAGCCCCTGTTAGAAGTGGGGTCAGGGACTGGGTGCTCCCCTAAGCACAGCCTCCGAAACTCACATCCTTCTCATTAATTTGCTGAGGCTGGGCTCCAACTCATGATTCTCCTGCCTCAGCCTCCTGAGTCACTGGAATCACAGGTGATCACACCACCATGCCCAGCCCAGTCCACTACTTCTAACTTCCAAAATATCTACTTGTTTTTCAATCAACTGATTGAATTATTTTTATGTATTAGACTTTTCAATTTTAAAAATTCTACATGATTCATCTAGGTCATCTTTTAGTCTTCCATTTCTTTAAATCTATATTAAACATACCAAATTATTTGCATTGATAATTCAAAAATAAAAGTGGCAACTTTTTAAATTGTGGGGTTGTTTAGGATGATTTAGCATGACAGTTGTTGATTGAATGGTGAAAATAAACTGTAATAAGCATGTGAAATATGCTATCACGACCTTATAGGCCCATTGGTCAGACCCCAGGGAGAAAGCTGACTCTGAGGGAAGACTTTGGTCTGTCTGATGGCTCTCTGTCCTGAAGACCTTGAGGACAAAGTCCTCCACAGTGTGCTGGAGTATTGCTCAGAGCCTCAGCCAGGTGCCTGTCATCTGGCATTAGAAACTGGTCCTACCTCCAGGCAGAGCTGAATAGGTTGCATAGGAAGGAGATGTTTCTCTGCAGCATACTCTCAACTAAGTGGGGCATAGGAGCAGTTGAGATACCACCTTCAGGAACCATGAGGGCTCAGGCCATGAGCATCTCAGTAGAAAGGACACTGATGATCAAAGCCCCACCCTGGTATTCTGAATTGGGCAAGCCCCACCCCCTATGAACTCTGGAAGTTTTGCAGAAATGCCTACATATTTAACAACTACCTCCTTGTGGGAAACCACATGTGACTCCTTTTCTAAGAAATCAGGGCCATTACTAGAAAACCCTGGTATGTCAGAAGTGGCAAGGCTAATTAACCCAAGACGAAAAGCCAAAGGCAAGCCAGCGTTTATAACTAGCAGATGTATCGAGTACTAGTGATGATCTATCCCTAGAAGAGTCTAAACTAATAATAATTAGTTATTGTTATTATTATTAAATAATAAATTATTTCATAATCAAAGCATATTATTAACAAATAATTAATTTGAGAGTGTTGATGGCTACTCACCTCTCAAGAAATTATAGATGCTCACTAATGTGCAGGTACCATGCAAAATATTAATCACAATAGTAGGAAAAAAATATTGTCCCTGCCCTCCAGAAGCTCCCAATCTGATAGGGGAGTCAGATAAAAATTCAGCAGAACCTAGAACATGCTCTCTTCCATGGGAGCATTTTTAAGAGCAACATGAATAAAAACAGGCTAATCAACTGACTTTGGAGGCCTATTTAGGAGTTCTTGAATTTTATCAATAAATAATAATGGATGTAATATATAGTTCCTGCATGTTTTATTTTCAGATTTCTCAGAATTTTCTCAGCGACTCTTTCTAATGGATAAAAAAAATGTGGCATATATACACAATGAATTATTATTCAGCAATAAAAGAGAATAAAATCATGGCATTTGCAGGTAAATGGATGGAGTTAGAGAAGATAATGCTAAGTGAAGTTAGCCAATCCCCAAAAAACAAAATGCTGAGTGTTCTCTCTGATATAAGGAGGCTGATTCATAGTGGGGTAGGGAGGGGGAGCATGGGAGGAATAGATGAACTCTAGACAGGGCAGAGGGGTGGGAGGGGAAGGAAGGGGGCATGGGGTTAGAAATGATGGTGGAATGTGATAGACATCATTATCCAAAGTACACATATGAAGACATGAATAGGTGTGAATATACTTTGTATACAACCAGAGATATGAAAAATTGTGCTCTATATGTGTAATAAGAATTGTAATGTATTCCACTGTCACATATAAATTAAAAAATTAATTTAAAAAAAGAGTCCATAGGTCTTTGATTTCAGGAGTCAGTGTCCTAAGGAAGGAAGTTGTCATATAGTTTGAAAATTGAGTCTGAAAAATTTGACTATCAAATGTTGTCCTAAAAGACAAAATTTGCTTCATACTGTACAAGTGGTACAGGATGTTGCTATATGTTGTCAGGTAGCAAAAATCATCATCATCAAAGCTCTTTCCTGTGACGTGTTTTTTTTACACATAAGTACCATTTTGAATATGGACATCCATTTATAGTATGTGGGCTATCTTACACTGGAAAACATCAAAGAAAACAAAGTAGAAGACAGCATGTTTCCTATGGTACTGTCCCAATTGTGATGAACACCAAAAACATGGTCCCTCTTGTGCAAGTGTCTTACCCAGCAGAAGCATAAAACCCACAAGATCAAAGGAGTAGCTGGCATCTGACCATTGTGGAATGCTGGCTCAAAATGGGTCATTGTCATGAGAAGATAGCTCAATTTGAAAAAGTAGGATTTTATCAAAACTAAGAAAAATTTATACCAATTAAGCAGCCTGGATTTAGAGCATCCTACAACAATGCTTATGTCACAGTCAAGTTACAGCCTTGGGACTGGGCATACTTGGAGCCATTTGCCCTAAAGCAGCCAAGTGTATGTGTCATCTGAGAGGAGAAAAATATGATACATCAGTGTCTCCCTCAAGAAGTGTCATCTTATCCAGAGTCACTTGCTTTTCTCCTGCTGAAGGAAGGTCTTGGGGTATTTGTGCCTGATTAGTTCCTCTCAGTGTGCAACTGAATAATGTGTTGACAGTTCTCAGCCAGTGCCTAGTTCTGCTGTGCTCATGCTCCTTCAGTGAGCCTCCTTTGGAAGTCTCAGATAGATACCTTAGAAATAATGAAAATGTCTTGGCCAAGCAAAACCTTGAAAGAAAAATACTGGTGTCGTGATACAGATAGAGCACATCGCTATTCCACAAAGCCTCCTGCTTTACTATTTTGTTAAAGAATGAGACAGACAACAACCCTCCAATAGGTCGTGCCCACTTCAACTTAACAAGGTCAGGACCTTGAATGAGGCTTTACCAGGATTTTTCAAAAAATAAAAGCTGAAGTTTACTGGCTTTAAAGTCCAAATTCTGAAGCAATTGTGTATCTTCAAGCAGAAAGCTTTACATCCCTTAAGTAACTAGCCAAGCTTATTCCCAGACTAATTTGACAAAAACAAGAGCATTCCTGACTTGGCTGACTTGGTTGATATTTTGGGCCATCTGAATGAGCCAGGTTTTTGTCTCAAGATCCAGCAGATCCCATTTTTGAAACTGATGGAAAGTTTTAATGTCTTCTAACCAGGTCCACTGGGGTTGGGGCAGCGGAGGCGGGGGGGGGGGGTGCCATGCCCTTTGCACTGTTGTAGGAAGGGCACCTGGAGGCCAGAGCCAAGAACAAAAAGACTTTGCTGCACAGGTTCCTGCTGTCTAAGGAGCTTAAAATTGAAATGCCTGATTCTTCCCCTCATGACAAGGACAACACTTAAGGTTCAAATATTGGCACTGTTGACATCATTGAATTGAAAACAAAGAAAATAGCATTACATGAATTCAACTCAAAGTGTTTTAGAGAATTTCCATGTTCCTTCACATAAGCTAACCCTTAAAACCTGTCAAGAGTAAAAACTCTTTTGTTACCAAGTACTATTGAAAATTAGAATTTGCTCTCCTTGTTACCACCAAAATGGAACGTCTAAACTGATCTGATGTGAAAATGTTTGTTTACTTTGCCATGTCAAATAAACACTCTCTAAACACTCTTGTTCTACCCAAACAACAGCAATTCTTCTTATGGAAGTTACTTTTTAACTAAATTATGTTTTGCTTTTATTTGCACATGGCGACTTTAGGAGAAGTGACTTAATTTTTGCGTTCAAAAAAGTGACATTAAGAGGATCATGAGTCTTTTAAGTATTGGTCTAACATTCTGGTTATGTGAAAGATATGTGTCAACGCAACAGAATAAATGCATAGAGTGTTTGTATGCCAGTTTCTGGAGAAGCCATCTATAGCTTTTATCAGATTCTTACAGTCTCCCCCACATACCTCTACAAAGGATTAAGAATCACTGAACTAGTTAAGTGTGTGTTTTCTGGTAGGCTCTGGACTAGTGAAAAAGAAGAGCTCAAATTCATATTTGGTGTTTTATCATAATAAAGTGGATCTTTTTCATCAACAACCCATGGACCTAGATTAAAAACAAAGTTTTTATTCTTTTCTTTTTCTCTTGTGATTCTCAAAGTCCATGTCTAAATCTCTGAGGTATAAGGCAATACCATCAGTTGTAACTCTAAAATCTGTGGCATGCTTTCAGGGTATCTTATAACAAAATACATTTAAAACAATTAGCCCAAAAATAACAATGCCATTTGAATCTCCAGAAGGCTTATAGCTGAAAAAAAAGACAAAGTCTTGAAGAAAATAAAGTTAGATGAAGTCTCACACAGCAAAGATGTTACTCAGGTCACCTTTCCCAGAGGACAAAGTACATGTGCACACTCCTCCAGGGGCATGTCCTGTATCTGTGTGTGTGAGTGTAAGTGTGTGTGTGACCGTGTGAAATGTGCAAACAGCAATGATTTCTTGCAGCTAAATGCATATCTTTTAAAGTGGAGAGTCAGCCCTTGCGATGCTAATGGAGTGGAACATAAATATTGGCAAGCAAGTTGTCAAATAGAGGCTTTTAAAGGTTGGAATTTTTCAAGGAAAATGTTAACTGCAGTTAAAGGGCCAAAATGGTCTTAACCTGATCTCAGAATCTAGAATTTTCACTTGAAGTTCTAAATACCCAGGACTCGTATACTAAATTTAGACTTCCCAGGGCTGCAACTGGCATTTTAGAACATTTGGTCCATAACGATAAATCACCACACTTGCTGAATACAGGGTTAGAGGGGGACTCTCGGACATAACCAATTAAAGTATCAGCCTCCCTATTGGCCTGGGGAGCAGGGGTGAGGGTGGGGGCCAATCATGAACAGCTTTTCCACATTTCAAATAGCAAGTACACTGGCCCCTACCCAGAGCTCCCACCCTCACCCCCTCTCCGCATACCTTCTTACTTCTCAACCTTATGCCCATTCCAAGAAGCAACTCAATTTCTACCTTCCAGAAGCTTTCTTCCCCAATTTCCTGTAACCACATCAATCTCAACCCTCTCTGAATTCCGCTATATTCTTTGCTCTTCATTCTACTCCCTTGCTAACCCACATGGCTATCTTTTCTATAAGAACAGCTAACACTTGAATTTTTACTATGTGCCAGGCACGATACTAAATGCTTTACAGGAATGACCTCATTTAATCCTCCCCGCAACTCTGTGACATAGTTTTTATTATCATTCACAGAAGAGAAATGTTCATATGAGGAAACTGAGGCTTAGTGAGGTAAAGAAACTTTCCCAGGGTCCACAACTAATAAATAATGAGCAAGGCAATCAACCAGGTTGTCTGGCTCAAATGCTTCCCTTCTTAATAGCAAAACATATAGCCATCAGTGTCTAATGTGCATAGAACTATCTACTCGGCTAGATTTTTTTAAGCTCTTGAGGTTGTCTGTATAACATTTCCTTCATGTGCCCCATCCCCCAGAACTGGCATTGTGCCATACCCATAATCAATCAGTAGCTATTGAGGGAGTGAATGAATTAATAAGTGAATAAAAATCAATATACCATCTGCAAAACCCAAGAAAATTTCATTGATTTGGACCTCCAGATAGCATGCAGAATCAGGAGGAAATGTTCCTCTTACTACATTTGACAGTAGAAAGCAGAAAAATTGCTAACTTGCTATCCTTTGCATACAGCCCAGAGTTTGAGCGAGGGAACAGGTCTCCGTAAACAACCATGACATACCGAAGCCTTGTCCTGAGACCCCCATTATGATCAGGCCATCCATCAGAAAAATAAGGCTTAGTCAAAGGCCCAGAGGGCCCTCCAGAGTGACCTTGGTAAGCAGTAGGTTGAACCCTGGAAAGAGTCAAGGAACCAAGTCAAATTTCTCACCTAGGGTCAGCTACAGAGATGCTATTCTTGGGTCCAAGAGGCAGGACTTAGTCTCCATGTGGCTGGACTTAGAATTCCAAACCTACTAAGAAATAATAAGTCCCAGACGCAGAAAGCCTTGACTGCCGCTGGTTGAAGGAAATGAGGATGTCAAAGGCCACTGTCCCCTGGTCCAGAAGGATCTTTGTTGGAGAGTTAATTAATGATAAGTTCCTAAAATCATTATCTTGGCAAATCACATGTGACCAGAGAGCCATGTACCAGAAGGGGTTAGCCAAGAACCCCTTCCCCATACAAACTTACTTTTTCATAATGAACTGTACCTTCTCAGGAAGGTGATTCCATGAGGTTGTGGACTGAGGCACCCACGCCCCACAGGGTGTTCATTGCACAGGAGCTGTCAGCAGAGGAAGATAGAGAGCCCAGGGGCTCCTGATACAGTTACCATGGCAACCAACCCAGATCTGGACCATTTTATTCACAGACAAAAAGCCCAGTTCAGTGAACACGGTAGGGAAGTGGGAGCAGCTTAGATTAACCAGGCTATCTTTTGGCCCCAAGCAATCTGCAGGATAAGACCTTGCATTAGGCAAAGGTCTTCACTGTGACAAAGCAGAGGGATTTGTTAAGCTCTTTGGATCTGACTGGGCCCATTTAACTTCTAGTGTGGGATAAAAAAAATTACTCTTCTCCAGGCAGGAGGCCTGAAGTTTCACAAGAACTCAGTTTGAAGTGGTAATGGTCACACACGATAAACAATCATCCAGAGCCATTTTCTCCCTCATCACCTGAGAGGTCAGGAGGCTATAAAATCAGCACCTTCTGGTCTCTGACTTATCAGGTGAGACAATGGATTGCGTTTCATAAGTGGAAACATGCCTTGGAATTGGTTTGGGTGTTAACGTGAAATTCACCTGTAGGGTTTCATTGTTTTCCCTGAGCATAAACAATGTCTCTGAGAATCAGCAAGAATCTTTTCAAATAAATATGAGATTCATTCGTTTCAATTTGTGTTTATTGAAAACTTACCTTGGGCCAAGAGGCTAAAGAGACAACTAAAGCAAGAGCTCTGCTCATAGTTCAGTGAGGGACAAGAATTCAATTAAGAATAAATAAAAATGCACATGTGTTATAACAGTGCGTAATGGTAAAGTAAACTTCAGTTGGCTCAAACAAAACAGAAGCTTAAATCTTGCTCATGCAATAATTGTCAACAAATGGCTGCCAAGTAGCCGTGGTTGCTCTTCCAAAGGAGGTTTCGTGGCCCAGGCCTGGAAGTGGCACACATTGCTCCCATGTGCATCCAATGGAGAGAAGTTGACCATGTGGCCATACCATCCCTCAAGGAATGTTGAAAATGTGGTATACCTGGGCACCTACATGCTCTAGCTTAGTCATACTGCCAAGAATGAGGAAGAGAACAGAATTCAGAGGAAAACTGGCAATTTCTGAAAACAACAAAGACACATGCAAAGTTTTATAAAAACAAGAAAATAATGGGAAAATACATAAAACACTTCAAGTACCTATTAAATAAATTTTTAACTTTACTTATAATTAAATAAATGTCAATTATGGCTACAATGAGGTACTATTTTCAAATTGCCAAAAAGAAAATAACATTTGTGCTTATTGTTGGCAAGGATCCAAAGGAAAGGGGCACTCAGCAACTTCAGAAAACACCAATTAGTACAATCTTTCCAAAGGACAATTTGGCAGTATGCATGTAGCAGATTTTTTTAAGTCACAACAAGAAAATCAGTTATATACCAGTAGAGCTTTCATCTATCTGTATTTTAACCTAGCTTCTGAGCCTCCACTTCCTCTCCAATAGAGGAAAATTACACCTGTCAATTCAAGTACCGGTAAGTTCTGATTACAACTCAACTATTTGAGGGAAAAATTCATTCAATCCAGGCTTCCCCTCTGCAGGTGGGCTCCATAAACTAGAAATGAATTCTTCCCTGAAGCTTCCATAAGGAGCACAGCCCTATCAATAACTTGATTTTAGACTTTGACCTTCAGAACTCTAAAAGAATAAATTTGTGTTGTGTTAAGCCACTGAGCTTATGGTAATTTGTTACAGCAGCCGTCGGAAACTAATACATATTGTGGTAACTGGGAGTGCAGTGCTGCTGTAACAAATACATGTAAAAATGTGGAGATAGCTTTGGAATTGGTGGAAGAATTTTGAGGAGTGTGACAGAAACAGCATAGATTCCCTTGAGGAAATTGTTGGTAGAAACATGGATACTAAGGACTCTGCCAGCAGAGGTTCAGAAGGAAGAGAGGGGTGTAGTAGGGACTACCATCCTCTTAAAGAATACCAAATCATCATAAACAGAATGTTGGTAGGAATATTAATGCTAAAGGTGCTGCTGGTTAGAGCTTAGAAAGAAACGAAGAATGTCCTATTGGAAATGGGAGAAAAGTGGATTCTCATCATATAGTGACACAAAGCTTAGCAGAACCGTGTCTTATTGGTTAGGTGGAAGAAGAACTTGTAAGTAATAAATATAGATGTTAAAAAGGAACTAAGACTTGATTATTTGGAAAATTTTCAGCCTATCTAGATTGCAAAAGGCAATTAGGATATTCACTGTCAGGAGTACACTGAGGAGGGAAAGTCAAGAGTGTGGCTAAACAACCTTTTCTCAGGCCCCAGAAAGGACAAAAGAAAACAGCTTTCAATTACACAGAGGACTTTTTGAAGGGATTAGGATTGTGAATCATGGATCCCTTTAGCCATCTCAGCAGAAGCCAGGAATAGAGACAGGAGTGAAATGCTATAATGTACATAAGAGACCCACAAGATTTTGAGGATGTTATATCAGCAAAAACACTTCCAGCTTAAACAGAAAAGAACAGAGAGAAGATGAAATTAAAGAAGGTTTTCAAATGCCAATATCCTTACTTAAGAAGCAGACCAACAAAACTATTCAAAAACAAGGAAAATCTTTCAAGGAAAATCTGGGATAACTCAGAGGACAGTGCTCTAGGCCCAGAGAGTGGAGCTAAATGGGTAGAGGAGGGAACCCAGGGTCAGAGCATAAAATCACAAAGAATTAGTCCAGAATTTTAAAACATATTGGAGTTTTCTTAAGCTATATTACGAAATTCTTTGGGACTGGTGACTCCTTTAACTGTTCAATTTTCTCCCTGTTTAATGCAAATATCTTGTTTTTTCACTTCATAAACCCACAGATGGAGAAGAATTTTGACTCAGGATGGTTCATATTCAATATCTGTCCCATACCTGATTTAGATGGTGTTCTGGTCAACGTTTTCACCGCTGTGACCAAAGAACCTGACAAGAACAATTTTAAGGAGGAAAAGTTTATTAGGAGGCTCACAGTTTCAGGGGTCTCAGTCCATCGAAGGCTGACTCCATTCTATGGGGTTCAAGGTAACCATCATGGCAACAGGAAGGGGTAAAGGAAAGCAATTCTGGACATGACCACCAAGAAGAAGAGAGAAAGCTCCACTCAACAAGGACAAAGAATAAACCCCAAAGGGACCCACTTCCCCCAGCCACACTCTACCTGCCTATGTTCCCACCCAGTTAATAATCTCTGTCAGGGGATTAACACACTGATTAGATTAAAACTCCCATAACCCAATCATCTCACCTCTAAACTTTCTCGCACTGTCTCACATGTGAGCTTTTGGGGGACACCTCATATCTAAACCATAACAGATGGTTTAGATAATAAGATTTGGGGCCTCTGAGCTGATAATGTTTCGATGAGATGTTAAACTTCAAGTAGATGCTGCAACGGGTTGGAACTTTGGGGTAGGGGTTGGAATGGGATGCATATATTTCGAGTGTGGAATGGCCATAAAGTTGTGAATGACCAGAGAAAGTGCTGTGGTAGATTGAATAATGGCCTCCCAGATGCCCTAATACCCAGAACCTATGAATATAATACTTTATATAATAAAAGGGGTTTTGAAGATACCATTAAATCAGAATCTTTTTAAAATATTTTTAGATATAGATGGACACAATGTCTTTATTTATTTTTATGTGGTGCTGAGGATCGAACCCAGTGTCTCACGTGTGCAAAGCAAGCACTCTACCACTGAGCCACAACACCAGCCCCATACCAGAATCTTTTGATGGGGAGATTATTCTGCACTATATGGGTAGGACAAGTGTAATCACATAAGTCCTTATTAAAGGAAGGCAGGAAGATCAAGGTTAGAGAGGATCTAAGAATAGAACCAGAAGTTGGAGAGAAGCACTGTGAGCCAGGAATGCATGCACCCAGGAGAAGGCAAGGAAATGCCTTCTGTCCTGAAGACCAATACTTGCTCTTAGACTTCTAGCCTTCCAGAACTGTAAGAGAACAAGCCACAAAGTTGTAGTCTGAAGTCACAATATTGAGGCAAAATTTGTTAAAGCAACAATAGAAGACTAATAAGCTCTCCTTCTTCTTTTTCTTTCCTTCTTCCATGGTGCCCTGGTGTGGAAATATGGAGAGCAGAAGTGGTATTTTCCCTGCGTGTGGCTCCTGGTCTTCACTGTCACTTAGGGAGAAGGCAGATCATTTTGCCACACTTGGGTATAGGTCTCAGTTCTGTTCTGCCCACATCTTGTTCCCAACATACTTTCATCCACAGGACCCCATGCTGAACCAGCCTATCCCAGACTCGTGCCCCATTCCAAATGGGAAGGGAACCCAAAATGGGGAGATTTTTCCCAGGGAAATAATTTAAAATATAGACAACATCTAATTATAAGGAAAATAATCACAATGTTGTTTGTAATTGCCAAGAAAAAAGGGCTGAGAAATAATTAAATGTCTCCCTAAATGGGGACAGAAGGGCAAAGAATAGGAGACAAGAAGGATGGATCTGTGGCGTTAGGGAATGGAGACCCACCAAGAAAAGGGACTATGTCTTGAGCATCTTCATCAGGGCATGGTTAACACGTAGGACTGTAGCTCTTCCATTTCTCCTTCCACTCAGCTCCCTGCAACCTGCCCAAGGATATAGTCACAACTGAGTCAGTGTCAGAGAGCTAGCCACCAAGATGGCAGGCTCCCGACTCAGGGTAGGGCAGAGGAGACTACAGGGTCTGATAACCTCTCAGGGGAGAATCATGGTAAGCAGAGCTGACAGGCAGACAGAGAAGTTAACTAGCACAGCAGCAAAACTAAAAAGATCAGACATGGCCCAGATCCCAGAAGATCTGTGATCCTCCAACAGTTTGCCACACTTTTATGTGATAATTTAAAGGGCATAGTCTTAATTGATGCCTCAGTTTCTTCATTAGAAAGATGAGAATCATACCCTCTTTTTCCCATCTCCCTCAGTGCCTTGCAGGAAGAATCATTAGTGTGTAATTAAGGAATCATTTTTTTCCCCCTGGTAGATGAGTGTTAACCTTTGTGTTTTGTTAAGTGTGTGTTAATTTATTAAGTTTGTTAATGTGGCAAGACAGGGAAGGCGACAGTGACGGAAGCATTTGGCCACATTCTATTGAATAACATCTTCTTTGCACTCCCAGTTAGAGAGGGGACAAGCTTTGGACATACAGAGCAAGTGGAGATCAGCACAGTGTAATTTGTGACACAGGCTGTTTTGTTGTTTTCAAACAGCTACTGAGCCCATTCACTTGCTGATTGCTTTACATAGGTTATTTCATTTGATCCTTACAGTAATTAGCTTTTTGTTAGCAGTGCCATAATTATGTACTGGTCACAGTGAAGCCACACATCTGTGGCCACACAGTAAATGTTAGGGACAGAATCTGAATCCGGGTCATTCAAACTCCAACCCAGACCCTTTCCTTTGCCCATCAACCCTCTACACCCAGAACATTGATCTTATGAGAAAGACTGATTTGCTAGAGGGTTTGGAGACAGGAAAAGCAGTGTGGCCTAATCTGGTCAGGGAGACACCACAAGAGAGATCCTGAACCAGGCCTATCAGATCCAAATTCCAAAGCTAAGGACACTCAGAAAAAGGAGTATGACACTGCAAAGAACGTGTTGTACTCCAGGCAAGAAGGCAACAGCGTTGGGATTATAGGTTATGGTATCTAAAGACAACTGGCCAGACCACAGCTGGGGCTCAAAGGGATTCAATAGATCAGATGAAGAAAGCTGGCAAATTCAGGATACATAACTCTTTGAGGTGAAGTCAGGATGAGCAGGACTCCTGCCATCAGCTGAGAGCCTGCGCCAGAGGCACTGACTTAGGAAAAATGTTTGCAGGAAATTGCAGCCACCTGAGAAGCCGTGTGCATGTGTGAGCATGGAGATCCCTATTTAGAGAACCTCCAGTCCTCCCACACTGCCCCATAAAACAAGTCACTCAACCCCTGGTCATCGCTCAACTCTTTATAAAATGATTTGGAGCCCGTAGATACCCAAGGACAACCAGCAGGGCCTGGTGATCTCATGAGGTTTCCTGAAGCTCTTGAAGGCTGTGTTTCTATATAGGAAATAGACATAACTGGTTTGGACACATAGCACAAGATCTGACCACAGCCTGGACAGCTCATCTTGACCTCATAGACCAAAATGGCAGCATAAGGGGTAAAAATAGCATTTTAGGAAGTCTGAACTGTGAGTAAACAGGATAGGAAAGACTGAAATTAGGGCAAGAAGAGAGGAAAGCAATAGTTTAGGCATGTGTGCAGCAAGTAGCTTGTGCAGAAAGAGGGATTAGGGTCCTTGATATCTCCAAAGTTGGTCATGTAAGAAATTACTCAAAAGCCTGGATTTGGACCTCTGAAGGGTGCCTTTGTCATAAAGCTTATGGAGATAAGAACTCAACAACCATTTTTCCATTCTTCCCTTTGATGTAATTACACATACCTGTCGAGTATCTTTTGTCCAAAATGCTTGCAACCAGAAGCATTTCTGGCTTCATAAATTTTTTTAATTTTGGAATATTTGCATATGCATACTGACATAATTGGTGATGAGACCCAAGTCTAGACATGAAATTCATTTATTTTTTTTATTTACAGAAATTCATTTATTTTTCATGTTCAACATATACACATAGCCTGAAGCTAATTTTGTAGAGCATTTTTAATAATTTTGTGTTTGAAACAAAGTTTTGTGGTATGGAATTTTCCATGTGTGGTATTATGTCAGCACCCAAAAAGTTTTGGCTTTTGGATATTTCAGATTTAGCATACTCAACCTATATTAAGTTAAACAACTAAACATTGCACAGTGATGACTTAAATAATCATTGATGAATATGTTTTAAAAATCAATTCCAATGTCTCCCAGTACATTTCTGGGTCACCTTTGCTACAGACTAACGCAGAGCCTGACCCTTGGCACTTTGAGGGAAAAGATTGGTAAAGGGACCAAAGGTCAGAGCAGGTTTTGAATCAAAGATCCAGAGATGCCCAACACACACTGAGGGGCAAGCAGTTCCCAGAGACCAGAACAAGAAGCAAGTCAGAACCTTAAGTAGTCAGACAAAAGTTGTAAATAGCACAGGCCAACAAGATTATGAAGAGAATTCCTTTCCTAGTCTGATGGTTCTTATATCCTTCCTGGGGGTTGGCCAACCCCAGGGAATGAGCAGCACAGGGCCATCAGGTGAAATAGGCTAAGGAAGGAATAGTAAGGCACTGTCTTCAGAGAACATATAATCTTGCATCACTTCACAATGGGAATGTATTGTGAGAAATGCATCATTAGGCAATTCCATCATTGTTCAAACATCATTGAATGAACCAACACAAATCTAGATTTAGAACATACTATATACCTAAGCTATATGGTACAGTCTATTTAAAAATTTTATTACTCCTTAAACTTACTTCTTAAGATCTAAGACACAAACACACATTAACAGAATCACTTATACAGGGTCAAGATCACTAATATCACTGTCTTCCACCTGCACATCTTGTCCCAGTAGAAGGTCTTCAGGGGCAATAACACATGCAATTGTCATCTCTATGAGGATATTGCCGTCTTCTGGAATAGCTCTGGAAGGACTGTCCCAGGGCTGTGATACCACTGAGTGACAGGAATATCCCAGTTCCATCAGAGTCTTATTGGACCACTGTCATATATGCAGTCCATTGTGAGTCAATACATTGTTATACAGCATGGGACTCTATTGTCACAGCCCCTTTTTAATTCACCTTATATTTTCCCATGGACTCAAGTCCCATCAAAGCCTCAGAAAAATCTCTGAGGATTCAGAAGAGTACATGTCAAAATCCCCACTGAGCCAGGTCCTACAATTGCTGGGGACTTCTCTGCATCCCAATCTTCTCCCTTAACTATGAGACAAAGAACCATCAGAAGAATGAAAAAGTACCTCCTCTCCAGTTCCCCCTCACTCTCCTTCCCTTTCTTTCATTTGGCAGAAGCAGAGAAAGAAGAAAAATCATCATGCCACTAAAGTGTGAAAATTCCATGACTCACCCTATTCTTCAATGAAAGTAGCTTTCTTCTCCACTCCTAGAGACATCTTCCCTCCAGTTAGGTGTTTCCAGCAGTAGCTGCTGGCTAGGTATTATTTGAAATTTACATTCTTTGCTACCCAAGCAACCTGCATATTTTAAGCTGTTTCTAACATAAACTCTTCCAGAAAGTCTTTTATAAAGCCTCTGTATCTCTTGTCATGGAATATTTTATCCCAATATTTGAACAGGGATTTTGCAGTATAAATGTAAAAGTGATCTCACAGGGATGCATCCTTCAAGTATGCAAGTGTTCAAGAAAGAGAGTGGGAGGGTGTTCCAGGGAAAGCATAAGGGAGAAATCTGGAGGCATACATCAGCTGGGCTCTACTCATCCCTCAAGGTGAACAGAAGTTTTTAAAAAGCATGCCCATGGCTTGAGATGGCCCAAATGACACGAACAAGTCAGTAGACATTCTACTGGAACTCACCTCAATAAAGCCACCACTTAGAAGGTATCCAGAACCACAAAAGGGCAAATAATAGAATACTGGGTAGTAGCAGAGGCATCACATGAATGCCAACCAAGCTAGATGTTTCTTGCAGTTGGGCTCACCATCCAGAGGGGGGCCAAAGGAAGCCACAATCTCAGGGATGGACTAATAGAGGTGGGTCCACAGAGAATGTTAGGAAGGGGTATTTGAGGGCTATAAGAACATGAAACGCCTTAAAGGAAAATATCCAGAACTTTCTAGAGAAACTTAGACAACCAGAGATGAGGAGAGTCTGAGAGAGGGCAAGAGGTTATACAAATTTACCAATGTCCAAGAGCTCAGCAGAGAGACCAGCCTGGGTTTAAGAACCAATTCCATGCCAAGATGAGGTAAACATCATAGGGCTTCCCTGAGCCAGATCCCACATCTTAAAACAGTGCAAAGAAGCATGGATGAGATTCATAAAAAGCACTTAGAACATTACCTGGCACATAAGTGCTCAGTCATGCTTGTTGGTTTTTGTCTTCATCGCCATTATCATCACTGTATTTATTGTTATTACTATTATTAGAGACTGAAACCCTGTCTCGTTCTTATTTGATCCCTGGTGTTGAGCACAGAGTCTGGCCTGTAGAATCCTTTCAGTAAATGTGTGAAATGATTGAGGGCAGAACCAGCTTCATGAGCATACAACCTGTGGAGGCGTGCAGTGCCCTGCACTCAGAAGGGCCCTACCCTTGGTCTAATGCTCTGTTATGGTCACTCTTGATGTCTTAATAATTTTTGCACAGGACCCACAAATGATGAAGCTGGACCTGAGTGAGGATAAGGCTAGAAGAAAGATGTAAGGAGGAAACGAAAGCATGAATAATTTGGAGGGGAAGAGAAATCTGCAGAGAGGCTATTAAGAATTACAATAGGCTGAGAATTTCCTCTCCAGAATAGAGAGGTCTTCAGGAAACCCACAATTATTCACATCCTAAGTTTCCAATAGTCCACATGTTTGACAGCATATAGGAAGGACATGAAGATCACTTACCCAAAAATGTCTGGGACCTGATCTGTTCTTGATCAATAATATTTCCAGGGTTTACATGTCTTCATTCTGAGAGATCAAAATAATAGGGAAGAAAAGCCAAAACAGTTTCCACAATTTCTGGAGGCTGACCCTTCGTTTTGCTTTCTATTATGTGGACTAAGACATGGAAAGCATAACACATATTATCTCACCATCACAAGCCAGTGTTTTAGAACTATTTCTATCAAAACAGAAGATTCCGAACCTTCCTGGTTCACCTATTACCACGCCAAGTTCTCTGGCACAGCTGAGACCAGCAGCCATAGCCCCTGCTCCATTCTTGTGGTCAATATTAGCAACAAATCAGTCACTTCCAACTTCAAGCTATTTTACAAGGTGTCCCTGGAACACACTGTGCTTCACTTTTTATAGTGACATAGATGGCTTTTTAAAACACAAGACCATTTAAACGCCTTTAGAACAGGGGCTTCATTTGAAGGTCTAGAAGGGGGACCTGTCTGTGGTCTGAATTCATTCATTCAATGGTTCATTCACTCACCCATGGCCCATCCACAATGAGGGTGACGCTGCTTCTCTTCTCCCACAGTTTGTGAACTAGCAAAGACAATTCACAAGCACACGGGTTCAGGGCAACCTTACAAGGCCTTAACCCAGCCAGCAGGTAGGAGACTTCCTAGGTGGGGGGAACCCCTGAGTAAAGTTCTGAAGAACAAGCAAAAGGGGAGGGGAAATCAGCAGCATGTAAAGTACAGACTTGGAGAAATTGACTTGTTCATGGGGACTTGAGTACTTCTGGTGTGCGGGGAGAAGGAAGAAAGGGCAGACCAGGCCAAGCAGGATCTGAAGCTAAGATGGGTCCTTATCCCCAGAAGCAAAAGGAAACCATTAAAAGGTTTTTAATGGGTTTTAATTTGTGGTGGGTTTTTTTTTAATCAGAGAAGTATCCTGATAAGATTCATGATATCCAGAAACATGGCCCCTCTGCAATTGGGGATGGGGAATCAGGAGGTGGGAGACGAGCAACTGTTGAGGTCTGGTTTTTGTCATTAGGTTTTGTTTGCAAAAAGAGGTTAAAGAAGATCTAAGCTAGCCTGCTGATGTGGGGATAGGAAAGTGCTCATGGGGATCGTTTAGGAAGATTTGCTCAGGTGGGTGGGATTCCCCCTTCTCCCCCTGTTCCATGAAACCTTTTGTAAATGTTATGTTCTTCACTAGGGTTCTCAGAGTAGGGTTGTGTTGGGAGAATATGTGACTGTACAAAGATGGGTCCCTTGGCATAGGTGGGACTTGACAGAGTGAGCCAAAGAAGTTTAGGTTTTGTTTATTATTATTATTTTTTATTATTGTTTTTTATTATTTTTTATTATTATTACTGTGTGATACTCAAGGGAATATGTACAGGGTTAGTTTATGGCTAGGTCTAGTTTAAGGGTTAGGTTTAGTGTAAGGGTCAGGTTTAGGGTAAGGGTCAGGTTTAGAGCTAGGTGTATTATTAGGGTTAGAGTCTGGGTTAAGGTTTGATTTAGGTTAAGGTTTAGGGTTAGGGCTCGAATCAGCGTTAGGGTTAGGGTTAGGGTTAGAGTAATGGATAGGGTTAGGTCTAGGGTTCAGGTTAGGTTTAGAGTAATGTATATGATTAGTGTTAGCAATAGGGTTAGGGTTAGGCCTAGGGTTAGCGTTTGGGTTGGGTTTATGTTCAGGGTAATGGATAGGGTTAGTGCTAGTGTTAAGGCTAGTGTTAAGGTTAGGATTAGGGCTAGGGTTGAGGGTTAGGCCTAGGATTAATGTTAGGATTAGGGTTAGGGTAAGTGTTAGAGCTAGGGAGAGGGTTAAGGTTAGAGTTAGGGCTACGGTTATTGTTAGTTAGGGTTAGGGTTAGGGTTAGAGTTAGGGCTAGGGTTAGCATTAGGTTTAGAGTTATGGTTAGGTAATGGATAGAGTTAGAGCTAGGATTTGGGCTATGGTTACAGTTAGGATTAGGCTAGGGTTAGGGTTAGGGTTAGGGCTAGGTTTATGTTTAGGGTAAGTGTTAGAGTTTGAGCTAGTGTTAGGGCTAGGGCAAGCATTAGGTTTAGGGTTAGGGCTAGGATAGAGTTAGGGTTACACTTAGGGCTAGGTTAAGTTAACTCAGGAGAGGTCCTGGAGAAGGGATTGGAGTAGGAGGAGGCAGAGAATAGAAGTGATAAAATAAGAATGGAAGGGGCTAGGGATGTGGCTCAAGCGGTAGCATGCTTGCCTGGCATGCATGCGGCCCGGGTTCGATCCTCAGCACCACATACAAACAAGGATGTTGTGTCCGCCGATAACTAAAAAATAAATATTAAAATTCTCTCTCTCTCTCTCTCTCTCTCTCTCTCTCTCTCTCTCTCTCTCTCTCTCTCTCTTTTTAAAAAAAAATGAGAATGGAGACTCCTGCAATGGTCCTTGAGTATACTCACAGCAATAGCCAGAACAGAGAGAAGTAGTGGAACTGAGTGAAGACCAGGAAATACCAGTAGGATCTTCTTGCTGGCATTAGGAGCAATTACTTGTAGGAGTTCAGAGAGAGGGAGGAATCAAGGATGTGTTCAGGTCTCAGGCTTAAGGAAAGTCAGAGGACAATGTTTCTCCTAAAACAAAACAGGTGGTTCCAGGGAAAGTCCATTGGAGATATGATGATGTTTCAATAACTGTGGGGTACTCAAGGGAATGTGTACAACAAGCAGTTGGACGAGAGAGGTCCACCACCATTGCTCACTTACATTGTTACACCAGACTCCTAGCAGATCTGCCTCTTCTTCTGATCTGTTTCTCTACCTCCATTCTCAGTACAGCAGCCAAGGTGAGCAGTGTAAGCTGCTGAAATTTAAATCAAAATTTTGCTTTTCCATGCTCAAAACCTTGCAAGGGATCCCATCACAGTAAGTTGTGGCCACAGTCCTCACTGTGACGTGTTCTGATCAGGCCCTGACTTCTCTGTCCTCCCCTTTTCTTCTCCATTCCAACCACTCTGGCCTCTTCACTGTTCTACCCCATGGCCTTGGCAGACAGGCAGGGAGTTGAGGGAATTCCCTCCTGGGGAAATAGCTCATATTCTGAGAGCATTTTGGAAGATGGAAAATAAATGAACACCAAGAACTGTGAAGGTAGTTGTCTGAAGAGCCATTGCTGAGAACAGAAGAGGGGGCTGGGTGGTCTACCTGAGCTCCAGCTCAAGGGGAAACATGAAGAACAAAATGGTACATTGTCCCCTCACAGGAAAAAAATTATGAAGACAAGGGACATGGCCTGTCTTTAAATTCTATAAATTATATTATCCTAAATGGATATCATAAATTACCCATTGCCCATAAGCAGCAAGATCAAAGCCAAAAAAAGAATGAACAAAGACTTTAGCATGAAGCCAGGTGGAACTTCAAGGGTTTGTGATACACATCTTCTGGGCAGCTTGAAAACTCAACAAACCAAATTTTAGTCTGAGACGGGGCCCCTTCCTACCTTGAGATGATGACTTACAATGACATTCATATTATAAATATTATACATATTTTTCTATTTATAAAATAATTTTAATTTTCAAGTTTAATTTTTATGGCAACTCTGAAAGCCCACAGAATTGGTATTGATACCCTTTTTTGGAGGAAGTTTGGGGAAACTGGGTCCCAGAACAGTGGAGCTGTCCAAGTGGCAGGAACTCAGGCTCCAACCTGTTTGGCCATCATGTTCCAGGACCCCATCAATTGCTTCCTCCGTCTGATCTTAAGGTTCTACTTTTCAGTGGGGAGGTCCTTCTCAGAGAGGATGAGGGAAAGGCACACATCAGGGGACTTGACCTGGGGAAATGCTGAAGCAGGAGATGGGACAGGGTTGGCCTCAAACTCATGGTGACACACGAGGCCACTGCATCTTTGCCCACTAGGCTGCACGGGATGAGACATGTAAGAGATGCCCAGGGCTCCCAGTCCAAGGCCTCCTGAAGGTGTCTGATTCCCAGCTGAGCCTGTCAACTCCCAGCTCAGGCCTGAGGCGCTGCCACGCAGGGGACCCTCCTAATGCCTCACTCGCTCCTCTTAAGCTCTCGCAGATGGAGCAATGATGAAATCTCACACATTTGTTCCCCAGCACTGAAATGTGTTTATGCTCCTGAATTTAAGGTTTGTAATGGGTTTTGCTCATGGGAATGATTATTTTAGTGCTGACTTTTAAAAAGGCAATTGATAACAAGTTTACACAGCCAAAAGAGCTCGCGCAATTATCTGCAAATTCAGACTCTGTGAAGAGCCGAACCAGATCATTTAAGACCCCCTGAATCCATTCCGGGGCCAAGATTATCCAAATTGACAAGCTAAAATGAGATAATTTATGCTGAAATGGGGCTTATGAAATCAAGATGCTACTCTGGCTGTTGCCGGGAGCTGCCACAATCCCTTCTTCCCTTCTTTGTCACCTACGTGGACTCCTTCCCTACCCGATTCACTTTCCCAGTTAAGGTCTCAGGGAAGGGGAGAGTTTAGAATGTTCTTTGCCCAAAAACTTCCTGTGATCACTTTTAAGTTTTTCACGTGAAACTTTTAACAATTTGTAGAGAATACAAAGATCTCCAGTGTTAGCATTTATTTGTTTTTAATTACAACTGCATTCTGGGCCGGGCTGGGGAGTGCAGAAATTTCACCAAGGAGAGGGAAGATGAACCCTGAAATAGATCATCTCTGCAGAATTGTATTCTATGTATTCTGCCAGGTGATCTTAGGCCTTATCATCAATTCTTCCTAAGCAACAGAAGAGACCAGGTCACTAGGGGCACCTAGTTGCTCCAAGAAGTCCCTCCTGGATTCTCTCTCAGTGTTCAGAGCATCAGCAGAGTCCCTGAAACTGAGACCCACCTTGACTCCAATCCCAAGCATCCTCACCCACCAGCAACTCAGGAACAAGCTGTAGCGATCTAGGAGAAAATGAGCCCAGACTGCCAGATCTGTAATAAAGGGACCCAGAAAGTAGAGCAAAATATAAGGAACTCAAAATAAGAGAGAAATAATGAGGAAATTAGAGAATTAAGTCAGGCTATCCAGATGCAATGGAATAAAAATAGAATATATTCTCAGAGAAAATATGCAAGTAAAAAACTTAAGTTTCCAGATTAAAAAGATTCACTGAGCATCCAGCACAATGAAGTAATACTTCATCATAATATTTTAGGGTATCAGGTAAAATAGAACATGCTAAAATATCCCAAAGAGAGAGAAAAAGGAGGAAAAAAAAAACATATTGTAGTCAAAGGAATAAAAATCCAAAAAACAACCTACTCTCCAAGAACAAAACTGAAGACTAGAGAACAGTAAAACAATGTTGTTAATAATCTAAGGAGAAAAGATTTGCAACCTGTAGTTCTATAAATAACTAAACCCCCCAATAAATTAAAAGGGAAAAATAAAGACATCAGACACCAAGCTCAATTTTTTTCCCACCCATACACTCAGTCTTAGGAAACCACTAGAGAACAGGCATTGCCTGAATTCAGGAGTCAAGTGAGACATAGAACCACCCAGTTTTGGCTCTGGTGGGGCCCAGTGCAGCTGAAGCCTTGCATTAAGGAATGATTAAGATTGAAATTTCCTCCAGAGGACCAGAGACCCAGAAAAACTAGAAAGGAGAATAGAAAAGAAATTCTGCAGTGAACTTTGGTGAGGTCAACCCATATGGGGGCCAAAATGACTATGAGATTTGCTCATGGCACCAACAAGTAATGCACCAACTAATCTTATCCCCCCAAACCCTGAGTGATGTGAACCACTGAATTCGAGGGCATGGAACACCTTTAATACAGGCAATGAATGGAGCTGGGCAAAACTTGCATAGTGAGAAAGCCAGTCAATTGCTCCACCCGCTCCTGACAGAGGTGGAGCAGAAACTCCAGTTGGGTCACCAATATTCCCTGTTAATGAAGTATTTAATTACCTTCCCTCTCTGTTCCCTAATCGTGGAATTCCTAGCCCCAAGCCTTTGTCCTCTGCTTTTTTTAGGAAAGGGAGGGGGTGTTACAGAGGGATAATTTGATTTCTATAGCAAACCAAAAAAAAAAAAAAAACCTAAAGGAAGAAAAACTAAAAAATAAAAATAAAAATAAATTATAAGAAGCACCCATTAAAGACCCTTCAAAAGGATAAAACGATTTCAATTTTACTGTCTCACTCACTTCTCCTACTTCCTCCCCAGAATATACCTGCATATCATATATTTATACAGATTTTTTTATTATTTAGTTAATATGAATTACAAGCCTCATGCTTCCTCCCTTCTAAATCCAAAATGAGGAAGCTTTCTCTTTTCTCTCGCTCCCTTTTTTCCTTCGCTCCCCCTCACCAACACGATTTACATTCTCAATGTAATGTATTAAAAAGTTGACAGGGACGAAAGGATTCACACGATGTCTGCTAAGAAACCCAATTTCCATGATGAATTGCCCGAAGCCCCTGAATCACAAACCATTTTTTCCGCTGCTCAGAAGTTGAGTTTTTTTTTTTTTTTTTTAAATCTTCTTAAAGCCTCTCTCCTAATCTTCGGCTAGAAGAGATGGGTGAAAGGATTTTTTTTTCTAAACTAAGGAAAGTATTAGCATCTTGGTTGTTGTGCATCAAATTTGAAAATGCAAGGTTAGTAATATTTCAAATCAGCCATGGTCCAAGCCTCTTCTTAAGTGAGTGTACCCATTCATTCTCGTTCTCTCTCTCTCCCTCTCTCCTTCCTCTTCTCCTCCCACCTCCCCAGGTCTTATAATCACTAATAAGGAGGATCTTCAGGAAAAAGAGGAAAATCTAGATTACAGTGATTTCTCCAAGATGACCCTCTTTTGGAAGGTTGTAGAACTCCCAATAAGATGTCCACTTTCCTAGAGTTGACTAGACTGACCACAGCTAGGTAAAGAACTGAGCAGCAAAACCCCAGCCCAGGTTAGGTGATGCACCTGTCTCCTTGGCAGGCACAGCAGTGGTTAGAGCTGCATTTGTACCAGACTAAGAATGTTCTCCTAAAACCTGGATTTCATTCTCATGGGAGACGACACCCTGGGCCGCCCATCACAAGAAGGGTGAAGAGGGACACAGCAGCCATCAGAGCTCTTGCCAAGATTTTTGGACTTTGAAGAAAGCCAACATTTTTTCAAACATTCTGGGCATTTGGGCACTGTGATTTCAATTCCCCATTTGTGTGCATGTGTGCTGTGTAGACATCAAGTCAGTGTCACTTCCTCTGGAAGCAGACCTGCTTCTCTCTCTGCCCAAGCACTCTAGTTTTTCCTAGGACTCAATTCCCCCACAGAAAATTTACCAGGGAAAAAATAAACTAGTAAACCTTAAAAGAAAATAATTGAAGAAGTTTTATTTACATAATATATTCAACATTATATGGGGGAGGAGGGAAGTTGTAGGGGGTGGGACTCTGATGTTGTCTAAAAATTGCCAAAACATTTGTTGATTATACTGAAAGCTAGTAGGCACCTTAGAGACAAAGGTCTGTATACTAGAGTTTAAGTCTGAGGTCACAAATCCCAAATCTGAGTGAGGATCTTGGCTCAGTAGTGTTAAGAATCTCCATTTTGCAGGTGAAGAGACTGAGGTCTTTGAGGGAAAGCAACTGGCCCCAGTTGCACAGTAAGTGAGCAATAGAACTAGGACCTGGCTGCATTTGGCTACTGGTTCATAAATTTCCAAGCCTTTAACTGCCTGATGTGACATAGATAATACATCTGGGAGGCTAAGGGAAGGCTTGCAATCATGCAGTTTCCCCCACAGATTATTTCTCCTGCACACTTTCGATATTCTCCTAAGCAAGAGGTAACACAGTAGAATCTAGTTAGAAAGGGATAGGTGCTCTCATACCTTTCCAAGCTGGCTTTACATGAGGATTTCATGAAACCACTTTACTGAAAAGTCCTCAGTTTAGGGCTCATGATGTCATCAGGATTCAGTCCCCCACTGCTCAAAGAGAAAGAAAGGTGTTTGGTGTTGTTTAAAGAAAAAAGTCACTGGGGGCTGGGGTTGTGGCTCAGCGGTAGAGTGCTCACCTAGCACAGGCGAGGCCCTGGGTCCGATCCTCAGCACCACACTAAAAAATAAATAAGCAAAATAAAGGTATTGTGTCCAACTACAACTAAAAAAAAGAAAAGAAAAATCAATGGGCTGATCATTCATATTTGCCTCTCTGAACAATTCTTACAGTTATTATTTTCATACTATCTTTATCCTTAAGCACAAACAACCTGATTTTAAAATAGGCCAAATTCTTGAACAGACACTTCACTGAAAAAGATATACAGCAAGCAAATAAGCATATGAAAAAAATGCCCCATATTACACAGTACGAGAGAAAGGCAAATGGAGGCAATTATGATATACCACTACACCACTACATTAGAATGTAGACACTACTACATTAGAATGGCCAAAATCCAAAACATTGACATCACCAATCACTGGTGAGGGTGTGGAATAAGAGGGACTCCAATTCATTGCTGTTGAGAATACAAAACAGTACAGCCACACTGGAAGATAGATAAACAGTTTCTTACAAAGCTAAGCACACTCCTCCCATGTGATCCAGCTACAGTGCTCTTTGGTATTTACCCAAATGAGTTAAAAACTTGTGGTCCAAACAAAATCCTGCATGTGCATGTTTATAGCTGCTTTACTCATAGTTGCCAAAACTTGAATACAACCAAGATGACTTTTGGCAGATGAATGGACAAACTGCTGAATATCCTGACAACAGACTATTATTCAGTGCAAAAAATGAAATGAGTGGTCGAGACATGGAAAAACCCGGAGGAATCTTAAATGCAAAAAAGCCAATCTGGAAAAGCCCCATCATGTATGATTCTATGTGACAGTCTGGAAATGATAAAACAATGGACACATAAAAAAAGATTATGGTTACCAAGGATTAAGGAGCAGGAAGAGATGATTAGGCAGAGCACAGAGGGTTTGTAAAATTATTGTAGGGCAGTGAGATTATTCTGCATGACCCTATAATAAAGACAGACACATGTCATTTTATAATGACCAAAGGTACAACACTGAGAATGAACCTGAATGTAAACCAAGTACTTTGGGAGATAATGATGGATAAATGTAGGTTTATTGATTATAAAACCCGTTCAGGATGCTAATCATGGGGAGGCTGTGTACACGTGGGGACAGAGGGTGTATGTCTCTGTGATTCCAGCTCATTTTGCTGTGAACCTAAAACTGCTCTTTTAGAAGTAATCTATTTAAAGGAAATAAAATAATTATCCAAAGCAGTGAAACCTTCTAACATCAAAGCCTATGGAATTGTGTCAAGACAAAAAAAAGAAGAAGAAAAATAATAAATTAAGACATCACATAACTAAAGGAATAATAAAGAGGCAAACGAGGTATATTGGAAGTAGACGCACCCTCAGTGAAGTAAAAAAGAGGAAATAGTTTCATTCTTCTGAAATTCTCCTTCCTGCCTAATTTTTAAACTAGCTAAAATTTAAAAATGAAGCTAAAGTTAAATTAGAATTAAAATATTTAAAAATAAAAGAGAAAATGGTACTAGATTGAAGAAAGTACCTGTTAGAAAGGAAAAAGGAAGATTACATTTCATTGGTTGATAAATCTGTTCAATGTTCATGGGATAGTAAGAAAGAAAGGTTCTGCCATGGCAAAAAAAATAAATAAATATGAAAACTGTAAGTCCTATGAGAAAAGGAACTACTTTTCATTCACTACTGTATCACCAGTGCCTATGATAGTGGCTGACATAAATAAATGTGTTGAATGAATAAATTGTTTCATAAATCAGAAGGTTAGAGTGAAGAAATAGATACAAGGTGACACAAGGAAAATCACCAGTGACAAAAAAATATTCAGGTGTATCATTCAGGATTTTCTAATTGCTGTAATAAATATCCTAAATTTCTAGTGGTTTCAGCAATGAATATTTATTTATTATTCCCATAATAATCTGATGATTATGATGGGGCTGGGGATTGTAGCTCAGTTGTAAAGCGTTTGCCTAGCATGTGTGAGGCACTGGATTTGATTCTCAGCACCACATAAAAATAAATAAATGTCCATTAACAATTAGAATCATCATCATCATCATCATCATCATCATCTGATAATGAGGATTATGGAGGTAATTTGGTTCCACATAGTTATTTAGAAAAGTTTCTTTTGTCTATTGTGCCTGTCACTCCTAGAACCTCAGAGTCATCCACATCCAGCTGGTGACAACAGGAAATAAAATGCATAAAGGATCACAAAGAAGTTTTTTAGGGGGCCAGGTTTGGATGAGGCATCTGTCAATTCTGCCATGCATCAGAGGTCCCACCTAACTGCAAGAGACCCTGGGAAACGTACTCAAGGTGTAACCAAGCAACATTAACAGCATTACAGAGCATCGAAGAGGCAATTGCAGGTATAACAAATACTTGTCTTCTGGATCAATGTTTGGGCCGGGAGAGGGAAAGACAGAGACAGAATCCAAAATTAATCCAGGGAGAAAGTCTTCCTTGAGGCCTTTTTCTTGTTAACTTATGATCCTACAGAGATACACCTTCTGGGAAAAGAGAGAAATCAGACCTAGCTGGAACTGCCCAATGGGAAAGATGGAAAGAGCTGCCTTGCTAAGCAGATCAGAAGAGGAAATAAAATCAAAGAAGCCATCTCTACTAGGGTGTAGCTACAGATAGATAGGCTTATCTGCAATCAGGTTCTTCGTGCAAACCCTGAGCAAGGATTCAGTGCAAGAAATTTTCTAAGGATCTACTAAAATGTAAAGGTGATGTGAAAAAGGAAAAATCCAAGTTAGAGAGAAAACTCAGGTGAATCCCAGCTTCAGCCTGATCCTGCAGTAAAATTTCACATGATGGTTCCCCCATCTCTAAGCAACAGAAATGGACTTTTGTACTCCTATACCAATCAGTCATTCTCTATAAGCTTCCCTGAGAGAATGTAAAGTCTCAGATATTCCTCTAGTAATAGGTGTTTGGCTAAGGTATCTCTAACCAGATGCACTCCCAAAAACTTCTAGCTATTTCAATAGACATGGTAGAACCAATAGTCCAAGGATATTCCTCTGAAGAATGTTATAGGTACGAACAATTAGCAGCAAAGCATTTTTAAAATGCTGGAGGACAAACACAGAGAACTACCAAGAAAAACTGAAGAAAATTTAAGTGAGACAACAGTGTCTGCTACAGGCCATCATACACAAAGTCTCTGTAGGTGAGTACAACTATTCTAGCCCTTATGAAACCTTCATAAATGATGTTTGAAAAGCAATAACCACCAAGCAATCAGAAATTAACAGGTATATATGAATGCAAGATAATATGAATACATATAAGAAATAAGAGACCACAAACAGTAGAAATAGATATACACACACTGCAAATATTACAGTCATCTCACATCATTTTTTAAACTACTGCGCCCACCATTGTTATTCATGTTTAAAAATAGAAAGGAAAAACTTGGAAATAACTACTGGAAAGAGAAGACTATAAAGAGTGTCATAGGAAATTTAAGAAAGAACTAAGTAAGAACTTCTAAAGTTAAAAATTAAAATAACTAAAATTTAAAACTCAGAAGAGAAGAAAGAGTGGGGTACAGAGGATAAGTTATGAAGAGAAAATAACTAAGAATCTTCAGAAGTAATTAAAGACAATGATCCACAAATTCAAAACTCCCAGAGAATCTCAAGCAGGATAAATAAAAGAAATTCAATCCTTAGACAAATCCTATAAATGAAAATGGAGAGATTACAGGCACTTAAACTGACAACTGACTTCTGAACATCAGCAATGGAAACTAATAGACAATGGAATGTCTTTTCAAAGTCCTGAAGGAAAAAAATTGCAACCTACAATTCTATATCCAGCAAAGAAAAAAAAAAAACTTTGAAGATAGAAGATAGAGACATTTCAGAAAAAATATTTAAAAAGTTCATCATTAGTACAAGCTCTCTGATTCAAATGCTAAAGAACATTCTATGAGCAGTGATCCCAAATTGAAGGTCTAAGATACAAGGAGGTGAAAATGAATGAAAATATATGGAAATTGTAAATGAATATTGATTGTACAAAGAAGTAATAATTATGTCTAAAAGGGTTAAAAATAAAAAGGCATTATTACCCAATAGAAATAATATATTAGTCAGTCATAACAGTGTTCTAAAAACATGAATAAAATTTATTAACTTCATTCTTTCATAATTTAAACATTCATTTTATAATTTTCAAGAGTAACTTCTATAAGAATATAAATAGAACATATAAAAACAGCCAAAATTAAGGGAATAGAACAAAAATAGCAAAAATAAAAAGGGAAGAACAAACATAAAATTGATATAGAACATATGTAAAATAAAAATTATAAAATGTCAGTAATTATGATGAATACAAGCCAATTATGCTTCAATTAAAGAAAAAATTAGGTGAGAAAAATATGAAATCTAACTATATGCTGCTTTCAAAAAATGCATAATATATAAATATATAGAAAAACAAAGCTAGAGATAGCATAAAATGTTAATAACAAGAAATATGATACAGGTATATTAATATCAGACAAAATAGAATTTAAGGGAAAAACATTCTTAGACTTCAAACTATTACTTCAAATCAATAAAAACAGTCAATTAATGAATAAAATGAAATAACTTTAAATCTATGTGTATTTAATTGCATATCCGAATATATAATATAAAAACTAAAATAACAGATGAAAAAAATATTCACAATTAGGGAGATTTCAACATTAAGTGATTGATAAAAAAATCAGTGATATATAAAAGACTTGAAAAAAGCAGGATTAACCAAATGAACATACAAAGAATACTATGCTCAACAATTGCAGAATATATAATTTTTTGCAAACATAGATATACACTTATGAAAATAGACCAAAGGACTGAGATCACAGTATGTTCTTGGACCACAGTGAAATTAAGCCATCAACAACACTAAAACAATAACTTTTAAATTCTCAAATATTTGGAAATTAAGATAGGTATATGATAACCATATGTCATAAAAAAATTAAATAGAAATTTTAAAACAATTGGAGCTAAATAACAGTTTTAAAATACCAAACACTGGGGGCTGGGGTTGTGGCTCAGTGGTAGAGCACTTGCCTCACACATGTGAGGCACTGGGTTCGATCGTCAGCACCACATAAAAATAAATAAATAAACAAAATAAAGGTATTGTGTCCATCTACAACTAAAAAAAATTAAAAATATACCATACACTGAAATCTGTGTGAAATATTAGCCTTAAAATGCTTCTATTCATAAAAAAGCAATGTCTAAAAATGTTGGTAATAAATCGGGGAAAACTTGGAGTAGGAACAGCAGAAATCAATGAAACAGAGGACAAACATACAAGAGAGAGGAAACAAAGCCAAAGTTGATTCTTTGGATTGACAAGAAATGGCACAGATAACCAAGCAAAGTAATGATGCTATAATTCAGTTAAGATGCTAAAGACATTAAACACATAAGAGAAAGTTACAAGCGGTTTAATGCTTATATGTTTGAAAATATAGATGAAATGGTCACAGTGGCATGCATGGTGTATTTGACACCCAGAGAAAATCATTTTTAACACCCTCCTCTTCTTTTCAACAAAATTATTTTCAAGAATAAATGTATAGAGACTGGGATTGTGGCTCAGTGGTAGAGCGCCTGCCTAGCACATGGAGGCACAGGGTTCAATCCTCAGCACTGCATAAAGATAAGTAAATAAAATAAAGATATGTGTCCATCTACAATTTAAAAACTATTTTTTAAAAGAATAAACATATAATCAAATAATAAGAATGTGGAAAAAAACATTTTCTGAACACTTTGTCTTTTATCAACCTTGATGTGCTAGTCATCATAAATACATCAAAAAAAGGTGTTTTTAAAAATTTTTTTAAAGGGATGAAAGAAATCAGTAGATTAATACATTTCAATTGCCTCAATGTATTTTTAAAAGCAAAATGCCTATACTTACATATTGATCAGTCACAGTAATGAATACAAGTATCACAATTCCTTTTTTTGAGTCTGAACCTCTGCAATTTTGTTAATGACTTCATCACAGTTGATCTTCACACATGCCTGCTCACAGTCTAACCAGATGTGTCGATCTATCTTCACTCAGAGTTGAGCAAAAAATACTTTTTAAAATTTATTTTAATTTTGAGAAGTATTTTTCATCTAAAGGAACAAAGACACAAGTCATTACAAAAAGTTCTAAAGACAATGTTAAGGTTGTCTGGGATTTATAAAAATGGCACCTCACAATCCTTTCCAGAAATGCCAACACTGTCCATGCTTTACTTTCTCTGGGATCCACTTTAGTCACTTTCAAATGCCTCTACAGATGTTTGAAAGCTCCAAATAGTCACCAAAAATGTCAGAAGTTTTGTAATTCAAGCTCCATTTCTTTGTTTTTCCAATTAATGTGCTCTTGTTCATTTCTAATCTACTATTTAACTCAGGAACATGTAGTAATCAGGGGTGAGAGATATTATCAGACCAACGCAGGCAAGCACTATTAATTCCCGTCTAATACAAATTTACTTTCAAAACGAAGGTTGCAGCCAAGCCCATATGTCAAGAGCTAACTGTACAATCTAACATTTAACTTTCACATAAAAGAAAGTGTTTTAAAGAATGTGTTTATGTTTACATGTACTTAATTTTTTATTTTATAATTTATAATTATTTATATTATTATATGTATATGTTTTGTAGATGTAAAATTTACATATATTATGAAAATGCAATAAAAATCTTAGCCATTGTTTTAGAAATTAACCAACAAAAGATTTGAGCCAGGGTAGTTATTTGGAATTGTTGCCATTTTCATTGGTTTGATTATTGTTCTTAAGTTCTCCACAGAAAAGGTACTCCTTTATTGCATACATCCAGGGCACACAGTTTCAACAACCTTGCCAGTGGACAAATTCCTAAAAAATTACAGCTTCTCATAATGGACTCAGTGCACCAGAATATGCAGATAATAATGCTCATTGTAGCGTTGTTCATTATCATTAAAAAAAAAACAGTGTCCATCAACAATAGAATGGTAAACTAGTGTATGATATAGTTATACAATGGAATACTATAGAGCCACACTCCTTCTAACAGTGCCCTCTATTCTTCTTTATAACACTAAATCAACTTATTATAATAATGTATCTATTCATTTACTCTCACTTATGGTCCATTTCCCGAGCCATTTGGTAATCTCCATGAAGGCAAGAATCAGGCCCCAATTTACATCTAACACCCAGCCTGATGCCTAAGACATGGTAGGCACTCAGAAGTCATTAAACAAATGAATGAATGAATGAATGAATGAATAGATGATTAGTTAGAGTCCATCCCTGCTTGCCTGGGAGCATGCTGTTCCATCACTCTGAGGTCACTTTGTGTTGATCTATAATGTATTTATTTATCTTTTTGTTTCATTCTCAAAGAAACACTTTATATTCCTCATTTCCAAAAACCTTAGAGAACTCTCACCACGTGTTCAAATACTGGTACGGAAAAAGTTAGTATGGAATTGTTTTACTCTGAGGACTTCTAGCCCCAATCAAAGTATAACAAATAAAAGTGATTATCATTCATTGAGGGCTCCCTCTTTGCAGGCACTAAGAGGAAGTGTCTCAGAAGCAACTCCTTCTATATTCACAGCAATCATATGAAGAAGGTGCTGGTGTTAGTATCCATTTTGCAGTGGAGGAAACTGAGGCACAAAGGTAACTTTTAAAAATTCTCACAGCTGGGTAAGTGCTGGCGCTCCATTCAAGCCAACAGGATACACCGTGCCCTGCTGCATTAAATACTCAGAGCCAAAAACGAGAGTGTTATTAATTGCAACTCGCACCACAAGTTGGTTGTCAGGGTGAACAGACTGAGCTGATGGGCGCCACATGGGGCCTGTGAAGACAGGCTTCAGAGAGCCAGTGCCCATGTGGGGTTCAATAAAGAACCCTTCAGATCCCACCCTTTTCCTCTGCTGGGTAATCGCAGGATTTACCTGAAGGAGCCAGGATTGTGTCTCTTGTGATCCTGGCTGGGGGCTCAGAGCGCCTGTTGCTACTGGAGTCATCTATAATTAGAGGATTAAACCATCTCACATTTGGGCTAACTGCAGGCATCCTTAAACAAGCATCGGTCTTACTGATGGGTAGGGATGTCTCTGTGGTTGTGGCTCCATGTAGGGATGAGTAGAAGTTCAGACAAATAGAACAGGAAAATAACCTGCAAAAGCCTTTCAAGTTTTCATTTCTGCCAGCCTGGGTTTTATTCCCCTTTCTGAACATTTCACGCACCAGAGATTCATGGCCACCCTCCTGCAGACTGCTGCAGCCCCACATCTCCACGGTACTCACTGCATTGCACTGGATCATACAGGCTGGACACTGTCACTTTATACCAGGGATTTGTTTAGCCCAGGTAAAAGCATCTGGAATTTCTCCTAAAGCTGCACTTGTTTTCACTGGCTGCCCTTATAGATTCTGTCTTCTGGGCTTGGGCTGTGGTCTGTGGTCTGCATTCTCTTAGCCTCCCTTAGGTCCCTGGAAGGACTGACCTTTAAATACTCAGCCCTCAGTCTTTCTGACTTCCCTGTAGTCAGCCACTGTAATATTTCTAAACTGTAGCATGTTTGTAAGAGAATTAAATGAAATAAAATTACATAAGTAAAAGAGAAGCTAAAAGTACCCTATAATTCCACCCATACACTAGAGATGAACACTGTTATTTAGCTTGATGCCTACTTCACAAAAGTATTTAAAAATTGGTAGATAGATACATAGATGTTAACATATTATAAAATACTGTTATAATATTCTCAATAATATTATTCATGTCTGAATAATTTGAAAGATCGATTTATCACTATTAATGGCTGCTTAATCTTGCCCAGCCTAAAAGCAAAACCATGAATGAACAGAATCACCATCCACCCAGATTAAAAACTGAGCTGTCTTCCTTGAAATACCAAGTCCTGGTAAATCTGCTTCCCAAATTCACTCAAATGTACCCCTCTTTTTCATTTGTTACCACCACTTCAGTCCAAGCCTCCACCTTATCTCACCTAAACTTCTACAATTATCTCTCATTTGCTACCTTTATGAACTAGAAATCCAATCAAACTACCAATCTCACCATCTAGCCCTTTTTGCTTTAAAACATTATAAAAACTTCCTTTTGTTCTTAAGATGTGGACAGATGTTATGGCTTGGATTTGGAATTTCCCCCAAAAGCTCATGTGTTGAAGACTTTATCCCCAATGCAGCAGTGTTCAGAAGTGGAACTTTTGGGAAGTGATTGGAATAAAGGTTCTAACCTCATCAGTGGATTAATCCATTTGATGGGTTAATAATTCAAATGGACTTCTGGAAGAAGGTGGAAACTACAGGGAGGTGGGGCATGGTTGGAGAAAATAGGCCACTGGAGATGTGCTCCTGGGGACTATATCTTTTCCCCAGCTTGCCCCTCCCCTCTCTCTAGCCCCCAGACTTGTGGGCTGCCATGAGTTCAGTTTCCTCTTCCATGCCCTGCACCATGATGTTCTGCCTCACATCAGGTCCAAAGCAATGGCGCCAGCTGGCCATGAACTGACACCTCTGAAACTGTGAACCAACATAAATTTTCCTCCTTTCAGTTGCTTATGTCAGGTACTTGTCACAGTGAAAAAAGAGCTGACGAACACAACCTGCTTATGTTGTGTTAAAACATGATCCATGAGGCCCTCATGGAAAGACCTCTGCTGGTGCAAAATTTCATGCACATTTAAGATTTTGATAATCATCATCAATTTGCTCTCCAAAAAGGTAGGTGAAGTTATATCACCGCCAATGGTATCTAAAAGTGTGAGAAGTCTTTTTACAACTTCCTTACCTCTGCCCCACCATCAACACCATTTTATCCGAGGGGGGGGACATTTTTTTACAGGGCCTAAATATTGATTTAACCAGCATTGTGTCTTTACATCCATAAAATAATATGGCCCGAGGCAATTTCAAATTAATACAGAAAATGCTACAGCAGCTTCAGCTCTGCCAGCTATGTGACCACACAAAGACTCAGTTGGGAGGTAATTACAAGCCATAGCATCCCAGGCCTCCCACAGACCTGCAGGTGGGCGTGTCTGCTTAGATACTGAGTCTTCCAATTTCAGTATCTCTAGGGTAGCCAGCTGGAGGCTGCCATCTGGTTTGTAAAAGGAAGTCCCTGGATGTTTCTTCAATCTGGAAGAGTGCTCGCTATCCATTTTTTTTCTTTTTAACTCTTCTCTGAATCCGTTTGAGACCACACCTTCCCCACACAGTTTTCTCCTGGGTTAATACTTGATTAATGCTCAACAAACTGTGAGGTCTCTGATCTAAAAGTGGAGGCATATTTTCAACTCATGTTATACTGGATCCCAGTTCAACCCTAACTTGCTAATGCCCAATTATCCAGATTTTTAAATACAAGCCACAGGAAAAGGAAACAACTTAAAATGTCCCTGCAATAGAGCTTCCATATTTCATGTTTATTCATTCAGTAAAGAACTGTGGGACACCCATTATGTGACAAGGACTGAATTAAGTAGGGGGAAAGTAGGGGGGAAAAAAGACAGAAATGATCCTTGTTTTCTTTATGTTTGCAACCTAGCAAAATGGTGTATGAGGCAAATAGGACCCTGAGATGATAGGTCATGTCTGACTTTTATTAAGAACCGCTTTTCTTACTTCATTCCATGGCAGGTTTCAAATAATTAGGTCCTGAGTTACCCAGAGTCTATACTATGCTTTCCTGGGATAACCTCCCAAGCAAAATTAAACTTTGTCAATTTCATGCCTTTAATTTTCAGGGATTTTATGCTGTTTTTCTTATATGCTTTTAAAAATCTTCCTAGTCCCTATGATCCGTTATTTGATTGACCTCAATTCTTTACCCCTCCTGATTTTGTAATTCCAACTACTAGAGGACCTTTACCTTGAGCTCAGCCATGTGATCTGCTTTGGCCAATGAGAGGTTAGCAAACATGGCTAGAACAAAAACAATGTGCTTGCTTGCACTGATGCAGCAAGGAAGAGGACAGGTATCTGGAGTAAACCTGGATCCACCCTGCAACCTGCAGCCATTAGCCCTCCTCAGCTGACGGATATAGACACCAGTGAGATTAAAGGTTTGAAGACACTGAGTTGGGAATGTTTTGTTACACAATAGGTGGTTGATGCAGTCTCCTACAATTGGCATAAACATCCCCAACTCTGCTCCCTAAAATTTTATTAAGCCTCCCTGTGGAATCCAAACTAAAAGATGACCATGCTTTAATTTTAAGGGAAGCCTGACCCTTGGGGAACTATCAAAAATGGGGTATTTTTATTAACAGACTGAGCTGTCCCTCTGTCCTCTCTGTTTGGTAAAGCTGTTGTCTCAATTCCCTTCTGCACTGTCTTTAACCAATAATACAGGATTCTTCAAAACTCTTTCTTAGCACAGTACTGAAAAGGAAATTGAGGTTTAGAGCAACACCAGTTTCCATTTAAAGTACAGCTCTGGTGTTTATTAGCTGTGTGGTCTTATGCTTTAGGGTAATTTAAAGTCTCTGAATCTCATTTTACTCAACTGAAAAATGAGGCTATTACCCATCTAGAACTAAATGATACTATCTATGAAAATATTGACTCTGGGCTCAATTGTGGGATTCAATTAAAGTTATTGAATGTATTTTGTTTTGTTTAATATTGTTTTTTAACTATTATTAAGTTATGGGTTTTTGTTTTCTATTCTTACCACTCTTTACTATATCTCAGAATTTGTCAGAATTGAAGAATAAAAATAGGCTCTTCTTACACTTTCTAGAAAAGTGAATTTTAAAAAAATATATTCTTTATATCATCATTTCAAAATCTCAAAGGAAAGCATCATCTTTGGATAAAGTATGTCAGAGATTTAAAGTAAAAGTGAAGCTAGACATAATTTCCCCCTCTTTTACCTCATGAAATAATCCAAAATTAATAAATCAAAATAAGGGCAGCAAAAAAAATCATCAACACACAAGCATCTACAGATTTTAAAAATGGTGACCAAGAAATAAATCAAGTTTATGATGTGACTCTGTCAGTACCTAATGCTACCCTCAGCTCCCAGTAACAAAATTGGGGGGAAAGGTGAGATAAGGTTCTAAGACTTTTTCCAATAACCTCTATTCTGGATAGCAGACTGGGAGCTAAGCCAAACAAATATCATAGCAAAACTCTCAAGATAAAAGCCCCTACCACCCAGAGAGGAAACTTGGGATCTCACAAGAGGAGGAAAATGGCCTTCCAAAGTGCCATGCTGAATTTCAAAGATGATCTGGTGCCTGTGAGTAGCATCATCCCTATGAAATGGTCACACCCTGACCAGAAGGTGCAAACACAAAACAGGGCACTTCACCAAATCCCAGAGGACAGCCAGCCGGGAGCCCAGGTCCTGCAGCAGAGCTTGCCTATAGCTCCTGGAGATTCTCCTCTCCCACCCCACCCAGCTCCTGCCCTGTGCTCTTGGGGAAATTGAGAAGTGAATAAAACTTCAGGGGGCTGGGGATGTGGCTCAAGCGGTAGTGCGCTCGCCTGGCATGCGCAGGGCGCTGGGTTCTATCCTCAGCACCACATACAAATAAAGATATTGTGTCCACCGAAAACTGAAAAAAATAAATATTAAAAAAAATTCTCTCTCTCTCTCTCTCTCTTAAAAAAAACAAAACAAAACACTTCAGAAGCCCAGCCTCCAAACTGCAGATACAGAGAAAACAGATCTCAATTACAGAGAAAAGGGAGTCAAGGAGAATTCAGTCCCATTCAATCATAGAAAAAGGTGAAGAGAGCTGCCCCAATAACATGAATAAGATATATATATATATATATATATATATATATATATAATTATACAAATGTACCACAGCAAAAGGAACCCAGAATGCTGATAGCCTTGTACCCATTTTAGAAGAAAATTTCCCGCTACCAATTTGGGCTTTAAAAGAAACTTAATCAAATCATGAAATCAAGGCCGGAGTTGTGGCTCAATGGTAAGCACAGGTAAGGCACTGGGTTCAATCCTCAGCACCACATAAAAATAAATAAATAAAAATAAAGGTATTGTGTGCAATTACAACTAAAAAAACATATGTCTCTTAAAAATATCATGAAATCAATAATCAAGAGTATGAAGGCAAAATTAAAATCAACAGAATGAGACCAAAAGAGATACTACACAGCTATGAAATAACCTGAAAACCAAAGTTACATCATTAAAGAACTAACAATCCAATAACTAGACCTGACAAAACAATGAATTGCTCATCAGGGAATGACTTTGAGATAATAAAAAATAAATCTTGGGAAGGAAAGATGAGTTTCAAAACTCTTACAACATAATAGATATGGAGGGTCAAGGCCATTCAGCCTAGGAATTATCTATAAAGAAAAGTCTGGGTATTGCTTTCTAGACTTTGTTCAGTAGCACACCCTTCTGCAGAAGTAAAGTTTGCCTTGCTGAGCTACTTATGAGTACATGTTTGATTCCTTGAGGCACCCTGGTATTCCTAACAATTTTTTCACAACCTGGGGCTCCATACATTGCCTAGGGGTTATGAGGACTCCCTCCTCAGAGGAGAGGCAGCCCACTGCTGTGGCCACTTCAGAGTGGGGAAAGAAATTGCAATCTCTGAGGCCAATAACAGACCACAAGTTGAAAGTGGATCAGCAATGCAAGGAAAGGGCGAAGCAAGGACCTTGGTGACCGGGTAACTCCATGCATGGACCAAGGAAGGAAAATCTATTCTCAGGAAAGAAGTATTTCCTTGGCAGTCAGGACAATCTAAAGATTGTGTGAGTGTGATTGAGACATGAGTACAAGAAACCTCCAAAGGGTAGCAGGGTTGAACCTCTGTTCTCAAACATTAGATCATACCCAGGGAGCAGGATGGGGGGAGTGCAAGAAATCTCCAGTAGAGAGGTTGAGGCTCCAAATAAAAACTCTAGTCTAGAGAAAGAGGATTCTGGCAGGAGAACAAGACCTGAATTCCCCTAGATATCCCTCTGGGCCTTTTGATAAAATATTGGAATAATAGTCCTAGGATGAAAAGGGAAAAAAAAAACAAAAATGATGAAACACTGTTGTTTAACTTGGACTCAATGAGCATGCAGGAAGTTTGGGGTGTACAAGAAATCCCCAGGAAAAATTCTAGACCTAGGAACAGGGAAAGAACATGGAAAGCACAGGCTTTCCCATGTCTGACTCATCCAGGGTCTATTTTAATTTCTAAAAGTTTAAATGTGATAGCTTTTTGGTTTCTACCTCTAGGGATGCAATACTTTGTAAAAAGCTATAAAATCCTTGTTTCCTGTTTTGTGTATTATCTGTGCACACTTGTGTATTATATGTTGTATCTACATATGTGCTGTGTCTATATTATGTACATGGTACCAAAATTAGCATATAAATAAATGCATATTCATATTTTTTTAAAAAAAGGAATGGATCCAAATGCCCTTCAGTTCATGTGACTTAAATTGGTTAAATAGATTTGAGTAAAGGTTTCTTTAAGACTACTCCCAAGTTTTCTAGATAACCAACCAATCAAGACAGCATTGATTTCTATAAAATATTTAAAGTGCAATGTCCATTGCTTTTAAGGATTTTTCTTTGGCAGGAATAACTGACTTAAAGTGTTAACTAAACTTGTCTGACACCTTGGCTTTCATGAATAATCTAAGTTAGAAATGGGTATATTAGTTTTAACATAAATGAGATTAATCTTCAAATATTGTTTGTGAGAAAAGACATCTGATTAATTTGCAAAGTTAAGATACTAAAACATCAACTAAGTATAAATTCAATTACTTGGCTTCTTGAATTCCATAAGGTAATATATATTTGGGTCTATTAAATGTATTTTCATATATTTTTAAAAGATTTAAAATTGCTTGTTTCTAGATCTTAACCTAAAAACAAGCTTACTAAGAGTTAAAATTCTAACAGGTGTAATTCTATATGAAAGAGTACAAAAAGTTTCAGCTGTGTTTCAATTAAAGTACTGTAAAAAGCTTACTAAAAAGTAACTTGTCGAAATTCAGAAATTTTATAAGGATTATTTCAGAATGTAAATTTAAGAAAGACTCAGCAATTGGGGAAAGAGAGATATAAGAAAGTTATAGGTAGGGAAATACATTTTAGTATGGAATATTAGAAGAAAAAGGAAATGTTTCTGGATGAGAAAGTATTTTATACATTAGACAAGCTTTTAGTTGTGCATCTACAACTAAAAAATATATTTTAAAAAGAATGTCTAAATTGCACAAGGTTTGTGGAAGATAAATCTCAAAAAGTTTGTGTATATGATTAAGTTGGCTATAAGTAGAGCACTCAAAGTTATTTAAGGGTTTTTTCCTAAAGTTAACCTTTAACATTGCTAATCCTCTATGATTAGAAATAACAAGGGCTCCTTAAAACATTGATCTGCTCTTATCAATCAAGATAATTTCTGGTGTCTGTTAGGCTTTTTTTTTTACTTAGGGAAACTAAATCTTAAAGGGATTAGGGATTGTACCTATTTCAAAGTCTTTTAAATTACTAATTTATAACAAGTTAAATAAACAACTTTTATGAGTATTTCTGAGAACTGTTTGAGTCTTGTCCAAGTTAATGTAAAAGTTAAACTTAATTAACAAAGACATGTATAATTATGACTCTAGCCATAACTGGCTTCTCTGTATATTAAATGTATTCATGTTCTTCAAGAATACATGCCTTTTAAAATGTAAAGCTCAGAAGAGCATTTTACCAAGTTGGTGTTATCCAAACTAGAATTGTCTGTAGCAATAGTCTCCTTCATATTTATATAGAAATAACCAATTTGGTTGATATATATGTCATTTTAATGTTTTGTAACTGGATAAAAGTAACCTGATATCAATAAGTTATACATAATTTTGTGTTGTTCTTTATACTAGGATGGGAATTTAAATGTATTTTTGGAAGGTAATAAGGAGAGTTTGATTTTTTTAAAAGCTCTCTTAGCCTTTCTGTTTGATTCATATTTCAGATGTAATGTTGTATTATGCTAACTATTTTTTAGATAGATTCAGAAAATAATACATAAGAACCTTGTAAAATGATATTTTAAAAAGAGGCAAAGATCAGCTTCAAAAATAAAACACTTTACATAAAATTTGTCAAGAACCCTGCCTCACCTGAGATAAGACTCTGCCTCTTACCTTATTCCATGTTAGGATCGCTCCAAAGCCGACCAGAATTAAGCACATTTAAAGTTGTGTTCAAAAGATAGGTTCTTGTTGTAAAGATGACTGCAATCTCAAAAATAAAGTAAGTAAATAAGTAAGGGTTAAGTAAGTAATAAACTAAGTAAGGACTTGGGTAAATTATGAAAGGTATTTAAGGTAATAAAAGAGTTTTTAAAGGAAAGCAAAATTTATGAAATCTTATATGTGATTGAGTTAATAAATTCACTGATCTTTGTGGAGGCAAAATAGATACCAAAGATATATAGTGTTATTATAGAAATTATATTTCTTGGTTCATAGCTATTGTACAAACTGAATATTTTTGCTCTTGTTAATTTCATTTTGTATTTTCCTTATAAAACTTTGTAACTGTTGCCTGTTCATGTTTTGCAGAAGCACTGCTTCTAATAGAACAACCTTAGTTAATTTGAGACAATAAACCATCACCTATAGAAAGAGGGTATAATGCTGACTTCCAGTACTAATATTTTGACCCCAATTAATTATAGATATTAAAATTAAAACCCAGTATTCTTCCTTTAAGACTGGTGAAGCTGACTTGCTGGATATTTAAAAACAAAACTCGGAGACCAAATTCAAGGAAGTAAAAGGGCCAATATTTTAGCCCTTGCCCTCTAAAATAAGCCAGGATCCAGGAATGATGGGATCCCTCTAAAGACCCTGCATGTCCAGTGAGTAACCCAACCTCCTGATCAGGGGGACCAATAGGATCCTAGAGAACAGGAAACCAACAGTGCACATTCTGCAAGGGGAGGACCATTGGAGAGGGAAATGTCCCTGATGCTTCCAAGGAAAGCCAAATGTGGTCAGCAAGACCCTGACCCATCCTGGGAAATGGCACAACTGATAGAAGAAAAGTTAAAAAGAGCCAAGAGGCTTCTTACAAGTTCCCAATCTCAACTGACTCTAACAATAGACAGGAAAAATGTCAATTTTTACCAACTTGGTCTTAAGAACCTGGCAGGAGAGTATAACCAAAACACAGCCATACGTGGACATTTAAAAGATAAGACAATGTTTCTCTTATTGTTACTTAAGAGGGACATTTGTGTCAGTCCTCCCAAAAGTAAGTAAAACTGGGAGGCTATAAAGGGTTTTATATAGTTAGTGCCTGATAAATATATTTTAAAAAAGCTCTGTCAGCATCACAAGTTTATTCTGAGTCAATGTGAGACCTATTTGTGTTTCTTGTTTTGTTTTTGTTTTTGTTGTCTGTTGAGATTATTATGAGCTGCTGCTCAGACTCCTCTTCTGGATTTCACAATTCATCACTTCCAGCCTGGCAACTTGATTTTAATCAAGACCTGGAAAGTAGACAAGCTTCCACTAAACTGAAAAGAACCTTACCAAATCCTTCTGATCCCTAGGATGGCTACACAAACTGCTAAAAGAAGGAAAACTCATTACCATGGGTGATTTCCACCTCCACATGTTTATATAGCCAGGATGAATAGCAATACCAAAGGGAACAGGAACAAAAATGACAATGAGACCAAAAGATATAAAAAGAAAAATGAGGGACCAGCAAAGATGAAAAAGTCCAGTGGTCCATTTTCAGAATATAGTATCTACCTTTTGGGATGTAAGATCCAATTGTAGCCATTTTAACTATAGCCCTTCCCTTTGTATTTCCCAATTTTTATATTAGCCTATCGAATAGATTGTAACCCTGAGTTCCTCCTATCAGAGCAAGGGACAGTGCTGTGTCAGGGATAAAAACAGGTGGAACTTTCCACCCAAGTGTGCTTGCTTGCCAGACCTTGGTCAGTAACCCTCTCTTCTGCAGAAGTTTGCCTTCCCAAGCTGAAGCAAAGGAAGGAAGGAAGGAAGGGAGGGAGGGAGGAAGAGAGAGAAGGAGGGAAGGAAGGAATGGGAGTCTGAAAACAAAATAGAAATATAGAGATATAACACACACACACACACACACAAAAACTTCCTGCTACAAAGGAAGAAATCCTCCAGAAAAATGCAGAATCATCCATAGGGAGGTGAATGCCAGGCTTATAATGGTAACAGACAACATAAAAGAACTTGGAGGATAAAGCATCTCAAAGTACTTCTTGAAAAAGGTAACCAATAATGAGTCCAGTCAATCGAGAATGAATGGAGAAGCAATAAGAGTGGGAATAGTACAGAATGCAATGCCCAGAGAGTGGGACAATGCCCAGTCTTTTGGAAAAGAAATTGGTACAATAAACTTTCACACCCAGCCAGATAAATGTGAAGACAATAAACAGAAATATAAATGCAAGAATTTAGAGAACAAGCACTGTGAGTTATCTTGGGGTGAGGGGGTGGGGTGCAAGGAAGTCCAGCAAATCAATAATGAATCACAAATTTTAAAAAATAAATAATGCAGGAAAGCAAAATCTGTGATATAAGGACAAGTGGGAAGTAGCAAAATCATTTAATTATAGTATAATCCTAAACCATGATAATACAGAATCGTACAGACAGGATATAAATGCTTTATACAATGACTTTTTAAAAATACTACTAAAAACTCCGAGGATGAGGGGAGTGGAAAATGAGGTGAGAGGAAGATTAAAAGTTTTAATTTCCTTATCTTTCATAGCAGAGAGTCAATCAATATGCCTAAAATTAAAATGGATCTTTAAAAAAAAAAAAACCTCTAGCTTTCTTAATTTTTTTATAATCTTTTTTGTAACCTTAGGGAGAACTTTTAGGATCTAATATCTCTGTGGTAAAAATACATTATCTGAAGTTCCATAATTCCTTTGCTTTCTCTTTGGTTTCTTTTTCTTCCATTAAATTCAAGAAAAACTCAATTTAATGCTTTTTTATTTTTCTAAAAATGTATAGTAAGATCCAATTTTTACAAAATTATTCCAGACTTTTCATTACATTTATATACTTAAAGAGCTACCTGGAATGATTTTCACTTGAAATTATTAGACTTCTTCTTGCCAATAGAATTTGAGATAATTTTTTGTTGTCTTTTTTTTGTTATTTCCATACTTTATATTTGGCATGTATTACTTATGTAAAAACAATGAAGTCACTTAGTTTGAAGTACACAGATACCAGATTGCGAAAATCCATCACAAAATCCACCCACCTTTGTATGCATGTCTCTTTGCTGTATGACTTTGCAAGCTATACCATCAAAGAATAGAGTCGATATTCCCATCCCTTGATTCTGAACTGGCCTTATGATTTGATCAATCAATAGAATGCGGCAGCAATCATACATGACTTCTGAACTTGTGTTTTTAAGAAGTCTTGCAACTTCTCTTACCTTCTTGGAATATTCTTCTGAGACTTCCATATGAAGAATCAAAGGCTGACACACTAGAGGGGGAGAGACCATGTGGAGTAGAGATAAATTATTCAAGTCCCATAGACTCGCCAGTGGATGACCAGCACCAAGCACCATACATCTTGGCCCATCTGGCCCCAGTAGAGCTGCCAGATGACTATAAGCATTGAGTGACCTCAGATGGTATTAGGGAAAAATGCCCACGGAACCCAACTCCAATTGCTGTCCCCACCAAATTGTGAGCAAATAAAACAGTGGTTGTGTTAAATGCCTAAGGAGGGAGATGTTTTATTATGTAGAGACAGAAAACTGACACAGTTGTTAGGCTCAGTGTGTTAACAGGTTTTCATCAAGATGAAAGACTGCACACATATATTTGTCTCACTTTCCTCCCTGAGTCCACTGAACTGACATTAAAAAAAACTACAAAAGAAATAAAATCTAAAGAACAAATTCCAATGGCCAAGACAAAGTCACATGTTCATGTGTGAACCAGGCCTTGGCAAGGGAATGAAGCCACAGTGATAGGCTCACACATTGTGATTCACCCCCTCGGTCAGGGACAGAATCACCCATCTGGGCAGAGGGCCTAGCAGATGCTAAATATTGAAAACAGTAGGCTACTATCCTGTCTTTCAGAAAGAAAAATGACGACCTTTTGCTTTTACAAACCAGTGTTAGTGTTATGGAAAATAAATTCCAGAAAACACTTTTTTTTTAAATTTTCAGAAAAAACATTTCTAAGCAATATCATCTGAACACATAGAATCAAACATCAAATCCATATTCATGGAAAAAGGAAGAAGAGAAGAGCTAAGAAAGGAAACAGAGAACAATCATAGAAATAGGAGAAGTCACCAGAAGTATTTATCAAGTGTCTACCATGTGCCAGGCACTTTACATCCACCAAAAACCAAAACAAAGTGATGCAAGGAAGAGAGCGTGGTGAGATTGTCAACTGTGCTGAAAAGACGTCCAAGAGGTGGGGTCTGATACAACGCCAGTGACGACAATGAAGGAAAGAAGTTCTTGATTACCCTGGAAAACACAATTTTAGTAAAGAGGTAGGGATAGATGCAGAGAGCTATATTTACAGATGAGTAATGAAAAAATGAATTCAGAAATCACAAGACCCCTGAATGATAACAATCACAGGGAGCCATTGAGTAAGTGAAGGCTTTAAAACAGCAGACTTGGGAGCTGGGGTTGTGGCTCAGTGGTCGAATGCTTGCCTAGCATGTGTGAGGTGCTGGGTTTGATTCTCAGCACGACATAATAGATAGATAGACAGACAGATAGATAGATAGATAGATAGATAAAGGTATTGGGTCCATCTACCACTAAAAATATTAAAAGGAAAAAAAAAAAAAAGCAGACTTCTTGTTCCCAGACACTTGGGAGGCTGAGGCAGGAGGATTACAAGTTCAAGGCCAGCCTCAGAAATTTAGCAAGGCTCTGAGCACCTTAGCATGGCCCCTTCTCAAAATAAAAAATAAAAAGGTTTGGTAGCGGGGAATGGGGATGGGACTCAATTGTTAAGCATCCATTGGGTCCAATTCCTGGTACAAAATTGAAAAAAAAAATACACACACACACAAAGACTTTGATGTCTGAGGTAAAATGGAGGGAAAACAGAACCATTCTGTCATCTGCAGCAATGCTCTCAGCACAGAAGGAGTGAGCTTATCTTCACATGCAACAAAATAAGAAAATCTAAAGCCTAAGAGGTGACTCTAGAATGTTTTTCAACCATTCTCACACAAACCAATGGAAATTTGGCCAAGTTAACAAGATTGTGGTCACCTATGTGTTGTGCAGTCAGGAACTCCTTACCCCAAGTCCTAGAGTGAGAGACAACATCTACCATGGCCCACAGTGATCTACACCTCTGAGTAAGCATGCCCTTGCCCCTTGAGCTGCTGCCTTCAAAGAGACCAGACAGGCTGCACTGAATTCCTGACCCACAGAAGCTGTGAGAAAATAGACATTGTTCTTTCAGGTTGCTAAGTTTGGGGTGACATGTGATATAGGCATATCACTGCCCTGATATCTAAGGGTGCATCCTGACAAAGGGTCTCACTACACTCCTTGAGGATAGCTCCTGCTATGAGAGATAATCTCCAAAATTCCACTTGTTCCCTCTTAAGAACAAATAATAGAGACACTTTCCCAGAATAGAAGCATATTCAGTTTAGACTCTGCCATCCTGTTTCCAAAAATCTCAGAGCCTTCCTTGACTTTGCCCTTTTATCATCTCAGCACTAACTCCCACCACAGGGAAACTGCCTCTCTTGAGAGTCTCCTCCTTTCCACATTCCCACAGTCCTGCTGCTCTGGAGTACTGATCACCAGAGCTCTCCACAACCTGCAGAACCCCTTATATCTCTAGTACTCTCCACTGACTGTTACCTATTGAAGTATAATAAGCCACCCAGGAACTCAGTGGCTTGAAACACCATTACTTTATTTTGCACACTTCTATGGGTTGGCTGAGTGATTCTTTGCTGGTCTCACCTAGACTAACTCATGCACCTACACTCAGATGGAGGATCTGCTAGAAGGTCCAGTGAGCTAGAACAGTGAAAACAGCTGGGGATTTCTGGGCCTCTCTCTTCACATGGTCTTTCCTTTCCAAGGAAACTATGCCAAACTGGGCTTCTGCACAATGTAGAGGCAGCATTCCAAGAGGGCAAATCCTAATACACCAACACTGATCAAGCTTCTGCTTGTTTTATGGCTGCTCTTGCCCCATTGGCTAAAGCAGGTCACATGGCCAAGCCCAGCATCAACATGGGTGGGAACATACAAGTGCACAGATAAGAGGAGGGCGACTCACTGGGGAAAATTAGGGGAAGTCATCTACCACACCTCCCAACTCAATCTTAAGCACCATTCCTAGATAATCTTCCCCAAACACCTGCTCCATTATTCCAAATCAATGATCACTGGGATTCAATGAGGTACTGAATGAGGCTTAAACAATTTCTTTCATGCTCATCTCATGGTTAAAATGTGGAATAAAAGTTACCTCTTAGGGAGGAAGCAGTCTTATTGGCTACATTCTACTGACAGAGCTACTGATAGATCACACCTGAGAATTATAACCAAGCAGGCAACCAGCGAACAGTCAGGGGAGGGAGGGAGGGTATCTCAAAGCCATCTCTTGTCTGAGTGCACAAACTGTGCCTTTGTGCATTTATCCCTACTCCCAAAGATAGTCTGCAATGTGATAGGCCTACAAATATTTGATGAATGAATGAATGAATGAATAGGTGAGTTTGAGTGAATGGAAGGTAGAAGAGTTGAATGAACAAAGGATTCTTGGCCTAAAGTGGTAGTTCTCAAATTGGAGCATTCATCAGAATTACTTGGAAGACTTGTTGAATCACAGGTTGCTGAGCTTCACCCCTAGGTGGAGAAAGACAGGTTTAGAAGTTGCATTTCACTCATCCAAGTACCAGCCATGCCCAACCCTGCTTAACTTCTGAGATCAGACAAGACAGGGCATATTCAGGGTGGGATGGCCATAGAGAAGTTGCATTTCTAATACCTTCCAGGTGATGTTGATGTTACCATTGGAAATCACAATTTAAGAACCCCTATTCCAGAAGGGAGACAGTTGAGGGAAGACACGCTATCACATAAGTATCTGAAGAACTGCTGTGGTCCAGACAAAGCTGATTTGTTCTACATGGCTCTTTTGACTCCACATAAAAACACATTTTCTAATAACCAGAGGCATGTAACAATGGAATAGGCTGAAATTCTCCACCCTCCTCTGCCTCTTTTCCCACCTTCCTTTCATTTCTCCCCTATCCTTACTCTCCTGTTCCAATAACAAGTTTACAACTCTGGCTGAAAGTGTAGACCTCCTATTTCCACAATCAGAAACTTCTTCCTCCCAGAAACCGAATGTCAGCAATTTTCTGAATACAACCTTATGAGAACAGCAAGAAAGAATCGGTCTCTAAAATGTCCACGTGTCTCATTTTGTGCTCTACTATTATGATGAGTTCTGGCTCAGGTAAGCAAAGTAATCTACATTTGGTCATTTCTGTACGTTTATCCCAAGCTGCTAATTTCCTCTAAAGTATTTTTTTTAAATCAAATCCCGTTATTACGTGACCTCATTTTGTTTCTCTGTGGAATTATATGGACATCCCTAACGATTTTGATTTCCAACGTGGTGCCACTCAGGAAATGCTGATAATGCAGTTTCTTGACACAAGCCAAGTATACACAGGTTACACCAAAGCAAATTCTATTGTAGCTTTTTTTGAGAGGCTGTTTAAAAGTTAAGTTCCCCTTAATGAAACAGCAAGAGGAAGGGCTTTGCTTTGCTTTTCTCAGCACCCCGGCTTTTCCCTCTTTGTGGCTTATGATGTTTTCCTTCTTCCTCGTGTTATCTGTGCTTCCTGCTCATCTCAACTTGGTGACATGTTGCTGAGACAACTAAGTCGCTAACCTTCTTAACTTGGCTTTTGTTATGTGCTTGCGTGTGTTTGGGAGGGATATTTTCATTTCTCTTAGAACACTCTGGGTCTGTCTGGGGAGGGCTATTAGACCTGGAGGTGGAGAACAAGGAGCCTTTTTAAGTGCTTGCTATTCAAATCGCATTTTTTATCCCCTTTAAGTCCATCATTTCTGTGTGGTGCAGTTCTGATGGAAGCTTCCCTCGCCTCCTATGGTCAGGATTAATTTACTCAGTGATGTCAGGCTTGCTCCAACCCAGACTCCTCCAGGGGAAGGGAAGGTCTGGGGACAAGAAGCACACAGAGTTCCCTTCACCCCGGTTCCTTTATTTTCTCTTTCTTCCCCTTACCGGAAGCCGGGAGGCAGCTTAACTGCAAAATAATTATTTGGTGCAGTCGCTACATCTATTTGTGCATGTGATAAAATAAGATGGGGATGGAAACAAGACCCACTCACAACATCGCCCCGCCTTTGCACTGCGGGTCCTAGCAACAGGACCCTTGGTTCACGTATCCGTGCACCCTCTCCGCACATGCCACCTCTGTGTGCCACCTTTGAGGTCCACATGGGTCCTTCCTAGCTTAGCCTCCTCTTGGTCACCACGCCCCTCCTATATGCTTGCTCCTTACAGAGCTCCTCCTTCTGCAGAAGTGAAGCCAGACCCTAGAAAGCCCCTTTGAAGGTAGTGTTCAAAGCTAAAATTTGACTCCATGGACACAAACCTGACTAACGGACATTAAGGATACTGAATAGGAAACCATTTTAGCCCATCTTTGAAATATTCTATTTAACTACTTTTTTTTTTTTTTTACTTTCTAAGCAGATTTTTCCTCTGGTTAGTTGTTTATTTTATAATTGCAGTTCAGAGGTCATCTCCTTAAGTGGTCTCAGATTCTTTCAGCCTTCTGAAGCTTCCATTCCCACATCAGAAGTCAACAGAATGTTCTAGATTTGTGCTAATACCTAAAGGACTTAGGCTTTCATGGTCACCACCGGCTCCAGGTTCTTCCCCCTGTCAATCTCATACATACATCTTTGGTAGTTGCCTCTTATCTAAGCTCTTGATTGATTTAAGGGTGAAACACAGGTCTTGTAAATTCCCTGAGTTGAACACGAACCGAGACTGACGTACACAGGAGATTTACTAGGCTGGGTCTGGGGTCCGTTATGTCACAGCATATAAAACAAGACTTGATACCTGTCCCACCACTGAACCCTAAGCAGCTCCAACCCTCAGCCTCACACAGGGAAGGACTGAAGAAAGACACAGCTTGTCTTTTGAACAATATGATTCTGAAATTCCTAGAAAGAGATCAGCTTTCTGGAAGAGAAAAGGGATTGTGATTTCCAAGGTCCACAGCCTAGAGCTCTTGAGCACTATTTGTGAAATGAATTTGAAAGTGGGATAGAATGCAGTAATGACATAAAAGCCATGGTCCTGCCTGACAAGGAGATGTTTTAAAAATAAAAATAAAGGACTGGGGATGTGGCTCACGTGGTAGCGCGCTTGCCTGGCATGCACGGGGCGCTGGGTTCGATCCTCAGCACCACATAAAAATAAAATAAAGATGTTATGTCCACCAAAAGCTAAAAAATAAATATGGAAAAATTCTCTCTCTCTCTCTCTCTCTCTCTCTCTCTCTCTCTCTCTCTCTCTCTCTCTCTCTCTCTCTCTCTCTAAAAAAATAAAAATAAATAAAAATAAAACCTTTCTGGTCCTGGTAAACAGAGGCTGAAGAAAAAGGGATCCCAAAAAGAAAATTGGACCCGTAATTCATTTTGCAGAAGAGGGCTTGGGGAGAGAGTGCCAGCCTCCAGGAGAGCCTTGCACCCCAAAGGCCTGAGCACGAACAGGGGAGTCAGGTAGCAGGTGGGAACATGTGCCGCAGTCCAGCTGCAGCAAACTAACGGGGGGGGGGGGGGGGGGGGGGGGGGTGACGAGGAACTTGTGTACATTGATACAGCAGGAGTGGGAGCCCTTTATTGTAGGACAGGAGGGGTATATATACATTACACACAGCTTAACTTAATTTACATAAACTAGATACAGCAGTCAACCAATAAGGAATCTCCACACTTAATGGCTCACTGGCGTTACTTCACAAACCACTCCCTCTGGCAAAATGCCAGGCGCCATCCAGACTTGTTTACAGACCCTAACAAATATGTCCTCAGGGGTCTCCCTTTGAGGAAGGAATACAATTCTCAGTGGCTCTACAGCTCAAAATATGCCTGCTACCGTTACACAAATATATATCTGTCCCTTTTTATTGAGATAAATTTCATATAACATAAAATTTACCATTTTAACCATTTTTATCAGCCTTTGATGTCTGTCTGCCTCCCTTCCAAGTTCTTCTATGGTCTTAGAGAAATTGAGATTCTTGGAAACACTGAGAGCAACTTTTACATCTGGTTGCCCAGTTGTCCTCCTGAGAGCTAGTATATTTCTCAGCCACCCCTTCAACATCCAGGATGAGAAAACTTTAGCTTCTCAGTGACAACATCACATCAGAACACACATCTCTGACCTGACTCTGTTAACTCCCCTTTGAAACACTGTATTAGTCAGGTTTGCTGCATCAAGATGCAATAACAAGTAGACACCAAACTCATTGGTTCCCAAAAGCAAAGGTATCTTTCAACATGTGAGAAATTTCTGCTGATGGTAGTGATTTGGAACTTAACTAGAAAATATGTGGAAAATGTCCTACTATCTACCTTGTCACTTTGTTTTCCCATGGAAGCAAGTCTTATTTCATGACTAGATTTTAAGTCCTTTGAAGGTAGCAATTATACCTAATACTTGCATTTCTCTCACTATAGTTGGCATGTGCTTAATTAAATATTTGTTGAGTGAATCAATGAATAAATGAACCTATTGAAAGACTGTGAACAGGTATGTGAGTTAATAGGCATGAGACTTTACATTAGGCTTCCTTGTTAAATAGCAATTAAATGCATTGACATTCATTATAGCCTGGATATATTGAGAATCTAATTGCTCACATGTTGCTTGTGTAATCTCCAGTTTTTCAATGACAACTTGATGTCTTTGTGACATACTTATTGTACCTGGATCAATGGCTGTTTAACTGCTAATTGATCTTTTATTAACATATAATAACTCTTATTAAATCTAAATTAAAGTCTTAATTGAGACATTTTTATCTGCAGTGTTTCAACATACAATCCTCATAACATAATGGATAATCGACAGAAAAGCTAGTAACATATTATCTGTCACCTTTCTCATTGACCTGAGAACAGATTTTCAGCTTGAAGATTTTTCACTTCATTAAGAAACCTGAGAGGCTACTGCACCCAGGAACGCATCAACACCATCAAATTTCTCAGTTTTCACACACAGAACTATTTTCCCAACTTCTGCTTTTTTTTCTGTACCCCTCAGCAGAAGCCACTTGGTCACTAATAGGGAGCAGCGATAAATGCGTACTATTACTTTAAACAAAAATATGGCCAGCACAGCTTCACAAGAGGCCACAGTAAATAGAAAAGGCATTTTTCCCCAGCCTGGGTTTCTGGGAAAGTGCTTCCTTGCTTAAGGGACTCACTCGTCCTCTGGACATTACCTGTATGTGATGGATGTGACATACGTGACGTCTGGAAGCTGTTAGTCACCCCTCTCCCAGCCTCAGGACTATGCTAGTATGTGGGGAAAGACAGAATTAAGAAAATCACAAAGAAATGTGACCAAAACATTGAAAAAAAATCATCCCTGGAGCTAGTCCTGCTTCTGGAGTTTTGGTTCTCTAACTGAATGAATTTTGCATTTTCGTGTGCATATGCTGTGTTGGGTTTTCTCACTATGACAGCTGAAAGCATCTTGGCTGACGCAGCCTTTTCCACATGCCTCTGGGAACTCTGATTCCTTCAGGTCAATACATCTCTCCCCCCTCCACAGCTTGACAATGGTCTTGCCACCATGTGCTGTATTCTCTGGGGGACCTACCTTTGTTAGCACGTGGGTCTGTGTTCAGAACCTACTCTCCCTCAGTACACAGGTTTCATTCTAAGTCCCAACTCTTCCTAATCAACTGAGCCCTGCTATAGGACATTCACATTCCAAGATAAAAGAAAATAGAGAGAATTCATGAAAAAGTGCATATTCAAACTGCTGGGAATTCCAAATCAGTGTGAGGACCTAAGCATATGTACTTTATATATAAACACTGTACTTATATATAAACACTGTACTTTCAGAACATATGGGGGCTGGAGACGTAACTTAGTGGTATAACACTTGCTTAGTGAGCATGAGGTCCTGGGTTGGTCCCCAACACTGTTAAAAAAAAATTGAACACATGGATTTCCAAAAGGTGGTAAAAGGAGAAGGATCAAGAAAAGAAGGGGGGGGGAGGATAAATGAAACATTTGTAACAAGAATAGTAAGCATAAAGTCTTCACTAATAGTCCCTGCTCTAGTCCAGCCAGATGCCATTATGCAGAAACTAACTCCAGAAGTGGGATGGGTTAGCTGGGCGCGGTGGTGCATGCCTGTAATCACAGCAGCCCCGGAGGGTGAGGCAGGAGGATCCAAGTTCAAAGCCAGCCTCAGCAAAATGGAGGCACTAAGCAACTCAGTGAGACCTTATCTCTATATAAAACACAAAAAGGGCTGGGGATGTGGCTCAGTGGTCGAGTGCCCCCGAGTTCAATCCTTGGTAACCCCCCCGCAACAAAAAAAAGAAGGCAGGATGGGTTTTCAAAGTAAAGTGAATCTTGTTTTGCAAATTAAGTTCAATCAGCAGAGTTTTCTATGAGGAAAAAAAAGTTTTAATTGCATGCAAAAAAACAAATAAATAATTATAGAGCTATATTACGTGAAATAGTGATAGGAGCCTCATCTCTGGAATGACCTGAGTTCAAATTCTGACTCCACACTTAGGAGCTGAGCAAACTCAAGCTGCTGACTTAAGCTCCTGAACCCAGGGCCCTCACCTGTAAAGTGGTGATGAGAACAGGTAAGATGGGATTGTACTTAATGTATGCAAAGCATAGGGCACCACACCATGCACCTGGTGGCATTTAACTGATAGTAGCTGTCATTTGATTTTTTTTTTCTTTAGTTCATACGTTTCCATCAATGAAGTAGGAGTCAATGTCATCAATAGGCTCAAGTAAATTGTGAAACAAACTAAACATTTTAGTGTTTAGGCACCATATCCCAGTGACTGCCCCTCTGCCCAGAGCTCAGCAGTGGGTGACCACTCTCAGTGTCGGGAAATCTCTTTTACACTGTTCTCTGTGGCAGTGCACATTTACATGCCATTTTCTTCAACAAGTTTGCTTTGGGCTTCCTCTCATAAAGAAAATGGATTGCTTCTCTTATTATTAAAGTGTCATTTTTCCAATTACTTAAGTGGCCACGTGTACCTTCCTATTTGAAGCATTTAAAAATCCCTGGTCACAGAGCCTATCATTTCCCAACTGCTCTCTTCCACCCACTCCCCAGCTATGAGCCCTCAGCCAATTCACACGCTCCTTGACACATCTTTCTCTGACCTCAGCACCCTAGCTGGGTTGGATGGCAGGATGTCTGGCTCCCAGAATGCACTGCAGCTATCTCTCTCACCATCCTCATCATATTGGGTTGACATCGTCATTTTCATCCCCATCTCCTTTCCCTCCAGTAAGAGCTCCTAAAGAACAGGGACCAGGGATCATGTGCTCTGTAGGCCCAGGACCCTCCACCATGCCTAGCAGGTAATGGTTCTTAACAAATCAATATTGAATTGTTATGGCAAGATTGCAATAAATCACCAAGTCAATCTTGAAACAAGAGGTAGAACCACCTTTATTCACCAGCTGGTGGGCTGGGAAGCAAATTGCAAGTTTGTACTCCTCGACCCCTCCCAGGGGTTAGAGCAAACCTTTTAAAGCATGTCAGTATGTTAGTAACAAGTAGATCTTGATATAATTCAAAACCATAAACAAAAATCATAAGATCTAAAATCATACACAGAAGGGGAAGAGGTTCAAAAACTACCCTAGTTGTACACGTTAAAGAATGGTTACTAACATCTGGACAAACAGTAACATTCTATGCTGTTAGGGAACGGTTAGGACATGTTGCCCAAGAAAAATGGGAACCAAAAAGAGAACAATTTTACATTGTATAAGAATTGCCAGGCTGGGGATGTGGCTCGAGCGGTAGCGCGCTTGCCTGGCATGCCTGCGGCCCAGGTTCGATCCTCAGCACCACATGCAAACAAAGATGTTGTGTCCGCCGATAACTAAAAGATAAATATTAAAATTCTGTCTCTCTTTAAAAAAAAAAGAATTGCCATTTTGTGTTGTCAAACATGCTGTGCTAAGCAACTGTTGATGGGTACAGAGGCAGCATGTTTCCGTGGGGGAAAGCATTTTTACATGACATGGAGTCTCAGGGTAAAATGAAGTCTGTTTGGTCATTGTCCAGATAGCCTGGCCCATAACAGAATGGCTGGATGAGTAGATTGGCTTTTATAAAACCAGGGAATAGAATGGTAGCCTTTGTTTTCTAATCCACTAATTACTACCTTAGGCAAACATGACTCTCATATAGAGTATTTTAATAATTTTATTATTTGTTATGGAAGTATATTTTTATACAAGAACATGTACAGATGTTAAGTTTACAGTTCCATACAGAAAAGAATAAGAGGTCCATAAATAGGCCCATATATGTTGTCAATTGATTATTGACAAAGTGCCAAAGCAATTCAACAGGAAAAAAAATAGTTTCAATAGACAATATCAGAATAATTGAATATATGGTGGAAAATAACCTCAACCCTTACTTTATACCATACCTAAAAACTTAGAAATGGATTATAACTCTGAAAGTTGATATTTAAACTATAAAGCTTTTTAGAAGAAAAATCTTTCCATCTTGGTCAAGATGCAAAAGGCTTCCATCAATAAATTGTATCTCATTAAAATTTTTTGATTTATTCATCAAAAGACACTATTAAGAAAATCAAAAATGAAAATGAGTTTTAAAACTTCAAAAGCATGCGGTTTTTTCTACAGGTACTACTATTATGTTTCCACTCTCATTCTCAGATCTAACAACCCTTCATTCTAACTCCCTCTGTGAGATGGAAACCCAGGCCCCATGTCCTTCAAGACCCACTTGGCTAAGGACAGCCATTTTTCTCCTCCCTTTCCTTTGGAGATTAGAAGATAAAGGCACAGTGGAAGATAAACCTGCCATTCTCTCTGACTCCTTAACACCCATGTTTCTCTCTCTTCCAGTCAAGTAAAAGGTAACATTTGGAAATCACATATTGCACTATTGTCTGATCTAATTCATTAGATTTTCTTATCACCTTTGAAGATTCATATGTATGGATCAAAATCATTTGAACTATGCTCCATAAATGTCTAGGTCCTAAAGAAATATGCATATTTCCTTTCAAGTACTTTGCTAAAATAATTCTGAGCATGGAAGAGTTGTTTTTACAGTGAGAGTTTTTACACACACAGCTTTAAGCTTTAACATAAGTGAAATTGGGTTCGAGACGGGGAAAGGAAGCAGTCCATCTCGGTTCTCCACACCAGTCAGACCACAGAGGAGGCCAGCAGCCACCATGTTGGAAAGCTGACGTCACCATCCCTGTTTTCGACTGACGGCAGCTCATTCAGCCATAGAACAGGTAATTTCAGGCTGCCAGTCGCCTGTGGCTTGCAGACAGATTGCTCGGGCTCAGTGCCTGGGTGCTTCTTAGTGCCTGCTCTTATCGGAGCGAGCACCGAGCGCGGGGCGGCCGAGTTCCAGCTCCTGGAACCGCCCTGGTCCAGGGCTGGGGAGCCTGCGGAGGCTGCTTCTTGGAGTCTGCTCTTATCAGAGCATACACCAAGCACGGGGCGGCCGAGTTCCGGCTCCCGGAACTGCCCTGGCCCAGGGCTAGGAGCCCGCGGAAACTGCTTCTCGGTCCGGGTCCTGCTGAGGGCCAGTCAGGACTCACCCGTTGCTTTGGTTGCCCGGCAAGGGGAACGAAATGCTGGCATTCGCATAGGATACCAACATGGCAGAGATCTGATGTCATCAGAAAGCGGCGGAGGAGAGAACTTCATCAATACCAGCGGCGACAGAAACAGTTGGTCTCCTGGTAGGGGGTGGTGAGGCACAGAAACCCGAGTCTCTCTCGATTTGTCGTCGAGCCAGAGGGGAGGAGCCGGGCCGCTGCCAGCGCCCTGAGCAGGCCCAGCGACTCGCCAGCGTGGTGACCGCGTGACCCCAATTGGAGAGGAGGTGGAGCGGAGCCACCACCCGCGCCCGCAAGGTGGGCAGACCCGCAACCCAGGGGTACACGGGCGTGGTAGGAAGGGCAGGGCAGAGCCGCCGCCCGCACTTGCAAGGTAAGCAGACCTGTGACAGACTGGCGGGTCAGGCCCAGTGGCCTGCCAGTGTGGTACACACGTCACCCCAACTGGAGTAGGGGCAGAGCAGATCCTTCGCCCACGCCCGGATCAGGCCCTGCCGGTGTGGTGGTCACGTGACCCCAATTGGAGTGGGGGCAGAGCAAAACCGCCACCCGTGCCCGCAGGGTGAGCAGACCTGTGACCAACCTGCAGATCAGGCACAGCAGTCCGCAGGCGTGGTAGGAGGGGCAGGGAAGAGCCGCCACCCGCGCCTGCAAGGTAGGCAGACCTGCGACAGACCAGCAGATCAGGCCCAGGAGCCTGCCGGCGTGGTAGCAGAGTCGCCGCCCGTGACAGGAACAGGCCCAGCGACCTGCCGGCGGGGTAGTCACGACACCCCAATTGGAGTAGGGGCAGAGCAGAGCCACCACCCGTGCCCGAAAGGTGGGCACATCTGCGACCGACCAGCGGGACAGGCCCAGTGGCCTGCCGGTACGACAGACACGTCACCCCATTTGGAGTAGGGGCAGAGTAGAGCCGCCGCCCGCGCCTGCAGGGTAGGCAAACCTGCAACCGACCGGCGGATCAGGCCCGGTGGCCTGCCGGCGTGGTACACTCGTCACCCCAATTGGAGTAGGGGCAGAACAGAGCCGCCGCCAGCGCCCAGAACAGGCCCAGTGACCTGCCGGCGGGGTAGTCACGACACCCCAATTGGAATAAGGAGAGAGCAGAGCCGCCACCCGCGCCTGCAGGAAAGAAACGCAAGCAGTATGAAAAGACAAGGAAAGAAAGGACCACAAGCAATGCAGGTCAATGCAACTTTAGAAGAGGTAACAGCTGCAGCAGATGGAATGCCAGATAAAGAATTCAGGATATACATGCTTCAGATGATTATCAAGGAAGACATTAAACAGCAAAATCAGACAATGAAAGATCACTTCGACAATGAATTACACAAACAAATCCAGGAAGCAAAGGATCAACTTTACAGGGAGATAGAGGTTATAAAAAACAAACAAACAGAAATCCTAGAAATGCAGGAAGCAATAAACCAACTTAAAAACTCAATGGAGAATACTACCAGCAGAGTAGAACACTTAGAAGATAGAACATCAGACAATGAAGACAAAGTATTTCAACTGGAAAAGAACATAGACAGCTCAGCAAGACTGTTAAGAAACCATGAGCAGAACATCCAAGAAATATGGGATAACATTAAGAGACCAAACTTAAGAGTCATTGGGATACAGGAAGGTACAGAGCTCCAAACCAAAGGAATGAGCAGTCTATTCAATGAAATAATACGAGAAAACTTCCCAGACTTGAAGAATGAGACAGAATCCCAAATCCTAGAAGCCTACAGGACACCGAATGTGCAAAATCATAAGAGATCCACACCTAGACACATTATAATGAAGATGCCCAACATACAGAATAAGGAGAGAATTTTAAAAGCTACAAGAGAAAGGAAGCAGATTACATTTAGGGGTAAGCCAATCAGGATAACAGCTGATCTTTCAACACAGACTCTGAAAGCTAGAAGATCCTGGAATAACATATTTCAAACACTGAAAGAAAATGGGTTCCAACCAAGAATTGTGTATCCAGCGAAATTAAGCTTCAGGATGGAAGATGAAATTAAAACCTTCCACGATAAACAAAAGTTTAAAGAATTCGCAGCTAGAAAACCATCTCTTCAAAACATCCTCGCCAAAACATTACAGGAAGAGGAAATGGAAAATAACAATGAAAACCAACAGTGGGAGGTAGGACAGTAAAGGGGGGAAAACAATCAAAGAGGAAAACAAACCATGTTTAGTAACATAAATAAACAAAAATGGCTGGAAGAACAACCCATATCTCAATAATAACCCTAAATGTTAATGGCTTAAACTCACCAATTAAGAGACACAGGCTAGTAGAATGGATCACAAAACAAGACCCAACAATATGCTGCCTACAGGAGACGCATTTGATAGGAAAAGACATACATAGGCTGAAGGTGAAAGGTTGGGAAAAATCATATCACTCATATGGACTTCGGAAACAAGCAGGAGTGTCCATACTCATATCAAATAAAATAGATTTCAAGCCAAAGTTAATCAAAAGGGATAAAGAGGGACACTACATACTGCTTAAGGGAACCATACACCAACAAGACATAACAATCATAAATATTTATGCCCCAAACAATGGTGCAGCTATGTTCATCAAACAAACTCTTCTCAAGTTCAAGAGTCTAATAGACCACCATACAATAATCATGGGAGACTTCAACACACCTCTCTCGCCACTGGACAGATCTTCCAAACAAAAGTTGAATAAGGAAACTACAGAACTCAATAATACAATTAATAACCTAGACTTAATTGACATATATAGAATATACCACCCAACATCAAGCAGTTACACTTTTTTCTCAGCAGCACATGGATCCTTCTCAAAAATAGATCATATATTATGTCACAGGGCAACTCTTAGACAATATAAAGGAGTAGAGATAATACCATGCATCTTATCTGATCATAATGGAATGAAACTGAAAATCAACGATAAAAGAAGGAAGGAAAAAGCATACATCACTTGGAGAATGAACAATAGGTTACTGAATGATCAATGGGTTATAGAAGACATCAAGGAGGAAATTAAAAAAGTCTTAGAGATAAATGAAAACACAGACACAACATATCGGAATCTATGGGACACATTGAAAGCAGTTCTAAGAGGAAAATTCATTGCTTGGAGTTCATTCCTTAAAAAAAGAAAAAACCAACAAATAAATGATCTCACACTTCATCTCAAAATCCTTGAAAAAGAAGAGCAAAACAACAACAAAAGAAGTAGAAGGCAAGAAATAATTAAAATCAGAGCTGAAATTAATGAAATCAAAACAAAAGAAACAATTGAAAAAATTGACAAAACTAAAAGTTGGTTCTTTGAAAAAATAAACAAAATCGACAGACCCTTAGCCATGCTAGTGAAGAGAAGAAGAGAGAGAACTCAAATTACTAGCATACGGGATGAAAAAGGCAATATCACAACAGACACTTCAGAAATACAGAAGATAATCAAAAACTATTTTGAATCCTTATACTCCAATAAATTAGAAGATAGTGAAGGCATCGATAAATTTCTTAAGTCATATGATCTGCCCAGATTGAGTCAGGAGGATATAGACAACCTAAACAGACCAATATCTATTGAGGAAATAGAAGAAACCATAAAAAGACTACCAACTAAGAAAAGCCCAGGACCGGATGGGTATACAGCAGAGTTTTACAAAACCTTTAAAGAAGAACTAATACCAATACTTTTCAAGCTACTTCAGGAAATAGAAAAAGAGGGAGAACTTCCAAATTCATTCTATGAGGCCAACATCACCCTGATACCTAAACCAGACAAAGACACTTCAAAGAAAGAAAACTACAGACCAATATCTCTAATGAACCTAGATGCAAAAATCCTCAATAAAATTCTGGCGAATCGAATACAAAAACATATCAAAAAAATTGTGCACCATGATCAAGTAGGATTCATCCCTGGGATGCAAGGCTGGTTCAATATACGGAAATCAATAAATGTTATTCACCACATCAATAGACTTAAAAATAAGAACCATATGATCATCTCGATAGATGCGGAAAAAGCATTCGACAAACTACAGCATCCCTTTATGTTCAAAACTCTAGAAAAACTAGGGATAACAGGAACATACCTCAATATTGTAAAAGCAATCTATGCTAAGCCTCAGGCTAGCATCATTCTGAATGGAGAAAAACTGAAGGCATTCCCTCTAAAATCTGCAACAAGACAGGGATGCCCTCTCTCTCCACTTTTGTTCAACATAGTTCTCTAAACACTGGCCAGAGCAATTAGACAGACGAAAGAAATTAAAGGCATAAAAATAGGAAAAGAAGAACTTAAATTATCACTATTTGCAGATGATATGATTCTATACCTAGCAGACCCAAAAGGCTCTACAAAGAAACTATTAGAGCTAATAAATGAATTCAGCAAAGTGGCAGGATATAAAATCAACACACATAAATCAAAGGCATTCCTGTATATCAGCGACAAATCCTCTGAAATGGAAATGAGGACAACCACTCCATTCAAAATATCTTCAAAAAAAAAAATAAAATACTTGGGAATCAACCTAACAAAAGAGGTGAAAGACTTATACAGTGAAAACTACAGAACCCTAAAGAGAGAAATAGAAGAAGATCTTAGAAGATGGAAAAATATACCCTGTTCCTGGATAGGCAGAACTAACATCATCAAAATGGCGATATTACCAAAAGTTCTCTATAGGTTTAATGCAATGACAATCAAAATCCCAAAGGCATTTCTTGTAGAAATAGAGAAAGCAATCATGAAATTCATATGGAAAAATAAAAGACCCAGAATAGCAAAAACAATGCTAAGCAGGAAGTGTGAATCAGGTGGTATAGCGATACCAGACTTCAAACTATACTACAGAGCAATAGTAACAAAAACAGCATGGTACTGGTACCAAAACAGGCGGGTGGACCAATGGTACAGAATAGAGGACACAGAAACCAATCCACAAAACTACAACTATCTTATATTTGATAAAGGGGCTAAAAGCATGCAATGGAGGAAGGATAGCATCTTCAACAAATGGTGCTGGGAAAACTGGAAATCCATATGCAACAAAATGAAACTGAATCCCTTTCTCTCGCCATGCACAAAAGTGAATTCAAAATGGATCAAGGAGCTTGATATCAAATCAGAGACACGCCGTCTGATAGAAGAAAAAGTTGGCTACGATCTACATACTGTGGGGTCGGGCTCCAAATTCCTCAATAGGACACCCATAGCACAAAAGTTAATAACTAGAATCAACAAATGGGACTTACTCAAACTAAAAAGTTTTTTCTCAGCAAAAGAAACAATAAGAGAGGTAAATAGGGAGCCTACACCCTGGGAACAAATCTTTACTCCTCACACTTCAGATAGAGCCCTAATATCCAGAGTATACAAAGAACTCAAAAAATTAGACAATAAGAGAACAAACAACCCAATCAACAAATGGGCCAAGGACCTGAACAGACACTTCTCAGAGGAGGACATACAGTCAATCAACAAGTACATGAAAAAATGCTCACCATCTCTAGCTGTCAGAGAAATGCAAATCAAAACCACCCTAAGATACCATCCCACTCCAGTAAGATTGGCAGCCATTAGGAAGTCAAACAACCACAAGTGCTGGCAAGGATGTGGGGAAAAGGGTACACTTGTACATTGCTGGTGGGACTGCAAATTGGTGCAGCCAATTTGGAAAGCAGTATGGAGGTTTCTTGGAAAGCTGGGAATGGAGCCACCATTTGACCCAGCTATTCCCCTTCTTGGTCTATTCCCTAAAGACCTAAAAAGAGCATGCTACAGGGACACTGCTACTTTGATGTTCATAGCAGCACAATTCACAATAGCAAGACTGTGGAACCAACCTAGATGCCCTTCAATAGACGAATGGATAAAAAAAATGTGGCATTTATACACAATGGAGTATTACTCTGCATTAAAAAATGACAAAATCATAGAATTTGCAGGGAAATGGATGGCACTAGAGCAGATTATGCTAAGTGAAGCTAGCCAATCCCTAAAAAACAAATGCCAAATGTCTTCTTTGATATAAGGAGAGTAACTAAGAACAGAGTAGGGACGAAGAGCATGAGAAGAAGATTAACATTTAACAGGGATGAGAGGTGGGAGGGAAAGGGAGAGAGAAGGGAAATTGCTTGGAAATGGAAGGAGACCCTCAGGGTTATACAGTGGAGGGGGTAGAGAGAGAGGAGGGGAGGGGAGGGGAGAGGTGGGGAGGGGGCATGGTGGAGGATGGGAAAGGCAGCGGAGCACAACAGACACTAGTATGGCAATATGTAAATCAATGGATGTGTAACTGATGTGATTCTGCAATCTGTGTATGGGGTGAAGGTGGGAGTTCATAACCCACTTGAATCAAAGTGTGGAATATGATATGTCAAGAAATTTGTAATGTTTTGAACAACCAACAATAAAAAATTTAAAAAAAAAACATAAGTGAAATTGAATATTTTTTACTTTAAAAATTGTGAGGGTCAAAATAGACATCATATGTGGGAAATGCATTGTCAGCTTCAATACATGAAAGGCATATAGTGTGTTTCAGACTGCAGCTTTCAGAAATAAGACAGAGAAGCTACTCTGAAGGGTTCTCATTCTAAACTACTATTATATCCTAGATAAACTATAACACATAAAAAATTTTAGTTAATTACTAGACTCTCCAAAAAGGAAACTTTCAAAGAAAATTTTTTAAAAGAAAACAGCAAGTTGAACCTAGTGTTGGGCATTTTTGCAGGAAGTAAATGCAAAAGTGTGTCCTGATTGAAAAGTGAAACATTGCTAACATCACATCTGCTACCAAGAAACTGAGCCTTGGTCCTCATGAAAGTGCTAAATCTGAGCCAGCATCTTTCTCACTCTCAAAGAACATAAAAGTATTTCTGGTAATGCTCCCCAGTTTCTAGCATATACAAAGGGAAATCTTCCATGGAAAAAACACGTCCCTGAGACAGTGCCCTCAGGAGTTCCATAGAGGAAGGACATCAAAATAAGAGCTCATTAAAAAATTTTTTTTTACAAAACTCACACAAGGCAACAAGCAAGTTTAAGAATCAACAGAAAGGGCTGGGGTTGTGCCTCAGAGGTAGAGTGCTCGCCTAGCATGAGTGAGGCACTGAGTTCAATCCTCAGCACCACATACAAATAAAATAAAGGTATTGTGCCCACCTACAATTAAAAATAATTTTTTTAAAAAAAAAAAAAAGAATCAACAGAAAACCAAAACAATGGTTGAACCTAAGAACTTAAAATAATCTCAAAATCAGAATTTAAATTTCTGTATGGAATGTCTTAAGTAAGTAAAAGAAATTTTAAAGTGAACACTAACTGAAAGGCATCAAGAATTAGCTAGTAGATTTTCTTAAAGTACTGAAAGAACTTTTAGAAATAAAAATATAATAGTTGAAATTAAATGAATAGGTTAGACAGCAGGTAAGTCACCTCTAAAAAAAATCATGAATTGAAATATGAATCTGGAGAAAATTGTATTAGAAAAATAAGAAGCTGAATACATAAGAGGTTAAGAGATGTGGGCAAATTCCAAAAGCCAAAAGTTCAATGTTCTTTCTGATATGTAGATGCTAAGACAGTGGAATAAGTCTGACCTGACTTTCCTATATTCATATATGAATACACCACAGTGAATTTCCATATCATGTACAACCACAAGACTGGGATCCTAATTAGAATAAGATGTACTCCATGTTTGTATAAATATGTCAAAATACACTCTACTGTCACATATGACTAAAAAGACAAATAAAAAAAGAGAGAGATGTAAGAGATGTGGGCAAAAGAGTAACTTGCATCCAAGCAGAGAAACAGAAGGAAAGAATAGAGACAATGGAAGAGAAGCAAGAATGAAGATAAACAGTTAAGAATCTTCTAGAACTGATGGAAAACCTGAATCTTCATAAATAGGAAGTACAACATTTATTAAGCAGAATAAATAAAAATAAATTCACAGACACAGATCACCAAAGACAACGAGAAGATCTTAACATCAAAAAGACACGTCACTTGCATAGAAACAAAGCAGTTCCTCAACAGCAGAAATGAAGTCCTGAAGTTAGTGAAATAAAATCTTCAATGTACTGGGGTTGGGGATTTAGCACGGGCAAGGCCCTAAGTTAAGTCCTTGGCCCTTAAAAAAAAAAAAAGTTTCAAAGTACTGATAGAGAATGACAATCAAACTTCAACTGCACCCAATAAAACCACCTTGCAGGTAAATAAAAATTGCAAATGTATCACCGAAAGAACTTGAGTAAGGAACTTCTAACTTCTATTCTTTCTATTCTTCAGATCTCTAGTCTTTTATCCAACACATGCATTCTTCTTTAGGGGGAAAAAAATATGTTCTTGGTAGGCAAAAAATAATCTTTTTTATGTACAAACACGAGTGTACATAAACACAAACAGATATTTAGTTTACCTGCGGTATTAAATTTAATTGGGTGGACCCTGGCATGGTGGCACACGCATATAATCCCAGCTCACTTGGGAGGTTAAGGCAGGAGGATAGAGAAGTCAAGGCCAAACTGGGCCATTTAGGCGGTTATGATTCAAATATGAGGTGACCCCCAAAGCTTTTATGTTAAACAGAAGTATTCAGAGGTGAAATGAGTAGGTTACGAAAGCTGTAAACTAATCAGTCCATCCTAGTTTGAATGGACTGACTGGTATTGAGGTAAGGAGAATTAATTCAAACAGACCTCTACGTAAAATTTCACTAGGAGCTTGCTTAGGAATTATTTGATCGGAATAGAAAATAACACAGGATTAAATCTAAGGATCTGGGTTTCAGTCCTGATTTCTCAAGTTTTCAGTGTAAACTTGAGAGGGCTCATGAATTGTTGAAACTCAGAATGCTCCTCTGTTAGTGGGCATAGAGTTTGCCGTGGTTTGAATATGCCCCCCGAAGTTCTTGTGTTGGAAACTTAATCCTCAATGCAACAGCATTGGGAGTTGAGAATTAGGCCCTCATGAATGAATCAATGCCATTTTCATGGAAGTAGGTTCATTCCTGAGAGAGTGAGTTTGTTATTAAAGCAAGTTGCATTCCCTCCTGCACTCTTGCTTGTTTTCTCTCTCTCTCTCTCTCTCTCTCTCTCTCTCTCTCTCTCTCTCTCTCTCTCTCTCTCTCTCTCTCTCTTCCACCTTCTGCCATGGGATGACACAGCATGAAGGCTCTCACCACATCAGATGCCAGTCCTTTGATCTTGGACTTTCCAGCCTCCACAACTGGAAGAGATAGAAATCTAGTCTTTACAAATTACTAGCCCCAGGTATTCTGTGGTAGCATTGCAAAACATTGAGACAGTGTTGTCACTGTTGTAATTGTTATATGAATGAATGCATTCAGTCCTCACACCAACCCTAGGAAATCACTATCATCTCCAGCCAATCATTATCTTCTCTTTACAGAAGGAGAGACTGAGACACAGAAAGGGTCAGTAACCTGTCCTAAATTACATATCTAAGTAGGTGACCCAGACTGAATTTGAACACAGACAACTGTTCAGAGTCTATACTCTGGACCACTATGCTGCTCTGCTTCCTAGTGGAGAATATGTGCAAATTAAATAACACCATGTATGTCTACTGTTTTGTATTTTCCTACCCAGCCACAAGACTGTAAGTGGCTGGTGGAGAGGGATTATGATTTCACCATTTGCTTCTTCCTCACAGGGCTTAGTTTCTGAAAATACACAGTTAAAATGCAAATATTTCGGAATGGTTGGTAATAAGCCACTGATTCCAGGCCCTTCCCTAAGAGTCCCCCTTGTCTCCCCAATCCCAGAAATTAGCAGTTAACTTCTGGTATAGGGAGGGGACCCCAGTGTTGCTCCAGCAACTCAACGCCTCCTCCAGCTGGTATGTGGGCATGTGAGCCTCCAGGGACTGTCATCCTATACTGGAAGCAACAATAAGCATTTGTTGAATAAGTACAGCTCAGGAACTACATAGAAAGTCATGTGGTAGAAATGGAATTTGGACATAGTTCCATTTGATCCTCATGATCTCTGCCCCAGGAGACAGAGCACCCACAAGCATCAGTATCTGAGGCAGCTGAGCCCTGGGGACTAGTGGCTTCTGCTTCTTGGCCATACCTGGTTTCTACAGCTTGGAAGCTATCACACCTTTGTCACAATCTTCTGAAATACTGCCTTCTTTGCTTTCCTTTTCTTTTCTTCTTTCCCATAGCATGTAAATATGACAAGGCCAGGAAGCTGTCTCTTTCTCACTAGTGTATCCATAACTCCTAGCTCCTTTCTGAATAAACAAATGAGAAGCAAGTAAAGGTAAGCAGGCCAAGGCCAGACAACTCTAAAATACAGCAGAAAATGCCCAAGACAGCCCAATTCTGGCAGAGAACCATCCTCCTGCCAACATGAAGTTTACATCTGCTATGTGCCAGGTATCAGCTGAGCACTGGAGAGTCACAGGAAAACAAGCAGAAAAAAAGCCCCACCTTCATGAAGTTTCTAGAAGGGGACCCAAACATAAGTAAATATGTGAGTGAAATATATTGCACAGCATAGGGCGGAAAGTGCTAAGGAAAAAATAAAATATGGAGCAGAGTTTGTTGGAGGGGCCGGGGGAGCAATAGATGGACATTTAAGGACTTGAAGCTGGGAAGCAGTGGCCATGTGGTTATCTGGGGAAGGATGTTCTTTGGAAAGGAAATAGGAAACATGAACCCTGGCACAAGTATGCTCTGTTTTCTCTAGGAAAAGCAAGGAGGTCACACTGTCCAGGACAGAGTAAAGGTGAGAGTAGCCAAAGACTGGGACACAAAAAGTAAGGTAAGGTGAGTGAAGGGTTTTGAGGTCAAGGAGACACCCTGTGCTCTTTGAGGAGAGACTGGAGGGTGCAGGCAAGTGGGGCTGAGACATGCAGAGTAGCTTGGAGGCTGGTCACCACAACAGTACAGGTGAGAGCTCCAGGTGGCTAGGACTAGAGTGATCAAGGTGAAGTGGAGAGAAGAAGTGGAGCTCTGAATATATGGAGCCAACAGATGTGGAGGGAGAGACGAGGCCTCAGCAACTGGTAGAGATTCCTTGGACCATTTTGCTGATGATGTAGATGGGAGCAGGGGGAGCTGGATCTGCAGGTGAGGCAGAGGAGCAGGTAAAATAGGAAGATGGGACTAGAGCCCTAAGCAGGGACCTGAGAGGCCAGTGGGACACACAGCATCACCAGATATGATTTAAAAAAGGGAAGTAAGGCATAGAGAAAATCTCTCTGTCTCCGAGAAGCTGTGTCTCCAGTGTACCTTTTTGAGAAGGCAAATACCCTGATGGTCAAGGTCAGCTTTCATGGACATAAGTCTGTGCAGCCACACAGGGTCCCCACTTAAAAGAGACCCTGAACTTTGTGTAATGCTCTGCTCTTGCTGTCTTGACATTTTTTTAGTTGTTGATGGTCACAATACCTTTATTTTATTTATTTCTTTTTATGTGGTGTTGAGGACCCAACCCAGTGCCTCACACATACTAGGCAAGTGCTTTACCACTGAGCTACAACCCCAGCCCTGTCTTGACATTCTTAATAATTTTAACTTTGGGCCCCACACTTTCTTTTTGCACCAGACACCACAAATTATGTAGCCAGTTCTGCAAACAGCATCCTCCATTTACCTGTTGCCAGGTTATAATGAAAGTCTCCAGGTGGGGCATTTTGTAGGAAACTCTAAGACAAGGATGTCACAAGAGCCTTTGGAATCTCCTGGGGAAGGAGAGATACTGTGTTGGGCTGTGCTCTGAGCAGCACAGTGGCGATTTGGGGAACATTAGCACACCGCCCTGGACCAAAGAACTTGTTGGCCTTTGGAGAGGAAAATAGGACAAGAACAATACAAACAATGTCTCTGTTGGAAAAATACAGCATTCCATCTTTCCCTAGTTTATCTCTGCCTTCCAAAAACAAATGTATCACGGCATGATCCCAACAACTAAGGTTGTCATTTTGATTGGTGCCAAAAATTGGGACCCAGCCATGGTCTTATGATGGATTCTGAGGCACAGAAAGGAAAACATTAATATTGATTTATCTGTTCATTTTCTTTATTCACTGTTCATCCATTTACCCAGACTAGCCATAGCAACTAGACACTAGAAAATTAAATTTAAAACAACTCTTCTATTCTAGGTAGACTCATTCCCCTTCCCCTGCTTCTAGAGCTGTGGCTTCAACAAGCGAAATCATCCATTAATTTCATTTTTTTAAATCTCATGCAATCCACTGAGGGGGAAAAGGAGAACTCACAAAAATAATGTTGAAATAATGTAAACCCGAAAACTGCAAGATTGACAGAATTTGTTACTTTATGGTTGGCTGTTCTGGCACCACTGTGGACAGAAGAAGGGGCAGGAGCAGCTTATTAAGTAGGCAGACACATCTTACAGCATCAGAATAATAAACATCTTTTGGTGCAACACAATCATTCCATATGCAAAAACAAGGGGCAGAGACTCTCCTCCATAACCTGCACTGATTCAGAAACCTCGAATGTTTGCCTTAAATTGGAGCATTTCTAATATGAAGTCAATCAACTAATAAACAAATATGCATCAATCATCTACTAGGTCCAGGCACTGTAATCATATTATTGTAAAATATTAGACCTTTCTCTCAAAAGGCACATTCCTGAGATGAATTTTTCAGCACTGCTCTTGTTCATATCTCCCATAATGGATAAGATATAGAAAGGTCTTCAGCAATTACTGTCTCACTTACATCAGTGCCCCTGCCATCTGCCACCAAAGCTCCAAATAGAGGATCCTTCATCACATTGTGATTCCAAGTTCTGTCATGAAATGATGCTATAGCCTCCCCTGTATACATTCACACACACACACACACACACACACACACACACACACAAATACACACTCATGTACACATTGAAAAGTCAAAAGGGGAGGAAAGAATTAAAGCCAGACATTGAAGATGGTTTTAATTAACTGGCAGACTATCAATAAAACTGAATACTAAACAGTCCTTCCAAATGGAAAGGAGGCAGGGTCATGTGCCCCAAGCAGAATACAAAGCAGCATGTACCCAGATTACACTAAAATAAGTTGTAAAACCTAACCCTGCCCATGGGAAGGCACTGGGACCTCTTTCAATGAACTGCCCAAATATCTCCTTGTTCCCTTCACTCTTCATGGGATGAATAGTTACCTCTGAAGAAGTCCATCAAGATGGAAATGGTCACTTATCAGAACAGAAGGACATCATTATCATTCTGAAAAATGTGCTCTAATTTGAGGCCATGTATTGCCTAACCTATTATCCACTAATGTATTTGTGCCACTAGATTAACCTCATTTGCTAGAAATCCATATTGGAGTTCAGGGACAGAGCCCAACTAATAGCAAAGTGTTGTTTTCCTTGCTTTGCTGAGCTGGTACATATCCCACTAAAGGCCAGATTCCTCCATGTCTCCTAAAACATGGTCCAAGAAACAAGCATGTCACTCTCCATTATGAAAGAGAAAAAAAAAAAAAAAGACCTTGAGCATTAACTGATTTGCTTATAAAAATTAGTTCCCTATGGGTTAAATGACAAACTAAGACTAAATCTGGCTTTTCCTTAGCAACTAACTAATGAGACTTCAATGTATATGAAAGGATGTCCTTCCTCCAGCAGGTGTTTTTAGCCTCCTGAATTAACAACCGGAGATAAAGTTCATGTTTTTATGACCCAATTTTCAGTGTACCCTTGTTTTGAGATAAAATGATTGATATACCAAAGAAGACTTTATTTCAGTGAGATCTGTCCCTGTGTTATTAAAATAAGAGGTTATATTAAAGGAAATTTGTTTCCCCTTGCCACTCCTTTATAATACATTAAGTACTTTGAAAGTCATTACTTGTTTCTCTTCAAAAGAGAACTGAATTTAAGAAGGACGCTTATCTAAGTTCTTTTAGGTTTGGAAAGCAATTCCCAAGGTGGGTCTATATTCATTTCAAGTGAAATTTTTACTTAAACAGTGGCAGCCGCATGATTAAAAATGAAAGTACTTTGAAATGTCTTAAATTTTACTTTGCAAATAAAAAAAAATTAGTGGCGGAAAATCTGACTTCTCCTGAGATTGTTTCCAAAAACAACCCTCAGGCCCAATGCTGACTATGCCCTTGTGTAATCATAGCTCTGGAATCAATTCTGTTCACAAGATGACAGAGTAATCTCCCAACACTGCAAAGGACATTGGAGAGAATTCCTTTTTTTTTTTTTTTCTATCTTAAAGGTTGTAGAACTATAGTTGTCCAGATGAGACACAGTGATACTCTGTACAATAATACACATTTTAATTAGAGAATACATCTCTCATCACTTGGAGGTTCATTGTAAGTCACTGGTATCCAGTAGCATCTTTCTACCTTTCCTTGCTATGGTACTGAATGTGTCCTGAGGACCACAGCTCTGCCCAGCAAACAGCATATCCCTGGGGTGCCTGGTTCAACACCTGTGTCCAGTTAGCTTACTCAGATGGTAGACCAGCTTTGGTTGGTCAGGACGGTCCTTTCAGAATATTCTGGAAGCAAGAAATGGAATCAGTGACCCAAATGTGTGGTCTACCAAAGCCACCAGGGGTTATCTTGTTTTATAGATGACTCTTACCAAAACTTCAAAGACAGGATCCTTCCTATCTCACAGAAAATGTTTCAAAGAGGAAGGAAGGAAAGGCCCCAACTAATTTTACTAAATTAATAACAAATAAACAATTTGATCACAAACCCAGTAACAAACAATAACAAACTGATCATAAAACCAGAAAGGCACAGTGTTATAAAAGGTAATTATAAGCCAAGTTTGTTAATCTACTTGGAAGAGCCTTAAAATATTAATGTCAAATCCAATAGTATTTCTTAAATTACATCACAAGCCATGTTCTAACCAAGATGTAAAGAAAGTACAGCATCAGAAAATCTATTAATATGAAACTCACACTAATGTCAGTTGGTGCTGACAAATCATTTGTTAAAATTAAGCATCCATCTTTGGTTTGTTGTTTTTTTTAAATGGTCTTGGTAAACTCTAAAGAGAAGAGAATTTTCTTAATAGGATTTTTAAAGTATCTGCCAAATACCTAGAGCAAACATCATTTATCATGGTGAAATTTTAGAAACATCATCATTAAGATAAAATAAAATGATGCCTGCTGAGGTTCAATGTTATAGTGGAAGTCCTTATTGCAGAAAGATACTCAACTTGCTACTATTTGCAATTAATATTATCCATTTATGAAAGCAAGATTATCTATATAGTAACTATAAGAAGCAACAAAAGATGTTCACTGGCTACAAAATCAATACACTAAGATCAATAACACCCCATACAGCAATAACAATTACAATTTAAAACATGCAATGGGATATGGATGTACATATAATTCACAATAGCAACAAAAAAATGTAAGCAAACTATGAATAAGTCTAATAAACTGTCTTAGAGAATATTATTAAAAATGATGAAACAGGGCTGGGGTTATAGCTCAGTGGTAGAGCACTTGCCTAGCATGTGTGAGACACTGGGTTCAATCCTCAGCACCAAAAAAATAAATAAATAAAACAAAGAGTATTGTGTCCATCTACCACTAAAAAATATTTTTAATGATGAAATAATATAAAAGCAGCCTTGAATAAATAAGATATACCTTGTTCATGGACAGGAAACTGAATAAGAGATGCACTTTTTTTCCCAATAAGATCAGTATGATTCTAATTCTAGCCGAAGAGTAAAATTTAGCAAACTGATATTGAAATTCAAATGAAATAATTAATTTCTAAGAGAAATCATCAATACAATTAAATAAAAAATACCAGCATAGTGACCCTAGCAGATGTCAAGATGCCACAAACTTTGTAATAATTAAAAAGCCTGGTGATATGGTGTATGATAGAAATGAGTTGATACAGCAACAGGGAAATATTCAGTTAATAATGTTGGAAATTTTAGCTTTCTAACTAGAAAACAAAACAAACAATAATATTATGCTGCACATAAAAAAAATGAATTCCAGATTAATTAAAGGTATAAGACTGAAAATCAAAACTTCAAAGTACAGAGGTAAAGTGAAAATGGCTTCCAACTAACAATGGAAACTCAAATGCATGTTAGCTTCACTTCCTCCTTAAATCCCAGTGAAATAACAATGAATGAATTTTTCAAGGCATAAAACCACCAAAAGAATGAGAAAATGAACCACAGCAGCAAACTTCGTAATTTGAAAAGCAGAAGTAACGTGCTTAGCAGACCTGAGAAAGCCAGATAAACCAACAGTGAAGAAATCAAGAAATACTCTGATTTAATGGAATCTCCCAGAAATTTATTCTCTGACTTTACCAGTGCCTCAAGACAGGACCCAGGAGTAAAGATGAGCTAAAAACAAGAAAATAGATCAAAGTCTGTTTAAGAAGCATTTAGACCCCCAAATTCCCATCTTCACTTTGTCTAATAGGGAAACTACCCCTCCCTGACCCTGCACTTATTCTCTGGGGAGGATAAAATAGAAAGCCTATGGATTGGGGGACATCTGCCTAGTTGAGGCCAGGGGTACCTTTGTGAAAACCAGAGGAATTAAAGTCAAAGTCTTAATTCTGAAGTTGAGACCACCAGTGTTTTTTCTCTACTTGGTTCCCAGCATTTTGACAGTCAGGCTTACATTATGTTCTAACCAAGAGCATTAAAAGTCTTGTTAGTCATTAAAACAGTATGGTATTAGTGCAAATATTCAGAATTAAAGAAAATGATAGTAGGAATTTTTTTTTGAGAGAGAGAATTTTTTAATATTTATTTTTTAGTTTTCAGTGGACACATCTTTATTTTTTTTTAATGTGGTGCTGAGGATCGAACCCAGCGCCCCACGCATACCAGGCGAGCGCGCTACTGCTTGAGCCATATCCCCATCCCAATGGTGGGAATTTCTAAGCAAAGGTGCCTAGTCTGATCTCCCTGCAGTGAAGCACAGAGTTAGCAAGTCCCTATCAAGTTTCCAGCCCAACTCAAACACAAAACAACAACCCAGGAGCCCCAAGGCATCTGAAGAAGTCTTCTAATGGAAGACGGGAGCGAAGAAGGCCATTTGAAAGAAATAGATTCTATGTGGGAAGAATAACATTTATTGTTAATATCATTACAAAATAAGATACTGTATATCTATGATATACAGCAATAAAGGACAGCATTTTAAAAAGAAGAAAACTGGGATCCGCCTGCCTCTGCCTCCCTAGTTGCTGGGATTATAGGCATGTGCCAATACACCATGGGAAAGATTTTTTAAAGACTCGTGGAAATTTAAAAAAACTTCAATAAAAGGGAAAAATCTCATTGGGAGAGTTAAAAGGGTTAAGAGGAAAATGGAGGTAAAACAGAAAGAGAAAGAGATGGGAAAATAGAAGAAAAACTATAAAAATTTAGGAGGAACAGTTTAGAAGATTTGACATTGAAATAACAAGAGTTAAGAGAAAGAAGACATATATGTGTAATAAGAATTGTAATGCATTCCACTGTCATTTTTTTAATCAATAAATAAAAAGAAAGAAAGAGAAGCCAGAGAAAATGGAGGGAAAGAAATTAATAGAGAAATTTCCTGGAACTGAATGGGCCCAGTGTGTTCCAGCAATGGCCCAGCAAATGGATGAAAACCAACCCAGCTCAGGACACCCCATCAGGAAATTTCAAAACACTAGGAGACCCTTCAGCTTCCGAAGAGGAAAAATAATTGCAAAAGATAACAAGCAAAAAACAGTGATCAAAACAGCTTTGCAGCCCTAACTAGCAACCCTCTGAAGGCAGAGGATGGGGGAGCAGAGCAGAGTCTTTAAAATTTTGACATAAAGTTACTTTCAACCTAAAATTATGCATCTGTCAAGTGTATTAAAGAGAAGGGCAAAATAAAGATATTTTTAGATGTTCAAGTTCTCAAAAGTTTTTCTCTCTCTTCCATCGCTTCTCAGGAAGCTGTTGTAATACAAGCTTTGTCAACAGAAAGGAAGAAAGCAAGAAAAAGGAAGATAGGGAACTAGAAGAGAGGAAATCTAATACATAAAAGGCAAAAGGAGCATCTCTAGGGTAACACCTATACCACCAGTAGAGAGGGCATGTAGTTCTGACTGGGGAAGTCTAGAGGGCCCAAGGGACTCTTCAAGCAGATGGTATTGTCAATTCTTAATGTGTCTGAACATATCAAGAGGAGACATTTATATACTCATACAATAAAATACTATGCAGAAATCAAAATTAACATACACATCTCTACTCAGAAAGAATTGGAAGATCAAAAAGTTGAGTGAAAAAGCAAGGAGAATACTGTGAACACAATGACACTATTTATATTTAAAGAATAATAATAATGGCTCAGGCTGGGCACAGTGGTGCATACCTATTATCCCAGCAGCTTGGGAGGCTGAGGCAGGAGGATCGCAAGTTCAAAGCCAGCCTCAGCAACTCAGCAAGGCCATGTCTCTAAATAAAATACAAAAAATGGCTTGGGGATGTGGCTCAGTGGTCAATGTCAATCCCTGGTACCCCAAATAATTAATAATAATAATGGCTCAGGCCATACTGGTTGGCTTTTCATGGGGAAGAAAAATAAACCAAGATTATCAAGTTCCCCTTCCTAAGGAAAGAGGAACATGAATGGTCCTGGGGAGGGGAAGGAAAAGGAGACTTCAACTTTAGTGATGTTCTGTTTGATTTAAATGGTTTTAAAAGAATAAAGTCAAGGGCTGGGGTTGTGGCTCAGCAGTAGAGCGCTCGCCTGGCACCTGTGAGACCCTGGGTTTGGTCCTCAGCACCCACATAAAAAAATATATGAATAAAATAAAACTATTGTGTCCAACTACAACTAAAAAATAAATATTTTTTTAAAAATAATAAAGCCAAAATGACTAAGTGTTAATATTAGTTAATTCTGGGTTGTAAGTACAGAAGTATTGATCTTACTTTGATATTTCCATTTTTCTGCATTTTTCTTTTCCAGAAAGGAAAGAAGGAAAGAGAAAAAAAGAAAGAAAAATGCTATAATCACAAACCTTTCAAGGACCTGGGCTGAAAGACCAGGAAAGCAGGGGCTGAGACAAGAGGAGTCCATTCCAATTGGACTCCCCTCCCCACCTGAGCTTTCTGTTCACCTTGCTCGATCCACTAGATCACAGCAGAACCCAACTATTCACAAAGTGTCTGTTATCCTTCTCGAATAAATTCCTTATTAAATCTCTTCATTTGGAGTTATTTGGGGAGTTTTATTTTCTTGTTTTTTGGTTGGTTTGGGGGTTTTTTGTTTGTTTGTTTTCTTTGCTTTTTCAGCATGATCCGTTGAAGCAGTACTTCATCAACAGTCCACAAGTAGGAAGGGCATGTCACTCCCCTTTGACAGCAGAAATCAGGCTCAGAAATGAAGGTTGGGAAAAGGCTTACTAATTAACACATACTTAGCTACTCATAAAATCCCTTAGCATCGATATTACTTTAAAAGAAAAAAATACAAGAAACAATGATTCTCTCTCTCCCTTGCCCTCCTCAGACAGAAGAGGTATGGACAGAGGAGCTAGAGGTAAAGTGCAGCCATACCGGAAGCCTCTGTCCTCACAGGGTGGCAGCTGCTTCTAAGACAGGGAAGTAGCCAGGAGGAAATCAACATGACCTGGGGTTGCTCCATCAGTATCATCTCAACAGTGATAGGGAACATCACAGTGATGGAGGGGGTTGGGAGTGGGTAGTGCTGAGAAGGCATCTATTCTGTTTAACATAGAGATTTGCCCTTGGCCATGAAAGGGCTTGCTAAATGCTCAGCGTCAAGTTCACATTCACGGCTTCTGCAGAAACCCAAAAAGCTGAGCCTACAGATACCAATGCCTCTGGTCTCAGATAGACTCGAAATAGTTCATCATTGGACTCTTGCATTTGATTTGAAACTGGAAGAATTGCAGAGAAGACAAAATGAAAGATACTGGACAGTTATCCTTTGTCTATTAAATATATATATATATATATATATATATATATATATATATATATATATATATATATATATAACTCTGAAGTTTGGTGAGAAAACCCCGTGTGCGTGAGTTCAGGTCAGTGCTTACATTCACTGAGGCTTGATGGATTTCTGGCTTCAAATGTTTTATCAAGACAATCCACCTTGTAGCAATCTCCAAAGGAGACTGTGTGGCTCTATTAAGTCCACAATTTGCTTTTTAAAAGTGACTAAATACGCTTTTTCACAACAACGACAAGTCATCTCCCTCCTGGAGCCCACAGAGTTTGTCACCCAGCTTCCCCTGCTTTTCAAAGCCAGCCATCAAAAAGCAAAGGAAATGTCATGACTTTGGAGCGGTCAGAAAGCTTTTAAGTCGCAGTGCAGGCTATTTCTCCTTTTGTGGCACAGAAAAGAGTGGACAAACACAATGAATAAATAATCCCATTGTACTTACAAATGTGTAACAATCCTTCAAAATGAGGTGAGGAACAAAGATAGGAGATAGCAAGGCGGCCCCGGGTCTTAACAGAACAGCTTGCAATTCCAGGGCCAAAACTGCTTTTGCAAACACAAACTCACACACACAGCAACCATGAGAAAATGAGAATTAAAAATGGCATCCGATTCCGAATGCCAAGAGGCTCAGCCTAAATGGCCTTCTGCATAATTCAGTTTAGATACTTTCAGCCTCATGGCTAAGGGCAGCAGGTCAGGGCCAAGGTTAACACTTTAAACTATTCAAAATAACTGACTTTGAAATAATCATCAAGGTCACCAGCGGTTGCTAAAATCACCTCTTCATCATTTTTATTTCACCACAGGCTTTCCGTTCCCTCTTAAAGAAGTCTTGTTGTTTTATGTTCTGGCATTTGTCCAAGGCCTCCATTTTTCATTCCTGATGACTACAGCCATCCCTTCTCTACCTCCGGCCCTGGAGCAAATAGCAGGGTGGCTGACCACTGGCAGACCCCACAATGAAGGTCTGGCATAGGTTCCAATGATAAGTCCTTCTCATGCATTCATATGAAGGGTAACAGAGCAAAACAAATTGGCTATGGCATTCCTAAATCATCTTCATTCCAAATCCAGCTCTTCTGAGTTGCTTTTCAAACCGAGGCATAAATTATGATGGTTTTCCACGCAATGTCATCCTCTGTGCCATTAAGAACATTGGTGATGTGACATTACATTGCAAGAGTGCTATGCCCATTGTCTCTGGGATTTTCTTTCGAGCTATAGACACCATTCTGCAAATTTTAAAACAGGATCTTTTTAAAAAGAACCAACTGAGGGAATCGTAAGATGCTGTTGACGATAAGACACATCCTAATCCCATACACAGTTAAAGCTCATAATTATTATTGATAGACATAATAATTATATCTGCACTGCCACCTAGGTAAAAAGAAAGGGGTACAGGACAAGGACCAGGAACATACATCTATTCTGATGAAAACTGCTTGTTGCCCCTGGAGATTTAGCCATCCCAGGTCAAAGAGAAAAGAGAGTCATCAGACTTCCAGCAAAGAAGACACGTGGCATCTGAGGGTCTAACCTGTGTGTCCTCAAGCCTCTCAGAAAGTCTTTGGGTACCACCAGTCTGAAGGCCACAAACAGAATAATTTGACCTCTGAAGCGCAGTAAGTGAACCACTGTAGGTTCTGGCCCAGCACAGGTGGACTGCCTCGCTGCACTGACATCTGAGGACTCCCCCATGGCAGCCACAGTGTCTTAGGAGAGGCTCCATCCCCAGAGCCACCAGGAGCCACCAAAGCAAAACATACCACTCTTTCCCTCCATCCTGTGAGCCAACCAACCAAACATGAGACAAGGGAGGAAGTCTTCCTGGTATTTTATTTAGCTCCCTTGCTTCCATCAGTTTGTGTTCCAAAGGTCCATCCCATAAACACCCAGCCAGGGAGCGCCTAGGTGCTTATGAAAATGCATGATGTTTTAAAAATGTTCTTCTGTGCTTTAATCCCCCCTTTAAAATTAATGTTCCTAAATCCTGGGGCTGCCGCGATAGGATCTCAGCCATCTGCCCCTGCTGGTTCCTATGGCATCCTCTGATTAAACAAAGGAGCCGGGCTGCAGGCACAGGGGTTTTATTTCACAGGGAACCCACAGATTCTCTACAGATCTCACCTAGCCATACAAAGAGTTTTTCAAATTGATACATTTTTAACTAAAGGAACAAATCACCTTCTTCATCTCTTCTTAGATGAAACGAAAGAACTGGAAAAGAGATCCATCTCCAAGAGTTGAGGAACTCTTCCACGCTCACGATTTCAGACACCACTTCTTCCCGAGCAGCTCCCTACCCCCATTAAAATAGCATTTCTCTATTTGCACAATGTTCTGTCCAATTCTCTGTCATCTTTCTGATACATTCTGTATAGCAATGTCCCAGGCCTTGCCATGACTGGCAGAATTGAAACAACGGCACTGAAAAAAAGTGAGTAAATGCAAATTTAGGAAGTGAATACTCTGTTCCATGGACACATCTGATTTAAATGCTTGAGTAGATTCTAGTTTTCACAGTCACAAAACCAGGTTTGCCAAAAAAAAAAAAAAAATGTAACTTTCTATAACTCCACTTGGTTTCTACCTTGAGGTCCCCGTTTCCACTTGATGGCAGAAAAAAAAAATGTAGTTACCCCCTGGGTAATTGCCATAAAATTAGTGATCACTCAGACATTTTAATTCATTGTGATGTGCCACTTACCTCCTGATCCCCCACTGTATACTGCCCTTTCTACCCAGAACAGTGGCTAAGTCCAAGGATAGTAGCAGAGTCCAAGATGTGGGAATGGACATGGAGAAGGCTTCTAGGCCACAGCCATGCTCAGCCCTCTGCAGACATCTGCTGACATGAGCTCTTTACCCTTCATCAGCCATTAAGTGAGTCTCCCAGGGATGTGGGGGCCTTTGGATGCTCTCCATCAATTTTCTGAGGCCTGTGAGAATTTATTTCTTGAATTTATTCCTCTCATGCCATGTGGCCCAGGGAACATCAGCAAGTCCACCGCTTCCTAATGTCCAGAGGATTGGCAGAACTCTCATCACTACTCTCAGAAGCCCAAATCTAAAGGGGTTCCAAGGCACTCCTCCAGGACCCAGCCTCAGGCAGGGTTAGAGAAGGAGTCTCACTCCACATCCATCTCTCTTACTTCTTTCCCAGCTTAATCCCCTTCCCTCTGGATCTACTACAATTTCCTACAATGGCAGAAGATTTTTATTTTTGAGGATATTTTCCCTAAGAGATTTTTATTTCAAAATTTTTTTCTAAATCTACGGAAGAGTTGCAAGAAAAGATCAACACTTAAATAATCAAGAAATTTAGCCTTGTTTACTCTACAAATATCCTCAATTATTCCAGTAATGTTCTTTATAGGTAATTTTTCATTCCATCCAGAATAAAATTAAAAATTATACATTGAATTTTGTTCTCAAGTTTCTTCAGTCTCTTTTCATCTAAAATAGTTCAGATGGACGGGAACCAAAAGCAACAGACTTCTCAAGGATGGTCCCAACAATGAAGAATTTTCCAAGTCCCATGTGATGTGTCTCCAGACAGTTGCATAGGTTTAAAAATCACTTATAATTTTCTGCACCTATAACCTAGTGCCATTTCACATATAATCACAAGATAAATATACTCTTATTTTATATATATATATATATATATATATATATACTCTTAATTTATATATAATCACATGATAAATATACTCTTAATTTATATATATTTATATATATATATAAAATATATTTTGCACAATTTAAATATACTCAATTTTCTAGGACAGCAACAATATTGTAAATCAAGGAAATATTGAACCCTATTTTGTTAGAAATTATTTCAAGAGTTGTTCATCATTTCAAAGAAGTATATTACTACTGAAAATTCTGTTCATAATATTTAAATCACCATGACACTCTGTACCAGTTTATGTTCAAGGTTGTCATATTCATAGTGGCTCTATATTCAAGTTCAAGCACTACATTATTAGATATCCTATAGAGTAGTAGTATCCAAATACAACAATGTTAAAATACATGTTTCAATTTAAAGAGTTTTTGTTTTATTTTTTCCTTCTGTTTTCGATTAGGACATTATTTTGATTTTTGTAATTATATGTGTAGGTCAGATTTATCAGTTTTATTTCAGGATAATTAAAGAAATTTTCAAAACACCAAATGTTTCAAAGAAATTTATAAGTAGGGTAGTGGGAATGTAGCTCAGTGGTAGAGTATTTGCCTAAGCATGCACGAAGCCCTGGGTTCAATTCTCAGCACCACAAAAAAAAAAAAAAAAAAAAAAAAGTTGGAGAATTCTGAATATAGTAATTAATTGAATTAATTGAATTATCATTATCTTTAGACGTAATAATCATGTTGGAGTTATGTTTCCTAAATGTCCTTTATTTTAAGAGATTACATCCAGAAGTATTTGTAGATAAAATGCTATGATTTACTTGGAAGTCTTTGGAGAGGTTGAGTGGGTCAGAAAGAGATGAAGCAAGATATACCATGTATCAATAATTATTGATGTCGGATGATGTTACATCAGGCTCATTTTTACAATTCTCTCTACTGGTGGGAATTTTTGGAATTTTCTATAATAGAAAAAAATTAAAGAAAAGGAGAGGCTTCTGGGTATGATGGAGTTGAGAACCACTGGTTTGTGGTGAATTGTATTTCCAGCTTCCTTTAGGGCTTATTCTTTTGATGTAAAAGAAAAAAAAAAGAAAGAAAGAAAAAGTTTCAAATCAAAAGCATTGGGTTTCAAGAATGATGTCTCTGGTATGAGTTTTTAAATCTATTTAGGAACTCAACAGCCAAGAATTGACTCTTTCAATGTTCCTTTTTGTTCCCTTCAGTGAATGTGGTAGACTCTATAGAATGGAGGAGAAAGGTCAGTCGGAGAAGGGTGGAGATAGTGGGGACAGAGGGGTTTAGGAACAGCATGGCAGGGGACAGGGAGACTGGGTAGGCACCATACTACCTCTCTGCCTCTGGGAGTACCTTCCTGCTTACTTACTCCCTGCTCCTTCACTGAAATGGAAGAACTTCCACATGATGGACAAATCACCAGTGGTCAGCCCCTGACCTCTCTCCTCCCAGCCAGGCATCCCTGTAGGCCCCAGATTTGTCTTCCGGTCTCCACTTATTTCTAATTCAGCTTCCCAAAGATGGAAACTGCTCTGGGTGAGGCATTCATCTACGCGCATGTCCTTTGTGTCAGGCTGGGTGCCAGGAGGATACAGAACAGCAAAACTGGCATATGGCCTCCAGGAAGCTCCACTAGTAACACTGTTTCCTCTGGTCCTAAGGGTCCTGGAACCTGGGTGATGGCAGGTGCATGGGCAGTGTGAAGAATTCTCCAAGACAAAGAGAAGCAGTTAAGAGAGTTTAGTGGAGAAAGGTCTGCTGCAAGGGTGCAGTGCAGATAAGATAAAAATATCTTCCCCAAGTCTCAGGGGGGATTGGAGCTTGCATGCACTTCCTGAGTCCTTTGTTTACTTTTGCACGTTTTTTGTAAGGAGTGGTTTATGCTAAACAAGGGGTGATTGACAGATTCCTGTGCCTTGCTCAAAATGTTTATTGCACATGTACCAAATGTTCATTCCTAGATTTTAAGATGCATGAGATGCAAGTAATACGTATGGAGTCCTCAATAGGGGCTTTCCTTCCTTAGGTTATTCTGGGTCAAACTTGGGGGTTTCTGAGCATGCTCGTCAGGATGGTGGAACAATCTTTTTAAAAACAGGATCTTATTTACAGTTCAGGAAAATCAGCTCCTCCAATAATGCAAAGGAATGAGGTGAAAGGGGGTCCTTAGACTCATGTGGGCTCTACTAATCACAGTGGAGTGGAGCCTGGGACCAGGGTTCCTAATCTATCCTGCCTCATTAAGGCTTCTGCACAACAGCAGCTGCCACCAGCTTCCCCTCTCTGAGCAGCCTGTCCTACCACCTCTACAACTGAATTCAATTGAGTTCCACAACTATTAACCGAATGCCTATCCTGCACTAGACATGGCCTTTTCTGAAATATTCTTCCCAAGACCCAATTTTAGCTTCCTGCCCTGGTCTCACCTCTGATCCATCTCAGTTTTGTTAACCATGTCTGAGCATTTCCCATCCCAGAAAGATCAGCACTTAGAGCTGCTTCTAGCCTAACTTAGCTGCCTTCTAGACAATTTCTGGTTCTTTCAATGTAACATTTAGAAAATACTTTCATTAAAGCCAGAAAAAATCATGATAACAACCAGCCCAATGTACACAGCAAGGAGGTGCATGCCCATCATGTTCTCTCTCTCCTCCCCTTTCTCATCAAGGTTAAACCCCCCAGGCACTTTACCATGGTTCCAGACTCTCCAAGCCTGGAGAAAAAGGTTCTAGTAGATTCAGGCTTAATGACATAAGGGGCTTCTCCAGTTGTCCCCACTTAGGGACATTTGCATTTCAAGGGATTCCAAGATACCATCATCCCTTTATGTCTCCATCTTACTATGCCCCCCTCGGCCCCTCTTTCTGGCCCACCCAGGGCTGAGACATGGCTGATGATCTGAACCACATTCATCAGTCTCCTTACTCCTGTGTTTCTTGCCCTTCTGTTTTTCCTGCCCAGCAAAACTTAGTCCCCAACCAGTCCCACCAACTGCCTGAGCCTGCCCACTTCCAAATCCATCCCCACCCCACTTCTGCTCTGTGCTCCTTTGACTGGTCTTGGGGAAGTCTCCTTCATCCACTCCATGGGCAGCTTCCCCACCACTTCCCCCAGCCACAGCCTCAGCTCCCTGTGGAGAAAGTGGAGCCACTGTCCAACTCTTGCACCTACAGGTCCTCTGGGACACGAGGCCCCTCACATCATGGAACTGCTCTCACAAAGCACACCCAGTGGTACTTTCCAGGCCTGACCAATGCCAGGTGGAGCTCTCTGCTGCACTGTCTGATGTCTTCCTGCAGTGTCCCCTCCCTTACCTGGAAGGCTCTTCCCCACTACTAATACTCAACTAACATTGCCTCCAAGAGGCTTCCCAGAAGCCCCAAGTTGCTCCACATGGCCCACCTCTGGCTGAACACGACCCACACTTATATCAGTTCTATGTTGAAAGTATTTCCTAGAGGGCAGGGACTAGGTCTCATTCACCTATGTTCCTCCAGGGCCCTGACCAGGGTCTGACCCAGAGGAGGCCAGGTGTTTGCTGGACTGAGCTGGGTGTTCATGCTGTGGAAATGGCATATGCGAGGGGTCCCCAAGGCATGGTCTGTTAGCCCAAGAGATTCTGGGGGAAATGGATTCCTATCTACACCAACACAACATTTCAAATGGCTTAAATCCCCACCTTCACATGCAGATCCACCAAAGGGGGAGGTGGAGGGATCCTCCCTCTGACCATACATAAGAGCACAAAAGACCTCAAGTTCCTTCTCTCTATGCCTGAACATTTCGGTTGAGAGTAAAACCCAAGCATTTATTTTCCTCTACCACAAATACTTCCTCCACCATCACAGTCAGAGAGAGCAGATGTAACCCTTCCTCTCTGAATGGTCTCAGCATCTTGCTTACTTCCTTTCTCAGAGTAGGTACCCAATACATAAAATGAAATTTTAAACTGAAATCATGAAAACTTACATCTCACTATATTTTTTCCCCCTTAACAGTCTGAGTTTTCAGGGAATAAAATCTTCTGATTAGTGATCAAATGAGAGACAATTCACAATTCTTCCTGTATTAATACTGTACTTTAAAATGCAAAATTAGTCAACTCCCTCACTCAGGGAGCAGAGGGGCTTTCTGGAATCCGACCAAGTCTGCCTCTCTCAGTACATTTCCCTGCTAGCGATGCTCTTAGGAATCAAATGTGGTTTATTTCATTTTAAGTCGCCTTTTTTTCAATTCAGGAAAATGAATGTTGGAGCCAGATAAGAAACTATAGTCTGCTTTCAAGGAGGTTACAAGAAAACTGCATCTTGCATTACTAATCCTTTATCTTCATGTTAACAAAAAGATTACTGACACATTTTTGAATGAAAGAAAATAAAATAGCAAATGCATCTTAGGAAATGTGTAACTTTCATGCAACATACAAATCAGTTGTTAAATATTTTTTAAATGAAGGAAAATGCATAATAAATTTTTCCTTTGGAAGTGAGGAAAACAACTTTTGAGGCTATGAGGGAGGAAAAAATATCCTTTCACAGACTGTAAGTTGAGTGAATTAAATGATTATACCTAAAACTTCTTAACAGATAACACATTTTTCTAAAATGATCTCATTGGCCCACCTAAGTGTTGTTTTGTGAGAGGAAACATTTCAGAGGCTTTCTGTGCTTCTCTCCTGCAAGGGTAGGCTTCAGGTCCCAGAATTCCCTGAGGAAGATTCTAGAAGACCAAAGCCAGCCAGATAGTGCAGAATCCACCTGTGCAATTATCCAAGAACCTCAAGATAGATATCAGAGACCAAGGAAGCAACCAACAATCAGCAGGGTTGAGCTGATCTGCTCCAACAGGGAATCCTCCTAGGCAGCAGATACATCTACAGTGGGTCTGAGGCATGACACTCACACCCACCTCAGAGAATTAAATAAATTAATATCTGTGCATAAATAGTTCCCAGCACCCAGGAAGCACTATATAAGTACTTGACAGAGTACATATGTAAATATGTATTAAGGAAACAACTGCACACACTAAAAGAAAATAATTTTTTAAGATTTTCTATATATTATTTATATATGACATATATATTATATATATAATATAAATACATAATGTATATAATAAATATATTATAAATAATATATATTTACTATAAATATATATTATTTATATATGATAGCAGAATGCATTACAATTCTTATTACACATATAGAGCACAATTTTTCATATCTCTGGTTGTATACACAGTATATTCACACCAGTTTGTGTCTTCATACCTGCACTTTGGATAATAATGATCATCTCATTCCACCATCATTAATTACCTCATACCCCCTCCCTTCCCCTCCCACCCCTCTGCCCTATCTAGAGTTCGTCTGTTCCTCCCATGCTCCCGATCCCTATCCCACTATGAATCAGCCTCCTTATATCAAAGAAAACATTCAGCATTTGGTTTTTTGGGATTGTCTAACTTCACTTAGCATTATCTTCTCTAATTACCTGCAAATGCTATGATTTTATTCTCTTTTATTGCTGAGTAATATTCCATTGTGTATATATGCCACATTATTTTTTTATCCATTCATCTATTGAAGGGCATCTAGGTTGACTCCACAATTTAGGTATTGTGAATTGTGCTGCTATAAACATTGATGTGGTTGTGTCCCTGTATTATGCTGTTTTTAAGTACTTTGGGTATAGTCCAAGGAGAGGGATAACTGGGTCAAATGGTGGTTCCATTCTCAGTTTTCCAAGAAATCTCCATACTGCTTTCCATATTGGCTGCACCAATTTGCAGTCCCACCAGCAGTGTATGAGTGTGCCTTTTTTCACCACATCCTCACCAACACTTATTGTTGTTTGTCTTCATAATAGCTGCCATTCTGACTGGAGTGAGATGATATCTTAGAGTAGTTTTGATTTGCATTTCTCTGATTGCTAGGGATGATGAGCATTTTTTCATATATTTGTTGATTGATTGTATGTCCTCTTCTGAGAAGTGTCTTTTCAGGTCCTTGGCCCATTTGTTGATTGGGTTATTTGTTTTTTCGGTGCTTAGTTTTTTGAGTTATTTATATACTCTAGAGATTAGTGCTCTATCTGATGTGTGAGGGGTAAAGATTTGCTCTCAAGATGTAGGCTCTCTATTCACCTCACAGATTGTTTTTTTGTTTTGTTTTGTTTTTTGTTTTTTGTGGGGTTTTTTGGTTTTTTTTGTTTTTGTTTTTTGTTTGTTTGTTTGTTTGTTTGTTTTTTGCTGATAAGAAACTTTTTAGTCTGAGTCCATCTCATTTATTAATTCTTGTGTCATAGGATTTCTAATTAAGAAAGTTGGGGCCTAATCCCACATGATAGAGATTAGGGCCTACTTTTTCTTCTATTAGACACAGGGTCTTTGGTTTTATTCCTAAGTCCTTGATCCATTTTGAGTTGAGTTTTGTGCATGGTCAGAGATAGGGGTTTATTGACACTATTTGCTGATGATATAATTCTATACCTGGAAGACCTTAAAAGTTCCACCAGAAAACTTCTAGAACTAGTAAATGAATTCAGCAAAGTAGCAGGATATAAAATCAACACCCATAAATCAAAGGCATTTCTCTATATTAGTGGCAAATCCTCAGAAAGGGAAATGAGGAAAACTACCCCATTCTCAACAGCCTCAAAAAAAAAAATACTTGGGAATCAACTTAACCAAAGAGGTAAAAGATCTATATAATGAAAATTACAGAACCCTAAAGAAAAAAAATCAAAGAAGACCTTAGAAGATGGGAAGTTCTACCTTGCTCTTGGATAGGCAGAATTAATATTATTAAAAGCACTATACAGATTTAATGCAATTCTGATCAAAATTCCAATGACATTTCTCATAGAAATAGAAAAATCAATCATGAAATTCATCTGGAAAAATAAGAGATCCAGAATAGCTAAAGCAATCCTTAGCAGGAAGAGTGAAGCAGGTGGCATCACTATACCAGACTTTAAACTATACTACAGAGCAATAGTAACAAAAACAGCATAGTACTGATGCCAAAACAGACTGGTAGACCAATGGTACAGAACAGAGGTCACAGAGAGAAACCCACATAATTACAGTTACCTTATTTTAGACAAAGGCGCCAAGAACATGCATCAGAGAAAAGACATCATCTTCAACAAATGGTGCTGGAAAACTGGAAATCCATATTCGACAAAAAGAGTAATTTTCAGCAAGGAGAAGAATGGCCAAAAGCTGCAGATTACAGGATGGATGGAGGATGAAGATACTGGAAATTATCCTCAACACTCCCTCAAAAAAAAAAAAAAAAAGATGCTACTTATAGAATTTGAAAATCTGGAAGGAAATATGTTGATGGTTTTATGGGATTTTTTTGGTTTTGTGTTTGAAGTAGTGAAAGACACTTAATCCTACCTCTAAAATGTTCTTTTTTCCGGCAATGACATTAAAATACCTGGAATAGGAAGAAGCATTTCTGTGTATTAGGATTATTCTAAGTGACTTATAAGTCATCTCATTTGATCCTCATTACAGCTCTGATATTAATATTTTTTTTCCATTTGACAGATGAGGAAACAAGATACAAAATAGTTAAGTAACTTTCCCAAAGCTGGTAAGCAAGTAAGTGGAAAAAGAATAGTCATATACAATTATAAGATCTCATTACCAAATGCCTACCTGACCATTTATCAGTTATGCAAGCATTCAAATGCATCTTTTCATTTAACAGACCTGAGGTAAATTTCATAAGTGAAACTCAAACATAACTATAAAAGAGTTGGTAGCACACATCTCAGAGATGTACAGTGTTTCCACAACTCACTGATTTGTAATGCAAATTGGTTCATATAAGACTGGAAAATGAAGAAACAATGTTAATTTAACACAGAAGCCATTGTAGTTCAGGTACAACTTTTGCTGACATTTTAATGTTTTGTGCCAAATGCAGCAAGCTGGGAAAGGATCAGGTGCTGCACATGATGCCCGTCTGTTACACACCTTGTCCTCCCCATTTGGTGAGACCACATTCTCTGACTCTGTTTTAGTCTGATTTTTCACTGCTAGGACTAAAATATCTGACCAGAACGATTTTAGGGGAGGAAAAGTTTATTTAGGGGCTCACAGTTTCAGAGGTCTCAATCCACAGATAGCAGACTCCATTCCTCAGGGCTCAAGCTGAGGCCCAACATTATGGCAAAAGAGTGTGGCAGAGGGAAGCAGGTAACACGATGATCAGGAAGGGGAGAGAGAGAGAGAGAGAGAGAGAGAGAGAGAGAGAGAGAGAGAGAGAGAGAGAGAGAGAGAGAGAAAAGAAGAAGAAGAAGAAGAGGAGGAGGAGGAGGAGGAGGAGGAGGAGGAGGAGGAGGAGGGAGGAGGGAGGAGGAGGGATTCCACGCACCAGATTCAAATATATACCCCAAAGCCACGCCCCCAATGCCCCACCTCCTCCAGCCACACCCTACTTCCCCTCACCACTCAATTAATCCCATCAGGTGATTATTTCACTGGTTGGGTTAAGGTCCTCATAACCCAATCATTTCTTCTCTGAATCTTTTTGCATTGTCTCACACTTTTGGGGGACACCTCACATCCAAACCATAAGAGTCTCCAACGTGTTTATCATCTTTATTTTGCTGTTGTCTCTGTAACAGCCAAACACTTTCTAACTCACACTTCCATTAACCATTTTTTTAGATTAATGGAATTAATTACTGCAGTATTTTTTCACCTGTTAGAGAATTAACATCTTTTTTACTCTGCTAATATTTTTATCAGGACTGCAACTGGTTTTCCATGTTCTGATGACAAAACTGCCTAAGTTTTGAGTGATCTTTCTCTTACCCTGTTTTTCCACAATCTCCCACACTGTTATTTCCAGTGTGTGGTTTTGTAGAATGCAGAGCTTTTCAAGAATTTTATGTCACATCATGGCAGAATGGCATGCATAAGTGTTGTGGTTTAAATGCAGTGTCCCCTAAAAGTTCACATGTGAGACAATGCAAGAAGGTTCAAAGGAGAAACAATTGGGTTATAAGAGTCTTAACCCAATCAGTGAATTACTCCCCATGGTGATTAACCGAGCAGTAATTAAAGTGGTTGGGTATGGCTGGAGGAGATGGGAATTGGGGTGTGGATTTGGGGTATATATTTGTATCTAAAAAGTGAAGACTCTGCTTCCTGACCACATGTGAGTTGCTTCCCTTTGCCACACTCTTCCACCATGTTGTTCCTGTCTCACCTGGAACCCTGAGGAATGGAGCCAGCCTTCTATGGACCTCCGAAACTGTGAGCCCTCAAATAAACCTTTCCTCCTATAATTGTTCTGGTCAAATCCTTTAGTTGCAGTATTGAAAAAGCTGACTAAAACATTAAGACAAAGTGTCTGAATTGGCTTATGGTTATCTTGTAAATATATGTCATTTAATCAACAAGAACCCTGAGCAGATTTGAGGGATGGAGGTTAAGTTTTTACCGGACTCAAATGGCCAACAGGCCAATGTTTTCAGACTTTTTAATCAGGTCAGAAAATGGAACAAAATAAAATTCTGGGATGATTTCATATCCTTCTCCCATACTAGGTCTAATTCTGCCTTTGTGGGATCTCATCACCCACACCCTTCAGAGGAAGGCATCTGATTAGCATAGGTTCCAGAACATTCACTGAATGGAAGGATGGAGTCACTGAGTTTTGAAGAGCTTCACTTACTTAACAGTCCTCCTCTACTTGATGCGGAAGAATCAGAAATCTTGTCAGTGTCAGAAGGAAACCTGATAGCTTCCCTTGTCTCTTCCTTCCTCCCACATGCAGCCAAGGGAGGAAGTGAAGTCCCAGCCAGTGGATCTGACCACATCAGCAGTCCCTCAACATCTCTTTAGTTCTACTCTTCCATGTGGTCAACCAAAAGGTAGTAAAAATTCCAAAGTTTTTAAGAGAAGGGAGAACCTACTTAGGTCTCAGGCCCATACAACCTATTTCATTCCAACTTTTTCCAGAGAACCCCACATGGATATGTCTGCCACTTATGTTGTCCTGGGGAGCAGGGGTTGATTGGCAGGGCAGGATTTGGGCAAGCTTGGGTTTCTGGTCATACCATCATACCACCAACATTTGATCATGGCAACCAACATAAGGCACGAGTCTCCCCAGGTTTACATTATAGAGTGATTTTATATATATATATATATATATATATATATATATATATATATATATATATATATATATATATATATATATATATAATTCTTGTTACCAAAGCACAAGATCATATTTTTAAAGTTATAGGCTCTGCCACAATTTGCAGAAGCCTCACCATTTGTCTCCTTCACTACCTGTGTGAAGGCTGAACTTCACCCAACCCTGGAGAAAACATTTTTAAAAAGGAGCAATTCGTCTTCCTAACAATTCAAATGATGTTATCGTCTTCATTCTATCCTTCCGGAGACATTCCCCAGGAATCCACTGGGTGTTCACATTCGAACTTACGTATGGGGAAAGGTTAAGAGGCTCCTTAATTCTAATTAAATAGTCAGCCAACTCCAAGTAGAAAACAACAGTGGAAGAAAGTGCAGTCTGTGGAAGGAAGACACTTAATGAAGGGAGTCCTCTAGAGGAAAATAATAATAAAAGAGGGCATGGACCGAGGCAACTGAAAAATTCTCTAAAACAAAGCACCCTATTTTATTTGCCAGGCCAATCTCTTCCACTAGAGACACCCTTTTCTTAGTGAATGTGGACCTGTGGTGCTGTAAATCATGGGCACTCCCTCTGCCATCCTCTCCAACCCCCAGGCTGGAAACCCAGGCTGATCAATCAGAATTCCACCCATCCTCCAACCCACAGCAGAGATTTGTTCAGGAATGATCATGTTTTATCTGCTTTTTCTCCACTGTGACCAAAAGGCCCAACAAGAACAACACAGAGGAGGAAAGTTGCTTTGAGGGCTCATCATTTCAGAAGTCTCAGTCCATAGATGGCTGACTCCATTGCTTTGGGTCCAAGATAAGGCAAAACATCATGGCAGAAGGATGTGGGTGAGGAAAGATACTCAGGACATGGCCACCAGGAAGCAGAGAGTCTGCTCCACTCACCAGAGACAAAATATATACACCCCTCATGGCCTTCCCTCCTCCAGCCACACCTACCTGTTTATGGTTACCATCCAGTTAATCCATTCAACTAGATCAACGCACTGATTAGGTTAGGCTTTCACAACCCAATCATTTATCCTCCAAACGTTCTTGCATTATCTAACACATGAGCTTTGGGAATGCCCCATATCTACACCATAACAGATCATGTGACCAATCAGATTCTTCACCAGAACTTTTTTTGGTAAAACAATAAAAATGAATGTCTCTTACCTTATCTTGGAGCTGGGGGGGGGGGTTGTTAGTGCTAAGAGAAGTAAGGCTGGAAAAGTCCAGGACCCATCTTCCTGGGTTAAGAAGGGAAAGTTGTCTATTATAATAAAGAAAAGAATGAGATCAAGAGAAAAAAAGCTAAGAAAATGCATCAGAGAAGATTGACAGCTATTGGTCACCAGCATCCAAGGTGAGCCCAGTTTCAGATACCCATGGACGTCTCAATTAAATGGACCAATAAATTCCCCTGTTTATTTAAGCCAATCTTATTTTGCCTGCCCTCCCCCCATAACTGAAAGACTTCTGATTAATTCAAAGAGCCTTTCTGCTACTGTGCAAAGATGAACTTATCAGGATAAGAAGGATCCCACATCCAAGAATTTTCTGGATGAAGCATCCTATTGAAATAGCAATAAACCACATTTTACAGATGTCCAATACAACTCACCTAAATATCTTACAATCATCCATTATTTGTCACTCCTGGGTTCAAGGGTGAGATTTAAGACTGCCTAAAATTAGAGAAAAAAATGAGAAAGAATTCTACAGGATCCCCAAGTGTTCTTCCGAAGGGCCAGGTGTTCCAGAATGTCTCCTCTGCACTGAGCATCCAATCCCACTTTCCCAAATAGACTGTTGAAAGGAAAAAGTGCTAACACTCACTGGCAGCCATGCCAGACACCTCTGGGATGACATTTGGCAAATGTCATCTAATTTTTCCTGACAACCCTATAAGAGAATAATCCCCATTTTACAAATGAGGCAAGCAAGACTCATACAGGATAAGTGACTTGCCCAAGGCGGCACGGCTAGCACATGGCAAATCCAAAAATTAGCACCTGCATTTCTGTAAGTACAAATTCCACAGCGTTTTTGGGTTCTGGAAGGTAAAAAATGCATCACCACCACCATTTCTTGGAGGACACCAAAAGCATAGTGATGGGTGTGGAGGTAAAGTTTCAATTCAGTTCAACCATCATTTGTCCAGGTTGGTGTGAGGAAAGACACGTGCATCGGGATTATTATCCACATGGAACTGGCAGTACTGTGGAGGAAACAGACTTTACACAAACTATTGGACTTCCAGAATGAACGAGGTTACGGTGGAAATTCATGGGGAACCCACAGGAGAGAAAGACAGATTCCAACTGGGTAAGGCATAGGAATGCTTTATGGAGGAATGAATAACCTGAGCTTTAAGAGTGCGAAGGATTTCAGTAGGCCAAGAGAGTGAGATATGAAGATGGTTAAGGTTCGAACCATTAGAATGGTACAAGGAAATAAAAGGGAGAAGACAATGTACTCACTAGAACGAACTAATTTATGCTATACAAAAACAACAATCCCCAAATCCCTGTAGCTTACAACAGTAACACATGTCTTGATCAACTCCGTGTTCACCACTTCAGCTGGCGACTCTGTCTCTTTCACTGTTGGTGCAGGCTGATGAGGAAGCTTCCATCAGGAACATTGCTGGCCCCCACAACAGAGGGCAAAATCTCTGGAGGTCTCACACCCATCAATGAAATATGTGGAGGGACTCCTACCACTTCCACTCACAACTCACTGTCCAGTGCCACTCCAAGGCCCCCCATACAGTCACAGAGGGCCCAAGCAATACAACCCTAACAAGTTTACAGAATGTGGAGAGTCAGGGATATTTGGCAAACAGCAGTAAAGGCTCTACACTGGGTATAGATATTTGTCCATGACAAGATTCATATGAGCCAAGGACATGAGGAGGGGAGAGTCAGAAACAGAGCAAAACAAGATGTCTCAGCAAACAGAAGACATTGTTTAAGCTCCTCAATGCTGATGATTCTCATTGTTTAAGTTCCTCAATCCTCAATGCTCCTACCATGCATTGAGGATTGTGCCGAGCACTAGAGATATAAAGATGAATGATAAAGTGCCCGACTCCAAGGAGCAGAGAGCCTAATGATGACAGTAAATGGTGCATGTTGGGGACTGAACTGTGCCCCCCAAAAATGCATATATTGAATCTCTGACCCTAATATGATTGCATTTTGAGGCAGATCCTTTGAGAAGGTAATTATCTAAATGAAAACAACAACATATTTTTCCCATTTCTCTGTCTTCACTTCCAAAGACTCCTATGCCACACAAAACTTACATTAAATAAATCTGCTATGTTTTTCTTTGTTAACTTGTCACTTGTTTTAGGGGAGTCATCCTTGAAGTTTGCAGTGGATGAGGAAAGATATAACTTTTTCTTCTGATATAAGTAAACATCAAATTTGGACCTACCTTACCCCACCCCACTCCCCCAAAAAAGTTTTCCTCTGCATTCTCAGCACAAATACATACGGAAGTCCAGTGGTTCAGCAAATAGAGACTCCCCAGCTCCAGGCACACCTAGGACTCCAGGGATCTGCCTTTCACAGGGGGCGTGGTTACCTCTTTCTACATTAATAAATGAGTTTCACGCCATTCATCCATTTATCTTGTGGGATTTAATGACTCCTTTGGTCATACCTGAACCAGACAAAACAAGCAGATGGGACTATTTCCTCCCTCCCTTCCTGGCCTACTTCCAGGGCATCTGACTCCAGGAGGACCCTTGTGCCATGTTCTGCAACTGACCATCCCAGGCATATTGTAGCTGAGGCTGCACTCCCCAGAAATCCAAAGCACAGACAAAAATAACTTGTACAGAAAGGAGAAAGCATCAAGGGGAAAAGCTCTAAGGTAACATAAAACAACTCTTTCATTTTTCATCTTTATAGAAATGTCTGAATTTATTTAATAATTGAAGGTTTTCTCAACTTCATTGGTATTTGGAGACAATATGTGTAAATTTTTTACTAGTCTTTAAAAATAAGTGTAAATCATCCTAGAAATGGAGATGCTTTCTCCAAGAAATGGAGATCTGGGGCCACATGCCAGTTTTAACATCATTTATATATGGTGAGATCAGAACAAAAATATTAGGAGCCTAAATAAGACTCTGCTGTGGAAGGAAGGTGCATCTGCCACCACCCCAGAGGCTGCAGATAGCTCCTTTCCCTGTGCAGCCCAGTCCTGCATGGAGTCAGTTGTACAACTGGAAAGAACAGAGTGGATTAATACAGTCACTCACTCACCCAACCAATTATATCTCGTTGGAAAGTTAAGGGTCATGGGATCAGGGTCAAACTGAGATTCCCCAATCAATGGATTTCTCTTTCTCTCTCTCTCTCTCTCTCTCCCCCTCTCTCCCTCCCTTCCTTCTTGTTTTAGAAGTAAACATCCACGGCAAGGAAAAAAAATACAAAAGGGATAAGTTTTGAAGGCCAAGTTGAAAAGCAGAAAGAAAATAGGTAAGGCAGCTATTGTAAGCAAGCTCATTAAGGTAACGTGCTGCGTGTAGGAACATAAAAGCTGCTGATGATTCTCACACCAAACCCTGAGAAGCTGAGGCCAGGTGTGGGCTTGAGCCTCTGGAAGCTCTAAGCCCTCAAGAGAGCTGGGTGACCATCTGGGTCTCAGGGCTCCATCCCTTCCCCAAAAACTAGAGGAACCACCCCATGAACCCTGAAAGGATTTCTCAGCTTTTTCCATTTGCCATCCCCTAATTGCACCCAGTTAGATTTTTTTAAAACCACACATGTGCTGCGTATCCATTTAGGTCATGTGCTCTCTGAGACTTTGGGACTGGGGTGGTGGCTCAGTGGTACAGCACTTGCCTGGCATGTGTGAGGCCCTGGGTTAGATCCTCAGCACCACATATAAATTAAAAATGTAAAAAAAATCCATTGTCAGCTAAAAATATATTTAAAAAAAAAAGAGTGAGACTTTGCCTCCCAAGAATCTATGTTCACCCGCTTTGTGAAAACAGGTGGCCCAGCCCCCCATACAATGTCTCCTCCTTTATCTTGCCTCAGATGTCATTTTCTTCTAACTACAATCAACAGGTAAAATTAAATTATATTTTTAATAGGTAAGCAGAACAAACTAGCCAGGAACAGATGTATTATTATCCTGATCTGAGTTCTGTCCTTAATGGCACTCACATACATCTAGTGGCCCATAAGAGAACTGCAGGGATACAGGTGAAAGGAATCTCTTCCAGAAAGACTGACTGAACAAGTTCACTCAGACAAACATCTCAGAATTAGCTTGAAAACAACTGATTTAAATAAACGAACCTGACATTTGGCTCCAAAGCTACCAGTAGCTTGATCCAACTGAATCTATTCAAGTTGGTTTATATCTTAATAGCAGTTGTAATAATATTTTCATCATTCCAGCAATCTATAAAGTACGTAATGCTGTTGTTCCCATTTTAGAGATGCAAGTCATCCCCTGTCCAAGTCCCCATGGCTAATAAAAGTGGTGGCATTGCAATTCAAATCTAGCCCTAAAAATAAAGGTCCCCCCACCACCCACAGTCCCTCCCTTTCTGTAAACAAAGCTTTGGTTGAAGATAGGAGTGTTTGTTACATGTCAAGTAGAAATATTTCTGCTAAGATACAAAAAGTGTCACTCAACTTTCTGGGCTTTTGAAAAATTTGAGCAACATCTCCATCTTTCTAAAACCAAGCAGGTTGGAAAAGCCACTGTGAAGATTTGTTTTCAAATTTGAGACCCACTCTAAGAGAGTGTGCTTGGAGTTCAGCAGACAATGAAAAATCATCCCTAGCTCTACCCACTAACAATCGGTGAGCAGAACTCCGACTCTCTATCAACCTCCCGGCTCCAGCCAGCTAAAAGGGCTCTCTGCTTTGCATGCGACTGCACAGAGGCAATTTATTTTCTCATTGGAAATGGTGATGCCAAGAGAGCAGAGCCGTGTCACACATGGGGAAGCCACCACTATAGGGAACAGAGGCTCCTTCCAGCTTGGCTTAGCTGCCATTTTTTAGGTGGCTGTGATCGCAGGGAGAATAGTGCATACCCAATCCCTGTCTCAAGCAGGATTGAGAGTGTCTCAAATCCCTGCCTTCTTAGAGAATAATGGCAAGAGTTCGTGGGGGAGAAGGGGAGGGGAACCTCTCTCTCTTGAAACCTTCACTATTGGGCTCCATAGAGATGGATTAGCATTTCAGAGATTTTATTCAGTTTCTTGGGTAGAGACGCTGACTCACAGATACTGTAAGTTTGGGTGTGATAGCTTAGAGCTAAATCTGTGTCCTTAAGCAGAATCTCAAACCAATAGTTTTGAGAAGGCAGAACAGAGTGCTGTGATAACCCCAAAACTCCATAAATAATGGAGTTGCACCTCTCTTATCCGCTAGTCAAACATCAAACACCCTCGGCTATCCAGAGCATCAGAAAACACACAAGTATCCCTAGCAGTCACCCTGCTCCTGCAGAAATTAAAAAGACAGGTAGAGCCTAGAAAGGAAGCTTATAGAAGGAGTGACATGATTGGTGGGTTTGCAATGAAAGGAACCTCTTCATAGGTAGGCAATGGCTCTAGAAATCAATTGCCATTAGGAGTAAAAAGAAAGAATGGGACAGAAAATGAGAATACATAAAACCCAAGTCCCAGAGAAACACGCTAATAGCAGCAGTGTTCAGTATGTGAGCCACAAATTCAAGTCACATATATAATTTTAAGATTTCTAATAGCCACACTAAAAATAAAAAGAACAGCTAACATTAATTTTAATGATATATTTTACTTAATATAGCCATATCATCATTTCAATATGCAGTTGAAATATTAAAATTATTGGGGTTTTACATTCTTTTTTACACTAAGTCTTCAAATCCCAACATGTATTTTGCATTTAAAGCATAGCACAATTTGGACCAGCCACACTTCAAATAATGGGTCTGGTGGCTACTGTATTGGGAGAAAATACTCAACTACATACTCCAGGGAACCACAAAGGACATTCATTCCAGCATTGCTGATAAATAGTGCAAAACTGTAAACAATATAATGCCCACCAAAAGGTGAAGAGATTAATTTAATTGTGTTATATTAAAAATTAGTTGCAAAATAGTAAATTAAAATGAATAAATTGAACTTAACTATATATATATATATCACAGCAATATCACTCAAAATCATAATGGTGAATGACAAAAGCAATCTACAGAAATATACACACATTTAGGTGAAGTTTTGTAAATAATCCCCACAAAAAGCCATTGGTTACTTTTTGAAACAAGCATCCCTAATGTGGTAAAAATATATCAGACAAAAGAAACATATACAAACTTTAGAATGTGGTTAGTTCTGGGGAAGGAGAAAAGAAGGAAGGAGGGAGAGAGAAGGATTTTGAGGAATCCACCAGTCCTCAAGGGAATATCTAATGTCATATGCATTTTAAAAATAGCCTGACAGGAACACAACAAAATGCCGATATTGTTACAAAAGATGTTATGCTAATATTGATACAGAAACAATGTTTACATTATTCTCAGTGCTTTTCTGTATTTTAAATTTTATGAAAGAGAAGGGGAGGAAAGACACAAGACACATTAGGCGGGGAAAAAGAGAGAGTGAGGTGAAGTAGTTTGAACAACTCAGCGCTGAATCCTGGCTCCCAGGGGACACAAGTGGCATCCACTGGTGACCTGGTATCTGCTGCGCCCTTTCCATATGCAAACGCTGCGGGCTCTGGCAGATGAGGAGCGCTCCTCCCCACGAACCTAGTGAAAGAGGAAATATTCTCTTTGTTTTCAAACATTCTATCAAAGCTGGAGAACATTCTGTTTTATCTAAAAGAATCTGTTTTCAACGGTGTATACGGAACTTGGAGCACGCAGGGGAGTTGGCCATCTGTCCTCTGGAAGCCAGGCCACGCAGTCCCCTATTGGCAGTCGGGATAACTGATGAGCCACGTTCCCGGGTGCAGGCAGCCCAGCTGCGCGACCAGCCCTCCGCACTGCGCAGCCTCTTCGCAACTTTGAACTTGGCTGTCCTACTCCGGCCTCCCGGCCACGCCCACCTCCCACCCCTCCCCCGACACACACACACACAGTCCGGATACTTGGTTCAATCTCTTCTTTTGAGTGCCTGGACTTTCAGCCCAGCTAGGATTCTGGGCAGTTGGCATCTTCTACAAATCTGCAGAGTTCATTGTTCTTGTCTCGTGCTAGTCATTTATTACCCATGCATCAAAACACTGATGGTCAGAGGACCCCATTCCTCTGACCATGAGAGATCCATTTATCCCTCACCTTGCTCATGGTCTGTGTCCTGCCCTTCCCTGGGATGCAAACGGTTTCCTTAGTTCCATGGAAACGGCTTCCTGTGTTAAACACTACCTGAGATTCGTTGTTCAGTGGAACTGTTGCTTTTAAGTTTAAGCAATTACCTGTATCACACCACACAACTTTTTTAAAATGCTCTCACAAAAAAAAAAGGAAAAAATATATCTTTTGTAATATACACATGTATGTAATATATACATGTACATATACATGTATATATGTATACATACATATATATGATTAATTAAGCAGGAGCTCATAGTCTAGACTCAGTTTCCCTATCTGACAGGTTATTTCATCCTCACTGGTGAATCTATTTTGAGTTTTCTGGGTGTCCAAAAGACTGTCCAGCCTTAGGTTTCGGAGCCCTTTTGGACTTGCTTATAGATGGTTATTTATACGCTGAATTCCTCTGCTTTTATTGGGAGATTTTGCACCACATAGAAAAAACCTCCATTTCCTTAAAGAAGTAATTCCTACTTTATGCTCTTGGGTTTTAAAAAATTCAAGATAAATCCTATATGTTGTTTAAGAAAAAGTTCAAATAGTCCATCATGAACCATAAGACATCTTGCAATTCAGATATTTTAAGGAAAGTTAGCATTTTAGCTGTTTATAAACATAAATTATTGGGAAGGTACAGACAAAAAGATTTAATTTTCCAGCATCCAAACACGTATTTTTGAAACAATTTTTAAAGTCTTAAAATCATGAGACTCTATAAAAGCTCTTTCACATTGTGGTACTGTTATCATTGCAGAAAGAAAAGCAGAGTCACTGCAGACTAATCCCCTTCATTTGGGAGAGAAAAAAAAAACAAATATTGACATTTATGTGACTCTTGGACATTTTAGGTACATTGAAATGGAGTTTCATCTTTCCCCGGGAATTATCCCAGGACGAGACTAAGGAAAATAGAAGGAAACGTCCTGAGACCTTCCTGACATGCACTCTGAAGAGTAAAAACTCAGGATTATCTTCACTTAGAGCTGGATAAAGACATTGTCTTCAAAGAGAAGACACAAATGTTCACCCACAAATGCTTCCAGGGTCTGGAGCAAATCGCAAACTCTACTTCAGAATACATTTGTGTAAGTCCTCTAAAATCTTTTAAAGCAGACTCTAGTTACATAGTGGGTAGATCTTGTTTTGTTCTGTAATTTTAATTCTTTGCCAACGAAACTATAAAGGAATTCGCGACCCTCTGTCTGTGAGTTCATCCCTTCCTCTTTTCCTTTAGCTCTCTGGCTCCTTCCCTTTTATGTCCTGTTTTCAGATAGTGTTCAGGTCAGCAACAGCAACATATTTTTGTCTTTGGCACCCTCTCGTGGTCACTCCATCCTACTAACTGCATCAGGCCACCACACTGCAGTGGAGACTAAATCCCCAGTAAAGAACTTAGTGGTACTGAGACTGAAAAGCCAAGAACAAATTCACTTTAATCTGTTTCCACTGAATGCCAGTAAACCATTCATCCCTCTAGTCAACTATGCTCAAACAGTTCTTAAAACCTTACTAGCTAACCCAAGTAATAACTTTATGCTGTTGTAAAGGAAAAGCATCTTCAAAGAGTTCCTCATCAAAGCTCCTGTCTAGGTAGCTACACATTGATTCTTGAAATTTCTTAGTGTTCAGGGTAACCAAGATATTTTATAAGTGATTTATAATTATTTGCTGACTTAGGAAATCTGATAAAGGATCACGCAGCCCTATGGTCCTTCCCTTCCTATGAGGGTATGATTTAGGAACTTGAGCATCATGTTTGATATTAGGGGAAATTTGACACTAGACAAACACTATGTAAGCCCCACTATGTGACATTTTGGTCACATTAAAAAAACAAGTTGACAGAGCTAGAGAAGAATTTAATATCTGCCCAGAGGATCGGTATTCACCAAGATACTGTCCCCTGGTGACTGGTATGTCATTCATCATCCTCATCCAAATCCTGTCCTTGTCATCATATCATTCCCTCTCAATATGACCCACGAACAGTGGTAAATTGTCTCAGACACAGATGGCTCTCTTTTTGCATTTTATAAACTAAAACTCAATAAAGTTGTGTATTAAAATAAAACAGTCGGTTAAGACTACTAGCAGAAAACACAAATGCGCACAGGCCAGGCATACACTGGGAAGATCAAATGCCCTGTGTAATACGGCTGCCACTCTCCTGCTTGGCAGGAGACTCCAATGTTACCAAATATCCTGACCTTTCAAGAGAAGCTTCATTTTTGTGTGAAAATGTCGGAATCTTTACATTTGACAACCAATTCAAACTTGTTTTAAAAAGGTGTAAGCTTTGCAAAATAAGGCTGGCATCCCGACTCATTTCAAGGGCTGCTAGTTCTGACTTAGGATCATAGATCGCCTCTTTCCATTTGTTAAATCATAAACGATATCAGATTGAACAAGAATAGTCAATGGTCAACAATCAGAAGTGCTGGGCCCCAATTGAGGTCTTGTTCAAAGGTAGAGACCACACCAGGAGGCCAACCAATAGAAATATGGCTGGGCACCAGGAAGGCTTATTTCAAATGTAAAAGACCAAGAGGCACCCTGTGGGAACACTCCAGCCAACTCCTCTGTCCCAGAGAGGTGGGGAAAATGGAAGGTGGGAGTCAACCCAGATGGGACTTACAGAAGGATTAAAACTTGGCCTGCAGGACACAACCAATAGCCTCGATACTTTTTCAAGATCTATTTAAAATAGTGCAATTCCTGCACTGCCTTCCCAGCAGAATTCCAGTTAGGTTCAGCCAATGAGAGCCAGCGAAGGAGACTAAAGAGAGGGAGAGAGCAGACACCAGTGTTTGTTCTCTCTCTTTCTCTATCTCTCCCTCACTCCCTGCCTTCCTCCTGCAGTGTTAGCACTGCCCCTGTCAATGACCAAGCCTGGGGGTATCTAAGCATGGGATCTGCTCCAAAGCAGGAACCTCAGAGGCCTCCCTGTTCTGATTACCTTGTTTCTACTTCTGCTCCTCCAGCCTGGCTGCTAGTGGATTCCTGCAGTTATGACTCTGGCCAACCTCACCTTTCTGTTTTACCCAGGCCTTCTATTACCTCTTATTACTAATTCCTGGATACATTTTCTCTCTTAAATTACCTAAGGTGATATTCTTTTTCCATTTCTCACCTGGCTAGTGGAGTACTCACATTTCTGCTTCTATTCAGTCGTATAAATAATATTTTGTCACAAAAGCTGCTTGCATCTGCAAGGAATTCCTTGTTTCCCTGTCATTCTCCCTAAAACTCCAGGGACCTTCTTTTCCAAGTTCACATTAGCTGCCTCTCCATCAAAAGTTCTTATAGGGTAGTGTTTCCCAAATTTGCTTTAAAAATAAAAGTTGCTTGGATCATTTGTTTTAAAATAATTTTCCAACACCTGGGTAAACCTGATGCATCAAATTTCCTGGAGAGAGAGTGACTTGGAAATGTGTGCTTCTGATCCACACTCTAGATGGTACCAACCAAGCTTGAGAAATACCGTGACAGCTGCCCATTCTAATTCGATCAGTTATCTACCTCCTAAATAGGTTGATAGATAAAAGAATAATGGTTAAATTGTAGTTAGAAACAGTAAGTTCTGATGTCCTACTGCACACTACAATGGCTATAGATAATGATAATGTAATATTATTATTGCAAGGGTGCTGAGATTTGAGCCCAGCGGTACTTAAGCACTGAGCTACATCCTCAGTCTTTTCTTTTTATTATTATTATTATTATTATTATTATTATTATTATTATTATTATTTTATTTATTTTGAGAGAGGGTCTCACTAAGTTGTTGAGGCTGGCCTTGAACTTGTGATCCTCCTGCCTCAGCCTCCCAAGTCACTGGGATTACAGGTGTGTACCATGCCCAGCTTGGTACTATGTATTTTAAAAGCCTGAAAGAAAAGATTTTGAATATTTTACCATAAATAAATAATAAATGTTTGAGGAGACAGACATGTTAAAAGTGATTTTAACATTATGTATATGTATACATGTATCTAAATATCACATGGTACCCCATCTGTATAATTTTATGTTTTTACTTATCAGTTCAAAATAAATCTAGCTGGGTGTGGTGGCCCATACCTGTAATCTCAGCAGTCAGGAAGCTAAGGCAGGAGGATTGAAAGTTCAAAGCCAGCCTCCGCAACTTATTGAGACTCTAAACAACTTAGTGAGACCCTGTCTCAAAATATAAAATAAAAAGGGTGAGGGCTGTGGCTCAGTAGTTAAGCACCCCTGGGTTCAATCACTACTACCAAAAATAAAAAATAAAAATAAATAAATCTAAATTTTAAAATAAGCTAATGGTCACTGGTATCTTCATTTTTTTAAAGATAAAAATCTGTAAAAATGGTGTAAATAGGAATTAAACTGTCTGATAATTTTATAATTATATAATCGAAATGAAAAGATTTAGGAGATGGATAGGCTTGACTTTATAGGCCAATGATACTGCTGGTATGTTGCTCTCTGTGATATAGGATGTAACAATCCTTTCAACAATCTTTAATTTTAGAGAATACTTGTTTAACATCTTGCCAATTATTTTTTAAGTCAGGCAATATCAAGTGTTGGAGAATATAGAGAAACAAGAACACCCATGCTGGTGAAATTAACGTAATTCTCTTTGGTTCTTAAAATAAAGAAGTGTGATCTCTTCAAGATATAAATTATTTAAGGCAGACAAAACCATGGGCTGGGGGTGTAGCTCAGTTGACAGAGCCCTAGCAAGGCTCTGGGTTCAGTTCTCAGCACTGTCAAAAAAAAATGTAGAACCATACTAGAAATAACAATGCTAGACATTTGATACAAGGATAGAAAATAGAAGCATAAATATGGACCCCTCCTTAGGCCCTATGAACCTGAGAAAACAGAGCCAGGCTCTGACTTGCCTTGAAGCTTTGATCTTCTCTGGGTCAGTTCTGCTTCCAGTTCTCAGCTCATCCATGAATCATCAGGACGAGGGTCACACGCTCCTTCCTCAGAGAGGACTTCCTAGACCGTCTTCTGCCTGTCTTCATTTGCTTCCTATAAGACCCTATCTTTTCACACCACAACCTGCCTGGGTCCAGTTACTTGTTTATTATAAAGAGGCAACCCAGCACAGTTTCTCTCCCATGGTCCAAATCCCCAGCAAACTATCCTCACATTCCATGGTGACCTTCTCGGTGAATAAAGACCAAGTAAAAAGTGGTAACATCAGGAAGGAAGGGAAAGGGGGCGTGGCACAAGGGTACAATAAGGAATCCAACTCAATCAATATTATTTTGACTTGAGAAAAATAAAATCCGAAGTAAAAAACAAATACACCTGCATGTTAACATTTGTTCTGTTTTGTTTTGTTTTTGTTTATTTTTGCTACACTAGGGATTGAACCCAAGGGCACTGTACCACCAAGCCACTCCCCCAGCCATTTTTATTCTTTATTTTGAGATAGCGTCTCATTAAGTGGTGGAGGCTGACCTGGAAGAGATCCTACTTCAGCCACCGTACCTGATCGCATGTCAACACTTGTGTATTCATGGAGATGGTTATCAGGTTGTTATTACTGTACTTTTCTGTGGTTTCATTCTTTTTCCATATGAAAGCAAAGATTCTGGCTTCATGGAGGGGTAAAAGTAGAAGCAGAGAAGGCTGTGGACCGTGGGGTCCCACAGAGGGCAATCAAGGGTACCTTGAACCAGGTAGAAGCATTGAAATCAGGGAGAAGCCAACGTACTCCAAATATATTTCCGAGGATGCACTAATGTTGTGGATGGCGGTGAAGGAAAGACAAGAATCAAGGTAATGCCTTGGTCTGGAAATCAAGCAGCTGAGAGGACAAAATTCACGGAGATTCAGAAGACTGAACAGGAAAGGTTATAGAGAGAATCCTGGTGAGGAAAGATGTCAAAAATCCAGAGTTCACCCAAACTGTGCTTACTGTAGTTAAGTCTAAGAGTCACCTAAATGTCTAAGCAGAGAGGTCAAGAAGGCAACTGGATACCTGAGCTCAGGGAAGAGGCCAGCACTGGACAGCTGTAGTAGGAAATGATCAGATACAGAGGCAACCAGGCCAAGACTGGATAAGATCATAACGAGAGGAAGTAGGTAAAGGAAAGAAGGCAAGACTGAGCCCAGGGGACTCCTACACTCACCTAGCAGACCTGAGGGAGTCCCAGTGGAAAAGCAAGATAGATAGAAGTAAGACCAGATTGTCACAAAAACCAACAGTGAAACAAGTAAAAGGAAATTAAATTAGATCTGACAACATGATCATTAGTGACTAAGACAAAAGCTGCATCCATAGCAGAGCACAGGCAAAAGCCAACAGATGGAAAAGTGAAGGAGCTTGTCAATTTATATGAAATATTCCATGACAAAATTTAATTTTAATTTGATATTAGCTTTTAGAAGGCAGATAAGAGAACGAAGACAGCAAGAGTAAACAAGAAGTTTTGCTCAGGCAAGGAGCTCAAATGGAGTAACAGAAGAGAGAATTCATATCAAGGAAGGTGGGTTCTTGTTTTGCTTTGTTAAATTTTTGAGGTGGGAAATGTGTCAGCATGATTACAGAAGGATCCAATAGTAAGGAAGAAATCCAAGATGGAGCAAGAATAAAGATGGCTGCAGGAGGGGCTGGGGTTGTGGCTCCATGGTAGAGCACTGGCCTAGCATGTGGGAGGCGCTGGGTTCGATGCTCAGCACCACATAAAAAATAAATAAAATAAAGGTCTAAAAAATAGTTTAAATATAAAAAAGATGGCTGCATGAACAAAGTTATTGAAAAGTGAGAGGGGTATTCTAATCCATGTTAAGGATGTGTCTTTCACTATAGCAGAAGAATGTGAATGTGAGAATGGAGAGGATTGAAGTTTTGAGCTCCAGAAACAAGAATGTTCCTGAAAGAGGCAATGAGGTCACACTAATCAACAGAAGAGGAAGGGAAACATTATAGGAAGTTTGAAAAAAATAGAAATCATCTTAGTAAAAAGGAAGCCCAGTAGGGAAAAGAGCAAGATTTCAGACAATGTCCTGTGCCTATTTAAAATCAGGTATGACAAATTTTAAGTGTAACCAGTTAGCCTGAACGCATTTTTTCTAGCATATTCTGATCTTATATATGAGCATGAAGAAGAAAGGCAATTGAGTTCAGCCAGGCTTGTGACAGTCATGGGGAAAAGAGAAAGAGAAGGACAAGGGTGTTGAAGATGTTTGCAAGAGAGTGGTTATGAAATTGGTAGGTGGAAAAAAATGAAGATAGTGAAATTAACACTTAGGAAAGACTTCTTCTAGTTAGAATGATAGGTTGAACATATCTAGTGACAGATTCTAAGTTGCTGAGGGCCTTGCTAAGTTGCTGAGGCTAGCTTTGAACTTGCAATCCTCCTGCCTTAGCCTCCCAAGCCACTGGGGTTACAGGTATGTGCCACTGTTCCCAGCTTGTTTTGGGTGTCAACTTGGCCAGATTGAAGGATGCCTAGAAAATCAGTAAAGCACATTTATGAGTGTGTCTGAGGGTTTTCCAGAGAAGACTGACATATGGGTCAGCAAATTGAGTGGGGAAGACCCACTCTGGATGTGGGAAGCACCATCCAATAGGCTGGGGATCCAGATGGACCAAAAAAGCAGAACAAGGGAGAAACTTGGGCAAGTGCGTTTGCATGTGCTCTCTCTCTCTCTCTCTCTCTCTCTCTCTCTCTCTCTCTCTCTCCATTTTTCTCGGCTGTTGCACTTTAACATTAGACTCCAAGTTCTTAACCTTTAAACATGGAATTCCAGCAGCCCTCCAAAGGAGGTTTGGACCTTCAGCCTCCGACTGAGGTGACATCATTGGCCTCTCTCTGGTTCTGAGACTTCCAGCTTCCTGGACTGAGCATCTGTTATGGTTTAGATATTAAAAGAAAGTTAGGAGGTTAAATGATTGGGTTATGACAGCCTTAAACCAATTAGTGCATTATCCACTTGAATGGATTGACTGGGTGGTAAGAGTAGGAGGGTAGGGTGTGGCTGGAGGAGATGGGTCTCTGGAGGCAAGTATTTGGGGTATATATTTTGTCCTTGGAGAACAGAGTCCCAATGTCTCTCCCTCTCCCCCTCCCTCTCCCTCTCTCTTATTCCTGAGTTGTCCTCCATTGGGCCCTTCCACTGTGATGTTTTGCCTCACTTTAGGCCCAGAGCAATGGAGCCAGCTGTCTGTGGACTGAAACCGTAAACTCCAATTAAACTTTTCCTCCTCTAAAAGTGTTATTTTCAGGTCTTTTTGGACACAGTAGCAAAAAAAAGCACACAAAACAGCATTATCAGCTCTCTGGCTCTTTTGCAAATGGCTATAGTGGAACTTTTCAGCCTCTGGTGATCATGTGAGCCAATCTAATAAATCCGCTCTAAAGATTTCTGTTTCTCTGGAGAAACCTAGCTTATAAACCAGTGATTTGGGGTGTTGGGAATATGGCTAAAAACAAGCGAATTTTCAATGAAATTTATGCCATAAAACCCTTAAAAGTTTCTGAAATTAGAATTCAGGTAGCTCTGAACAATGAAAGAGATACTAGCTGATGCTGAAAATAATATGGCTAGTTGAAAATCTGTCTAAGAAGCAAATGGCCTCCAAGGACCCCTCTCCCTTCCCACAAGCAGAGACACCCCTTCCTGAACCCCAGCAGAAAAGTGAAGTACTATTCTCTGGGAAGGGAGATAAATTTTTAAAAGTCCCAACACAAGGCCAGTTGAGTGTAAACCAGAAACTAAAAAGAGGGGTATTCAGGATAAGTCATTTATGCAGTGGTGAATGACCCTTCATCAATCCCATCCTGACTCAGGTCCCAGAATGTGGCACCAAAGCTCATTTTAAATATCATCAAGATAATAAAACACCCAAAAAAAAACCTGATAAAAATATAAAAAAGCTATACTCTCAAACTAAATTAAAAAGACAATTAAAGATTACAAAACCAAGGTGATCGAGATGTTGGAATTATCTAACAATTTTAAAACCAACATTACAAAAATACTTAAAAGATCAATTACAAACACATGTGAAATGAAAAAATGGAAATCCTTAGCAAAGAAACAGAAATTCTCTGAAAATAAGTAAAGGATGTAAAGCAAAATCAAATGGATATTTCATAGCTAAAAAAATTACAATAACCAAAATAAAAAAACTCAGTAGATAGGCTCAACAGAGAAGAGAAAGAATATAGGGAAGCAGCAATGAACTGGAAGAGAGGACAATAGAAATTCCCCAATCTAAATAACACCAAAAAATGAAGACTGGGGGGAAGAAAGAGCCTCAGGAACCCATGAGACTAAAATATCTATATTGTCAGAGTCATGAAAGGAGAGGAGAAAAAAGGCATGATATTTTTGGAAAAGTATGCCAAGAAATTATGACTGAAAACCTTTAATATTTGGCAAAAGGCATAAAACTACAGATTTGAGAAAATGACCAAATCTTAAAGAACACAAACCCAAAGAAATCCATCCCAAATGCTAGGTGCAGTGATGCACACCCATAATCCCAACTACTAGGAAGGGTAAGGCAGGAAGATTGCAAGTTCAAGGCTGGCCTGGGTAACTTAATGAGGCCCCATCTCAAAATAAAAAATAAAAAATGATGGGTTGTAGTTCAGTGGTAAGGCACCCCTGGGTTCAATCTCTGGTACTGTAAAAGAAGGAAGAAAGGAAATAAGTTTATACTAACTTGTATCATAGTTCAAATTCTAAAAACTATAGAAAACATTTTTTAAAAGTCTTGAAAGCAGTCAGACAAAAATGACCTTATCTATAGGTTTAAAAAAAACAAAAAAAAAAATTCTTATGACAGCAGATTTCTCATCAAAAACTATGAAAGTCAGAAGAAAATGACACAATATTTTTCAAGTGCTCAAAGAAAAGAAATGACAACTTAGAAATCTATACTTGGCACAAATATCCTTCAGAAATGAATGGGAAATCAAGGCATTCTCAGATTAAGCAGAACTTAGAGAATTTGCCATCAGCCAACCTAACCTTATAAAAATAGCTAAGGAGGCCTGGGGTTGGTGACTCAGTGATAGAGCACTTGCCTGGCACGTGTGAGGCACTGGGTTCAATCCTCAGCACCACATAAAAATAAATAAATAAAATAAAGGTTAAAAAAGACAAGGGTTTAAAGTTTAAAAAAATAGCTAAGAAAAATTATTTAAACAGAAGTAAATTTAAATTGAAGAACCTTAGAATAATAGAAAAAAATGAAACAATAGAAAAGTATGATAATTTAAAATATGGGTAAATACTATTGACTTTTCTTGAATTTCTAAATTATAGTTGATAATTGAAGAAAAATTATAACACCAATGTGTTCCTAAATGTACGTAGAAAAAAAATTCAAGAAAAATGTGTTATAAATGGGAGAGAGAATGAAAGCACTTAAAAGAGAAACAAGGTGGGGCTGGAGCTGTGCTTCAGTGGTAGAGCACTCACTTGGCACACATGAGGCCCTGGGTTCGATCCTCAGCCCCACATAAAAATAAAATAAAGGTATTGTGTCCACCTACAACTAAATATATATATATATATATATATATATATATATATATATATATATTTAAAAAAGAGAGAGAAACAACGTTTCTATTTTTCACTCAAACTGGTCAAATGACAAGAACAATAGACTATGGAGATAGATAGACAGACAGATGGATAATACATAGATAGATTATATATATATACACACTTATATATGAAATTAATTCCTAAAGAAACTAATAAAAAAATTATATAAAACTTTATACCTAAAAGCACTATAGAATAATTAAAATGAAATTTTTCTGCTGTTGAAGCCCCTAATGTAAACTGTGAATGCTACATGATAATGATATGTCAATGTCATTTCATCATTTGTGACAAATGTACCACTTTGCTGGGAGATATTGATAATGTGTGAATCTACGCATTATCTTGGAATTCTTGGAATTCTCTGTACTTTCCAATCAATGCTTTTGTGAGCTGAAAATGCTCTAAGAAATTCCATTTTAAAAGATTGTTCAAGAAACCCACAGGTAGGCAGGACAAAGAAAACAGAGAAATGAAAACTATAATAGAAAACAAAAATAAATAAATAAATAAAACACTTAACCAACTGCATATAAATAATTAAATGTAAATTGTTTAAATATACTAATCAGAAGAGAGATTGGCAGAGTGTATCTAGAAACCTCACTCAACAAGTGAACTTTATATTTGAAGTGAACTTCTTGCTATCTACAAGAAGTTCACTTCAAATATAAAGATTTAAGCAGGTTTTTAAAGCGTATGATATCTATATATATTACAAACATTAATCAAAGAAAGCAGAAGTGATTATATTAAGATCATATAAAGTAGGCTTCAGGATGAAGAAAATTACCAAAAATAGAAAATGCCATTATATGACAAAAGAGTCAGTTGACCAAGAAGACATAGCAATCCTAAGTGTATATGTACCAAACAACAGAGATGCAAAATAAAGGAGGAATAGACAAATCTACAATAGTATAGACTAAATAACCCTCTCTCACCAACTGATGGAAAAACTAAATAAAAAATACGATGTAAAATAACTCAACAACACATCCCATTAACAGAATCTAATCAATATCTATATAACACTCTACCCAAAAATAGAATACATGTCTTTCAAGTGTTTGTGGAGTATATACCAAATTAGACTTTGTTCTTACCACTGAAGTATATCCCCATCCCTTTTTATTTTGAGATGGGACTTCATCAAACATAAAATAAATCAGAGAGTGTATCTACAACCACAATGTAATCAACTAAAATTTAATAACAGATAACAGAAAAGTCTTCAAACAAACACTTCCAAATAATGCATGAATCAAAGATGAAATATTTAGGGAAATCAAAAGACAATTGAATTGACTGAAAATTAAAGTACAACATATCAAACTGTAGAATACATCTAAGCATATCCCTCATTAGATTAGATGCAAAAATTCTTAACATAATATTGGCAAATAAAATTAAGTAGTATATAAAAGGAATTATATACCATGACCAAATGAGGGATACAAAGGCTATTTCAATATTCAAAAATCAATCAATGTAATCCACTACAGTATCAAGTTAAAAAAGAAAAATCACATGATAATATTAATCAGTGTAAATCCAATACCCACTCATGAATTAAAAGAAATACACTCAGTTTTACTTCTTATACTTTAGGAGTCTTACTGAGGAAGTCAGTTTCTGAGCCAGTATAATGTAAAGTTGGGCCTACTTTTTCTTCTAGTAGGTGCAGGGTCTCTGGTCTAACACCTGGGTCCTTGATCCACTTTGAGTTAAGTTTTGTGCAAGGTAAGAAATAGGGTTCAATTTCAATCTACTACATATGAATTTCCAGTTTTACCAGCACCATTTGTTGAAGAAACTGTCTTTTCCTCCCGTGTATTAAACATACACTTGTATGAGATAACTGTATTTATGTGGGTGTGTCTCTGTGTCTTCTATTCCATTCATCTTCATGTCTGTTTTGCTGCCAATACCATGCAGTTTTATTACTATAACTCTGAACTAGGAATTTAGATCTGATATTGTGATGCTTCCTGCATCAGTTTTCTCACTAAGGATTATTTTGACTATTCTGGGCCTCTTATTTTTCCAAATGAATTTCATGACTGCTTTATCTATTTTTATGAAGAACGTCATTGGGATTTTAGTAGAAATTGCATTAAATCTGTATAGCACTTTTTATAGTATGGCTATTTTGATAATATTAATTCTGCCTATCCCAGAACATAGGAGAGATTTCCATTTTCTAAGGTCTTCAATTTCTTTTTTTAGTGTTCTATAGTTTTCAAATGTAGAGGTCTTTCACTGCTTTTGTTAGATTGATTCCTAAGTTTTTTGTTTGTCTGACTAAAGCATAAACAGTGGAATATTACTCAACCATAAAGAATTAGCAAGCATTTTGAATTGGATAGTTTTCCTGATTTCTCTTTTGGCTGATTCGTCATTGGTATATAGGAATGTGCAATAAGTAAAATCAAGAACTGATAAATGGGATGGTATCAAACTTCTTCACAGCAAAGGAAATAATCAAGACTGTGAAGAGAGAACCTACAGAATGGGAGAAAACCTTTGCCACCTGCACCTCAGGTAGAGCATTAATCTCCAGGATATACAAAGAACTCAAAAAAATAAACACCAAAAAAATAAATAACCCAATCAATAAATGGGCAAAGGCACTGAACTGGAACTTCACAGAAGAAGAAATATGAATGGTCAATAAATATATGAAAAAAATGTTCAACATCTCTAGCAATTAGATAAATGCAAATTAAAACTATACTGAGATTCTATCACATTCAGACGGAATGGCAATTATCAAGGATACAAGTAACAACGGGAGGACTTCTGCCGGACCCCGGTGAGAAAGGCCCACCTGAGTCTTGGGTGAGGGTCTCCCAGGGTCCTTTGGGGCCAGAGGAATCCTAAAACCATGAATCACCCACATATGCTTTGAGACATTTTCTAGATTTCTTCCTGGAAGCCCTGCAACTACCCTAAAATTCAATGTATTACAGAACAGACCTATGTATTCTGGACCATCAATGGAGCCAACAATTCAAAATTCAGATATTGTCTTTGCAGAAAAGCTTAGCCAACATTTTTTGGTATCCAAAGAGGTGACATTGTGATTGCAAAAAGCCCAAGTGATCCAAAATCAAATATTTGTAAAAAAGTAATTGGTTTAGAAGGAGACAAAATCCTCACCACTAGTCCATCAGATTTCTTTAAAAGCCATATTTATGTGCCAACAGGTCATGTTTGGTTAGAAAGTGATAATTTACAGAATTCTACAGATTCCAGGTATTATGGACTGATTCCATATGGACTAATAAGAGAATGAATCTTCTTTAAGATCTGGCCTCTAAGTGATTTTGGATTTCTATGTGACAGCCCAAATGGCCACAGATTTTCTGATGATTAGCAAGCATTATTACTTTTAACTTGATTATTGTTTCCTGTTCAAGTGAATTTATTACTGCAATTGAAACCATGTACTTACCAATAAACTATTTGCTGTTCAGTTTTAGTTATTTGTTAAATGTAAAGAAATACTCATTCTGCAAACTCTTGAGTTCAAAATATTTGTGTAAAAATATATCTTGGGTTATATTTAACCCAAGATCAGTGTTCCATCTAAATTTTATGTTAGATATAAAATATTTGCAGGGGACCTGAATGACTATACCTCACTTGCAAATTTTTGTCTTATATAAGTAAAATGAAAATAATCTATTCTTCTTGAAAGTGCCTTATACTTCAGCTATAGTCAGTAAGTCAGAATAGTAACTATTCTTATTTATATGTTCAATCTGACAACCTCAGGAGTTCATTCTAAGTAAAAAGCTGCTAAGTTATATGCTTGACTCACTCATTTGAAGTTAGGTAAAAAAGTTTTGGTGATCCCATAAGAGATTCTAAGAAGTTCTTTAAATGAGTTCTGATTTAGACTATACACAGAATATCAAAAGTATAAAAAAAAAGAATACCAGTAACAATAAATGTTGGCAAGGATGTGGGGGAAAAGGATTGCTGGTGGGAATGCAAATTGGTTCAACCACTATGGAAAGCTGTATGGAGATTCCTTAGAAAACTTGGAATGGAACCACCATTTGACCCAACTTTCCCACTCCTTTGTTTATACCCAAAGAACTGAAAATCAGCATATTACAGTGATGCAGCCACATCAGTGTTTAGCAGCTCAATTCCCCACAGCTAAGCTATGGAACCAACCCAGATGCCCTTCAATAGATGAATGGATAAAGAAAATGTGGTACATATACACTGTTATGGTTTGGATATGAGGTGCTCCCCAAAAACTCACATGTGAGACAATGCAAGAAGGTTTGGAGGAGAAATAATTGAGTTATAGCCTTAACCTAATCAGTGAATTGATCCCTGAGGAGATTAACTGAGTGGTAACTGGAGGCAGGTGGGGTTTGGCTGGAGGAAATGGTTCATTGAGGACAGGGCTATGGGGTATATATTTTGTATCTGGACAGTGGAGTCTGTCTGTCTCTCTCTCCCACCTTCCTAATCATCACATGAGCTGCTTCCCCCTGCCACACTCTTCTACCATGGTGTTCTGCCCCACCACAAGCCCCAAAGAATGGAGCCGGCCTTCTATGGACTAAGACCTCTGAAACCTTGAGCCCCTAAATAAACCTTTCCTCCTTTACAGTTGTTCTTATTGGATCCTTTAGCCACAGCAGTGAAAAATCTGACTAAAGCATACTCAGTGGAATATTACTCAGCCATAAAGAATTAAATTATGGCATTTGCCTGTAAATGGATGGAACTGGAGACTATCATACTAAGTGAAATAAGCCAGTCCCAAAAAACCAAAGACAGAATGTTCTCTCTGCTACATGAATGCTCACCCACAACAAGGGAGGGTAAGGAGGAGAAGTATAGAAGTTTATTGGATTAAACAAAGGGGGAATGAAGGGAAGAGAGGGGGGATAGGAATAGAAAAGACAGTAAAATGCATCAGACATAACTTTCCTTTGCTCATAAATGAATACATAACCAGTGTAACTCCACATTATGTACAACCACAAGAATGGGATCCTAATTGGAATGGGTTATACTCCATGTATTATATGTCAAAATACACCCTCCTGTCATGTATGCCTAAAAACAACAAATAAAAAAAGGAAACAAGATACACTAAAAAAATAGTAATAAGGAGAACTTTCTAAACTTAAAGAACATACACACGTGAAAACCTCCAGCTCACAACATAGTTAATGGTAAGATACAAATGCTATCCCCATAAAAGGAGTAACAGGGCACTGATTTCTGTTCTTGCCACTCTTAATAAACAGAATGATGAAAGTTCTATCCAGACATGTAAAGCAAGAAAAGGGAGTAAAATACAAATAGTCAGAAAAGAAGAAATAAATCTTTTCCTGTTTTCAGATGATATGATGATCTGCATAGAAAATCCCAAGAAATCTCAAAAAAAAAAAAATTCTAAGAACTAACAAATGAGTTCCACAAGATTACACAATACAAGATAAACATAGAAATTTTAATTTTACATTCTATATTCCAGCAATGAATGTTTGGAACTCAAATTAAAAAATCTAATACCATTTTTCTAGGTTTGATCCTCAGCACCACATAAAAATTAATAAATTGAATAAAGGTATTATGAAAATATATATATAATACCATTTCTAATCTCTCAAGTAAATTAAATAGGTATAAATCTAAAGAAATATGAGTAAGATTTATATACTGAAAACTCCACCAGGCAGACAAATGACATCAAAGAAGATCTAAATAGATGGGGAAACATACCATGTTTAAGGATTGAAAAACTCAATGTAGTAAATATGTCAATTCTCTCTAAATTTACCTATACTTTAATGCAATTCCTTCCAAAGTTCCAATAAGAACTTATGCTAAAATTTATATAGAACACAAAGAAATTAAAATAACTAAAAATATTTGTAAGAAAAAAGTGAGAGGAACTGGTCTAAGTTCAAAATTTATTACATAACTGAACTAATCAAGACTGTACCCAGACAGAACATAAATGACATTGTTCTTGATAGGGTGAAGTAAAGAAGAAAGATCACACATATGATATTCTACTTGGCATTGGCCAACATTTTTAAATACTGTAAGTACAGAATTCCCAAAGGTGTTTCAACATTGTAATAAGCTTTAGTTAAGTCTATGTAATATGATAAACCTAAATAAAAATCAAAACACTGAGTCTCTCAGTGTTTTGAATCTGAAGTTTGTCTTTGAATCTGAAGGACAACTGTCTGGTTTTGCATTTTCTCTTAATAAGATGGTTCACTGTGTTTGGTTTTAGGGGAAAAAAATTAGAAAGCATAAAATGCCATAGAAATGGAAAAGCTAGATGTTCTGAAAATATACAAATGAATTAATATGCTGATTTTAAGAGAGAAGACAAAAACAATTAGAATTAGAAATTTTGATTAGATTTACTAGATAGAAGTGAAATTTCTACTCCTAATAAGATGGTAAGCAAGAAACTGAGAAGAAATTGTACTAGTCGTATTTTATGTGCTTTTCCCTGACAACACTGGCAAAGATTTACAGTTTTTAAAAAAATGCAGAAGAAGCCAGGCACGATGGCACAAGCTGTAATCCCAGCAGTTCGGGAAGCTGAGACAAGAGGATCGCGAGTTCAAATCCAGCCTCAGCAACAGCGAAGCACTAAGCAACTGAGTGAGATCCTGTCTCTAAATAAAATACAAAATAGGGCTGGGGATGTGGCTCAGGGGTTGAGTGTCCTTAAGTCCAATCCCTGGTATCTAATCAATCAATCAATAAAAATAAAAAATATTTTAAAATACAGAAGAACATTCATGTTTAATTACTACAAGTCTGAAGGTGAAAAGACCTCTGGTAGAATGTACCCTCCAAAAACAACCATCAACTTCCTAAATACAAATGGGACTTGAATTTAACTGGTGGAAGACAATTCTGGCATCCTATTGCAGTGTAATACAAAGACCAGAGGCCTAGGGAAAACCAAGAAATGGGTCGCATGCATTCACAGGTTGCTGAAGAAGGCAGGTGGGCTTCAATACAATAATAAGAACTTGGGCACAACCTTCAGAGCAGAGACACTCACATGTGAGCATCCATCAGTCACCTGGTAGGCCTGAGGAAGCCAAGATGTCTGGGCCCGCTGCTCAGAGTATCAGATTCATAGATTTGGGGAGGGGCTAAGAGTCTGCATTTCCAATAAGCTCCTGGATGCTGCTGTTATTGCTGGTCCAGACACCAAACTTAAAAAACCACTGAACTAGAGGAACTTAACACATTCGTTTAGCAATTACTTATAGAAATTATCACAAGATAGTATCTTTCTCCCAATGTGCTAATTATGCTTCCCTTCATCAGAAACAACGTGTTTTCCTTCTTAGAACTCTATAACCAATTATACTGAATGTCAGCTGAGTTTTGGGGATACATCTATATTCCAATCCCTCGGTAGTTTCTACTCTTACTCAAAGAAGCGTCCATTTCCAAGAAGAAGACAGAGTGCAATGAATCAATAATGACTATAGGGCAGACCCCAGCTGAACAGTTAGGCTCCCTTGCAGAGACTTCCAGCCAGCTGTTTTCGTGTGTAGCCATAGAATGAAAATCTAGAGGACAGCCTGCCCAAAGGAAGACAACGCAGAGAAAAAAAAAAGTGCAGAAATAGAGAGAGACTGAGTTCACTGACATCTCTGAGCCCCTGAATCCAGCATACCTGAAGCTAACTACCCCCAGGCCTATCAGTTCTGTGAGATCATACATGGCTGTTTGGTTCTGAGTCAAGCTGAGTTGGGTTTTCTGTCCCTTAAAATTGAATGAGTTCTTTTGGGAACATTTCTAAACCCCAGGTCTTATCAGACAGCACTCACCTAGTCTGGTCCTGATTCCCCCTGTTCTCGCTTTAATTCGTTTCTTTCAAAAAACTCAAATAAGTTGGGAGGTTGGGGGTTGAAAGGATGTATGTGGAGTGGTGATGAAGAGGAAAGGACCAGGAGCCCAGGACTAGAGAGTCTGGTTGTTAGCACAAAAAAGACCAGGCCAGACACAAATGTCACGGATCATCTTGGCCTTTTATTCAGGAACGGGATTGTACCCATGGGAGTGGACCCACTCTCCTGTTGGAAAATAAGCCACAGAACAATGGAGGGGACTGGGCTTATATACCGAGAGGTGACTTAACTAATGAGCGTGTCAGCTTGCACACTCAGGAATTTGGGGTCTGCTTTACTGGGCAAAATGGGAGACGGTCTGGGGTCACTGGTCAATATCTGGGATTTATCTCACTGGACCGGATGGAAGGCCTGGGGTCAGTGATTGGTATCTGAAAAGGATTTATTTAGGGAAGGATCAATGCTTTGGCCTCTTCCCAGAGACTGCCTTTCTAGGTCTGATGGAAACCTCCTCCCCTGTAAGTTTGTCTTATCCCCAGAAAAGAATGTATTGGGAAAGGATCAGGGCCACCAAGGTGTGGCTTTCTTTCTCACTCCTCTTTTCCCAGGCCTCACTTTTTTTTGGGGGGGGGTAATTTTCCATATCTAATAATAGTCAAGTCAGGTCCCAATGGCATTAAAGGGGGGAACCACCGGAGAAAGTGATTTCCACTCTGCCACTCCACAATCACAGCACTCAGCTCAGGTCAGGTAGCTTCTCTGCCACAGCTTGTCTGTCACAGCAACCCCATGCCATCTCTCTGCCTCGGGTCCTTGCCTCCTCACAACTCCACCATCCCAGGGCCCCTCTTGGCTCCCACTCTTCCTCAGGGTTCTTCTTTACACGGTTGTTCAGCTCCCATCCTGGCTCCTCACAGCCTCTTTGTCTTGGTGTTCCCTAGTCCAAGGTTCTGAGAGAGACTCTGATTGGCCCAGCTCCTCTTTGTGGGCAGGGCAACCTCCCAGGTTGTGAGGACCCACCACTTGGCTGCGCTCAGGGATTGCTAAGCACTTTCTATTGAGTGAACTACAAGGAGAGTTCTTGATTTTTTTTTTCAAGAAGTGGCTGTGAGCAAGAAAAACTCTACATCTGTTTCTCCCAGTACAAAAAAAAAAAAATGCATGTTTTTCTTTCTGCCTAGAGATCCTTTTCTTTCCTCTCCCTTTCTCTGCTGAAAAGGGCCACCTCAAAAGTCATCTCTTCCAGGAAGAGAGTGTTACATTCCCCCTTCCCAATGCTTCCTCTGTCAAAGCACCAACATCTGGTAACATCACTGTGCAGATGGGGCAATGTTTCAGTATTTTAATTGATGCAATTTCTGCAGGATTTCCCAATACCTCAAAGCTCCCCCCATTTTGAGGAGCTATACTTTGAGAACATGGGAAATCATAAGTGCCTTATTCTTGGCTCTTGTATTTCTAAAATCCATTTGGGGAAGACAAACCTAGATTTCAGAGCTTGCTTATATGTACCAAAAAAGAAAAACTGCCCCTGGTGTTTGGGAGTGAATGCTACCAGCCTGGCCCTGGTTTTGGAGGATGTGGCCTGGCACTTATAAGAAGGTAGCCTGTTAAACATAACTAATTTCACAGAACATCAACAGTAGACAAAGCTCCTGTGAGATCATGATGGATCAGACAAACACGAGACCACTTCACAGGCACGTCTGAACAAAGAACGTGACTGTTGCCAAAACCACAAAAATACCCAACATCTCCCCCTCCAAGCTAATACCAGTAATTACTGCTTCTTTACCAGCTATTGCTTTAGCCTCTACCTACTCATTCCTCCTTCTAGATCAAAGATGCAAGATAATCACAGAATTACCCTACTTCCTGACAGTAGCAATCTAGAGCAGCAATACTCCATTTCCTTAAACCCTTTCCAAAACCTCTTAACACAAGCCCAAATCCTATAAGTTCTTTCTAACTCTTACTAACAATACCCCAATTCCCTGTGGTATATGCTCCCACTCACTGCAATGAGTAATAAACCCAGTTAGTTCAACTACAAATGCATTCCCCTTGGTCTTATTTGTTGGGGTGGAGGAGAGAGTGGATTGACATTCTGAACTGTGAAGAAGTCAAGGCACAGTTTATGCTAAAAAGATGTAAAGGAGGGGACAGTGGTGCACATCTGTAATCTCAGGTGGGCTTGGGAATATGAGGTAGGAGAATCATAAATTCAAGGCCAGCCTCAGAAATGTAGTGAGGCCCTCAGCAACTTAATAAGATCCGGTCTCAAAATATTTTTTTAAAAAAAGAACTGAGGATGTGGTTCAGTGGTAAACTACCCCTGGGTTCAAGCCCCAGTACCAAAAAAAAAAAAAAATTAAAGAATTCATGTGGTCATGCAAAGATAATTTTATTCCAATTCCCAAACACAGTAGATCATATAATATTTTGAATATTCTACAGTTCAGGAAAATTGAAACAAAGGAAAGAGGAGATAAAAGAAAAATATACTGGCATTATGCTACTAAAAAATAAGTACAACCTACAAGAATATTGGGTTGATAGGTTGATATAAGACAGTATTGCAGTAAGTATGAAGGAAGAAATTTGAACCCTGATTGTTCCCTGAAAGAGTAGCCCTGCCATTTACATTCCCATCTACCCCATCTACCTCCACCCACCCTCATGCAGCAGAGTCTTTTGGAAGTAGGATATATAAGAGAATTCCCATATAGGTGTGAGGCTAAGAGGTGAGGAGTATCTATAATCCACTCCCAGGTGGTGCTCAGCACTGGGCCAAACCATGGAATCTCCCTAAGCCCAGTAATGTGTAAGGAAGCAAAGTCAAGGGCTGGGGCTGGGGCTCAGTGGTAGAGCACTTGCCTAGCATGTGTGAGGCCCTGGGTTTGATTCTCAGCACAATATATAAAGAAATAAAAAAGGTCCATTGACAACTTTAAAAATATTCAAAGAAAAAAGTTTTTTAAAAAAAAGCAAAGTCGAAACTAGCCACCTGGGGTTCCCAAAGGAAGACCCAAAGCTGCCTCCCAGAGTTCTCAATCTTCTGAGCACAGTGCACAGATCAGCCAACTGTCTGGGACAAGACTTGTGGTCAGGACAGACACAGCTGCATTCTACATGGATCAGCCCTTAGAGACCAGATGGACATGAAGTGCTCAGTGGAGGCCAGATGGAAGACAATCTCTCCATTCCCTGACGCCTTGGCATTCGGATACCCACCCCACCCCCAGAACTCAATTGCATTCCCATGGAAGGGGAGGGGGCAGGAAATCTGAACTGACCATCTATATTGTTTGAAAACATTCACTTCCCATAAGAATAAGAGCTCAAAATAGAAATTGATTTCCATTCTAGAGACACCTGAATTTGTGTAATTTCTGTTGTCATTCACCCCAGGGTACAGATCTCTCAACTCTATTGACTGAGAGTTACGGCCACACCATCTGTCTGGCTTCTTCACTGTGCCCTAAGTTCCTGGAATATTGGAACCCTATATTATTTGCCACAGGTCAATAAGTGCCTACCACAGTGTGGGTTTTGCAGGTGTCCTGAATCAGTCATTAACCAGCTGCACATCCTTAGGCAATTTTTTTTAATTGCCTTGAGATTCCATTTTCTCATGTTAAAATATGGGAATCTACTGATAAACATAAGGCATGTTTTTTGCACTAATTATAGCAAAGACTAGTATTACATTGGTAATACGTATAAATTGTAGACTATTTTTTTAAATGAAGGGTTTTTTTATGTTATAGCTATACACTAATCAGAACTAGGTTAACTACATTCAACTACTCCTTTAATCCAAAAGAGTAGTCCTTAGGGAACCTAATTTAATGACTAGATAAGGCAAATTTGTAATTAGTGTATCAACTGCTTATATGGAATTAAGTCTTTCCAAAGTGCTGGAAGGTTCTTGAAACAGTTTATCTTAAGTAGACCAAGTATTCTCAAATGTGGCTCATCATCAGAAACATATGGAGAACTTTATAATCAGAGATACCTGGACCCACCATGGAGATTTCTGATTCCCTGGGTCCTGGTTGGCTCTGGAGTCTACATGTTTAAAAACCTTCTTGGGAAATTCCAGTGATTAGCCAGGTATGAGAATCAATGCATTAGAAAACAAAATTAAATAAACCATGGAGACTCCGACCCTATTGGAATTATCATGGATGCCAAATTAGTTTCTCTCTCCTTTTCATATTAGAACATGATTTTTCTTTTCTAATTTGATACATTAGTGGTAAAGGGACAAGTGTTGGAGAGCTTCTTTAAAATAAACTGGAAGGTTGAGGGCGGACTGGGAGGAGGGATGTTCTGTTCAAATGAAACAAGTTTATCCAAGAATTGATCACTGTTGAACCTGGGACTAAGAATGTGTTCTATTTTGTTTCTATTATTTTTATTCTACTTTTGTATATGATTAGAAGTTTTTAAAAAAAAAATTAAAACTGAGGTATGTAAATAATAACTAAAGCCTCCTGTTTCTCCCTTCCCACACTCTTGTTCCCCAGTAATAACTATTATTGGGAGTTGGTTAAATAACCTTCCAGATATTTTTCTGTATATTCCATTTAAATCTCCATTTATTTTTTCCACATAGGTGCCAACCTCATGACAGATCCTATAATGAAATTGGTTTAGGAAATATGACTAGAAATTTTTCCTGGGGAAATCACTATAAACCCCCTACCCACCTTCTTCCTGTTTCCTTCATACCCACACCTACTGTTTCACTCCAACCAAAAGCAGATGCTGGAGTCCCAGTCTACCTGCCTGAGAGCCATCACGGCCCACTGGGCAATTTCTCTTCTGATTCTCCCCTCTTCAGGAACTCTGAAGGCTTTGAGAGTAGCCAGACAGAGTTCAAATCCCAGATTCACCATTTTGTAGTTGGGGATTTCACTCAATCTCCCTGAGCGTCAGGATACTAACAATAGAGCCAACTCTTCAAGATGCAGTGATAAGTAACATCTGTGAAGTTTAAATTCTGGACCAGAATCTTCTCATTAATATGTTTTTGCTTCTCTGTGTTTTTGCCAGACTCAAGCCCAAAACCCAGTTCTAACCTTATATGCACATGCACACATGCATACACACACACACACACACACACACACCACAAATAGACTAAAGTTTCAGGGGGTTTTTGCACTAAAAAGTAGGATAACTGAAAGTCTCCTCCCAACACAAAGCTCTCTTTTCACTGAGGGGGGATGGGAATGGACAGACACATGTTCATGTAGACACCCATGTGTCCCAAACTTCTTCTCTAAAAGCCCAAGCACCCAGACAGTCACTTCCCAGGTTTCGGTCTTGTTTCTGTTTTTAACTCTCATAATTTCATGAATTTTTTTTCCAACTCTTCCTTTTGGTATGATGGTGCAGTACCTCGAGCAATAATTTTCTGAGACCATCTTAACCCACCAAAACTCCACATTTTCCAAAACCTGCTTGGATTAGTGTTCCTTGACACTAGATTGCATCTTATCTAGGGATACATCTGCACAGTGGGTATACATCTAAAATTTATGCATGCATACACACATATGCATACTTACATGCATATACAGTGACAACGAGAGAGAGAGAGAGAGAGAGAGAGAGAGAGAGAGAGAGAGAGAGAGAGTGAGAGACAGCAAATGCCTCCAAATACCTAGGTCATTACCTGAATTTCTCATTTGTAATCCAGATTCATTCGGCTCCATGTACTCACAGGCAGAGAAACATACACTTCAATGTGTATTTCCTAGCATGAGCACACACACATATGCAAACACATATATAAATCTTTTTTTGACCCTATCGTATACATAGTTTGAAAAGTTTGTTAGAAGAACCAGCCTGGTAATAATTCACTGCACCTCATGTATAATAAGCAGCAATGCTCTGGCCTTTATGATGAATTGCCAGGGTAACACAGGGACATCTTGTTTGCATTTCAATGCACCAAGTGTCAGATTCTTATTTCATTACTAGCCGGCACATTAGTGGACGGTTTTTAATTTCTTTTTTTCCCCCCCTTTTGCAAAGCTCCATGGAGACCTCTCGCTCTTGCCACTTGCATTGGGAGCAAGGTTGCATTATTTTTAAATGCTATAGTGTCTGGGTCTCACTTGAAATGTTGCTGAATTAACAAAATAAATGATAGCCTACCACCGGCAATTCTATCTGGTTTTTTCTCAAAATACAAAATTTTCACTTGCTTTTATTGAATTCATTCTATAAAAAGGAGATTATTAGAAGATTTGTGGCATCTTCTTTGTATTTTAACGTGGAAACCATTCTCTGTTTTTAATGTTTTGTTTTTCTTTTACTCAGATTCATATTGTTCCTTTTGTAGAACAATATCTGAAACTACTAGAAAATATTCTCAGAGAAAATTTGGTTCCAAATTACCAACTGGAATCTGCAGAATTGTAGCCAGCTGGGGGGCTGCAGGATGCTTAGACTGCCATGAAGCCCCCCAGGCTGCCCCATACTGGAAGGCACCAGACCAAATGCTGATTCCACACAAGTGAGAGCACATCTTTTTTTTCTAAATTATCCAAAATATGAAAGAGAAAAAAAACCACAGATTTCTGGTTCCACACCCCAGACCTTATAATTCAGTAGATCTATAATGAGGTCTGAGAATCTGCATCTAACAAGATCCCAGGTGATAGTGATGGTGACACTCAGGAAAAAACACACTATGATTCATGCCAGGGTGGAGTCTAAGCCAAGCTCTGTCACTTATCTTCTGTGTGGTGCTGGGAAAGTTATTTTACCTTTCTGAGTTTTAGATTCCTCAATCAAATGGAGATCATAATAGCACCTTCCCGTAGGTTAATTGTAAGATAAAATGAATATGTGGGGGGGGCACAATTCTAGGCATGTAATAGATATTCAAGAAATATTAGCTCCTAGACAGGTGTAGTGGTGCACACCTGACATCCCAACCACTCAGGAGTCTGAGGCAGGAAGATAGCAAGTTGGAGACCAACCTGGCAACTTAGCAAGACCTTGTCTCAAAATAAAAAATAAAAAGGACTGGGGAAGTAGATCAGTGGTAGAGCACTTACCCAGCATACACAAAGCTCTCAGTTCAACCCCCAATACTGCTAAATAAATAAATATTATTTCCCCTTCACATGGAAAGGAGATGAGGTAATAAAGTCCCACACCTCACAAAGTGCAGGAGTTCCTCTTCCATCCTGCCTGCCATGGTCATTAGGCACCTACTTGTTTAGTCACCTCCAAATGTGAGTGTTCTACTGTAGGGAAATCCATCCCTGTGTGGTCAGTTCTCCTTGCTAGAAAGTTGGGCTGAGTTGGATCCTATATCCCTGAAATTCCTTATTCCTGCCCTCCAGAGTCACGAAGAATAAAATTTTCTCTGGTTTCAAATTTTTTGATTCAGAACATCCTATAGACCTATCAACCTGATGAGTGGGCTTCTACAGGGGCAGATCTTGACCTGCTTGGTACACTTGTTGTGTTTATTAGTGACTTTAATGATGGATTCTTTCACTTATTCATTCTGTCACTGAGCATAGTATGTTCATAGAACTCTCCTAAAGATGAGGCTGGCAAGATGAATAGAAGCTGGATTATAGCAGCTCAGGTGGGTCAGTCTAATAAGCCTAGGTTTTTCCTCTAGGTGGTGAGAAGACTCACTAGTTTTATAACAGAGAGTGATGGTCATATTTGTATAAACAATGGTCAGATATGTATAAAGATCACATTGAGGGCTGGGATTGTGGCTCAGCGGTAAAGCGCTCACCTAGCACGAGCGGGACCACATAAAAATAAAGGCATTGTGTTGTGTCCATCTACACCTAAAAAATATAAATATTTTATTTAAAAAAATCACATTGATAAGAGTTTGACAAATACATGGATGGTAGGTGTGGTGGCACACACCTGTAATCCCAGCAGCTCGGGAGGCTGAGACAGGAGGATAGCAAACTCAAAGCCAGCCTCAGTAAATTAGCAAGGACCTAGGCAACTCAGTGAGACCCTGTCTCTAAATAAAATGTAAAAAGGGACTGGGGATGTGGTTCAATGGTAAAGCACCCCTGGGTTCAATTCCTGGTACAAAAAAAAAAATGAAGAATACATTGACTGTGGTGAGACTCACTCCAAAGAGACCAATGAAAAGATTATAAAGAAGAGGAAACAAACAGGAGATCAAGCAGGCAGAAAGAACAGAATGTGGTCATCAGCTGTGTGTGAAAAATAGGAAAGCAAGGGGTCTTGGATGATGTCCAGGGCCTTGGCAGCTGAATACATGGGATTAACAATTACTGAGAAAGGTAGTACTTGATTCAGACCAGGCTTCCTAGGAAAAAAGAGGTCCAGTTTGGGCACCTTGAGTTTCAAGCACTTCTGGTACTCTGTAGGTAATGTGATACATGGGTCTGAATTCTCAGAAGTAAGATGGATGCAGACTTAGATGTAAGTGTCAATGACTAATAGATTTCAGTCAAAATTATAGGAATTATCAAAAACACTCAAGGTAAAGGAGGAAAGAAGAGGTCAGGACAAACGGTTTAGGAACAGCAACATCTGAGGGACAAAGGAAACTAAAGGAACCCACCAAGGACAGTCAGAGATAGAGGGGACACAGGAGAAAGCCGTAGTAAAGAAAGCAAAGAAGAAAACCAAGAAGAGATTCATGGCCGGCAGTATCCAATACCACCGAATGAGCACTTCCAGAAAGATGCTCATTGGATATAGTGATGCGGTGAGGATCTTGGTAGAAAAGGGTCTGTGGGGTGATTGTGGAGAAGACCAGGTGATTGCACCCTTTAAAACTCAGGTAGAAAGAAAGAACTTGGAAGAAATAAAGAGAAAGGTAAATAGGATGGGGTCAAGGAAGGATATTTTGTTAACATCAGAGAAAAAATGAGTATGATTTACTGTGGGTGGCAACAAGTAGTCGTGACCAACACTTCTTACATGAATCACCTATGTGTTTGTGGGTGAAATTCTGTGACTGACAGATGTGAATGTAAAGAGGGTCATGGCTGAATACTTGATGTCAGTCACAGCAAAGTCAAGAATAATAAAGAGTTGATCTGGAGCAGTGGAGGGTAGAAATTTGGTTTGATGCCCAAACTATGCTGATATTTTAGTAAAATGAAGAGTAGTCTTTTTAAGGCTACTTCCAAACTCAGCCCTGCTGTACCCCCAAGAAATGTCCTCATGCCTCCTCAAGAATACTCAAGTCTAGAGAAGGAAGAAGGAAGATAGCTGCTATATTAGGTGATGGGCATCTGCTTCATTACTTCACCACAGGCATGCCATGAAGGTAGAAGCAGGGTCAGGGGAGCAGCTTCTCTCCAAAGTGTTCAGCCACGACCCTCTTCACATTTATTCTCTCGCCTCATCCCCTCCTCTCTTCCACTAATAATCTTCTCCCTGGATCCAGTATTGGACTCCTTAACAGTCAAGGGATAGGAGGTTCTGGCCCGCTACCCCCCATAGGACACCACAGCAGCAAGACCAGGCACAGCCCTACAAGAGATCGTAAGGATATCCATTGCCTTAACTACACCTCTGTCCTTACGTCCTCTACAGCTCAATGCATCATACGCTGTGTTCCTTAAGGATTATTTATTGAATTAAAATGCACTTAGAAGTACTCTCCTTTAATATACAGTATTTTTATCCAGTTCTCCAGGACAGAGAAATTCTTACCATCCTGGGATTCCCAGAATATTCACCTCATGAGAGAGGGCCATAATCAGACCTCCAGTAGAGCAGACCCAGCTCCCAACAATTCGGGGTGGCAGGCTTTGCCCACTATGAACAGATAAATTCTCACGTAGGTGCCTGAGGTCTTGTGAGTGGTAGAGCCAGGATTTGAGCTCAGCCCCTCTGGCCCTAAAACCTGTGCTCTTTGAGACTCATCGACTCTTCTGTCTTTACCTACCCACAGAAATGGCACAAGGAAGAGAACATCCTGTCCCCAAAGCTCTCCTCTACCTGGCAAGCATTGTGCCCTGTTCTTGAACAAGCTTTTGGAATGATAGTCATCAAAAGACCCACTGAATCTCTTAGGGCTGTGACTAGGTGAGACGAGAGGCAGACCCTGCACCTACCTATATGACACTACAAATGAGTGGCACCTTAATTTTTGCACCCTCCAAGTCCTGTTACCTTATCCTAGTCCCAGACCTGGCTTTTCTTAAGGATTGCCTTTTGATATTCTAAAAAAAATACTATTCAAGGATATATAAAATATCTATAAACTTATTTCAACTCTCTACAGTTCTGTGTATGAACATAGATTCTGGAAGGGTTTTCATATTGAAGAAGGTTATTTCTGGGTTGAGTGATTGAAATGCATCTTGGGACAAAGATGATAAACAGATAATTTATTCAAGAAGTTATCTCTAGAAACCAAGAAGAATGGAACAGGGAAGGAGGAAAAGTCAACATGAGGATGCTTTCAAGTTGAACATCACCATGAGCAAATGGTGGTCCATCAAGCCAGTTTCTCCTGAGGAAATGCACAAAAGTTTTCTCAGAATTATTCCCCTCTCCCAATGGTCAACATGGAGTTTTATGTATCTGCTGGCTTCCATCCCCACTAATTGAGTTGTCAGTGTTGGGCTGTGTGAGTGACAAGCAGGTTCCCAGTGGCATCCCATGTCATGGTGTCACAGAAGGCCTAGGTCAAGTTACTTAAGTCAATGTGCTATCAACAGAAGAAGGTCAAACCCTGTACAAAGTCATTTGCCATAGCTGAGGCTGGGATAAGGCTCAAACAGAATATAAAGTGTCCAGTATGGAGTAATTTTCACTTTTATCATACTCTTTAATTTGCTGGAATTTTTTGTAATAAGCATGTGTCACATTATAAAGATACTATATAACCTTCCTTTTAAATAAACACCTATTTGCAATAAAAGATTCCTTTGCCAAGAACTCCACAATTCTTGCCAAGCCAATGTCTACTCTGTAACTGACCTGCAGGACCAACTGTGTGGCATGCTGGAAATCAGGGGCCCTTTGTAGGTAGAAGAACCATCAGTGGGCTTTTGTTGCATAAAACTTGAATCCTTCTTCCTGGTGTACAAGTGCCCTTCCCCTCACATACACACATGGGGCCAAGTCCCATGGCTTTACATAAAATTTAAGTCCACCAACATTCCTAAATTTGTTTCTGCAATCCGGACTTCACCTCAGAGCTCCAGACTCTGTATCCACAACTGCTAGCCTGACATTGTCCTTATATATCTGAAAGTTATTTCAAAATTGATACTAAACAACTCAGTTTCTTCACAAAACTATTCCCCCTCTTGGTCATCTCCATTGTTCTAAGTTGATCTGTGCTCCTCCAAAAACTCACGTGCTGAATTCCTAACCCTCGAAACCTCAAAATGTGACCTTATTTGGAGAAAGAATCTTTAAAGACAAACTTAAGTAAGACCCTTTCAGTAGACCCTAATCTGTTGAGACTAGTGTCTTACAAGAAGAAAAAATTGGACACTGACACATATAGAAGAAAGACAATGAGAAGACCCAGGGAGAAGCTGCTCATCAGCAAGGCAAGGAGAGAGAGACAAGGAACACAGTCTTCCATTACATCCCTCATGGGGAATACACCCATTCCAACACATTGATCAACTTCTGGTGTGCAGAACTATGAGAAAAAATAACATATTTTTTAAGCCACCTACTTTGTGATACTTTGTTACAGCATCCCTAGAAAACTAATACACCATATAAACAACTCATAGCATCCCACCAACATCTAGTAGCTAAAAGCCAGAAAACTGGGAGTCAGTCCTGAGACATCTTATCCATCCCACCGCCAACTCATAGCCAAGTATGTGTGTCAATCCACAAAGTACATCTCAATCTGTCCACCTCTCTCCACCTCCATTGCCACCTCATGGCCATTATCTGTTGACTAGAACCACCTCAGCTATTTGATAATCAGGCATGTTGTTATTAGTCCCCTGCAGCACAGCAGGTATGGACTTGCTAGTGGAACTTTGTCATTTCCTGGCATTGGGTAGTCAGGGGAGGAGTAGTTAGGGGAAGGTGGTGAATTGGCTGGGGTCACAATTCCTGCAGGTCCTTCCTGTTCCAACTGCTGAGCTGGCCTCTGACTTCTGACCTCTTCTGCCCTCCTCAGGCTTGCTCTGACTCAATCTCTGCCTCCGCCTTTGAACTTAACCTCACAGTGCTGACTTTAGATGCAGGGCTTTCAAGGCCTTGTTCCCAGTTGGGATCTTCCTTGCCTGTCTGTACACCTACGGCTCCCTCCTGCCCTAGACTGTTCAGACTCTCAACACCTGAGGGGCTCCCCTCCTCAGGCTCCCACTGCAGCATAGCTCCCCAGTCTATGTAAGACCCACCCTTGCTTTTGGTCATTCCCCAAAACCTACAAGAGAAAGTCCAAACCCCCTACCCTGCAACATGGCACCCAACTGCCTGGCCCCCTTGCCTCTGCAGCCCTCCTCTCCTGAACACTCTAGCAGCCTACTTATCTACCAGACCACTCCATCTCATACCTCCATGCTGTTCTTTTTTTTATGAATGCCTCTCCCCCATCTTTAGTCCTGGCTACTCTAGCAGACTCTTCAAGACTCAAATCAGATAGTCACCTCCCTCCAGAACCTATTTCTCACCCTTCCACACCTACCAGCCCCCAATACCTCTCCTCCTGCTCCTGTAATACTTTCTCACCCTACACTTCACCCATTGTATATGCTTTATTTCTCCATTTCATCAGTAAACTCTGAGTTCTTGGAGGGCATGGACCACCTTTTATTGACTTCTGTATCTTTAGACCTAGCATCATTGCTCACACACAGAAGATGTCAATTAAGTGTTGAGCCAAACTGTTCTGGTTCCCAGACCCACTGCACCCTGGGTCCCAGGCACCAGCCCACAGCGGGGTGCCATATTTCACCCTCTCCACAGCAGGGGATCTGGCTGCTGCTTTTCCTGAACTGAGTCACATGGTCAAAGCTCTAAATGAAGTACACAGGTGGTAGAGCCTAGATGACTTTTTTAAGTTTCTCAGGAAAAGGAAATTGTGAAATGTCCCACTGGGGCCATGAAGCAATCTCTCCCAGTCCAGACTTGCGCCCAAAGCCAGCTGCTTGGGCCAGAAGATAACAGGGCCCCATGCTGAGCTGCCACCAGCAGACTCAGAAAAAGTAACAAATTGACAACATTCAGGAAGAAGATTCCTCATTTCCAGTAGTATCATCTATACCCTGTGGCATAAAAGCACCTCCTGCCTTATTAACGTCTTTTACATTTTTTAGTGCTGAATCCAAGGTGAAAGGGAGGAGGGGGAGAGGGAACGTCTGTACCAGAGTCCTTTAGGAACCAGGAAAATGCCGTGGCAGAGATGAATTGTAGACCCAGAAATAGCATTTTGGGGATGAAATGTATAATGTTCACTCTTTTTCAAAAAAAAAATGTTTAATACAGCCCAAATGACATCACATCAGGTCAGACAGAGCAGGAGGAAGGAAGAAAAATACTGAGCATGAGAAGAAATTAATACAGACAGGCACTTCCTAAAAATGGATTCCATACTGCATACACGGAAGACCAGAAAGAAAAATCTTCATCAAAAAAAAAAAAAAAAAAAAAGCATTTCCTCCCACCACAGCTAAATACCAGCTGGGCTCATTTAGGCTTTTGAGCACTTCAAATACTGATATCAAAACTTGAAGGAAAAATGACATTTATTGAGTCTAGTTAGGCTCTCTTCCTGATCATATTCACCCTCATGCCAAGTACCCTGCAAAGCTTCTTGCCCAGAACTGCCAGTTCCCTCGCTCCCCACCTCCCCCAAAACATCAGCAGCCCTGTGTGTCACCAAATTCTAGAAATCTAGAGGTTAACATGTGCCCATTAGAATTCTCATAACTGCAAGTAACAGAAGCCCACTCCATCTAGCCCAAGCAGAGGAAGGGAATTATGTTTATTTATTTCAAGGCCACTAAGCTGTATTACAAAGCCCAAGAGGAAAAATGCAGCCTTTCTCAAGAAAGAATTCAAAAGTGGAACTAGAAAGTCACCATGATTTTGATTCCAGCTATCCTCTCTGACCCTCTTTGCATATCTGCTTCACTGTCCTGTCACTGCAGACTGGCATTCTTGATCTTCAGTCTGCAAGTCAGGGTGTATAACCCAGAGTTTTTGAGACACCATGTTGCAGCTACACAAATAAATGAAATAATTGAGGCACCCTGGTATTTAATTCAGAATTCCCAGAGCAGGGAATCTGACCCTCCCAGCCTGTGAAAGTTTATCATCTCTGTTCCACCCAGCTGCAGCTAAGGGAACACATGCTGCAGTGTCAACAGGGCTGCTCAGGGCCTCCCTGGAGCATCCAGAAGCAGTTCCCAGGATAGCAGGTGTTCCTGTGTTGTCCGAGGTCCTGAACCAACACTGTATAGAGCACCATTGTGCCTCTCCCAGCCCTAGAAGTGCTGAGTCCTGTTCAACCTCTCCCAGGAAATCTGAACCAAGTGAGGAAGGAGAAGGTGAAAAGATGCAAGAGATGTAGATAGACAGACAGACAGATAAGTAGATGGATAGATAACATGCAGGGACATCGAGGGATTGCCAAGGAATTACTTTTAAATAATGATTTATCAAGAAGGAAGCCACAACCATGGAAGAAATTGTAAAGGGAACTGCAATGTTATAATGGAAAAACAATTAACACACTGACCTGAAGGACAAAGATGACAGAAATGCAGTGTTCTCATTCACTGGGTTATAATTTCTTTTATTTTCCTTTTTCTATCTTGATGGGAAATTCTTGACTTTTATAATTCCATGTAACAAACCTATCTTAATATGTATAGCATTGCTCTGTTTATTCTTTACGCCCTTTATAATTTTTATTTCATTAACATATTTATGTAGATTTGTGGCATAAAACATGATGTCTTGAAATACATACATGTTGTGAGATGGCTAAATTGAGATAATTAACATATATTGCTTCATATACTAATCATTTTGTGGTAAGAACATATAAAAATCTACTCTTGGCAATTTCAAGGATACATTATTCTTAAATATAGTTGCAATGTTGTACAATAGCTCTCTTGAGTTCATTCCTCCTATTGAAATTTTCTATCCTTTTACCAATACCTCCACAAACCCTTCTCCCCAGCCTCTAGCAACCATAATTCTACTCTCTCTAAATTTGGATTTTCTAGATTCCACATATAAGTGCGGTCAAGCAGTATTTGTCTTTCTGCTGCTTTACACCTAAGGACTCCTCACACTTTTATTTAATTTTATTGTTAAACCATAGAAGAATGTAATTTTCATAGGTTAAAACTGCCAAATATTAGAAAATTTCAAAATAATACATTTACATATTTTTAAGTATATCTATAGACTTAAAAACATCGGTCCTTGGGACCCTGCCCTCTGTACCCCTGAACCACACTCCCCAGAGGGAAACAATTTCATTGTTTAAACTGTTTCTTCTGATTCCTTATTTCTAAATAATAATAATAATAAATTCTTATTTCTTGAGATTTCTGTTTTATACTTTATATATGAATTTGCTCCTGGGGTAGGGGGACATACATCTCAATGTCACCAAGCACGCTGGATATTGTCTGTGTTTCAATTGTTTTTATGGAAATATTTCCACTGGAGCCTTTTATCCTGCTACCCAAATCTCAACTGGTGCTCTCTAGACCTGCTAACTTTTCTATCCAAGAACCTCTATTCCTACCATCCTGGGAATTCCATTCTCTCATATGTTTCCCTTTCCTCACATTGTCTTCATGCTCTCTTTCTTGGTTTGCAATCTCATTTGTGGAACACACACTCCGTAGCTTTCTGAATATCAGGCAAAAGAAATATTTATTTTAAAACACATATGTTTTCAAAAGTCATTCTACCTTCACACTTGATCAATGGTTTGGTAGAATATAAAATTCTAGGTCAATATTAACTTTTCCTAGAATTATGAAGGCATTACTCATTGTCTTCCAGCTTCTGAGGCTGTAGATTAGTTCCATGGCCATTCTGATATCTGATTATTTACATGTACAGGCTTATTCTCCTTAGAAAGTCTAGGGCTCTTCTCCACATCCTAGTGTTCTAAAATTACATGAAGATGATAGATGAGAGAGAGCCAAACCCATTAATTCATTTTGGGGCTTAAATTCAGAAATTCCTGTCCTGTATTTCTGAAAATTTCTCTTGTATTATTTCTATCCTCAGTATTCTCTCTTCTGAGCTTCTATCAGTCAACTGTTGACATTTTGGACTCATTCTTCAGTTTTCTTATCTTTTTTCCCCTATTCTCCATCTCTAGCTTTTTTGTTCTACTTCTTAGGGGTTATAATCCACATTTTCTTCCTCAATGCTATCTCTCATCATATTTATTGAATATATCATTTTATCATATTTTAAATTCTCAGAAGCACTTCTGTGCTGTATCACCTTTTATCTCTGCAAAGTTACCTTATATAATATTATCTCTCTGAGGCTGTATAGATTTAGGGTTGTTTGTTTTATTTTGAAGTTTTCTTATATATTTCCTGTTGGCATTTCCTTAGAGTTACTTTTGTTATTTGCTTGTTCTGATCACTATCTTTTCTATAGGAAACTTTTCTCAAGTGCCTGATGATCTTTGGTTCTTTGGTTTTCTATCTAAAAGTGAAGTCCAAAATGTTCTTGTGCCAGGTTAGAGCTTTTTGGTTGATGGGTTTTTACAGCAGAGGATCATATGGTGACACGGCCACTTTGTGTGCGGGGTTTCCAATAGCAGTACCTGAAGGTCTGCTCTTTCTTGTACTCGTTGTCCTTGAGATGTTACATCTTTTTATTCCTTCTATGATTTCAGTGAAATTTGAGAAGGAAACAGAAATCAGTTTATGGATTTAATCTACCTCACTGAGCTGCAAGTCTTCTATTACATTTATGATAATTCATGTTTCTTTCTGGGAAATTGGGGGGTTGTATGCTGTCTTTGGGCCACTCAATTGTGTCTATGCCTTCTGGTGAGGCAGCCCTCAGAAGTTACGAATGTCCCCTTGTCTCTCCCTAGTTTGTCTCTGCAGCCCTGTTACTGGATAGAACCTACTGGGGGTTCCTGTGGGTTTTTCTGATTCCTTGAGTGCACAGCACAGTCTGAATAGTTGGGAATTCACTTACCAGCTTTTCCTTCCTGCTTTGGCTGAAGCAGCAAAGACCTGTCGGCCAGAGCCTATTGCCTGCACACTTACCATGGTTCCCACAGCCTCGCCTGGCAGAGCCAAGTCTCTGAGTGATGACTCTTGTCCCGGTTGCACTTCAAGACCAACAATTTCAGTGTGGCTTTGGGGCCTGTCACTCATTATATGGACCTTCCTTGCAGCCATTCAGAACCTGACACTGATCTCCTCTGAAGAGTAGCATGGTTTGGTGGGGCAGTGGGGAAAAGCATCTGCTTTGAGACACCTCTGGGTTTTGCCCCAGCTGGGACCTCAACTTGGCCTCAACATCTCCAAGGCTTAATTTCTCCAAGTGTGAAACGGGTATAACATTAGAACCATGAAATAATATTTCACAGCTTTTGCTGATGTACTGCTAGATAGCAGGTGTCCTACCCAGGCTCTGCAACTCTAACAGGAGAGGGCATCCAATTGACTGAGCTTCTATCAGTATTAGTTACCTCTGGGAATCGAGGGGCTTCATTCTTTATATTTTAAGGCCAAAGGTGTGAGACAGGAAAACTTTGAAATGGAGATGCCGATAGAGAGAGCAGGTTTGTCCTTGTACTCTATAGCAAATGGAAGATTTCCAAGCTGGGGGAGAAGGAAGGAGATGCTTTTTTGGAGCCCAACACCCTGTCCCTCATCCCTGTGCCAAGCCCAGGGTGGGCAGAGAGGCTCTCAGAGTGGAGAGGACTGATACACTGCCCATCCTGGATCTTTGAGGGTGACAGTGACAGTGACAGGTTATGACAGTGAGAGGCTGTAGGAGTTCCTGGAGTTTGCATGGACCTAAGTAGAGGGCAGAAGGCCACTGAGAATGAGCACCAAGAACCATTCTAGAGCCAGGCACAGTGGTGCACACCTGTAATCCCAGTGACTTGGAAGGCTGAGGCAGGAGGATCGAAAGTTCAAGACCAACCTCAGCAGCTTAACAAAGCCCTAAGGACTTAGCAAGACCCTGTCTCAAAACAAAATATAAAAAAGGGCTGGTACCAAAAGAAGGAGGAGGAGGAGGAGGAGGAGGAGAGAGGAGGAGAAAGAGAAGGAGGAGGAAGAGGAGAAGGGAGAGGAGGAGGAGGAGGGGGAGGAAGAGGAAGAAGAAGAAGAAGAAAAAAAGAAAAGACCATCCATCCTGGAGGTAACCACAGATAGCACAAGGCAAGGGGACCTGAGAGCTGAGACTGGGGGACACTCTCTGAAATTGAATTTGGGGTATCAACAGCACAGTAACACCAGGGCAGAGGTAGACTTAAGCCAACAGAGGAAGAAACGTGGGCTCCCAGACGAGCACCATGCCATACTAAGATGGGATAAAGAGGGGGTCAGCAGCAGACCCTGAGACCACAGGCCAGGTCCCCCCCCACCCCAAGGCCACTGGTTTCTGAAGACTCTCTTGACCAAAATGCAGGAGTATGGGGGAGCAAGCAGCATGTCTTTAAATGGTCAAGTTTTGAACCAGAAGTGATCAGAAAATAAACATGTTGCATTGAAATCTTGAACTATCATTAGACTACATTTTCTCCTAGGAGCAGAAATAGAGATTTGCCGTCTGAGTTCTATGCGAAAATTTTTATTTCGATTCTTCTCATCTGAGTCATGGTCATTGTACTTGCTTCACATAGTTTTTATTGTGACTAAAGGCGGCTCCATCTACAAAGTCCCTGGATTTGGCACATAGTAAAAACTCAAAAATATTAGTAGCCCCTCTGCCTTTCCCTCCTCCTTCCAGACTTAACACCTGTGGGCTAGAGCAAGGAATGTGAAATCATGCAGGGAGGAGACACTCCCAGGCTGGGAGTCCCATCACCCATCTATGTCCCTCGGGCTGTGAAGCCTCACAGACACTGGCACCCTATACCCACATCCCTTCTCTGCAGTCACGCAGGCTGGGCTTCTTGATCTGGCTCCTGTGGCTTATTCTGTCCCTTTGTCCACCAAAGCTTGAGTCCTCAGTTGATCCAAAACACCACCATTTAGGACCAATGAGCACCTTCTCTCTTTCTTTTTTCCCAAGTCAACGTGAACCCTCAGCCACTCCGCTGTCGATATTTAGTAATGCCATTTACTGTGGCAAGGAGTGTTCAAGTCAGCCTGCTTCAAAGAAAGATGTGTGAAAAGGTCCCACTGAGGAGAACAAATATCTTTCTATCAACTTCCAGGAGAGCAAATTCAAAACCTCTGTGACCAAAATGAGACAGTCCTGTCTGGAAGGTCCTCTACCATCCGAGGGTCCTAATTTCATTCATCTGCTTCCCCCATTTTATAGTCCTTCAGCCAGTTCTGCAATGTGCATCAATTTTTCCTTCTAGAAAAAGATGAGCTACTAAGCAACAGAAGATGAGATTTCCAGGAGAAAGTTAAAGGAATTTTATAGCCTATCTATGTTGTCCGTACCACCCCATGACAGCAGGGCCTTCATAAATTCTTACTAAAAATAATATTGTTTGAGTCAAAAGTGAAGAAAATTTTTCTGCAAGTCTGTGCATAATATAACTCTCCCTGCACAAAGCCTGGGATCAAGAACAGGATGTGTTATGATGCTGTTGTGATGGAAAGAACATTGTGCAGGGAATGAATAAACTCTGTCTAAATGGCATCTTGGAATAACAGTCCCAGGGGTGGATAAGCCTGGGTTTGGGAGTCTAACTGTTCATTCATGGCACCTGTATGATTTACCAGAGGCATCTAAACACATCTAGCATTGTGACACTGATTTGGTCAAGTCTCGAGTCAAATCAGAGTTTGACACAGCAATGAGTCTGCAGTCAGCATCTGCTATCACACATTTAACCTGCAGTAGAAGTGCTGGACCTTTCAGCCAATTTCAGGAATGCAAAGAAGACTCATCAGAATCGAGCACCATCTCTAACCACCATTAGAGTGGCAATGTGTGCACTTTGGCCAATTTCAACCACCCAACAGAGAATCAGTAACTATAATAACACATACACATGTGGTACTTTAAAACTTACAAAGTTGTTTTGAACAACTTTATGACTACTTATTCTCACAACATAAGAATAGATATTGTATCCCTATTTCAAAGGGAAAGAAACTGAGGCTCATAGGAAATAAGAGATTTGCCCAAGAGCAAGGAGCTGGTAGTGTACAGCCGGGACTAACACCCGGGTCATTTCAGCGGGTGACACAGCAAGGCACAGTGATGTTATTCCCAGTCATTCACCTTTGCCCATGACCTTTTCCCACTCCTCAGGCAGCAGGTAGGACAGTCTGGACTTACTGGATTGGAAAGGAAGGAAAAACTAAACAATGAAAAAGCGAATTTCAAGTTTTTAAATTTTGGAACTTCTGGCAGAAAAAAAAATATATTGTAAAATCTGAAAACCCTGGTTTCTGAGTACCAAAAAAAGGCAGCTTTGTACAAACAGTAGAACATAACTGGAGGAAGAGCAAGTCATTTCCCCAAAAAAAGACTTCATTGGCCATGAGGAATCAGAGAAATTTTTAAAAAAGGAATACAAAAGTGGAGGTTCTGTCCCCCACCCCAGGTGGGTACACTAGGTCCAGGAGACAGGCCTGTAGCAGACTCTAAGGTATCCCTCTTCCTGGTGTCTATGCTTTCACATAATCCCCTCCTCTTGAGTATGGATGGACTCTTAGACTTTCCAACAGAACATGATTACATATATGTGATTATGCTGCTATGATTGTAGTGTCCATTGACAAGGAAAAAAAAATATCTTGTTGACTACAAAAAGCCAACTGACATATTGTGAGTTTTCGTGGCAAGGAACTGAGAGTAGTCCCCAAATGACAACAGGAAAATGAGGACCTCGATCTGGCAGCCTCCAAGGAACTAAACACCGCCAACCACTATATGAGCCTGGAAGATCTCTCCTCAGTTGAGGCCCAGATGAGAACTCAGTCCTGGCCGAAATCTTGACTAGAGCCTTATAATAGACTCAGCTAAGCAGTGACCAGACTCCTAACCTGTGGAAACCGTGAGATAGCAAAGCCTCTACATTTGTGGTAAACGTCATTAGGCAAAAATAGAAAATTATACAGATTAGTTTTAGGAATGTGTAGGAGAAGGGATGCCTTTCACTCCCAGCTAAGGTTCAGCAAGGTAAGTGAGGTTCCTAAGTGTTTCACAGCCCCATCGTGGGACAGATGCAGTGAAAGAAAAATGGTGGTTGGAGATGTTTGAGCCAACAGTACCTACATCACTTCCCCAAGTCTGCGTCAGCCTTGCCAAGGCTCAGGAGTACAGCCAAGGGGCTAAAGGGCATGGCTGAGGAGGGACAGCAGACAAGGAGGGTCTTGTGGTCAAGACAAGAAAGACCTGGACCAATAACACAGACATCTCAGCAGGTGCCACTAGGATCAATGCCAGAAACTGAACTAGAGGTCGAAGGCACACCTCTCAGATGCCAGCATGGACTTGTGAGGTTTAAAGAAGGAGTTAAGGACTAGAGATGTAGGTCACTGGTGGAGCACTTACCTAGCAGGTGTTTGTTCCCCAGCACATCGAAGGAGAAAAGAGATTCTATGAATAAAAGATTTCAAACTTTTATGGTTCCATGAGTTAGGCTTTTTAAGGTTCTAATATTCTTTATTCCTAAAGCCTGAAGATCGAGGTGTTCTTGGTAGCATTGTTCTCTACTGGGTTTCTACTGGGGAGAGAGAATACATAAACTAATATATCCAACTGGCCTTGCATTTCTTCTTATTTCGTGCATCCTTGGCTTTAGGACTTGCTTTTATATGTATAGTTTCAAGAATCCAAGCAACTTATAAGACTGGTATGAAAAAGAGCATTTGTACCCACGGCCCCATTTCACCATGCAGAGAAAACTACTTTCAACTTTAAGTTGCTTTGGTCTTGGGCTTTCATCCCTATCTGTAAGTAACACACTGACACTGCGTGTTACTTGGACTTTTCCACCATTCTTTCCAACCCCTCCACACACACCTACTTCCTATTCCCAACCTCCCAATGAAGTTCATTCATTTTTAGTTAAATTCAATAAACTCAATGTTTACATTATTATGATCCATAAATACTATCCACAACTTATTCCTTAGGTTTGTAGGCTATGATTACTTATATTTTCTAATACATTTTCTTTTCCATGGAGTTTTAACATGGTCTTGGTCTTTCATCTGCTTAGTTTTCTATATTCTTGTCATTAATTCAACTATATACAGTAGTCTCTTCTCAATATGTTCAGAATCATTAGGAAGTGTATCATTTTTACATTCTTGAATATTTTTCTCCTAGTCTTCTGATCTTCTCCAATGGTCTGAATTACTGCCTAAATCCAGTGCAACTGTGATCTTGAAATTTCCCTTTACCATTGTTATGGTTTGGCTATGAGGTGTCCCCCTCAAAGCTCATGTGTGAGAAAATGCAAGAAAGTTTAGAGGTGAAATGATTGGGAAATGAGAGCCTGGATTTTGTCTCTAAAAGCTTTTTAAATCTTTCTTCACCCCCAGTGTTCTGAAATTTTATGATGTGCCATGTTTGACACTCAATGGGACTTCTCAGTTTGGATACTTGAGTTTTTAATTCTGAAAAAGTCTCAAATTGTTTCTTAAATGATGTAGTCTTCTTTACTGTCCTTGTTCTCTCTTTCTTTGACTTTTACTATTTGGGTATTGGACCTCCTGAACTGGTTCTATAACTTTCTTATATGGATTCTCTTATCGTCTATCACCAGACTTTCTCTTCTACCTTTTGAGAAAATTTATCAAATTTTTCTCCTACCCTTTCTATTGAGCTTTGAGCTTTTAATTTTGTCTCTCTTCTTAAAATTCCAATAGTTTTGGATTCATAGCATTTTTCTTGTCTCATGAATGAAATGTCTTCTTTTACCTCTGAGAATATTATAAATAGCTGGTTTTCACACTTTTTCCTACTGCAGACTGTTTATTGCAAAAGTCTTGTATCTGTTGTTTTGGTCTCTCTCACACATGTAAGAAAATGTCTTTATAATATAGAGAGCCTGGGCTGGGGTTGTGGCTCAGTGGTAGAGAGCTCGCCTAGCATGTGTGAGGCCCTGGGTTCAATTCTCAGCACCACATAAAAATAAATAAATAAAATAAAGGTTTAGAAAAAATAATAATAATATAGAGATCCTATGCTACCAAATCCTAAGAGTGTGACTTTCAAAAGGTCCCTGGAAGCCCTAAGGATGTGTGGCTGGAATTCAACAGGCCCCTCCACAGTCAGGTGATGAGGACTGTTCATTAGGAGGCCCCTGGTGTCCGGGTCCCAAGTCTTTCCCCTTAGCCTGATCAAACTTCTCAGAGAAGTTTCTTCCTGTTTCCTACAGGAGTGGTGAGGCCTGTACTATGGGTTAAGTGGCTCCTTGGATTTCTTGATTACTAGGTTAAGATTCAGCTTCCTCCAGTCTGACAAAGTCATTATCACTGGCCCATCTGCTTTCCAAGCTCGGTTGGTTGGAAGAACTGGTTGACTCTCCTTTCTTAGTCTTTGTTGAATTTATGAATTTCAAAAATAAAAAAGGAAACGGAAGTGTGGGTGACAGTCTGAGACCTCGCCGCCAAGCTGGGAACCGGAGAGACGGCAAAGACTGACCCCAAGACCGTGCAGGACCTCACCTCGGTGGTGCAGACACTCCTGCAGCAGATGCAAGATAAATTTCAGACCATGTCCGACCAGATCATTGGAAGAATTGATGATATGAGTAGTCGCATTGATGATCTGGAGAAAAACATCGCAGACCTCATGACACAGGCTGAGGTGGAAGAACTGGAAGGAGAAAACAAGATACCTGCCACACAAAAGAGTTGAAGGTTGCTAATTACCCTGAAATCTGGAACACCATTTTTCCAAGCCAAGAGAAGACTGAATGGCTTTTTGCAACTAACTACTACTAAGTGTAGACAGGTTTTATATTATAGTGCATTCTTATCACATATAATAAGTTTTTAGAGTGATTTTTCTCTCCGGTTTCTGGAACACGGTATCTTCACATCTTGAAACTTGGTCAGTTGTGCTCTTAATTATTAAACACTAAAATTTTGGCAGTTCCTGCATAAAATTGTCAAACTTTTTAGTGTATTTTTGTGAAGTCCTTTTTTCCTGCCATTCTTTTCTAGTAGTTGCTGTTTGATAAAAGTTGCTGTATAATTTTTTATTAGATAAGTAGTAAATCCTTCAATTATTGTTGGACTTGGTGACGTAAAACATTTGTAGAGTTGGATTCTTTCATTTTCAGCACAAAGTGACTGTTGTGCTAACACCAAATAATGTGTTGGCGATACTTTCCAAATGGCTAGAAGTTGTTATTTCAGAAGTGTCTGTCACTACTTTGTTGCCAAAACTCCATTGAACCGCAACTTATGACTAGTCTGTGAGATCAGATGCTAAAGTCAGTGAAAAGTAACCACTGCCACTGTACTGCGTTAGCATTTTTAAATACAGGATGTACTTGAATAGCCTGATGTCATGAGGCATTCGTTAGAGTTTTGCATGAGATTCTAATACTTCAGTAGGCCTCTAGTTGTTCATCTACAATGGTTACCACAAAAAAAAGGGGGGGGCAGGATTTTAAACTCAATTATTCCATCCTTTCTTTGAGCTACTGATTGAAAAAGAGAAAAAGAAGAGAGAATATTAAGTCTGTGCCAATCACTTGGCTAGAAAATTATGAATGACTGGTAGTAGGCTCAGGTTTTTGAACTATTTCTTACCTAAATTCTTTCAGAGTAATAATTTTTGTTACTGATTATAAAAGACAGAGTTAATAACATTTGCCATTCAAAACTGCAGTGACCATGGTCTTCATAAAGGCAAACCCAGAAAAGAGTAGGGTTTAAATCTCCCATATCGCCAGTCTTGTTTGTATTGCAAATATATAATATTAAGAAATATTTTGTCTTATTTATAGATTATATGGGGAAAACAGATTCTGTAATAAAGACACCAGAGTTGTCATCCAGCTGCAGCAGCTCTTGGGAGGGGCCAGCAGCAGGTTCTGCAGGGTAACCTGAGTGTGTGCTGCCCGGACTGGGCCCTGGGCCCGCTGCAGCCTGCATGCAGGGTGTGTTCAGGGCTATTGAGAGCAGTAGAAACGACAGGCTGCTGGCTATTGGAGGATGGTGCGGACTTGGGGAGGAGTTGACTTCTTTGAAGTAACATATTTCAGAGGCCAAAAATAAAGGTGCCTGAAATCCTGCTATTGAAAAAAAAAAAAAAAGAATCACTTTTTGGTCAGTGGGATTACAGGAAGAAGCAGGGGTAAATATGTGTCTTTTCCCTCAATCTACTCTCTCTAACTGGGAGTCCTCCATGCATTTTAATACTCTGCACTGTGTGGATCTGAGAAGCCCTCCTTCTCTTGAGTCTTTACGAGCTACATTAGTTTCCTAGGACGGCCATAACAAAGTACCAACAACTAGGTGGCTTAAATAACATAAATTTATCTTCTCACAGCTGAGGGGCTGGAAGCCCAAAGTCAAGGTGTTGGCAGAGTTGGTGTCTTCTGCAGGCTGGGAGGGGGGTGGTCTCTGCAGGCCTCTCCCCTAGTTTCTGGTGGTTTCCAGGGAATCTTTGGTTCCGCGATGCATCCCTCCCATCCCTGCCTCCATCTTCACCTGGTATTCACTCTACGCCATTTTCTTCTTTCATTGTCTTCTCTCTGTCCATGTCTGTCTCCATGTAGCCAAACGTCCCCTTTCTATCAGGACACCAGTCATATTGGGTTAGGGTCCACACTAGTGACCTCACTTGAACTTGATCACTTCTGTAAGGATCCTATTTCCAATAAGGTCACATCCGGAGGTACTAGTAGTTAGTTAGGGCTTCCATATACCTTTTCTGAGGTCACATTCAATCCATAACAAGAACCAACTCAACTTTCTTTCCCTGCATTCAAGATGACACCAAATGCAGGTGAAGGGCCACCTATTTAGAGGTGTCTCCTGTGGAAATCTCAGCCACTGAAGTAAGTACTGCTCTCTTTATGAAGTTGATGACTCTGAAATGGCAGCAGTGTATGGGATAGAAGGCAAGCAAAGCTGTCCAGCAAGGAATAGCAGTGACATCAGTGCTTCCAGAAGGTTCCCATTCAAGCTCCTCAACCCAGGCACAAGGACACTGACTGCAGAGCCATGATTCACCTGACATTCCTCAATAACTCAGTCCTTTACCATGATTTTTGCTGATACTTGGAACCTGGTCTGGAGTCAGGAAACTTGATGGTCTCAGGAGCAACTTTCCTGCCTCACATTCAACCTTTTTTATGCTTTAAGCCTGAAAGTAATGCAATTCTTATATTCTACCCCTTAATATATACTTATTTTGATACTCAAATAAAATCTTAAATAACTGACAGTAGTACATATTTAATTCTCTGGGAGAATACTCCAGGCTTATATCCTAAGGCTTATGAATCACTAACACAAACTGTTTTCTAGATACCCTTTTTGAGAGAGCCTTACTCAATGCAAAAGGCTAGGACAATGACCAGTGACGTTCTCTCACTCATATGGCTCTATAAGAACTTTTTCCCTGGAATCAAACTCAAAAGCTTCTTCACAGCAAAGGAAACAATCAATAATGTGAAGTGAGAACCTACAGAATGGGAGAAAAACCTTTGCCACCCGTATCTCAGATACATATCCCCAGGATATGTAAAGAACTCATAAAAACTTAACACCAAAAAAAAAAAACAAATAACCCAATCAATAAATGGACTTAGGACCTGAACAGACACTTCACAGAAGAATAAATATGATCAAAAAATATATGAACAAACATTCAACATCCTTAGCAATTAGAGAAATGCAAATTAAAACTACACTGAGATCCCATCTCACTCCAATCAGAATGGCAATTATAAAGAACACAAGTAATAATAAATGTTGGGGAGGATGTGGGGGAAAAGGCACACTCATACATTGCTGGTGGGACTGCAAATTGGTACACCCACTCTAGAAAGTAATATGGAGATTCCTTAGAAAACTTATCCCATTCCTCAGCCTATACCCAAAAGACTTAATATCAGCATACTACAGTGACTCAGCCACATCAATGTTTATTGCAGCTCAATTCATAATAGCTAAACTATGAACCCACCTAAGTGCCCTTCAACAGATTGGATAAAGGAAATGTAGTATATGTACACAATAGAATATTACTCAGGCATAAAAAAGAACAAAATTATTTTTTTAATTTCTTTTTAGTTTCATATAGACACAATATTTTTATTTTGTTTATTTATTTTTATGTGGTGCTGAGGATGGAACCCAGTGCCTCACATGTGCAAGGCAAATGTTCCGCCACTGAGCCACAACCCCAACCCAAAAGAACAAAATTATGGCATTTGCCTATAAATGGATGGAACTGGAGAATATCATCTAAGTGAAATAAGCCAATCCCCAAAAAAAAACCAAAAGCTGAATGTTTTCTTTGATATGATGATGTGAATTTCACAATGAAGGGGGCAGTTAGGGAAGAATAAAAGTACTTTGCATTAGAAGAAGAGTCATAAAGGGAAGAGAGAGAAAATGGGAATGGAAAAGAGAATAGAATGAATTGGACATTACTATCCTATGTGCATATATGATCACGTAACCAATGTAACTATACATCATGTACAAGGAGAAGAATGAGAAGTTATACTCCATATAATATGTCAAAATATATTCTACTATTATGTATAGCTAATTAGAACAAATAAAAAGAATTGGAAAATTAAAAAAGAACATTCTCCTTAGATCTTATGGACCAATCAATGGAAAATCCCAGAGAGGTGATGAGAGACGCAAGAGAAGCACATGTCTTTGTAGACTGATATCACAAGGCAACATAACCCTGAAAAGAGGAAAGAGGAGGAACCAAGCCTGATCTGAACTCAGAGGCAGCAAGAGGTAGTATGACAACTATGGGCCTCGTCCTGGAAGACCAAGGATGGCTCCTGGTTCTGCCACTTCTCAGCCACATGAGCCAGGACAGACATGAATGTTTCCTTTGGAAATTTGGGTTGGGAAACAATCCAGTTGTCCCTCAAGGACCCTGGGTGACATCTGCCTGGAAAGAAGGCATGGAGCCATCATCTGAGGATTCTGAAAAGTAAATGCTAGCCGAGATGAGGGAAGGAAACCAGAGTTTAAAGGAACCATCTTTAAAAAGAAAGAAAGATGAGTTTCCTTGTTTTATTCTTCAGTATCTCTGAACCCAGATTCAAAGCCAGTCCAAAACCTGCATAAGAGGAGGAACCGAGAAACTGGGTTCTCCGTGTCATGAAGAGAACCCCACGGTTTTTTTGTTTGCTTGCTTTTCTCTACCTATTCACTCACCTCATGGCTCCGGATGCAGAAGGGTCACAGTAAGTAGGTAGCAGAGTGGGGAAACTAAAACCCGAGCTTTCTAGCCAAAAGATCAGAAGCGGAGGACCTTGGGATTGGTTTAGGCATGAACCTAGAACACAGTTCTGGCCAATGAGAAATGAAAGGAGGCTCTGGGGAGCAGGGAGAGAAGGCAGATTTTGGTAAAATTTTCTTTGCTCTTATAAGGAAAGAGAAAAAAGACAGTCCTGTGCATCACACTGTGGACTGGGACCACAGCAGCCATGTGCAGCCACCATCTGAGCCCGCAGAGGACAAAGCTGACACCGACACAGAGCGAATGGGGGAAAAAAAAAACAATAGAACCGGGAGCCCTGGAATAAACCAGCGTGGAGTGCATTACCCAGGGCTTCTTGCGATGAGAGATCATTTTTTTCTATGTTTTGAGTCAACGAAGAAGAATTTATGGAACCTGCAGCCAAAACGTACCCAAGAGTAATGTCCTATAAGGTACATGCAAGACAAGAAGTTTGCTAGACCAGAAGCAAGGGTCAGGCTCTTAGCTTCCCAGCCGAATATTACATCAGTCTTCCCCAGTGCTCAAAAGATATGTTAACTTTAGGAAAAAATGAGGAAACAGTGTTTGAACAGAGAAGGAAGGAGGCCCTCAGGTATTTGCAAAATGGCTTCCTGGACAAGCACAGGCTCTAAATAGTGAGGTCAGCTCCCTACCGGAAGCCGGAAACACCAAGGTGCTAGAAAAGATAAGAACTTGTCTATTCTTCCCTAATCTATCATCTTTATCCAATTAATGCTCAATAAACGTTTAAATAAATAAAATTTATAGGGAAAAGAATTGGAAACTCCCAGATTTTTACATCCACCTACATTTTTTTTTTGAGACTCATGAAAACACAGACACTATTTCCTTGAAGCTGTGGAAGTGAGTGTCTTGTTCTGCACTTTGCCTTGTGATGTACACACACTTTCACCCAGGAGCACGGTTAGCGTACTTGTCAATTTTAGTGGTCACACAGAATTCTGATACATGATGGTTCACCTAACCATTCCCATTCACTGGGAATTTTGATCACTTTCCATCTTCCCCTAGAATGAATATGCTGCCATAAATATCTTTGTACAAATGACATTTTTTTCAATTTGGATTATTGCCTTAGGGCATATTCCCAGAAGTAGGATTACCAAGTCAAAGGGTATGAATGCTTTTATAGTTCTTATTACAAATTGCCAGCTTGCTCTCCAGAAAAACAGGGACACCTTGCAGGGTGGCCAGCAATGTGCGTGGGTAGTCTTTGTAGAGTCTAATACAGTGGATTTTATCCATCTTATTTAGTTTTTACCAATTAACATTGACGCTCCATAGCTGTTCAAATCCCTATTTCTTTCATTCTTATTTAGGCTGAACATTTCTTCATGCTCATTTACTATTTATAAAACAATAAAATAAAAAAGACATGCCCAGAAAGCAAATCTATCTATTATATGATCTGGTGACATTATAAATTATAAAGGTGAAAGATATCATCTGCATTTCTTTATATGTAGGCAATGTCTTCATAGCTTTGATAAGTCATCATTCCGAATTCAGGTCTTAACTATAAGACTATATAATTCTTTATCTATGTTGGGCTGTAAGCCTTATTTATAATAGTCATAATAATTTTCTAATTTCTTCATTTCACTCAGTCCTTTTTTTTCTTTACTCCCAAAAGTCAAAATTCTTTAATGATTGATTCGACTCACCTTGTTTCTGATGATATCTTCTATTACCTTAAATAACACAAATATATTTCTCTTTCGCTGTAGATATAAATATTCTATTTCATCCTCTTTTGATTTTTTTATGGTTTATTTTACGGTCATTTGTAAGGGCAAACCTGAGGTAAATTTCATTACTTCCTGGACTTCTGAAATACATGGCTAAACCCTTCCCTTATAACATTAACTTGCAAATAAGAGCATGCATCCATTTATTTCTGCCCTGGGAAGGCTGGTGCAGAGCAGCTCTGGGTCCAGGATGCTGTGGTACCACATGCATGATTCCTTAGTGTTGTGGTCTGGATCTTGAGTGTCCCTCCAAAAGCTCATGGGTTATAAGCATGGTCCCCCATGTGGCAAGGTTCAAAGGTAGGACTTTTAGGAAATGATTGGATCATGGGGGACATAACCTCAGTAATGAATTAATCCATTTCAAGGATTAATAATTTAAGTGGACTACTGGGTATCCGCTGCAGGCAGATGGGGACATGGCTGGAGGATGTAGGCCCCTGGGGAAGTGGCCATGAGGACTATATCTGTCCCTGGCCCCTTCCTGTTCCTCTCCTCTTTTTGCTCCTTGGCTACATGTGCTGAACAACTTTCCTCCACCACATCCTTCTGCTATGATCTTTCTACCCTGGAGCAGCAGATCATGAACGGAACCTCTGAAACCTAGAGACAAGATAAATCTTTCCCCTTCTAAGTTGTTCTTGTCAGGTATCACAGTGACAAAGAGTTGATAATGTGCTTATTAACCAGAAAGACTAAGTATAGGGGTACTTAAGCATCCTAAGATTAAAAAATAAATGCACACCACACACACATATACTTTGTATATCTTTCTGAACTATTTCTTACAACTGCATGCAAATCTATAATTGCCTTAAAATGAAAATTTTGAGAAAAAAAAACATTTGCTAATGTGAACATTTAGCAAAGTGTTTTCTCTTAAATATATAAATTTCCAAAAGTATACCCTGACTCTCAATAAAATCCTAGGAGCTCAGAGCATAGCTATTCTTTATCATCAATTCCCTGACACTCAAGGCAAGGGACACCAGGTTGTGAAGACTTTATCCTCAACCTCCCATTATTTAAGGAATCAGTCTTCAAACGCTGCAATGTTAAGGCCAAAGGCAGGTTTCGAAGTGCTAGTTTTAACCAAATTACCAGATATTTATTAAGGAGCACAAGCAATCTGGCTTGAAAGTGGGGCACCAGCTGTCAAGTAAACAACTTGGGACAGGGAAAATTAATATTTTTAAGCTACTAACAAACAGCCCCTTCCTGTTGCTACAGGTGAAGTTTAATTTTTGAAGCTGAGAAGCTGTCATTGGGGTAACCAAGTGGGGTTTGCATCCTTGAGTTTCAGCAGGAATTTGTCCTTAGTCAGGTTTCCTTTCTGCTGTCAGGGCCCACTCCGCTGACCTTTTCAGCCATGCAGATTGATAAAGCAATTTCTTCCTTCTTTTTCTGAGAACAGCCCAGAACCAGCCAGTGCTTTGGACAAAGATTGTTAAGTATTCTCTTCACTAATGAAAATTTGGCTTATATCTCAACAGGATTGCCCTCACAAATCAGTTGTTTTAAAACATGAATTTAAATGTCCTAGTCCATGAAAATTATTGTTTGTTTATGAGAGAATTCCTTTTTTTTTTAAGTCACCAATGCTTATTCCCAGAAGGTTACCAGACCAGCTCTGGCCAGGTGAAACATAAGCCCTAATTACCTTGGCACAATGCAGAGACAGAACCTGGGCTGTGCTCAGCAAGTGCTCCCTTAGCCCATACAGCTGAGACCCCACACTTGAGGCGCTGCCCCTACTGCTGTTTCTGCATCCATCCCAGCAGTCCCAGACCCTGAAACAATCCAAATAGAACAAATGTGGATTTGAACCTCAATTCCACCAGGGTGCAGCTGTGTGACCTTGAGAAATTCACTTTACCTTTCCTGTCTCAAGTTTCCTCATCTGCAAAACAGGTGGTGGGGAATGTTATTTACTAGAGGGGTGCCAAGCAAAAGTTATTCTCTCTTCCTGGCCCCTGCCCTGGGTTGGAGGGTTTGCCATCCTGTACACACAAGCTGCCCTTCAGTCTATCAGAGGGCTGGGCAAAGGCTCCAGCAGCCCAGGTGTCGTCCTTGGAAGACTTCCTTGAAACTGGGGCAGCAGCTTCAAGTAAACGACTTGAAATATGGAAAATTAATATTTTAAGCTGCTAGAAGTAGAGAAATTCCTGCCCATCCTTCCAACGGACACACCAGCAGAATCTGTTCTTAGCAGGCAGTGAGATTTAACAAGTGTGGGGACAGCCTGGAACTCTGCCCAGGGTACAGGGTGGTGACAGGGGTGGAGGATATGGCTCTGAGCCAAGATCCTCCTCACAGATTATATGGAAGATCTTCCCACACTCTGTCCCTCTCCCCTGGCATATAGAGTAGCACTGGCACCAAGGCTGACCTTGGTCTCCTCACATCTAGCAAAAAACATGAAGACCCCTAGAGGGCAGTAGCCTCTGCCCAGTGGGCCACTGTCATTGACCTGCCTGTTCAAAATTCTCTCAGTTGGTCTTCTGGGCCAGAACCAATACCCAGGGCTCTTCTTCTCCCCATGCCCCTGCATCATCCCTCTGCTCCTTGAAAGAAATCTCCCCACACCTCCAGCCCTCACCTTCCTCAACACACAGATACTGATCTCTGCCCAGACCCCCTTTACCAGGTCGGAGTGTCCATCCCCAGGTTCCTCTTCCAGAGTGTGCTCTGCTTCTGAGCACTCTCACCCTGCAGTCTTCTCAGGATGACGCCTGGGCTGCTGGAGCCCTTCCCCAGCCACACTGACACACAGAAGAACCTCTGAGGGTAAGTCCCAGCGCTGCCTGAAGCCCATGCATGACAGGGGCAAGGATCTCAAAACCAGTTCCTTCGCCTTGATGAGGAACAAAATGGGGGATGACTTGGGCTCCTGAGTGCACCAATAATCCAGAAGATCTGCAGCTCCACCCAAAGCCACATTCTCTCTCTCCTCTGGGGTCACCCTACACCCTCCCTAGCCTCCCCCAGGAGCACTGCCTTCACAAATCACTCACCCGTGGTAGAGCGTTCACCTGGCATGCGTGCGGCCCGGGTTCGATCCTCAGCACTACATACAAACAAAGATGTTGTGTCTGCCAAAAACTAAAAAATAAATATTAAAACATAAATCACTCACCCGCTCCCCGTCATCTCAGATCTGCTCCTGGGTAACCTGATCTAAAGCACCACACTTACTTGTTACACTCTGATGAGACAGAGGGTTGGTCAGTTCACCACATATGTGTCGTTGGCCATGTATATGCACATCCACACGCACATTCATGTGGAAAGGAGTGTAAGAACAGGCATGTTTGTGTGTAGGTGTGCTGTGAGTTTGCCTGCATTTGTGTGTATGTACAGATGCGTGAGTTTCTGTCTGCAAATGCAGGTGTGGTGGGGGGAGGAGGAAGTAGTAGTGTGTGTACACATGTTCACACCTGTGTCTTGCTCTCCCACTGGGGAGGTCAAGGGAAGAGGTAGCTTGAAGCATCTGAACACCCCCACAACCCAGAGCCCACACGTTTCCAAGGGTCCTGGATCACAATGGGATGACATTTCACCATAAACACAGCCCCGTTGCTCAGTTAAGTGAACATCAGCTCCATCTCCACACAGAGTCCACTGACACATAAACCAAAGACTTGAGTAAGAGAAGAGTCCTAGGATAAAGGAATCCTGGTGGCCAGGCAGCTGCTCCATTTAATTACTTCCCACACATCTGGGTGCCTGGGAAGCTAAAGCCTGCCCCCCACTACCACCCAGAGGGCTGGAATCACAGTCTTCTACTTGGTTTTGTACATTTAGGTCCATAGCTTCTCCTCTCTGCCTCGGTTTCCTTGTCTTAAAATGAGAATTAAATATTGTGATAATAGTGTATTTACTATATTAATTTGCTACAGCTGCCATAACAAAGTACTAAAGCTGAGTGCCTTTAACAACAGAGAGTTATTGTCTCAGGGATCCAGACAGTTTAAATCAAGGTGTTAACAGGGTCGGTTCCTTTGAAGGGCCATGAGGGAAGGCTCTTCCAGAACCCTCTCCTTGGCGTATAGATGGCTGCCTCTCCCTGTGTCCCTTCACATCATCTTCCCTGAATGTATATCTTCATGTCTATAGTTTCCGTTTTTACAAGGACACCATTCATATTGAATTAGGGCCCACCCTAATAACCTCACTTTAACTTGATAACCTCTGTGAAGACCATACTTCCTAATAGGGTCACATTCTAAAGGTTAGGACTAGGAATACAATCAACCCCTCACACCTGCCCATAAGGTTATTATGTGGATTAAAATGAGTTAGTTCTTATAAAGTGTTTAGTTCAGTACCAGGCAAATAGGAAAAATTTTTCTATAATGATAATGATGACAATTATGTAAACTTCCTAACTTTCAAGTCCTGTAACTAAAAAAAAAAAAAAAAAAAGTAAGAGTGATCACTAAGTGATTCTGAGACAAAGTATAAAAAAACTTCATAAAACAGAAAAGGGGACCGGGTACGGTGGCACACACCTGTAATCCGAGTGGCTTGGGGGGCTGAGGCAGGAGGATGGCAAGTTCAAAGCCAGCCTCAGCAAAAGCAAGGCACTAAGCAACTTGTTGAGCCCCTGTCTCTAAATAAACACAGAATAGGGCTGGGGATGTGGCTCAGTGCCGCTGAATTCAATCCCTAGTACCCCCCAAAACACATACACACACAAACACACACACACACACACACACAAAAGGTGAAAGAGAATACAGAATCTATCCAAAAGTGTTTACTCTCTGGTTATTGCCAGACCAATTTCCACAAATTTAAGAATCATTTCAGCCTACTTTGTGCAAAGCAAAACTGAAGAGGTGGGCAAAATGAACTTACCTTTAAATAATTCTTTTAACGAATGTCTATCACATCTGCAAGACACACTTCCCACAGATACCACACGGGAGCTCACAATAAACAAGCAAAATCAACCACAGTTGGCAAATCATCAGCAAAGACAGGACATGGGGCCTTGCCTCAAGGAACCTCTCTTTTCATTAACTCGTTCTCTTAGATCACAGAACCAGAGAGAAAGGAGAGGCGATCTTTGAATGCACTGTTCAATTTAAGGCTCAGGGGAGTTTCCAGGATAAATACTATAATTGTGTGTTTATATTGTGCAGGTCAATCAGGAAGCTCTGCATGCACGCAGGCCAAGAGAAAATGGAAGTGACTTCCCTGAGGACCCCTGGCAGGAATACAGAGGCTAGGTTTGCTGAATGAGCCTCCCAAGCACGGTGTCCAGCAGAGACCCTGGAACTGAATCCCAGTGTGCTCCACCCCACAGAGCAGCTTCTCTCACTGACCAGCACTTCTAGTTTTCCCCTGCAGGCCTGGGAACAGCAGCTGCACCCACAGGCCAGGCCAGAGGTCACTGTGGCCTCAGCTTTCAAAGGGTTGGTTGACTGTAAGTGCAGTTACTTAATGTAATGCAACTATTATTGTAAATAGACTTTTCTAGGACTTGGATAAATATTGCATCAGACATATTTGTCTCTAACAGAAAATATCACCAACAGTTTCAAAATATGCAGACATTTATGATTTGGAAATGAGAAGATAGGAGAAAAGTGATTTTAGAGTCAATATGCAGCCTAATTATGCTATAGGAGAACCATGAATTTTCTCCATCCACACTCCTATCCTGAATAGTTAGTTGCTCTTGGTCCTTACATTTGCATAATGGTGGTCACTGGTTACACCATATCTTGCCCATTTTTCTCCTCCAAACTAGGGGTGTTATTTTCTGGTTTCCTCATCCACTGCTTGTCTTTTCTGCTCCTCTATCATTGGCTTACACAATTTCCTATACTAAATTCCTTCTGTTGCAATAACTGAAGTATATTTTTCTCAGTTAAAACCCACTGCCATATGGCTAAAGCAATAACAAATTCATACCCTTAGGGAGTTAGGCTTTAAAGCACATGCTTATGGCAAACATAAAGGTAGAAATTTTTAAATGAAAAGTAGTTAATAAGATCATATTGAAAATAAGACATAGTAATCATGCAACAATGGCAGTCTCCTTAACAATGAGAAAGTAGAAGAGGGTGGCATCCCTTTAAGTTGGTTCTATACAAGGCCCTTGGGCAGGGGATTAAGGGGGTCATTTCAGCCTGTGTTCCCCTCACTTTTCTTTGCACCCTATGTGGGGCTATTCTCCCAAGGAAAAGGCTCTTTTTATAACTTGCCCAAAGATTCCCCAAAGTTGCCTCGAATGCCCACAGGCTAGCCTTGGGCTAGTCTTGGCTCCATCCAGAGTTTCCAATAGTCATGGCAGCCAGGAGGAAGATGAAGAGGAACATGAAATAACAACAGAGCCTAAAATGCTGCCAACCTGAACCCTGAAGAGCTTTGTTCAAGATTTTTAATTTCCCAAGAACACAGGGGAAAGGATGTTGAAGAAGGAGGCTCAAAAAGGAAGGAGGAGGAGGAGGAGGAGGAGGAGGAGGAGGAGGAGGAGGAGAAGAAGAAGAAGAAGAAGAAGAAGAAGAAGAAGAAGGAGAAGGAGAAGGAGAAGGAGAAGGAGAAGGAGAAGGAGAAGGAGAAGGAGAAGGAGAAGGAGAAGGAGAAGGAGAAGAAGAAGAAGAAGAAGAAGAAGAAGAAGAAGAAGAAGAAGAAGAAGAAGTCATCTCCCTGTCCTGAAGCAGGGCTTGAACATCAAACACAGAGTCTGTCCTCTGAGAAGCCTAAGGTAGTCCACTGGAAGAGGCCTCATTAGAAGGGGACCCCATGCTTTTGACAAGTGTCCTGTTCCTCAGATAATATGATCCGAATGTTTGTGTGGCTCCAAAATTAGTATGTTGAAATCCTAACCCCTAAGGGGATGGTATTAGAAGGTGAGAGCTTGGGGAGGTGATCAGATCGTGAGGGAAAAGCTCCCATGAATGAGATTAGTGCCCTTATAAAAGAGGCCCAAGGGAACTTCTCACCCCTTCCACCATGAGAGGACACAGCAAAAAAGGCGCCATCTGTGAACCAAGAGATAGGTCTTGTCATAGGCCAAATCCACCAGAACTTTGATCTTGGGCTTTCCATCTTCCCGAATGGTGACAAATTTCCTCAAACACCCTCACAGTTATGGGGTCCATGCAGAAGTAGAGAAGTGATTCTTCTCACCAACTCTGTGACCCACCTCCTCATCCAGGTCCCAAAAGCAGCTTAGATAGTACCCAGAGTCTCATGGAGCATCTCCATCAACTCATGGACCACCCCAGCCCCAGCCCTAGGCCTAGCAGCCTAGAGAGACCCAGGCTTCAGAAGGGATCCCTGTGTCTGGCAGAACCCCCAGTCCGGCCACAAGGCCTCACTCCCAGTCCCCGGAGCTAACTGGACAATGACCTGAGCAGACACTACTGTACCCACCTGTTCTCCTCCTCTTCATCTTTACCTCCTCCTCTCACAAAAAATAATCATCATCATCATCATCATCATCATCATCATCATCATCTATGCTCTTCCAATGGCAAAGCAAATACTCCAGATGCTGGTATGTCTGAATGAGAGAAACAGAGAGAACTCAGTATCCGACGATGCACACTGTCTGGTGTACTTGGCAGAAGGGAAGGTGGCTCTCCTCAGCAGGCAAAGGCAAAGCAGGTGGCTGGCAGAGTGAAAAGAAATCATGGCAGAGACAACTATTTCCTTCTGATGGATCTCCAGACCCCCAAAGGTGGCTCGGCAGCAACATCCTAGGACAGTAGGGACTCCCCAGAGAGTCTGGAGAGGGGCCAGCTCTCTCTGGAGCAGGTGGCTGTGCAGCTCCCTTCTCTCTCTGCTCCCCTCTTCCTCCCCATGTCCTGTCTCCATCCCTTTCTCTTCATTTCACCTCCTCTCCTTCCCATTCCCAAGCCTCCAATTCCTTGCTCTTCCTCCACCTCCCTCTTACTTCCTTGCTCTCCAGAACCACTGTGGGCAGTATCTCTCCTACATGCTGTTGGAGGAGAAAAAAGAAATAGCAGACTCTGGCCCCACCTCAGAGAGTGAGCGATACAAGAAGTAATGGCAGAGCCAGGCAATGCAGTAGGACTGAGCCAAAGATGACTTTGACCCCTCTGTATCCACCTATTACCACCTACGGCATCCTTAGGGGAAGATTGCCTAAAGAGAGAACTCCTTCTGGATCAAAAGACAAAAGGATGGTTTTAGAACCTCAACGACACATTGAATTATCTAATGGAATATAAGAAAGCAAAAAATTTCTATGAGAGACTCATCTATTTTCTTTTAAAATTTTTAACCTGATCTAATCATTATGCAATGAATCCATGTGTCAAAATGGTATATGGTATCCCATTAATATGAACAATTCTTATGTTTTATGCATCAGTTGCCACAAATTTTTTAAATATTCTGTTCAAATGTACTTTTTTAAGACAGAAAGAGAGAATTTTTTAATATTTATTTTTAGTTTTCAGTGGACACAACATCTTTATTTTATTTTTATGTGGTGCTGAGGATGAAACCCAGCGCCCCGCGCATGCCAGGCGAGCGCGCTACTGCTTGAGCCACATCCCCAGCCCTCAAATGTATTTTTAAAGAAAGGTCCTGTTGAGAGCCACAGCCTGAGGGGCCCCAGCAAACTTCCAGCTGCCAGCAAACTTCCAGCTGCCGGCTGATGATTGGCTCACAGCAGCCCCAGCAACATCTAGCTGATTGGCTCCTCGGCCCCAGCAACATCTAGCTGATTGGCTCCTCTGCGGTGATGCTCATTGGACTGTTTCCCTGCCCTTTCAGACCACGGAGCTGCTCATTGGGGGACTTTTTTGGCTCCGCCCACGTGACCCAGCCAATCGGCCTCAAGAGCAGGAGGATTGTGGGAGGTGGAGAGAAGCTTGGGTGGGAGAGAGAGGCTTGTGGAAAGCCGGTGGTGGCAGTTGAGGCTCTGAGGGTTTTTCCTGAGAGACTATTTTGTTTGTCGTGTGTGGTTCTAAAAATAAAGTTAGTTTCTTTTGACAAGTGGCTCCTGATTGTGCCAAGCCAGACTGCGGCATTTGGTGGCTCGCACGGGGAGCGACTGAGGGTAAGTGAACTGCTCGCCCCTGAGGGCAGGGCGAGAGGATGGGTAGCCATTTTAAGATTCCTCTTTTGTTATTTTGTTTCACTTTTGTTTTAAGTTGCCTGTCCCTGGAGATGAGTGAGACGGAAGAAAAACCGCTCACATCTGAGGAAAAACTATTTACATCTGAGGAACAGATAGGGAGAAAGGACGGATGCCCATGTCAGGAGGATAGAAAGGCTATAATGACTTTTTGTTGTTCCCTTTTTATTTCATTCTGTCTCGGTTTTGTTTGGCGTCATCTTGTTGGGTTGTATTATAGTAGAAATACGGGATCAGAAATTAGTAAAAAACAAACTGAAAGAGTGTTAAGTAAATTGTTAGAGGAAGGAGGCATCTCAGTAAAATCAAGAACAATCAGGGCATACGTTGATACAATACAAAAATGTAGCCCATGGCTTTTTAAGGAGGAGTTGTTAAATATATCACAATGGAACCATCATGGTGAAGATTTAAAAAGAATAGAAAAGAAAAGCCCAGGGACTCTGCCAGTTGGCACATTGCCATTGTGGACGTTCATATCTTGTTTGCTTAGTCCAAAGCCTTCAGTTCAGACAATGGTAGAGGAAGGAGAAGACATAATGATTCAAGTAAAAGAGAAGGTCTCTCAAGTTAGTCAGACAGAGGAAAAGATTCAAGTAAAAGAGAAGGCCTCTCAAGTTAGTCAGACAGAGAAAGAAAGTGTAAAACAGAAAAAGCCATCAGGGGGAAAGGTACAACAGGAGACTGCTACTAACACCTTTCTATCACCAGAGGGTGTAAGTGTCCAACCAACAGCACCACCTCTACAGGAGACTGCTACTAACACCTTTCTATCACCAGAGGGTGAAAGTGTCCAACCAACAGCGCCACCTCCATATGCTGGGAGGCCCCCAACCCCCACAGTTGATAGTTGGGATCCTGAGACAAGGTCTCAAATATTAACATGCCCTGTATTTGAGGCAGGAGGGCAGCGATTTTACCAAGTTTTAAATTTCAAAACAGTGAAGCAGCTAAAAGAGGCTGTAACAACCTATGGTCCTCAAGCACCCTTCACTGTAAGCTTGGTCGAATCCATTAACAACTTGAACATGACGCCAGCAGATTGGGCTAATATGTGTAAAGCTGTGCTAAATGGAGGACAATACCTGTTATGGAAGGTTGCCAATGAGGAATTTTGCAAGGAGACGGCTAGGCGAAATGCAGCAGCTGGTTATCCTCAGAGAAATCTAGATATGTTGTTAGGAAAGGGACCTTATGAGGATCAGCAGCAACAAATTGCATATGATCCTGGCGTATACGCACAAATTGCTGCAGATGCAATTAAGGCATGGAAGACTTTACAAGGACATGGAGGTTTACAAGGTCAATTATCTAAGGTAATACAAGGAGCTAATGAACCTTATGCTGAATTTGTAGATAGGCTTATTCAAACAGCTACCAGAGTTTTTGGGAATACAGAACAAGCAATGCCATTACTAAAACACCTGGCTTATGAGCAAGCAAATCGTTGGTGCAGAGATATCATTAGACCATGGAAACATGAAGATTTAAACACATATATTAAATTATGTAGAGACATTAATGAACAAGAGCAAGTCGTGGCAGCTGCAGTAAAACAGGCTTTAGATGCCAGAGACATTAATGAACAAGGGCAAATTGTGGCAGCTGCAGTAAAACAGGCTTTAGATGCCAGGCCAAGAACATGCTACAATTGTGAACAAACAGGACATTTTAAAAGGAATTGCCCCATTGGAGGAGGGTTTAACAAAACTAGGTATCAAAGGAGTAGAATACCAGGTATTTGCCCACGATGCCGTAGAGGGAGACATTGGGCTAATGAACGCCGTTCTCAAACCACCATAGAGGGTACTCCATTATCAAAAAACGAACAAGGACCAGGTGTTTATCCACAATATCGTGGAGAAAGGCATCGGGCTCCATTGCCAAAAAACGGACAGGGGGGCCCAATGCTCCGGGGCCCAAAACCACAAATATACGGAGCACTGGAGGAACCCAGCAACCCCATCAGGGTAGTGCCCAGGACACATTGTCCATCAGATCCCTCATCAGACAAACCAGAGGGAGCGCAGGGTTGGACATCTGCGCCTCCGCCAGAGCAGTACTAACTCCAGAGATGGGAGTTCAAATCATTCCCACAGGGGTGAAAGGACCTCTTCCCAAAGGAACAGTAGGCTTATTATTGGGACGCAGCTCTTCTACTCTAAAAGGACTTATGATAAGTCCTGGGGTAATTGATCCCGATTATGAAGGTGAAATAAAAATTATAGCCAGTTCTCCAAAGGGTATATCAGTAATTTCACCAGGAGATAGAATAGCACAGTTACTAATAATACCCAGCCTACATGATAAATTTTCCAGTCGTACTGTAGAAAGAGGTTCCAAGGGATTAGGCTCCACAGGTGTAGATTGGGCTATGCTTTCTTTAAATTTAGATTCTCGCCCCATGCTAAAACTAAATATTCAAGGACATGAATTTAATGGGCTACTGGATACAGGTGCAGACCTTAGCATCATCTCTCGTCAAGAATGGCCAAAACATTGGCCATTACAACAAGCCACTCAAACGCTTCGAGGCCTAGGAGTGGCGACTAATCCCCATAGAAGTGCAATGGTATTAGATTGGAAGGATCCTGAAGGATGTGAAGGAACTATACAGCCATATGTATTGGATCATCTTCCCGTAAATTTATGGGGACGAGATGTCCTAGATCAATTAGGTTTGACATTAACAAATAACATCAACCAAAATGCACCCACTATTATGACTAGACAAGGTTTTAGGAAAGGAAAAAGATTAGAAAAACAAGAACAAGGTATAGCAGCACCAATACAAATAGATCAAGGAACAGACAGACATGGGTTGGATTTTCAGAAAGGGCCACTGAGACAATAAAAATTACTTGGAAATCAGAAAGACCAGTATGGGTTCCTCAGTGGCCCCTGACTAAAGAAAAGATACAAGCAGCCCATGACCTGGTCAAACAACAATTAGCGGAAGGACATATACAACCTTCTGTATCTCCCCATAATACTCCCATTTTTGTCATCAAAAAGAAATCTGGTAAATGGAGATTATTGCAAGATTTAAGAGCCATTAATAATGAGATGGTTATTATGGGACCTGCTCAATCAGGGATTCCTCAGTTGTCTGCTTTGCCAAAAACCTGGTATGTTTTAGTTATAGATATTAAAGATTGTTTTTTTTTCAATTCCAATTCATCCTGAGGATAGTCCACGTTTTGCATTTACTATCCCTGCACTGAATCATGAAGGTCCTGATCAGAGATATGAATGGAAAGTACTCCCTCAAGGGATGGCCAACAGCCCAACTATGTGTCAAATTTATGTTAACAAAGTAATCCAGCCACTTAGAAATCAAAATCCTGAACTACAAATATTTCACTATATGGATGATGTATTATTAGCACACAAAGATAAAAACACATTGCTAGAATGTTATGCCACACTTACAAACTTATTAAAAAATTATAATCTAGAGATAGCAATAGATAAAGTACAATTAAATTTTCCAATTAATTATTTAGGAGTTCTATTATCCTCAACCATGGTCCGTCCACCAAAAATTCAAATACGAGTAGATCAACTCAAATCACTTAATGACTTTCAAAAGTTATTAGGAGACATAAATTGGATAAGGCCTTATTTAGGTATACCAACAGGAGAGTTGGGACCTTTATTTGATATCCTAAAAGGTCCATCAGATCCAAATTCACCCCGAATGTTAACGCCTGAAGCAAGAAAGGCATTAAAAATCATTGAAACATATATGGAAAATATGCATTTGGATAGAATTGATATAAGTTTGCCTTTATTATTTATTGTACTACCAACAAAAAATATTCCTACAGGAGTATTTTGGCAAGAAGGTCCATTATTATGGATACATTTATCTTATTCTCCTAACACTATTCTTACTAGGTATCCTGAGGCTGTAGGACAATTAATACTCAAAGGAATAAAAGCAGCAAAGGGAGTGTTTGGAATTTCTCCCAATAAAATTATTACTCCATATACTATGAATCAAATTGATGAGTTAGCTAATGAGTTAAATACTTGGGCAATAATCATGTGCAAATCTAATGTTTCATTTGATAACCACTTACCATCTAATCCTTTATTGTCTTTTTGGTCATTGCATCCTGTAATTTTTCCAAAAATGACAAGAAAAACACCTATCATGAATGCTCCAAATATATTCACTGATGGGTCAAATAATGGTACAGCAGCAGTAGTTACCCCTGATCAAACTTTTACATTTTTAGTACCCAAACAATCAGCTCAAAAGGTAGAGCTTAATGCAGTTTTACAAGCTTTTGTGATGTTTAAAGATTCTGTATTTAATTTATTTTCTGATAGTCAGTATATAGTTAACGCTATAGTATCCCTTGAAGATGCTGGTAGGATTTCCCCTTCCTCTACTGTCTTCTCTTTGCTTTCCACTATACAAAGTCTAATCTGGGACAGAAAAGATCCATTCTTTATAGGATATATCAGGGCACATACAGGATTGCCTGGAGCCCTTAGTTTGGGCAATGATTTAGCAGATAAAACTACACATGACATACATATTTTCTCTACACTAGAAGAAGCTATAAATTTTCATAAAAAGTTCCATGTCAATGCTAATACTTTACAAAAGCGTTTTAAAATAACTAAGGAACAAGCTAGACAAATAATAAAACAATGTCAAAATTGTGTGACCTTTTTACCACAAGTTAATCTTGGAGTCAATCCTAGAGGATTGATACCTAACCATATTTGGCAGATGGACGTCACACACTTGCCAGAATTTGGAAAATTAAAATATTTGCATGTTACAGTTGATACTTCTTCTGGATTTTTGATGGGCTCCCTTCATGCCGGAGAAAAAACTAAAGATGTTATAGCTCATTGCTTACAAAATTTTGCCACTGTGGGTGTTCCAAAACAGTTAAAAACAGATAATGCCCCTGGTTATACTTCTACCTCTTTTAAACAATTTTGCTCAACATTTGGCATTACTCATATAACAGGAATCCCATACAATCCACAGGGACAAGGCATAGTTGAAAGAGCTCATCAAACTATTAAAATGTACTTATTAAAGCAAAAAGAAGGAATTGGGAAGGGGTATATATTCCCCAAAGATAAACTTAAAATAACCCTTTTTACTCTAAACTTTTTAAATTTGGATTCATCAGGACTTAGTGCTGCGGAAAGGCATATGTGTCCAAAAAATGTACATAAGCCCAAGGTACTTTGGAAGGATATTCTAACAGGACAATGGAAAGGTCCTGACCCAGTAATTGTCTGGAGTCGGGGGTCTGTTTGTGTGTTTCCACAGGGAGAACAGCAGCCGATTTGGATTCCAGAGAGATTAACCAAGGTCCTGACCCAGTGATTGTCTGGAGTCGGGGGTCTGTTTATGTGTTTCCACAGGGAGAACAGCAGCCGATTTGGATTCCAGAAAGATTAACTAAAGCGATTTCTACAGACCAAAAAGAAGATGATTTGGCTCAAATCCATAACAACTGATATCCAAAACTCCAGTTTGGCTATTCTTACATCTGCAACAGAACCAGGATGCTTTTTTCAATATCTATTTTATTATTGCCCTTTGCCATATCATGAAGTTCTATTTTGTTTTTTGAGCTCATACAGACCTAGGTTAATGTTTTGCTGATCAGTTCTATTTTTTGACTATAGAGTTTTTAAACATTGCAATGGAGATTTCACCTGTAAAAAGTTATAAGGCCTTTACTATAATGTTATGTGTTGTATGTATTATATTATGTGTGCACACTTGTGTTTTGTGTTATATGTTTGAATGTACGTATGTCCATATATCATATATGATGAGCGCTCATGATAAAATGGATCCAAATATTTTTTTTTCACGTGATTTATATGGTTTAATTTAAATTGGGTAAACAACTGTTGAGGATTGTTTTAATATGTAAACAAAAAAGAAGGTTAACAGATCTGTTTGTTTACTTTCACCTTTCCTTTTCATTATATTTAATAATTCTCTTAAAGATAATGTAAATTGTTAAGAAAATTGTTTTCTTTTAGTGCCTTCTGTAATGTTACATAATTTTTTCTTTAGCCATTATTGCCAGAATTCCTATCTTCATCCCAGTGCCGGTGAAGACAATGTAAATTGTTAAGAAAATTGTTTTCTTTTAGTGCCTTCTGGAATGTTACATAATTTTTTCTTTAGCCATTATTGCCAGAATTCCTATCTTCATCCCAGTGCTGGTGAAATCAAAGATAAAACCAGTCTACAGCTTCTACAATAGCCATCACTGAACTGCTTGCAGAACTTGCCTGGACACATTGTGAGCTCACCTGTATGCATTGTGAACTATCTGTTGGTGCAGCGACTTATGGTAGTGTTGGGGTATTTTTGCTGATGATGTCACCGGTGGTACAATTTTTCAAAGGAGCCCTCAATTGGCTTAATGTCATGGCATTTTGCATCCTCCTCTACCAGTGATGGTCTGAAATTTGGGGGCCAACAGAGGTGAGGCAAAGAACCTCACCCCCCCACAGGTGCAAAGGCCTATCCACAAGTATGGCTGTATGCTGGACCGGTAGTCAGTGACGGGTATGATCCAATTGCAGTGGTACCAACCTAAGACAGGAGGCTGACGCCTAGAGGTCAGTTCATCCGATGACGGGTAAGGACCATATGTTGAATTGGACTGCCTAACAGGCACGGTCCCTAAGCCACATGCTTGTTGTTTAAACAGAGAGGGGGAGATGTTGAGAGCCACAGCCTGAGGGGCCCCAGCAAACTTCCAGCTGCCAGCAAACTTCCAGCTGCCGGCTGATGATTGGCTCACAGCAGCCCCAGCAACATCTAGCTGATTGGCTCCTCGGCCCCAGCAACATCTAGCTGATTGGCTCCTCTGCGGTGATGCTCATTGGACTGTTTCCCTGCCCTTTCAGACCACGGAGCTGCTCATTGGGGGACTTTTTTGGCTCCGCCCACGTGACCCAGCCAATCGGCCTCAAGAGCAGGAGGATTGTGGGAGGTGGAGAGAAGCTTGGGTGGGAGAGAGAGGCTTGTGGAAAGCCGGTGGTGGCAGTTGAGGCTCTGAGGGTTTTTCCTGAGAGACTATTTTGTTTGTCGTGTGTGGTTCTAAAAATAAAGTTAGTTTCTTTTGACAAGTGGCTCCTGATTGTGCCCAGCCAGACTGCGGCAAGGTCCTTTTAAAATCTTCCCACACCTTATTATCAAAAGTCCTATCATACACAAGGTCAGAAAGCTTTGGGAGGGCCACAAATACTGTAAATAAAAATACAAAACTTCATCTTAATAAGCAAGGTAAACTCAAGATTTGTATTCAGAGAGAAAAGGTCCAGGAAGAAGATTACTCCTTTCTAACTTGAAAAAGTACAATCCTAAAGATTTCTGGGGACAGACATGCAAGAATGCTCCCCCTTTGTGTCCAGGAAAGACAGAGTCAGGTCTACTGAATACAAACACATCTTTTCCTTTGTACAAAGAGGCAGGGGTCTGGGCTCTTGGGGGAAGCTAAGTATGGGCTGACAGTAAGAAACTCCCCAAACTGTCTAAATGTCATTGAGACCAAGGTTCTGGCACATCCCAGACAAGCAAGAAAGTGCCAACATCATCTACTATCATCTGGGAGTAGGAACCATGGACAGACAAGCTGGCTGGTTCTCCATTTTCTTCTTTATATTTCTTTAAAACTCATCCTAGAGATACTAGTCTAACACACATATGTTGTGTTGATAAGAGTTAACTCTGGGGCTGGGGTTGTGGCTCAGTGGTAGAGCACTCGCCTAGCACGTGCGAGGAGCTGGGTTCGATCCTCAGCACCACATAAAAATAAATTAATTAATTAATAAAGGGTTTGTGTCCAACTACAACAAAAAAAAAATATTTAAAAAAAAAGAGTTAACTCTGCGGCGGTTTCAATTTCAACATAGCTATGAAAAAGGAAGCTAAATTCTCTTGCAGCTTCCCATTGGTATAGGAATCCTTCTTTTAAAAAAATATATATATATATATAAAATATATATATAAAATAAATAAATATATATATATATATATTTAGTTGTAGTAGTTGGACACAATACCTTTATTTTACTTATTTATTTTTATGTGGTGCTGAGGATGGAACCCAGCTCCTCGTATGTGCTCGGCAAGCGCTCTACCACTGAGCCACAACCCCAGCCCCTGGGAAGCCTTCTTGTTGACCCCTATCTCCCAAGATGGGCAGCTGAACTGGAGTACCCTCCCTTAAGAGGATGCCTAGCATTAAGAGGTAACAGCAGATAGCACAACGCCTGCCTAATGGATGGGTGAGGTGGGGACTAAGTAAACAACCAACTAATTAGACCAATGACTTAGACAAAGCAAAAAAAAAGAGATGGATAACAGCCACGTTTTCCTGTTGCTGTCCCATAGCTGCTGCATTAAGGATGATGGACAGGAGAGCTACCTTCTGCCAATTAATTCCAGAGTATAATTTGTAGCCTGGGCCCATCCTGGACGATCCTGGGCTGCTAACAAACCATGACACTGCTTTAATTTCTCCTTTGCCCCCATACTTTATTAAAACCTAGAGTGGGTTCCATCAAATATCCCTTCAAGGAAAAAAACAGAGAGAGGGAGAGAAACGGAGCAACATTTGTCTCAATGCAATTTGAAAGATTAGAGTTTGCTGGATAAAGAGGGAGAGAGGAGGGGGTAGGAATTCTTGTGAAACACACATACGCACAGGGACACACACACACAATTTCTCTTTCGCAATGACCTCCTTATGCCCCATCCATCAGCCTGGGGTTGGCTTATTCTAAGGAGCAGATTCCTTTATTCTGTATAACAGGCCCATCAGACACAATCTGCATGCCAATTACTGGCACAGACCCCTTGATACCAAAAAATGGAAATTAGCTGTCAAGAAAAGGCTTCAGCCGGCCAGGTCTCTTTCTCGCTCTCTATTTCCAGCTCATATACACCCTCACTCTGCTCAGCGCCTGGCTCTCACCAGGGAGTCCCCAGTGGAAAAAGTCATCTAAAAATACAAACATATTTTATTGTTATTAGTATTAGTTGCTGACTTTCTCACTACAATGTGAAATTCACCAGTGGGCAAAAGCTGCTTAGGGCAGAAATGGGTGAGAGAGGTTGATTTCTGATAATTGCATTTCTTTGGGAGCAGATCAAGACGTCCCATGAAAGGACATTCAAAGAAATGTGAGGATAAGGGCAAAAGAAAACAGACAAGGAATGGGATTCTGTAACCGAGATAACAATCGGAACTTCCACACTTAGGAATGGGCCTAGGCAGAGTTGAGGGGCAGAGGTGAGACAAGCTCTATGAACAAGCCTGCATTTCCGCTCCGCATCCTAATCAGCTCTCACAGAGCCAGGCTGCGGCCAACCTGAGGGCTTCCCATGGACAGCATGCTCCGCTGTGTGCCAACCCAAGCAGGCTACCTGCAAGATTTCTACCCCGCTGCTCCCAGAATCTCCAGAAGGAGCAATTTTACCATAGATTTCCTCTTCTCTTTTTTTGCAAAATGAGCCAAAAAGAGGAGAGAGTTTATTTTCCATTGTCAAAGATCCAGGACCCCATTGAGTCTCATCTGGTAGGACAAAGGAATCCATAGGGAAGATTCAGGGTAGCACCTTCACTAAGGAACACATACAACCCAACACTAAAATGGCACTTATCCTTAAAATTTTGATTAAGGAGGGCTGGGGATTTAGCTCAGTGGTAGAGTATTTGCCTAGCATATATAATTAAAATTTAAAAAGTAGGGGGTGGTACTGGGGATGTAGCTCTGTGGCAGAATACTTACCTAGCATGTGCAAGGCCCTGGGTTCAATCCACAGCAGTGCCACCCCTAAAAAAAAAATTGATTAAGGGACATCCCTATATTTTCTTTTTTAATTGCTCAAGGATGACAATTTTAGTTGTATGGATCCATCCAATAACAACAATTTTTATTAAGTATTTTTATGAGTTTTTATTAAGATTAATAATTTTATTAAGTATTATCACTATCATAATTCAAGTCTTGCTCAAAATCTGAATTCCTTCATGGGCAAATAGAAAATGGTTGTACTTTTAAATAAACTGTCTCTTCTTCCCAAGCTAAAATTGTCAGGCAAGCAAATCTGGAGCTTTTTAGATGAATAATTTTCAGAACATGATGTGTAGACAGCTTAAATTATCCAATATGTATACACTGAATGCCTACTTATGTGCTTAGTGCCTCAGCATGCAACAAAGATTGTAGAAGGAATGAATAGAGGCAGGTGCCGTGGTACACACCTATAATCCCAGCGGCTCAGGAGGCTGAAGCAGGAGGATCACAAGTTCAAAGCCAGCCCTAGCAACAGCAAGGTGCTAAGCAACTCACTGACACCCTGTCTCTAAATAAAATAGAAAATAGGGCTGAGGATGTGGCTCAGTGATTGAGTGCCCTTGAATTCAATCTCTGGTACCTTCCCACACACACACACAAAAAGAATGAATAGATGCCAGGTGCTGAGCTAAGTACCACAAGTAGGTGGTGGATAAGACACATGCTCTGCCCTGAGGAGCTCTATCTAGGCCAGACCTAGTTTAAATCCCACATCATCTTTTTTTTAAAAAAAAAATCATGGTTAAGAATGTGTTTTGCAGTTGGTGTTAATAAAGAATCTCCATGCCTTCCACTGGAGGGTGACTTATGTGTCCTTTATCCAAATGCTCATTAGGTTCCCTGTTTTGAGTTACCAACTTAAAAAAAAAAAAAGTTATTGTCTTGAATCACTCCAAACTATTATTGACATAGAAACGAAAGCCACTTGGCCTAGGACCTCCTAGGGTTCTCCTCCTTCTCCTGAATTCAGCCTCCAGAACAAAAGAGAAGGGAAGGAGAGTCAAAGATAACTCTCCCTCCCCACCCCCCAGGTTTCTGGCTTCATCAACGGACACACAAAGATTCTAGTCAGGAATTTTGGATTGCAAGCAACAGAAATGCATGCAACTAGACAGAGTTTTATGAGGTCATAAACCATCTCAGCCACTTTCAGAAAACTCTGGGCCCAGGAGAAGACAAACCCACACTACAAAAGTACAGACTGTCACCTCCTCACCCTTGAGTGGCTCCTCTGCTTCTCCAGTTCCCTCTGTTCCTGTCCACCCTCCCCGTCAGCCAGCTCTGAGTGTCCCCTTCTCTCTAACTTCAGTGAGCCTCAATTGCCACTCCTGACATGACTCTACCCCAGCCTTCCTGCTCCAGTGCCAACCTTGAATGGGAAATCTTGATCACTTAGAATCCTCAGAGTGGGGATCTGATCAGCCCAACGCATCTCATCTGAGCCAGCCCAGCTTCTCAGTGAGCTCCCTTAGGGATGGAGCAGACCCTAACACCTGCCAGATGTGACTGATGTGGGGTCAGGTGGCCTGCTGTTTACTCCTCTGGGATTGTGAACAGAAAAAGAATCTCTAAAGGAGGGGTCTAGGTGATGTGGGTGTCCCCAAATATCCCAAATTCAGTGATATTCTTAAACATCTAGATTTATTCTGCCAATATTCATTGTGAAAGTGCTAAACGCAAGACAAGAGAAGAGGGTTGAGGTTTAAGAGGACAGAATGAAAAGGACAGCAGAAAAAGCTGAAATTTTCTATTGTTTGGCTATGACGATCTTGGGAGAAGTTTGACACTCTGTTGTTTTCTCCTATTGCTGCTTTAACAGATTACCATACACTTAGTGGCTTAAAGCAAAGCAAATGTATTCTTTATAGTTCTAAAGGTCTGAAGTCTGTGTGGGCCTTATGGGGCTAAAATCAAGATGTCAACAGAGACAGGTAGAGTGGCACACACCTGTAATCCCAGCAACTCAGGAGGCTGAGGCAGGAGGATCACAAGTTTGAAGCCAGCCTGGGCAACTTAGTAAGACCCTGGACTAGAGATGTAGTAGTAAGGTGTCCCTGGGTTCATTCTCTAGTACCCAAAAAAGACACAAAACTATCATCAGGGCTGTGTTCCTCTTGGAGGTCCAGTGCAAAATCCATTCCTTGCCTTCCCCAGTTTCTAGAGGCTGCCAGCATTTCCTGGCACATAACCCCACACTTAATATTCCACAATGAATATTCATAGTCTAGGACTAAATATCCAAGAGTACCACTGTCTTTGGCACTTTTGGGGATGCCTGCCTCACCCACACCCACTTCAGGACCCTGTATCACTCCTACCTCTTCTTCTATCATCTCATCTCTGATGTGACACTCTCCTGTCTCCCTCTTTCTCTCACAAGGAGCTTCGTGGTTACACTGGGTCCCCTCAGATAATCCAGGATAATCTCCCCATCTCAAGATTCTTAACTCAATCACACCTGCCAAGTCCCTGCCATGTAAGGCAACAGATTCACAGGTTCCAAGGTTAGGACATGGACATCTTTGGAGGGCCCAACACAAATACGATGATCACATGGGTTAAATCCTACCACGAGGCTGTGGAAAACCCACCAGGTCTAGACTCTACCATCTGATCCGCTTTCTTCAAAAACCTCACTTGAATACAGTAGGAGTTAAAATTAAATGCCAAGAGATTAGGAATATGCAGGATGGTACAGAAAAGGAGGCAGAAATTCTGACCTCTCCTTGGAGAAGTCTAGTGATGGAAGAAGAGGAAAGCACTGTAATCTGAGGAATCATCAGGCCAGAGGAAGAAGTTGTGATTTGCTTGCTACAGCCTAGTGAGCCCCTGGCCACCAGGAAGGAAAGGACTTAAGGTCATCCCCTCAGTTTCTTCCGAGTTTTCCATCATTATTTTGTTCTATGTTTTTCAGGAGGAGCAAAGGGGACAATTTTATAAGACATCTTGAATGGCTAAATTCAAGCAAAACCTAAAAACATGTCTCCACTTGCCATGCAAATATTTACCCAGGCTTGTCAGATGGACCCCGACAGAAAGCACATTTCGCCACCAGAGTAAAGAAAGATGTCACTGAAATTAACTTGGGTTCCAAGGGTGACATTAATACAGCTAGACTGTGGAGCATCAGGTCCCAATTTACATGTCAGCTTCTGTGGTGCTAAATGGAAATCTTCCCCTTGTTGTGCCAATTATGTAGGTGAGAAGCCCCCCTGCTTCAGGGCCCAGTGCTGGACTGTCTGTGAGCCCAAGGGCCACTTATCTACTCATGTAGGTGAATTTTTTGATGCTTGGCTCTAGAGGAAAATGCATCTTACATAAGGTGCTGCTCCATAGATAAGTCTGTTGTTGATATGCCTAGACTGCCTTTGCCACGGCTATTATCACAGATACATGCGACGTACATCTTTTTTATCGGTGTACATTGTACTCATGGTTAAATAAATAAATAAATAAATAAAGCAAAAGAGACCACAGGATGTCATTTTTTTAAAAAGAAGTTTTGCTACAGATTCAACCCATACTACATATTATTCCTGATATATAAAACTGGAACATCAAACAGGCATTAGTCAAATTTGTGAGATTTTTCAGAATGGAGTTCTCTACAATTGGTGTGCTTCAGCAGCATTTCCAGGATGCGTGACTAGCTGAATGAACTGCTCAGTACTTCCTGTTATGATTCTGACTGTCATTACTGTTTTAAAATGTGTGGAGGTGTTTCCTGCCCCCCACAGTTCCCCCCTTTAAAAAAAAAAGAAGAGGAGGATTTGGTTATGAGCTCTTTTAGCTCAGGGAATAGAAAAGTGGGGGCAGATATTCCTATCTTCTCTGGGCTATTTATTCTTTAACATCCAGGAACTTCTCACCCAGGGAAACTGAGGCAGTTCCACCTCATGGCTGTTCCAATGAAAGCCTTCAGCAGTGTGAGCCCCAATGACATTATGTTGGGGGAACTGTCATGTCCCTCCGGTGAAGACCCCCATCTGCCTGGGGGGTTCAGAGCCACATCGGGTAACCCACAATCTAGCACCAGTTTTAAAGGTGTTCAGGCAGTGGTGGGACAATAATTTGCTTCCCATTTTACCGGACCCAGGAAGGCAGAAACTTGAACCATGATGAACAATATTGAAATCAACCAAAGCAGCCAGAGCCAGGCCCAGAGGCTCACGGAGGCTGAAGAGGCAGGTTGACAATATCATCTCTCTGTGTCCTCACCTGCGAGAGTCCTGGAGTGGAGTAGCTGACCAGTGACAACTTCCACATTCCGACTGCATGCACGCAATCCTCCTGGACAGGCTTCATGGCCACTCTCAATACATTTCAAAGCAGCTGAAATGATGGCCAGGGACCGCACTCAAGCCCTGGCTGACCCTTCTGGCCTGAGAAAAGCCCAAATGCCTGATGAGCACTGATACTGAGAGGAAAGAGCACAAGGTACATGTTAGGACACCTGGACAGGTGGGTAGGGGCACAGGGGTGGAGACTGGCAGGGCCGGCCTCCTAAGCAACAGGAAGCCTCAATAGAAGCTGGGAGTGATCTGGCTCATCACTTGCCCCAAGAGGGTGCAGCTGACAGCTTAAATTTCAAACAACGTGCAGAAACCCAAGGGAGGAGACTCGGTGACCCACTCCCATCCCCTGGGCTCTCTCTCTGTGGGTCCTTCTCCTGGCTGCACTAGGCTTTCCCTCTAATGGCCTCCTGTGCTCCACCTCCAGACTTTACACCCTATATACAGAGATCGGCTTTTAGAGTCCTAGACAGGAGTGGACACTAGGAGAGAGTCTTAGTCACTTCCCGGAGCCCAATCCAGACCACCAGAATTCTTCTCAGCCCAGAACTCTTTGTGTTCCAGCTCCCCTAATCCCCCGCCCTCTGCTTCTCCCATCCGCAGCTGACTCTCCACCCACTGGTGAACCATAGTTATGTTGCTATGTTGCCTTCTCCAGAACACGGAGCATAAAATGATTCAGTCAAAAGCTCCTGCATTCCCCCACACACACACCTACAAATCCCCTTCCTAGCCCTCTGCTGTTGGCGGCATAGTAAATGGTATCACGCAGACTGTGCCAGGGTGCCCATGTCTTGCTCTGGACCCAAATGACAATTCTTCTTCTCAACATAAGTTTAAAGACCTCTTCATTGTTGATTGTAGCAGCAAATAACTCTAAGAAATCAGGACAAGGAACCCAACAAAAAGACCCCCCAAACAGACTGAGTGCTCAGGTTTAGAGAGAGCAAAGGATGAGAGGGAGAGATGGCGGGAGGAGGTGAAAGGGAAGAACGTGAGCACCACCATCCGCCCACCTAGCCTGTCAAGCTGCCAGCCAGTTCTTTTACAGAGCACAGACAAAACATCCTGCATTCGTGAATTTAAAAACAGACATCAATTGCCTACTATGTGCCTTTCCATAAAAATCAACAAATAAAGAACCAACGTTTAGAGATTTTTCTTTGAGCATCTGCAAATACAAAGATAAACAGCTTACTGTAAGTAGGTCCAAAAGTGAGTCCAATATCTAGTAAATTGTATTGGCTGACTCTGTCAATGTGGTAAGGATAGCATGTCATCTTGAGACCCTTGGAGATCCTTATTAGTTATGCCAGTTAAGGCTACATATTTTATGTAAATATGTATATTTACATATTTCAGTAGATGATGCAGAGGCCCTTGGGGACATAAGGTGAACAATCCCTTATCATTGATGCCCTGGAGGACTGTCACATGATGTTGTCGTGCTGTGAAGACATGTTCCTGCCCGAAACCCCTAGAACTGCTGAGCTCAGAAGAGAGACAGTTTGCAGGGGCAGCTCAAGCCTTCCAGGAGTAACAAGTTTATTAAGATCCAGACTTGAGGCTAGGAAAGCTGTCAGGATAGACAGGCCTGGAGGCAGGGAAGCCTAAGGTGGGGTGGGGACTCAGGCTGCAACAGAGTATCTGGGGTCTGAGGATTTGGGAGAACTAAATCTAACAGGGTGCTTGGCTGGGGCGTGTGCTGAGCTCTGAGAGTAACAGCTGTTTACATAACTTTGATACTAGCTGACAATTCACTCTGCAGAGTACAAGCATTTACCCATCCAGGACCAGACTTTGGCAGGGATCAGGATCAGCCCTTGTGGCAGTGACCACATTGGTGCCCAGGGTGACCATCTGTGGTTTAAGAAGAGCACAGGCACGGGCTGGGGATGTGGCTCAAGCGGTAGCGTGCTCGCCTGGCATGCGTGCGGCCTGGGTTTGATCCTCAGCACCACATACAAACAAAGATGTTGTGTCCGCCAAAAGCTTATAAATAAATTAATTAATTAAAATTCTCTCTCTCTGTCTTTAAAAAAAAATTTTTTTTTAAAAAAAAGAAGAGCACAGGCAGGGTATGGAGGCCTTAAGAGGCGATTCTCCTGACCCAGTATTAAAAACCCATGGGTACTTGTGCAGGTAAGGTAAACATTAAAGCAAAAGTTTGGAATTTTAATTCCAAACTTGAGATGCGATTCAAACGTTAGAATCCTGATTCTTAAAAATAAACCAAAAAAAAAAAAAACAGGGTTTTTTGTTTTTTGTTTTGTTTTGTTTTTCCAGTCTAAATAGAGTGGACAGTTGGAGGAGGTTTGGCAAAACTTGGGGGGGGAAAGTGGAAAGGCTCCTTAGGAGCCTCCTTCCAGCCTACGGTCCTGGTCCCTGGAGGTCCCCACATCTCACTCCTCTCTCCAACCCCTCATCCTCGCCGTGCAGCGACATCTCTGTTGTGCCAGGCGTCGCAACCCACACAGGACTCCATACCCTCAGCCTGCCCAGCGAGCGTCACCTGGCCCGCATTGCCTCGCCATAATAATCTCATATATCAAAGCTGGGAGAGACCCGGCTCTGCTCCACGCTGAATATCATTATCAGAAGTCCCTCGCTCCCTCGGCTTCGTATGCAAACTCCTGAGCTCCCTGGAGAACTTCCAGAAGAAAGTGCCCTGCACCACGGACAATTTGTTATTTTGCGCGAGAGGACGCGGAGGCTCCACGGGGACCGAGCCAAGTCAACCATAGCCCGGAGCCGGCACCAACCCAGACTTCCACTGACACCTAGTGGACGCGCCGAGAACGACAGCTGATTCTGCGCGCTCCCCGGGGAAGCCGCTGGGGAGAGTCAAACCCCCACTGGTCCAGATGTTGACAAATATTCCAAAAGAGGAGAGAAGGGAAATAAATGTTGGGATTCACCAGCTCTTTAGGGCTAGACGAACCAACACTTCATGTTTAAGTATATGAACTTGGCAAGGGGAGAGAGAAATGAAGTCATAACTCTTCAATCCATCTCAGGATAAAGCCAGGGCATGAAGAAGAGGTAAGGAAGGAATAGAATCAAAAGCATAAGCTGGATTCAGCTTCACAGCACGCATGCCCCTGACCAAGGATTGAGTCCTAAACATACTCAAAAAACCTGTGAGAGAGTCACTGCAGCAGTATTTGAAATAGCAAGAAAAAAAAGCACTATATATTAATCTAGATGAAACATATTTTTGCCAGGTGTAGTGGTGCTCACCTGTAATCCCAAGGACTCTGAAGGCTGAGGAAGGAGATCACAAGTTCAAGGCCAGCCTGGACACCTTAGGGAAACACTATCTCAACTTAAAAATAAAAAGGGCTGGGGTATAGCTCAGTGGTAGAGTGCCCCTGGATTCAATCCCCAGTACTGATACCCGCCCCCCAATAAAAAGAAACCCACACTTTTCAAGCAATGTAACTCAGCTGAACATAATATAACTTTTTTAAAAATATTATTTAGTTGTAGTTGGACACAATACCTTTATTTTACTTATTTATATGTGGCGCTGAGGACTGAACCCAGGGCCTCCCACATGCTAGGCGAGTGCTCTACAGCTGAGCCATAACCCCAGCCCCCATAATAAAAATTTTATTGTTCCATAATTCAATTCTTCATCAGCTTACTCCATAGGTTCACTTTTAAGTCTTAGTACAAAGAGTATGGGGTGGGTGGAGGGGGAGAGAGACCTGTCATTCCTCAGGGTTTGGAGGATATTACAGAGAGGGTTGGGTGCATGCCCATTCCCCAGTCCTGATCAGATGTCTTCCATTCATGTCTGAGACGTTGCTGCGCTAGACAAGCAAGATGTGGGGCCTGGGCCCAGATCTTCACAGTCTTCCCACAGAGTGGACAAGCCCATTTCCAAAGAATCAGCACCCCTCCATCAAATTGCTCTGGGAGGAATTTATCAAGAGTGGTTTGGGCAGAAAGGCTCCCTCCCTGGCCTGACCTCCCTCCCCAGGAAAGCTGATACAGGACAAATTGGCTCAGTATCCTGAAAAGCCACAGTGCCAGGGCCCTCTTCAGACCCTCGCTCTCACAGAAACCTGAGCCAGGACTTTCAGATAAAAACATCAGGTGCAAACGCTGATGTCCCCCAGGCCAAGCCCTCCTTCAACAGGCTCAGAAGGCCCTGGGCCTCAAAGGTGCTGCTCACCAGCTCTTGTTCCCTCCTTTGGCTGCACCATCAGCCCAGACCCTGAAGTCCCAACAACCAATCAGGGGAGCAGGGAACAGGAAGAAGAACCTGGACACTACCCACCGGGGCCATGGGGCACCTAGACCCAGAGAGGCAACATGGATGCCTCGGGAACTGTAGTGCTTGACACAGGAGCAGCCCATGTAGCCACACCCCACAGGGCTCAGCACCCATGGGTCACCCCATGTGAAAGCAGAGCAGCTAATCAATCAGCAGAAAGTTCCATCCACTAGAATCATCGAGTACAGACCATACACCAGCCACTGCGCTAAGCACTTTACATGTATTATCTCATTTAACCTCTAGCCATTCTGATGTGGGAGGTATTATTATTAGTCCTAAGGAATTAAAGCTCAGAGAGAGGTTAAATAACTTGCCGAAGATCACACAGCTTTTAATGGTAGAGTCAGAACTCAAAACACAGGAGTCTGAGCCCATAAGCAGCACTCTTGGTTCCTCTGCTCGGCTGCCTCTGGCTCTGTGACTCTCCAGGATCTTGAGCTGGTCCACCCTGTATTGGCTCCCATGAGAGGTGTCTGCTGTTCTGGGTAGGAAAGAGCCTGAGCATCTCTGGGCCATACCTCCCAGGCAGTGAGGAGTGAAGGAAGACTTGCAGCACAGGAGAAAGAGACCCCAACCCCAGAGTCCAAGCAGGAGGACCCTCCCATACACCTGGCCCAAGATCCTCTGTTCCCTGGAGCAAGAACCCAGCATAAGACAAGGGACATTGAGGTGCCCACGTTCACACTGCAAAAATCCAGCTGCACCAGATGCATCTCTACACAGGAGCAGCCCTTTAGTGTTTCTATACCCAGACAACACCTACTGTGAAGCTCAGAGCTGCTTCTAATTCCTTTTTTTCTAACGTCAGACTACCACACCTCCCAGGAGAGCCTTCCCCAAGCACTTGAAGTGTTTTTGGAGTGAAGTGTGGGCACCTGTCCTTCTTAACCTTCCGAGGTGACTCTGCCATGCCACCTCATCTGCCCTTGACTTTCTCTTTGGTTCTTTCCTCCTGTACCTGTTTTGGAAGGAGTTATCTGTCACCCCCACACACACCCCACTCCTCACCACCCCAGCCCTTCAGAGCTTCCTGCAGTGGACACTCAGCTGCCCTCCGTTGATTGGTACCACTCTCCTGGCAAACCCAGCACCCTGACAACCCCCAGTGTCCTGACACCCCTACTGCTATCGCCTCTGGACACCCAGTACTGCAAAACCAAAATGCATCCCAAATCACATCCCAAAACGAACTCATCTTCTTTGTCCCCATGACCCTGGGCTGCTCCAGCTCCTTCCCTAGCATGTCAACCAAAAGCAGGACCAACTATATAATTTGTGAGCCCCTTTGTGCATGAGGTGGAAAAAGTGTCACCACAGGTATGGAGAATGTTTTTCCCTTCCTTTTCTGATCTCTTTCTAAGCTAGTCGCCATGATTTTTATTTGATATTTAATAGTGTTCTAAGTGAAAAAGAGAAACTTTTTTTAGTTACTGGTATCAATTTTACTGCTCATCTTTATATTGTGCAGTTTCAATTTTAAATGCAAACGTCAGAGCATTTAGCAGGTGTGCAGAACCATGGGAATCACATAATTCTTATTTCATGGCTTGTCCCTGTGGGGTGCCAGGAGCTGGCCAGAGGCAAAAACAAGGCAGATTCAGGAAGTATGGAAGGAGGAAGGGAGGATTCCCCCAAGCATGACTAGCAAGGGAGAATTCCCAGCCACAGGTACCTAAGGGCTCTGTCCTATGACAGTCCAACCTGCCAGCCAGCTGGCCTGCCAATGCACCTCAACTCACCTGGGAGTAGGGTTAAGGAAAGTCAAGCTAGGCATTTCTCCTTCTGGTGGATCAGGCTCCAACCCATAGCAGATGGATGATCTGACCTCTAAACCTCCATGTGGGAGGCCCTTGGTACCTGGATCATGGGTGGTGAGAGGTTCAGACACTTTATGGTAATGCCATCCTGGGTTGGGGCTAGCTACCACCCCACCATGCCCCAAGACAAAAATGTGTGATCAACAAATCTTCCCTAGGCCCGTACCCAGGGGTCCCTGTGGAGATAACCATGGTGGTTCTGGGGTGAAGGAGGGAAGAGGCGGCCAATTGGAAGAGGACAAGAAACAGGTTTGGGTGGAGCTGAGAACCTGTGCCAAGGAGGCAGCACGGGGGGATCTAACATGAGCTGAAGCTGCAGGCCCAGGCATGAGCACGAGGGACTTCTCTTAGAAAAGACAATAAAAAGATAAAAGTGTTAAGAGTATCAAAACAGCAACCAAAAGAGCATTGAACTGCAGAGGGAAGGAGGCCTCCTGACTCAGGTCCGCGCTGGCACATACCTGTGAAGGTGGCCCTGACCACACTCCTCTGGGACACCTCGCCTGGATGGTGGCAGCCACCGGACTCCTCTCCCTTCCTTGGGTCACCCCTCCAGTCCATGGCTCTGCTGCCAGCTGCATCTAGGGTAATCCTTCTCCTGGAATCCAAGGCCCTACCTGATTGGGGCCACCCTGCCCCTCCACCCTGGGCTGCTGCTCAGCCTCCTGTCTGCTCCAGGGGACCAAGAGAGCATCTGCACAGCTGAGAAGGGTCAGGACAAGTGGCTGCATCCTGCCCACACTTCGTACTGCCTCCACTGGACCTTGGGCTTGGGACTCCCTGGGAGAGCTACTTTCAGATTCCTCACCCCCTCTCATGGTGGAGCTGGCCTTCATGCCTTGGTTGCACCCCCATGGTCCTGCCTGAGCCAAATACCCTTGACCCAGGATGGACACCCAACCCATGCACTGGCTCAGGCAGATTCTCTTTCAAAAGAATTTGAACCAAAGGACCCAGAATTTGATCATGGATGGTCCCTGGAACTGAGAAAGACAGGAGCTAGGCTGGGAGGGGTTCGTGAAGGCCTTGGGAGGTGCTGAGAAAGAACAAAGAATCAGTCCCATAGAGGGAAGAAGCAACAGAGAGGACAGGCCACAAGGTCAGAGAGAGAGGACAGAGCTGCTCTGGCTATCCAAGGCAGCGGGCAGGGCTGTCCCATGTCCTGTGAGAAGGCAAGTTGAAATGACTCAGCACCAGTTTTAAGAAAAAGAATGCAGCAGGGTGTAGTGACACATGTCTATAATCCCAGGGACTTGAGAGGCCAAGGTAGGAGGATAGAAAGTTCAAGGCCAGCCTCAGCAATTTAGCAAGACCTGTCTCAAAATAAAAAATAAAAAAGGCTGGGGATGTAGCTCAGTAGTAGGGCACCCCTGCAGGGGGAGCGGGATCCAAATTTAGTTTCAAAAGTGAATATTTAGTTAGAAATACAAAAGTAAATCATAATGGTACAGATACACTATTTGACACACCTCTGTAGTATCAGTTTTCTGACACTAGACAGCGCTTTCCAATCTCCTCTTCATATATGGACTCTGTAGTCACTGTTTTTAGATGAAAAGGTAATTTAATCTTCCCTCTAAACCTAGTTGATGAAAATTTGCCATTTGTTACTGATAGCTTAGACAAGTTCCTCTTATTTCCACAGTAGACATGGTTATATCATGTACACTTTTAGAATTGTTATCAAATTTGGAGGAAAAAAAAACCTTTAAAAAATTTCCTTTACAAGTCAACTGCAAGTATTGGAGGCACTTCCCATTCTGAGCATGTATGTGTGCTCTGACTGAAGCTAAAGTTTTAAACATTCTTTGAACTAATAACATTCATTACCCAGTTTGTCATTTTGTGGGACTTATTATGAGGTTTGTATTCACTTGTTTCTTAGGAGAAAACTTCCTTTTTGATCCATAGTGTGGACATGAGACAGACAAAAAATTGTTTTCAACAGAACTTTTGCTGATACTTATTGTTCTCCATATATAGAAAGAAAGGACAGGGACTGACCCTCAGTCAGAAGTCAGGATCCATTGAACCTCAACTCCTAAGCAATAGTTTTATTTTTTTAATATTTATTTTTTAGTTATAGGTGGACACATGTCTTTATTTTTATGTGGTGCTGAGGTTCGAACCCAGTGCCTCACGCATGCTAGGCAAGCGCTCTACCTCTGAGCCACAATCCCAGCCCCTAACCATTAATTTTATTGGTTCTCTTAATGCATGAGTCTGATCAAATATATCCCAGTTGAATTTTAATATTTTATGTGGCATTGCTCTTTCTTCCCCCAACTCCATCCTCAGTGCTGAACCCAGGGCCTCACACATGCATGGCAAGTGTGAGCTCTACCACGGATCTCTATCCCCAATCCCACTGTCTGTCTCCAAGTCACAGTTTACAAGGTCGGTCAACTTATATTCCCCTTGTATTTGTGTTTCCAGTTTCTGTTTTCTTCATTTATACAGTGTTTAAGTTTGTAATCCTGATATTGATAAGAGACTCACCAAATACACCCCCACCTTCTCTTAGAGTACTTGATGTCAACTTGTTCTCTTTCCATGTACCATTTTGGACTCATGACTTTTCAGATTTACTGTATGCTAGTTGACCTCAGCTAGTGTTTGATTTCTGACACTCAGGTTATCTCAACTCTGGGCAGCAGGACCCCGTTTTAGATTGGCTCCTGTGCCCTGTGCATTTCACTAATTTATTGATTTCTAGCCTTGTTGTTCACTGTTCATGTTCACCTTGCACTTCCAGCTCATTATGTGGAAACTTCCATTTCTCCCAAGGTTCTTCCAGTGGGAAAGAATATGAAAGAAAAGAATATGGGAGCCACAATGGATTGTGAATGACACAGCTCCCTGGTCATTTTAATAGACACAGATAAAAAAAAAAAAACTATGTGCTTTTAATGTACTATTTTTGTTCTCTTAAAAGCATGAGTTCATATTGATTTTTCCAGTCCAGTTCTAAAAAAAAAACTCAAACTCTTCATTCTACAATTGTAGTTCCTTTTCTCTTATGCAAAAAAAATTCTAGATTTCTAACCAAGTAAACATAATTATTTATTTATCTTTATCATCTGAAAAACAAATTGTTCTAAGATAGCATTACAACATCATCCAACAATCCAATAAATGTTCCAGTTATCAAATAAAGTTCAACTCTTCTAATTCTTATTTTTGTTGGTTTTCAGACTGCACTCCACTAAGGATTTGGAAAAACTCTCTTTGCCCTAGAGTCACTCGTCATCTCTCATTCTCTGGCTCTATGAGTCTTTGTCTGGTACCGGGATTTGGTTCAACTGTTTTCTGGTGATTTAAGTTTGAGGGCCCTGGCATCAGAATGGTTAGCCAACCAAAGCTCTTAGAAGTGGACACTCTACCTACTGCAAGATGGCAGAGAAACCTCCAACAGAACAATGGCCAAAATTCTCCCATGGTGATCGCACTTCATTTGTCCATCATCAGGGGCTAATACACAGGGATAAGATCATGATTGGCTCACACAATATCTAGCTGAATGAACAATTCTGCCCACCCCCCATCTAATCTATCTTTTCCTTTGTTACTTTCATAGGTTGAGGGGGGATGTCTTTTTTTTAAAGGACTGTTCTTATTTTCCAATTTTTTAAATTTATCTTGCTTCTTTTGTGAGCTATAAACTCTCCCACCGGTTGTAATATTCAACTTAATAAACCAGTGCATTGTATTGTGCATGGTTACATCAAGGTCCATAGAGAAAAACTGAAACGTTCTCCCAGTTAGGAGTTTGGGGGAGGGGGATTGCCAAGAATTAAACCCAGGGGCACTCAACTACTGAGCCACATCCCTAGCCCTATTTTGTATTTTATTTGAAGACAGGGTCTCACTGAGTTGCTTAGTGCCTCGCTTTTGCTGAGGCTGGCTTTGAACTCGTGATCCTCCCATTTAGGCTTCCAAGCCACTGGGATTACAGGCATGCACTACTGCACCTAGCAGTAGTATCTTGAACCCAAAACTAGTCAAAGTTTTTAATTTTCTCACAGGGAGATCATATTCTTTATAATTAACCCAAAAATGTACTTTAAGTACAGTATACTAAGATGTTTTTGTGTACTCTCTTTTGATTTATAAATCAAAATTCAGATTTAGCTTTATATATGTTTCATTTTGTCCTTATTTTGATCATAGAGATCAACACTGTACAGAATGTATATTCTCAGAAGTCTTTGGAAAGCACAATTACCAATCACCTTAATTTTATAGAAAATTCAAAGTTCCCAAAGCCAAATAAGAATGTCATAAAATATAACAGTTACATTTAAAGTTTAAATGAAAAAATATATAACCAGATATATCAAATTATATCATGATGAATTTTTTCATGGACTGAAAAATGTATCAGATTATTTCACCTTTACATCATTTCAGAAAGTTAAAATGGAAGCTTTTCTATAGAATCCTACAACGTCCAAATTATGTGAGTTCTAACAGAACCAGCTCATAAGAGACCCCAGTGTTTAAAATCATAGCACACACCATCGGACCACAGCTGTAGCTATTTAGTATTAGTGGAGAAATCCAAATACTTCCCTGGAATAAATTATGGCAGACCCCAAATTCCTGACTTAGCATTCTGTAGGAGCTGCATCTGTGATTTTAAAGAAAACCATAAAATCATCTTCTTTGAACTAGAAGCAAATTAATGTCATCTGGTTTTAATTATTCATATATCATGCCTTTTTAAAGTTTAAATTAGCATTTAGTTCCAAAAAAAATCCCAATTTTGCAATAAATCCTTTAGGTGGGAAATGACTATTTAAATGAGTCATGAGGGGGCTGGGGATGTGGCTCAAGCGGTAGCACGCTCGCCTGGCATGCATGCGGCTCAGGTTCGATCCTCAGCACCACATGCAAACAAAGATGTTGTGTCCGCTGAAAACTAAAAATAAATAATAAAAAATTTTAAAAAATAAAAAATAAATGAGTCATTAGCCAAGAAAAGAGTGGGCCCCTCTTCCTCATGTCCCTCACCACCGCCCCCCCCCAAAATTCAGCTTTTGATTTTCAGCAACATGTTTAGAACCACACCTCAGGCCATCAATTCTTCATTGTGAGGCTTCTTGTCAACTCAAAGTCAAACTCCTTCAGACTTCAAAACTCTTAGAAAAGGAAAAAAATTGAGAGTAAAAGAAGAGAGGGATGGAGGGAGGTAGACAGGCAGGAGAAGAGGAGAGAAAAAAGAAAAGGCAGAGAATTACTTGTTTCAAAACAGTGCAATTTGTAGCCAGGAGTGGTGGTGCTCACCTGTAATCCCAGCAGCTGGGGAGGCTGAGGCAGGAGGATCACAAGTTCAAAGCCAGCCTCAGCTATTTAGTGAGGTCCTAAACAACTTAGTGAGACTTGTCTCAAAATAAAAAACTAAAATATGTGGCTCAGTGGTTAAGCAACTCTGGACAATCCCAGGTGCAGTTTGTATATGCTTTTAATCCCACACAGACATGTACAATCAGTCTATAGGGCTAAAGAGCAATAATCCATAATCAATAAGGTAAACAAAAGCAAATTCAACACATTTCAGACTTTTTACACTTACAGCCTCACTGTTTGCTGGGATGGCATATTTCCAAGCAGATGACTCCCTGATGTCTCTTAATATTACTTTTAATTTAGTAAATTTCAAGTGCTAAGAACCTGCCAATTTTTTGTAAGTAGAAAAATCCTTTTATCTGAAAAAGAGATCACCTCGTAAACTAAAGCTGAACTTAAAGTTATATTTATATTTAAATTTCAGCATTACTTGCTACCATATGCTAAATTAAAACTCTTCACTCATTAAAATACAGTAATTGCACCAGGCTCAGTGGCCCAAGCCTATAATCCTAGTGATTTGGGAGATTGAAGCAGGAAGGTGGCAAATTTGAGACCAGTCTCAGCAATTTAGTGTTGACCCTATCTCAAAATAAAAAATATAAAAGACTGGGGATGTAGCTGGGTGGTAGAGCATCCCTGAGTTCATTCTCTGGTACAGCAAAATCAATTAATTAATTGATTGATTGATTGATTATATACCATCATTATCTCCCCCCCCCCCGCCATAATCCAGGCCTAATCTGAGGGAGGGGTTCGTTGTAATCTATTTCCAGTTGCAAGACTCAAAATTTAAGGTGAGGCAGTGGAGGAAGGAGTGCGGATGAAGTAGCTTCACCTGGGAAAGCCCTCAGGATGACGTAGTTGGTAGGTTGGCCGTAGGTGTCACCCCACCAGGGACCCCTTTCCGGGTTGTGATCTCCTAAGGCTGGAGATCCGAGAGCATGTTTCCTAGGCTTAATCTTTTTTATTGTTGTTTTGGGTTGGTGTTGGTTTTGAGGTGCCAGGCATCTAACCAAGGCCTGCACATTGTTTGTGGGCGTCATCTTACACTGAGGCGATTTGATGAAAGACTCAGCTGGTGTCTCCAGTGGTATTTGGAGGCGCGTGGCCTCTTGGTAGATGGGCAGTTTTCAGTACAAGAGCAAAATGCAGGACCTAATGAGGTTTGCTGGGGCACTCGTTTTTCCAAGGTTCCAGGTTTTTTAAAAGTCGTTTTAAAATTGTCTTCAATGGGGTGCAGTGGAGGGACCAGGAACCTCCTCCACAGCCTGGGGGCCTGGACTTCGCTCCTAGGTGCGGGAGAGGGCAGCCTCTCACTGAAGGAGGCAAAGAGGAAGCGCTGTCCTCTGGTTGCGAGCCTCATTCTCCACTTCAAGCAGGTGTGGGTTTTCCAGGCTCACTTGGTTTGTCCCGAACTTGAGGACCTGAGGGTCCCAGGAGCGAGAAAAAGAAGGCCATAGTTTGGGATCAGCTCTGATGTTTCTGGTCCCAATTTCACAGACTAGGTGTCACAGTGGCGCCCCCTAGTGATCCGTAGCCAGAGGAACACCCCCCAGAAAGTCAGTCTAATCCAGGATGGTTGGAAATGGGACACACAGCAAGAAAGACATCAAAAGACGTCTTTTTCTTCTTCTTCTTCTTTTTTTTAGAAGTTGGGAATAGCATCACAGTACACAGGGCGAGCCAGGCACTCTGTGATGCCCCCAATGTGCCAGGGACAGATAGAACACAGACACAGAGCTAAGAGACAGGCCACTAAGGTCTCAATTCACTACTGACAATGAAAGTTTATTAGAGGCAAAGCCCGTGGGAATTTTCCAAATGACTCCTCATTCTGGGAAAATGGTCAGAGTCTTCCTTTATCCCCGGAGGCCCAGGGAGTTTCATTGCGCTCGGGAACAGCAGAGGGAATTTTCCAGAACTCACCACAAGGTGGCGCCAGACACCCATGGACGTCATGAGGTCCTCCAATCCAGGTGGCCCCAGAAGCTGGCGCTGGAAACTCAAAGAGATCATCAGCATTTACATAGTCAAAGGCCAAAGGATAAAATAAGGCGCGGAGGAAATAAGAAAAGACACCCTTTTTAAAGAGATGGGGAGGAGTGGCAGAGAGTGTCTACAAAAGGAACTCAAAAGAACTTTGCCATAGGACCTCTTGGCAGGACACGATGTAGGCGCGGGCAGACTGGAGATGGCCTCTGGAGAGGCTGTACAGACCTTCAGGTGGAAGAGGGCAGTGACTGGGGCCAGAGATTGGTGGTGAAGGAGAAAACACGTTCTGAATTGTGCATTTACATTTACTAGTAGTTTTTACTGACACAATAAATGAGTTAATAAGCCCAACCCAACTGAAATACATTCTATTCAATTATTCTTTGAAAATTCATCTTGTCAGCCCTTGTTGGATATCATTAGGGACTGATGAATTCAAATGTATTGTACCAATTGATGCCAGCCAACCCTCTCCTGATGTTCCCACTGCCAAACCTTTAGCTAGTAGGAGCATTTTGTATAGATGGGTTGTGGATAAGTTTGAATGACTCAATTATTTAAAGCTTTGTTTTATGATCCAACAAAGTATAGGTGTTCTAGAATCACCTTGTACCTTTCAGCCCCCAGACTTGTAGAAAAATAGCATCGGAAACCAAAATCTGGGAATCGGGGTGCATTTTGGCAGTGACATTTCTAATGGGCTGTTTCAGTGGGGAATAAAAAGCCAAAATATGTTTGATTTACTGTTTTATGCAAACATGACTACATATTAACTTGTTTGATTCAGTCATAACCACATACAGTTCTTATTCAAACTGTGAGATCAACAACTGACCCTCCTTTTCACTAATCCTGAAAGCTAGGTTCCCAACAAAATAAACAATTATTTCTTGCTCTAACTGATAATTTAGGAGAATAGCATTTTTAAATGAACTATCAATATTAACAGTGCAAATACTGAACAACATTTTTGCATTAGTCTACATACCTCCAAACATTTGTTGCCAAATTGCTTTGTTATTGAATCACTGGTAATTTGTCACACTGTATGGCTATGAAAAAAAACTTACCCAACAGATATCTTAGGTTCCATTGTTTGTGTTCACTTTCATTTTGAGAAAGCTTCAACCGGCCGCCAGGCCCCATTTTTCTACTCTACCTTTCATTTTTCCATAAGCCTCATAAACTCCCAATATACTAATTCACTAAATAATATACTTCTTTATTATCACATTATTAGTATTTTTCCCTTGTCCTGTTGGAACATAATCCTCTTGGAACAGAGGACAGTGGGAGATGTTCCCTGAAGGCAAAATCAGGACAGCTGGGCTTGACTCTGGGGCATCCAGGGGACAGCTCCTGGGTGGGCAGCGGCAAAAGCTGCAGGAGACATCACTGAAACCAAGGAAGCCACCCTGGGCTGCTCACAGACACCCAGTGCCCTCCAACTCTTCCCCAGAAGCCTGTAGGTCTCAATGATGGCTGTGAGAGGAAAGCCAAGGATGACCAGGCTCCTGGGCCTGGTAACTGAGCATCTGGAAGGCTAAAGCTTCCAGAAGAAGCATGAAGTCAGAGCTATGCCTTATAACTAGGGTAAGCTCACTCCTGGCTCACCAGAATAATCCCAGTTGATAGCTCTTGTCCTGTTATCATTAAATGCACCCCACGTCCACTTGTTAGAGCGTCCCAACTTAAAGGAACAAGTGACAGGGATAAATTAATTGGAGGGAGAGGCTCCAGGAGGGAGGAAATCTTCAGCTACAGAGGAGGCAGCCCCTCTATGATCAAGAACTAATTCAGTGTCTGGTGCATGGTTGGGGCTCAATAAACACATGTGTTGGGGACATGGGGAGACAACAGAGAACTGAGAGAAATTTCCATGTACCTATACAGGCTAGCAAAAATGGATGGAATCCTGTGAGAGATTCAAGCAGAGGAGGTCAGAGGTCATTTCTTGGTTCTGGGCTTGGCCAGGTGACGGAGGGACGATACTCACAGATTAAAGAGGCAGGGAAGAGGAAGGATCAAGGATGGCCCATGTAGTCGTGTGGTCTTTATTTTTTATAAAATGAACATGTTTCCAGTTCAGGCACAATATAAAATTCACACATACTCTCCATAAAGGAGTCAAAACCAACAAGAAGAACATAAAGGCAAAGCTCTTAGGATATCTCATCCCTGGACACAGCCCCTCCCCAATCTACTTGAGACCCTGCCAGGTGGAGAGAGGATGGTGGGGTGGTGGTGTTACAAAGGGGAAAACATCTGGTTGAGGCAGTTAGACTGTCCCCACCACAGGCTGGCTGGAAGGGCCAGGAAGTGGGGGTAGAGAGGAACCCACTCAGAGGCTCCAGACCTGGGAGGGAGTGGGGAATAAAAAGGTACAGGTCTTGCTCAACAATCAATCCTTCACTCCTCAAGAAACTTCCTCCCTCCACTCCTTCTCTAGCCTTAGGCTTTCTTCTTCACCTGGTTGGGGAGAGGAGTGAGTAGGGGCTTCCAGAGTTGAGAACAGGAAAAGCAGAGTAGAAGAGGCAGAGTCTGATCTCTGAGTGGAATGCCTAAAGGAAAAGGAAGTACCCACAGAAATCCTATGGAAAGGGGCCTCTGGGAAAAACCAAGAGCGCCCTGCTCAGGTGATCTTGTTGCCTCCTGACTCAACTGGAGCTCTTGTACAATAGAAGCTGTCCCCAAGCAAGCAGCCTGTGGCTAGGGGCTGAAGCATGAAGCCAGAGCTGTGTGTACTTTATGTTTCTCTGGACCTAAGGCTGGTGATGTAACTAAAACCCCGAAGCCCGCTTTTTTTGCAGGAACCAAAAAGACTACCCCTTTTGATTTTTACTTCTGCACTTTGACAACTTCACAGGAAAAACAGACGCTACAAACATTACACTTGGAACTGACCACCTCCTGCCCTCTCGTCACACAACACACATATTACCTGCCATCCTCAGGATGTGCACACAGTCCACACTTGATGGTGTTTTGTGGATCTCCAGCACTGGTGCACATCCTATGTTGGGGGGCTGTGGCCTTCCAGTTCACCCACCATGGCTTGCTGAGCCCTCCACCTCTGCATAGGCATTTAGCTTGAAGGGAGATCAACACTTGCTCCCATCCTTCCTTTCCTCTTCCATTTCCTCTGGGAAAGCGGGGAGCCCAAGCCAACTCATGTGTGGCCTTTGGTCCTTCTTACTACACATTTATATCCTGCTCTCCAGGAGCACTGGCCTTTCCCAGCATGAATGCCACCCGCAGTCCTGCAAGTGCTGAATGTATTTACATACATAGAAAGAGAGACAGAGAGCAGAGACAGGTGAGTAATTAATCCCCATTGCAGATGAGAAATCTGAGGACCAGAGGGATGAAGTCACTTTCCCCAGGGTCACTCAGCTAGCAAATGTCAGCTCCGGGTCTGGAAGTCACATCTCCTGAACTCTCACCAGTGCCACTGGCATGACACTCAGCCTCTGACAGTTGCTTCCGCACATGGACATGGCAGGCTCTTCATACTTCTCTTGTCCTTCATCCATGGAGGAAAACAGGAACACAGCCTCACCCCTCACCAGTCCTGTGTCCTGCAGGCCAGTCTGTGGGCCCTTCCTCAGGTCTAGATCCAGGCCTTGAAGAGTTCCTCAGAAGATAGCACAGCTGTGGCACAGACATCCACCTCTTCCCTTCTGCAGCTGATTACCTTCTGGGGTGAATTGGTTATTTTCTGAAAATTAATTTTCATCAATAATTATTAGATGTCACTAGTAGAAAGCAGTGAGAGTAAAGAATGTCACAAAAATCCCAATTATTTGATGAAATTTCAAGCTGTTAAAAAAAATCCCAAAGACAATTCCAACCCCTAGATCAGCGACTTCCAGCATTTGCTGAGGTCATCTCCCAGTTTACTGCCAAGCTATTCCCTCCAGGCCCTGATGCATCAGTGCTCCAAAATTACAGAATTCTGGAGGGGGGAGGGAACTAACCATTTTCCACCAAGAGCTTAAGAACAATGAACTAGTCTAAGATGCTTCATGAACAGCAGCTATCACAGTGCCAAGTCCAGAGAAGGTGCTCATAAATGCAGTCTCTTTCTTACTCATATTTTTTTCCTGAGACCCTGGTGCATAATCATTGCTAGTTGCAAACATGCAGATACCCATTTTTTCAAAGTGACTTCATTGCTAGTCTGCTCACCTCCACAAATTCTCTGTGTTCTTCTATAGTTACCTCCCACTGACCTCCTGGTCATCACTCCTAAAGTACATGCACACAAATGAACAGGCATGATGGTTTCCCCCACCTTGTTCTCCTAGACATCAGCATCATCCAGCCAATCACCCTTGATCCTGTTTCTAAAGAGGCAGCTTCAGGGGTTTACTCTTGGTGTCCACCAGCCAATAAGAAAAGATATCACACAAGAAGGGCTCTCTGAGCAGGAGTGTTAGCCTGGAGCAGCCATCAATTCACCACTGCTGGTCCTAGTCAGATTCTCAGGACACTGGCTGTCAAACCTGTACTGGTTTGCTTGATTATTTTAAATCCTAGAGCAGTGCTGTCCAATGAAAGCAATGAGAGCCACATATACAATTTTTAAAATCTAGCAGCACATTTTAAAAAGTAAAAAGAAATAGGTGGAGTTATTGTAGTGATATACTTTATTTAACAGATACACCAAAATATTGTCATTTAACATGCAGTAAAAAATTACTGAAAATTTTCAAATCTTTTGTACTGTCCTCCCAATCTATCACATATGACTATAACGGATAGCACAATTCTAAAACATCTAAATTAAATAATCCCAGCAGCTCTGGAGGCTGAAGCAGGAGGATTGCAAGTTCAAAGCCAGGCTCAGCAAAAGCAGTGTGCTAAGCAACTCAGTGAGAACCTGTCTCTAAATAAAATACAAAATAGGGCTGGGTATGTGGCTCAGTGGCCAAGTGCCACTGAGTTCAGTCTCTGGTACCCCTCAAAAAAAAAAATTAAACATTGTTGTACAATTAGAACGAACTTTCAAGCAAGGTTCCAATGATATTTTTAAAATATGTGTTATCATTTTTTTTAATTTAGTTGTAGTTTATTTATTTTATTTGTTTTTATTTTTATGTGGTGCCAGATCAAACCCAGTGCCTCATGCATGCTAGGCAAGTGCTCTACCACTGAGCCACAACCCAGGCCCCCCAAAATATGTTTTCAATATTTAAAAATCATGAGATTTCTCATAAGGATCTGAACTTCTAGGTTTCCTATTTACAACTTGGAGATCTCAGGCTGGGGTGTAGCTCGGTGGGAAAATGCATGTCTAGTTGGGTTTGATCCCCAGCACTGCAAAAAATAAATAAATGAATCTTGGAGGTCTGGCAGCACTGGCTCAGACCTTGGTGGCAACCTTCTGGAGCTAAAAAGCAGCTGCTTTCTTTAGATGGAATGATTTTCCCTGGGTCCATCACCTCTCCTTATTGAGTGATGGTCATTGTACTGCATTGACATTTTTTTCCAGTACCTATTTGACCCCCAAAAGCATCTGAACTCACAACTGCCACTTTCTGTGAAGCAAACAAGGCCACATTGGGGGTGGTCCATTGTTACTAACTTGGGGCCATCTCTATGCTTGCCACCCACCTTATAGTAGAATATGACAGCAAGAAAAGAAAGAATGAAGTCAGTCACAGAAAGGAAAGGAAGACCCTTTAGCACCAAAGCCCCATCCCTGGGAAGCAACTATGGATGAAAGACATGGGGAAAAATTATATTTTTAAATAGAGAATATACACTGGACCGAATTAACATGATTTTCCTTGCATGGGTACTTTTGCTTTGACTGTTACATGGTGATATAAACTTTAATGGAAAAGAATTCTTCATGGCACATTTCAGAGTGCAGCCATCCCAATTGTAAAATTGTAGATATAGACATGTAACGTTTCACCCACACAGATAAATTAAGCACAAACCTGGAAGGACATTTTGGAGAATTGCCAAGGATTTCCGATTGGTAATTTTCTACGGTTTAATTGGCTAGATGAGTGGATTTTGCAAGGCTGACTGGAAATCGCTTTTTTTTTTTTTAACAGTTTCGAGGATTATGTGTAAATAATGCAAATGTCGGAGAGAAGCTAGGTTCTGCTGAGAGAAGGGGGATAGTGGTAGTGATGCCCGGCTCCAGAATGTGTTTGGGATTTAATGGACACTGATGATCTATCTCTCACACAGCACTGTGGGGAAATGCATTGACTCAGAGAATTTGTCCACTTTAGAAATCCAGGGGAGAAAACAGAATAGAAGTTGGAATATCCAGGGAGGCTCTGGAGAGGTGGCCAGATGCACCGTGTGGGAACTGCTGGCTTCTGCTTCTCCCCACCATGGCACGGACACATCCCCACCATGGCCCGGGCACACTCACTCCTGTGCTCTGTGTTCCCTGGAGTAGAATAAGAATCCTAGGCTAGTGCAGAGCTAGGAACACCGGCAGGGACCCCTAGTCTTTGGGAGTCACTATGAAGTCCAAATTGCCCCCCATGTCCCCACGCCATACCCACCAAAGACAAAGCATAGTCCAGACTTCCCATATTCCCACACATGCTCTTTACCCTGATGCCCTTGGCAGATAAGTTGAATATGTTGTGTTGGAGTATGTTATTGGATGTAGCCACTGTTGGAACTGTAGAAAGGGACCAAGAAGGTTCAGCAGGACAGTTCAGAAGAGAAAAACTGTATATGACTCCTGAAATGGCAAGCATCCTGGGCTGGGCAAACACCAGGTTGTGTTCATGCCAGATCCTGGGAGAAAGCAGAGGTGGCCTCAGGGAGGTGCCTATACCCTGGAGAAGGGAGATCTCTCCTAGACCCTCTGATTAGAAATTGCTGTGGTTTGAATATGTTCTCCCAAAAGCATGTATTAGAAACTGAATTCCCAAGGCAACAGCCTTAAGGTGGGACCTTTGAGAGATGATTAGCTGAGGGCTCTGCTTTCACCAATGGATTGATGCAGATCGTAAAAGGACTTGAGAATGGGAAGAGAGAACCTACAGAATAGGAGAAAATCTGTGCTGCTTCTTCTGACAGAGGATTAATAGCCAGAATATATAAAGAACTCAAAAAATTCAGCATCAAAAAAACTCAGCCAGGCTCTGTGGTGCATGCCTGTAATCCCAGCAGCTAGGAAGGCTGAGGCAGGAGGATCCCAAGTTTAAAGCCAGCCTCAGCAAAAGCGTGGTGCTAAGCAACTCAGTGAGACCCTGTCTCTAAATAAAATGCAAAATAGGGCTGGGGATGTGGCTCAGTGGTTGAGTGTCCCTGTATTCAATCCCTGGTATCCCCCCCCCGCAAAAAAAAAACCCTCAATTTATAAATGGGCAAATGAATTAAACAGATGTCTCAAAAGAAAAAAATGCAAATGGCCAAAAAATACATTAAAAAATGTTCAACATAATTAGCAATTGAAGAAATGCAAACCAAAACTAAAATGAGATTTCATCTCACTCCAGTTAGAATGGCAACATCAAGCACACAAACAATAATAAATGCTGAAGAGGATGTGGAGAGAAAGGAACACTTCTACACTGTTAGTAGGATTGTATATTACTACAGCCACTATGGAAATCAGCACGGAGATTCCTCAAAAGACTAAGAATGAAACCACCATATGACCCAGCTATACCACTCCTAGTATTTATCCTGAAGAATTAGTTGTTATACTATACTGATCCATGCACACCCATGTTTATAGCAGCACAATTCACAATAGCCAAACTGTGGAACCAGCCTAGGTGTCCATCAATGGATGAATGGATAAAGAAAATGTGGTATATATATACAATGGAGTTTCAGCCAGTCGTAAAGAATGGAACTTAAGAATATTATGGTAAGCAAAATAAGTCAAACCCAAAGGTCATATTTTCCTCAGAACCAAATGAACTTCTATTGTTTATGAATTATCCAATCTGTGATATTCTATTCTAGCAATACAGACTGAGACAGAAGTGGAGTCCTATAGGTGTTCTTCCCTAAAAACCGAAAAACCCACAAAAGCATGCCATGCCCACCTAAGGCCTAAGGTACAGCCCTCTGATCAGTGTCATGCTGCAAGAAAAGAGGAAGCTTATTTACCAAGGTGTCTGGGAGGACCACCACGGGGCAGCAGGAGTACCGGAGCAGCTGACCCATTTTCCAGATGGAGAACGGCACAACCACGAGGATCAGCATGAAGCCAAGGAAGGCAAACAGGGCCAGGGCCAGTGGGAGAGCCTCTTCTGGAGACAGAAAGACAAGAAGACGCTTAGAAACCACAATGAAGGGGAAGCCTCCAAGCCCAGGCCTCCCCTGACCCCTGGAGTTGGCTCCGAATGTCAATCAAGACGGCAAAAGCCAGAAACCTGAGATTTGATATGTGCCCTGGTGACCAAAATTACCGCCATTTTTCTAAAATCTAAATTTTAGATTTAATCTAGAAAATCTAGATTAAGGTATGGTTTCCAGAAAGCTCCAGGGAAGATTAAAATCTCTTTCTCGGGAAGGGGAAGGGAGGAGCATTGTGTGTGAAGGCAAGAGTGGTGTTAGCACATACCTGGCACAGCTGCCAGAGGAAGGCAGGGGGCCAGGCCCCAGAACGGGCTGGGTGGTAACTGAAAACAAAGTGTTTCGCAATTTGCTCTTGGCACTGATCCATCTTATGGAGGAGAATATTAAGTCCGGAAAACAGTCACATAATAACTATGCTATATCAAGCCCCTGTTATGTGGCTCCTCCTTCCAGCTCTATGCTGGGGGCTGGGTGGTAAATCCCTGTTCTTTGCAATGGGCATGAGTTTCTCTGCTTTTATAAGATGATTCTATGCTCAGAATGGTTAGGCAATTTACCCCAGGTCACACAGATAGGGTTAGCTCCAAAGCCCATAATTATTGTAATTGTAAATGTAGCAGAAAGGAACAGACCTGGGCATCTGGAAATGCAGAAAGGAAATGCAATACTTTCCCATCTCTGTTCTGTGTAACCTGGAGTAACTCATTTAAGCCCCCCTGGTCGGGCAGTTTGCTCACAATGTGAAGGGTAACCTAGCCAGGGAGGTTGTAGAGAAGCTGGTAGTCAAACATGTGGCTGGGGCCATGCATATTGTTTCAAAGATTTTGAAAAATATTTTAGCAGTGTACATTGAGAGATACACAAATGTTCATACCCTTTCAATCCACTCCTGTGATTTCAATTCCAAAAAAATAATTCCAAGGAAGGAAACAATTATATGCATCAGTCTGTTCATGGAAACATCTGGAATACAGCACATGCCACCCACTGATACCATCCCATCTTTTGCTTGTTGGGAGTCTGTCTCCACTAGAGGAGAAATTCTTGAGGGCAGGGATTTCCCTGCTGTATCCAAGTGCACAGGCCAGGATTTGGCACACAGTGAGTACTCAGTAAATATTCATTTAATAAAAGAATGAACATCATCTTCAAAAGCAAATGGAAGCTGGGTGTGGTGGCGCCTGCCTGTAATCCTAGTGGATAGGGAGGCTTAGGCAGGAGAATCACAAGTTCAAAGCCAGCCTCAGCAAAAGCAAAGTGCTAAGCAACTCAGTAAGACCCTGTCTCTAAGTAAAATGTAAAATAGGGCTGGAGACGTGACTCAGTGGTTGAGTACCCCTAAATTCAATCCCTGATACCCACCCCCCAAAAAAAAAGCAAACGGAAGTGATTCAAATACCCAATAATAGGGGATTCACCAGCATGGTAGGCTAGTCATTCAGCTATTAAAATGAGAATCAGGACAGATACACACTTGGTTACTACAGCATGTTTTATAGTGGCAAAGGATTAGAAAACAAAAAATATTCTCATTAATAAAAAGATATTAAATATATTGGTTTATTATGCAGCATTTTTAAAAAACTGAGGTGGACCCAAAGATACCGACATAAAATGATGCTCATGATATACTACTAAGTGAAGACAAGCCAGGCACAGAACAGTAGGTATGGGATAGGCCCCTTTGTGTGTGTGAGCATTTGAATCACACAGACAGTGCTGGGAGGATTAAATGCCAGACTCGCCAAAAGAAACCTCCTGAGTGGTGTATGGGGAAGAATGGACAATATTTAACTCTGACCCTTCTTAAAATTTCTGTCTTGATTGGGTTTTTTAAACAAGACATGATTTTTTTGAAGTGTATAAAACAATAATCAGAAAATCTACATGGGAACTGTTATAGATATGTTAGTTATTTGAGAAAAAAAAAAAAGAAAAACAGGCACAGTGTTTATATGCTATAGAACTCCCACATGTAAGTAATGACTGAGGGTTATGCTCCTTTGGAGGGCAATTTGAAAACAGCAATCAAAATTAAAGGTCTATGTCTTCAATTGAATCAATCTACCTTGAAGAATTTATCCTTCAAATAAATATATACCAGAAAAATTATCTTTTTTTTTTCTCACAATGTTGAGAGAGTCAAACTTAAGGTCTTGTGCATGCTAGACAAGCACTCTACCACTGAGCTACACACCCATTCCTGCCAAAATGATCAATGTATTAGAGGAAATTAATTAGTGCATTGGCCGTAATAGCAAAATATTTTGGGAAAAACTAAGTGCCCATTAATAGGGGACTAGTTAAATCAGTTATTTCATATACATATAATGAAATAGTATGTAGCAATAAAGAAGGATAAAGGAACTACTTTATTAATACAGCAAAATCTATAAGATATATAAAATAAAAAAAGACAAGATCCAAAACAATGTATAGAACATGCCACCATTTGTGCTAAAAGGAAAAGCAACAAGAATTCAAAGCCAGCCTCAGCAACAGCAAGGTGCTAAGCAACTCAGTGAGACCCTGTCTCTAAATAAAATACAAAATAGGGCTGGGGATGTGGCTCAGTGGTCGAGTGCCCCTGAGTTCAATCCCTAGTACCCACCCCACAAAGAAAAGGAAAGGCAACATATGTAAATACATTCTCATTTACTTGTATATGCATTTAAGTCTTCAGAAGTATATGCAAGAAGTTCGTATCTATGGAAGAGGGTATAGGAATCATATGGATGAGGAAGAGATATGGAAAATAAAATTTCCATGTGTCTCATATTTTTGGCACCATATGAATGTACTATCTATTCAAAAGGCTAAAAGATCACACACACACACACAAGTAGTGATATTTGGGTGGCAGGATCATAGGATGTAGAATTTTGTTGGGTTTATTTTTTCCAAAAGGGTTTTCAAGCGATTTAAGTTTTTAGACTATAAGGGGGTGGTGGGGGGGCGGGTCTGGAGGAGTAGCTCAGTGGTAGAAAACTTGCCTCACACCTGTGAGGCAATGAGTTCAATCCTTAGCACTACATAAAAATAAATAAATTAAATAAAGGTATTATATCCATCTACAATTAAAAAAAAATTTTAAATGTCAAGGGGGGGGCGAAACAAGAGGCTTCTGGAGACTCTCCATAAAGCCCCTTCCAGATAAAAGAAACTGTGGCATTGTATGGTGTATGACCTCCTTCCCAGGATCACCAAGGAACCTGGCAGCCTCTCCTGCAGCCACCTCTAATCACAGGCAGTATTCATCAGCCTTGGCACATCTGGCCTAGGGAGGAGGAAGCTCTCACAGGGAGAGTGACAGCTGCTCAAGAATCTCCCCCAGCGCTAGGATGGCCTCCTGCATACGTTTACCACCGGAACCCACCCAGGTCTGTGAAATCAAGGGAAGGCTCAGAATCAAAGGCACCTGAGCATGCACCAAGAGGGGCTGTCACCTCTGCGGAGGCCCAAGGAACAGGCAGACCTTCTTTACCTTGCACCTCCACACACTCTGCCTGGCTGAAGGCACTGTGCCTCCCGATGACCTTCACCAGAGACTGGGCCTTCACACAGTATGTGGCCCCTGGGTCCATGGTTTCCAGGTGCACAGGAACGCCCCTACTCCTCACCACTTTGGTCTGTTCCTTTGGGAGACCAGAAAACACAGTTATTCTCTGAGGGCAGCAAGACTGGAAAGGTTGAGGAGAGTCAGGGAGGGAACACTGCAGAGATTTCCTTTCCGGGGTGTGTACAGAATGTTCCCTGTTACTCATGCATGTGTGCACTCAGTTGCTCGTTTATCCACTCACGTTTATTAGGCACCTAATAAGTATCAGGCACTGTTCCAGGAACAGGGACAGAGCACAGAACAAAGGAGGCAAAGTCTCTGCTATTGTAGAGCTTTCGTGGGGAAGACCAACAATATATAAATACATGTCAGGTGGCCATAAAGGCTGTGCAGAGAAAAGGCAAGGGGCTAGAGAGTGACAGGGAGGCACTAGTTTAGACAATGTGGTTAGGGGAAACCTTTCTGAAAGGATGATACTTGAGCAGAGACTGGAAATTTGGAAATCTGACTGGGCAAGGATTTGGCATGGTCACTGCTGCCACAGGGATCAGTGCATAAAATCAGAGCTGGTGGGCCATGCCTCCCCACTTGCCCATCCATCCCTCTGTCTATGCACTCCGCTGTCTACCTTTCCACTTCCACTGTCTGCCCCGGGCCTGTGCTCTGCATCTGAGCCTGCAGAGGCTTGTGTAGGCTGAGCCTAGGTGACTCAGGGCACATACTTCTCTTTCAGCACTGGCCCTGCCAGTTACAAGGGTGGGGAGCCACTCTGTCCCAAAGAATCTGAGGGAGCTGTGTGCTGCCTCCTGCCAGGCGCTGACCTGTCCCCAGCACCACTCCACCTATCTGGTTGGCAATGCCATGTCCTATCAGTTGGCTCTGACCTCATGGGGATAAGGGCTGGAACCTGGTATTATTGCCTGCCCTACCTGCCCCCACCACCTTCCAGGGGACACTTCCCCACCCAAAGCCCCTATTGAGTGTGTGGCAGGGCATATGCACTGCCCTCAGACACCACTAAGTGATCTGGGATACCTCCGGTCTGAGAAGGGTCCTATCAGAGACCAACTAGCTCCCTGCAACCACTAAGCTTGGCCCGATGAGCATGAACAATGGGATTCCTCTCCAAAGACTTTGGTCTTGGGAAACTGAATACCTGGATCTGGAAGTAGGGATAAAGGGGAGAGGATACTGTGAGGGGCCTCAGGCTCAGAGGCCTTGAGTGGCTGGGAAGGCACAATCATAGGCATATGTTGGAAGGTGTGATGAAGGGCAGGGCCTGGGAGTAAGCTGGGCAGGGGGCCACAGGAAGAGGACTCACCGGAAGGAGGCAAGGCCACCACAGGTAGGGGGCCCTGGGGAAAGGAGACTCTGCCAGCTCTGCTCAGGGATTCTGTGAGAGCCCATATTAATACTCTGAGAAAGCCCATTACTTCCTGGTGCTGATGGCAGCAGGCCTCTAGGCCCTGTCTCCCTCTCAGCTTGGACAGGGGTTCCATGGATTTGAGTGTCCCCCCACTTTCCACTGGTGCTCCACCCCTTCTGCTGCTGCTATTTGTGAGGGCTGGACTCCACTCACATGGATTACAGCAGCTTTCCCACGGGGAGGGGCAGCTCCCTCCCGGGCTTTCTGCATGGCCTACCTGCTCATAATTAAATGGGCTTATTCATAAGCCAGCTCCTGGCTGGCTGCTCCCTTCTGTTCCTTGCCAAGATACACACCCTCAAGAGGCTTGTACCAGCCTCATAGGCTCTTGAAATCATCCAGTTGATCTGGAACACCCTGGCCTGCTTCCCCTAACTGGCTGAGGAGATCAGCTGATGAGAGAGGGGAAAAGTCCATTCAAAAGATGTTCCAGGTCAATCTAGCTTAATTTGGGGCATGAGGCTGTCCCCAAACTTCAGCAGATCTACCTGAAAACGTTCCCAGCCAAGGCCAAAGTGGACTAAGGCATTTTTATTTTTTAAAGAGGCCCATGGAACGGTCAGCATCCAGTCATCTCTCCCTTCACAGGCTTCACCCAGAGCTGCTCATTCTCAGGCTGCCCAGACAGTGAGCACTGCAGGACCTGGCTTTCCTCACCCACCCTCAGAGAGCTGTGCCATCTCCCCCCAAAACCCGATTCACCTTGGCACCAGGCTCCCTCCTCCAGTAGACCACGAGGAACTCAAACTGCGGCCCCAGGTCTTCCAGCTCAATAACCAGGTGGAAACCATCCTTGGACACCTCCATCCTGGGTGGAGTGAGGATGGCTGTTGGCAAGACAAGGGCAGAATCAAAGCCAGTCCCAGGCAGGACCACTTTTTGAATGATGAATGAATGAAACCCAAATGGCAAAGATTTACTATGATTCTTTTTTTTGGGGGGGGGGCCTCTTAACTTCAATAAAGTCTTCTATTCTTTTCCAGAAATACATATACTCAAGAAAAGAGGAAAATGGATTACATACTCAAGTAGACATTATAACTTTCCCTTCTAAAATTGTGTGCTCCAGGTTCCACTAACCCAATTTTTTAGCAGACATTGCTCTTCTCCTTGGCTCATCTAATGAGCAGATGCCGTTTCTTAATGCTTGCCAAACACCTGCCTGAACTTGGGTCTATGTGGAGCATAGCTGGGCCCCATCTTTTCCCCTTAGGAATGAACATACCTGGCAGGGCATGTGCATCCCTATAGTTCTCATAGACAGTGGCATGTAGAGGCACCTGAATACTTTCAGACATGTGCAAACCAGAGGCCTTTGGACGGGTTAGCTATTCTGTTCTAGGCCTTATCTCACATCCTGACAGAGGGATATTATTGGCAAGTCAAAGGCTTTTTACAAATTTTAACATTGACTCTAGAAATTACAACTTAAATATAAATATCATCTTTCACATTACTTGGATCGCAAAGAGAGAGGGATCCCCACCAGCAGGCCAAGAACAGAAGGGGTCACAGAGGCAGCTCCCACCCCCTCGCTACTGATGATGAATCCATATGTGCCTTGCAGATCCAGGTCCTCTGACCTCCATCTTTATTGAGGATAGATATTATTAGAGAAAATGACCCAAAGTTTCAGTTCAGAGAAGAATTTTTTGACAGTATTGGGCAGGAACCTCTGTCCTAAGCATTCTGCATACTTGTCTCATTTAATCCACCCAGGAAACCTAAGAGGGTAAATATTATTCTGTTTGTATGGAAATGTTAAGGGACTTTCCCAGAATCACAGTTAATGACCAGAATTTGAGCCCATGTCTATGTTTCTAGCTCCCCCATGAGGGGCGTTTATTGTTTGTACCAGGCAATCCCAAGTCCAGCTATAAATGAAAATAACTAGGGAGAATTTTGAACTCCCAATGACCAGGATGCACACAAATCAGTCAAATCAGACCCTCCAGGAATGGGCCCCAGAAGTGTGGTTCTTAAGCGCCTCCTCGACTCCAGCATGCAGTCGAGGCTAAGAACCTCTGCTCCCAACAAGTTTAAGGGCAGAAGATCCTCTATAGGGTAACCTTAAAGAAGGATCTTTCACATTCCTGGGGAAAAGTCAGAGTGGCCTTTTACAAACGGAAAAGGACAGACGGAATGCCTTTAAGAGATCACCATGCCACCCAGCTCAGTTGCTGACTCCACTGTGCAGGGATAGCTCAAGAACACATCTTCAACCTTCTGATGCAAGTACGGGCTCTTTTCTTCAGCTCCCCCTGCAGCAAGACCTTTTCCTATTTATTCTGGCCTTCTCAGCCCATGTTTGACAGCACAGCCCTGCCCACATAGTTTGGAAGGCACTCCCTTATCTATTTGACCCCAGTCTTCCTTCCAACAGCTGCCAATCCCCAGCAATAGTCTTGGCATCTCCCAGGTGCCAGAGGGAGGTGGTGCTGGGTGCTACCTGGGTACTGCAGGCAGAGGCAGAGCTGCAGTGCCCTCCCCAGTGCCTAGGATCCTTCCATTTCCACTAAGTCCTCCCATTGCCTGGGAAGGAGGCCAGAGGGAGGAATCCATTTTTGGCACCACAGTTCCTACTGGTGTTTCATTCCAACAATCCTGTTCCTGCCCCACCCCTCCACTCCTCTGTTCTCTGGCTCTCAACTCCAGGCATCCCTAGGGCAAAAAGTGATAACACCTACCCACAGTTGAGTGCTATGGTAGGACAGCACTCCGCTGAGTAATTTGCACATTTCTTCTCATGTGGTCCTTACAACTATCCAGTGAAGCAACCTGTTGCCCCTTTTACAGATGAAAAGGCAGGGACCCAAGCATCAAGTAGCTGAATTGGGATTTGAACCACATCCCTCAAGTTCCACGGGGCCAACTTCCCTTTCAAAGCTGTCTTCATCTTCCTCAGCCTCTTGCTTGGGCACCCCCACCTTCTGAGCCCTCCTGAGGTCCACACAATGTCACAAGATCCTTAACCACTCTGACTTGCCCCATTACTTCCTCTGCCCTCACTCACAGCAGAGAATCTTCTGCCACCTCTGAATATAAGGCTACCAAAGGCCCTTGCCCTTGTTCTTCCTGCAGCTCCCAACCGTCTGCATTCTCACCCACACCTGCTTAGGGGAAGAGCTGCCCGGCTGATTCCCACCTCCATCAGTCTTCCACCCCGGCAACCACACTGTTATCCCCTCCATTCCATGAGGTCACTTTCTTGAGGACCCATGCAGGGGCCTCCTTCAGCCTTTTCTCCCTCCATGACCTCCCAGCCCATTCACCTTCTCTCCATAGACATGTTAAACCCTGAGGTTCCCCAAGACCCCAGGGTCTCTTTGTCTCTCATATCTTCTCCCTGGATAATCTTATACTCTCCCAAATCTTTAACACAACTCTATGTTGTGTGTCTCTGGCTTTTGACCCCTCTGAGGACCAGACCCTGATGTCCAGCTGCCAGTCAGGCATCCATGGCATGCTATTCTGCTGGAATCTCCATCACAAAGGGCACAGAGACAGAGATGTCTCTCATTGCTCAAGACCAGTTGCTCCTCCCAGTGTCTCTGCTTTGGACGGCATTCTCTCTGACTCTAATCAGAAGCTGGACACCATCACCATCTCTCCCAGCCCTATCTTCTAATAACTGGTCTCCAAGCCCCGTCCTTTCTAACTCATCATGTCTCTTGAATTCATCCTTTCCTCCTCCTCCTTCTCCTCCTCGCTTGGGACTGGGCTCCATCTTGAATCAGCTGGAGTGTTACAACCCTCTCCTCGTTCTTCCCCTGCCCTGGACAGGCTTGCCCATTCCAGGTCACTTTCCACACAGCAGCCAGAAGGATTGTGCTGTGAGACAGACCTTGCCTAGACACTCTCTCTTCCATGGCTACCTTCTGTTGAATTGACAAGCTTCATATCAAAGCCACATGGATAGCTGCTTCTCTACCCTCTGCCATCCATCCAGTCCTGGCTTCTACTGTTTTCCACCTCTGCACATCCTTTCATGCTCTGGCCATTGCTTGCACTCAGCTATATGTGAACACCTACCCGGATTCTTGTCTTCTTTCTCAATCATTTTCCAGGTACCATAGCAATTAGAAGAGTCATTTCCCAGCAACCACAGAAGGGTACTATTTCTCATGACCCATTAAAAATATAGCTCTTTTTAAACAACAAAGTTGCTTACAGTCAGTAAATATGGAATTCATGAGGCACCAGAAGGGAGGCAGTACAAGATTTATGGAGGTATGAGCGGTGTAGTCAGAGGCAGTCTTAGTGCTATCTCCCTATTTCCAGAACAGCCAGGTTCCCAATGCCAATGTCTCCACCATCCACAAACCCTGACCGAGACAGTCAGCAACGACATCCAAAGCCAAAGAACCAAAGAGAGGGAAGTGATCAGCAATTTTAAAAATATATCAGTGGGCTGAGGGTTTAGCTCAGTGGTAGCGTGCTTGCCTAGCCCATGTGAGGCACTGGGTTTGATCCTCAGCACATCATTAAATAAATCAACAAACAAATAAAAATAAAGGTATCATGTCCATCTATAACTAAAAATATTTTTCAAAAATGTATCAGTAAGAGTGATTTACATCCACCATACTCTGGCTTTGCAAGATTATTTTGATGATAAAAAGGATCCTGAAAGTCTTGGTGAACATGAGAAGGGGAGCATGGGAGAGCAGAGAGTAAGGAAAAAAGTGCCTTACTTGAGTTTCGATTAAAGGGGTGCTTCAGGGTGCTCCAGGCAGAAGTTTGGGAGCCCAATGTGGCCCTGACACGGAGTTTGTAAGGGACTGTGGCAGTGATGTCATCCGTGACGTCACACTTGGGTTCTTCAGTGACCGTGCACCAGCTGGTGGGGATCCAGATCCAGCTTATGTACAGGCTCTCATACTCTCTGGCCAAAGAAAAGAGGATGCAGCGTCACACCAACCCCTTGACCCAGGCACAAAGGTGATGGGAACTGCCTCCATTCTCCCACTCTTTATACTCAGCATTTGCTCCCCATCCCAGCTCCTCCACTCTCTTCCCTCACCAACCATCCATTCTTCACTCCTTTTGTCACCAGCCAAGGGAAACCTAGGCATGAACCCCAATCTGTGTATTTCTCTCCATGTTCACAGTCAGCACCCTTATCTCAGCCATCCTCATGTCCTGCCTTGCTGAGGTCTCCCAGCCTCTGCTCTTGCTGTTCTTCAAGCCATTCACCACCCTCAGCATACCATGACATTTCTGTCTTCCATGGCTTTTTACAGCACTTAGAATGGAATCCAAACTCATCCCCATTGCTACAAGACTCTGGCCAGCTCAGAAAAGAGATATTCTTGCCACACTGACCTCCTGGTCATTTCTCCCAGAATGCTGATCTCTTAATTCCAAAGGACCTTTGATCAGCTGTTCACTCTCTCAAATGATCTGTCCCTGCTGTTCACAGGGATGGTTCCTTGCAGATCTGATGTAAGGATCACCACCTCAGAGAGGCCTTTCCAACCACCTATTATAAAGCAGCTGCAGAGTCAGCCCTTTTGCCTCAGCCTTATAGTTGTTCTAGCACAAATCACTCTCTGAAATTGCCTCAAGCATTGCTACCCAGTAGAACTTTCTGAATTGATTGAAATGTTCAGTACTGGTAGTGCTCAATATGGCAGCCACTAGCCACGTATGGCTCTGGAACATCCAAAATGTGACCGGTGTGACTGGGAAGCAGATATTTGAGTTTAATTTAAATTAATTTAAACTTAAATAACTCCCTGTAGCTAAAGGATACCATACTGAAAAAGAATGGACCTATTATATTTTCTGCCCATCTCCTCCTTCAGATATTAAGTTCCCTGTATCCAGAAATGTTGTCAGCTGTGTCTTGAGCCTACAATACCTACACACTTCTAATAATGTGATCAGTTTGTATTTACTGCCAATGAAATACATTGAGCACTTTCTCTGCTGCTGTCACTACTCAACAGTTGCAAATTCCTGGAGAAGACTAGAGCCTGGTAGGCCCCAGGGCCAGCTGATCTTTAAGGCAAATATTTGTTTTGGCTTCTAAGTACAAGACTATATATAGTCAAGAAAACTGAGATATCTCTCTCCTCCCAAAGGATCTGGATCTCCAATGATTTGTCCATCTCAACTCAGGGTCAAACTCTTTGGACAGCTGACTCACTGTTGAAAAGAAGCCACAACAAAATGTATGTCTACACATTCATGTTTCCAGAGAGTTCACTGTCAAAACCAAAGGGGAGTTCCTTGCTTCCTTGACTCTTTCAATGCCCACTCACACAGAGAGGGCAGATCATTGGAGATAATCCATCCCTGGGCTCACAAGGCCTCCTTGAGCCAAGAAGGAAGGGGCTGTGTCTCCAGGAACCAATTGCTGTCTGAGGGAGGAAAAATTATTCAAACAACAAAAACCAATCACTCACCCCTGATACTCAACAGAATAGTGTACTGTTTCTCCAGGCAGGATCACTGGGCTCCATGTCAAGAGATGCTTCATGTTGGTTGAGTGCACAGAGAGGTTCTGAGGGGCAGGCAGACTGGCCACTCCATCTGGGTGAAGGCAGAGAGGAAGGCTGAGGGGTGGCTGACATGGGGGAATACCACAGCTGCAGACTGGTAGCATCCAGTGAAAGGCCACACAGGTTTATGAATGATGACAACTCTAATTTTATCATACTTGTGCTAATGCTAATTTTTGGATACCATAATTATAATTTTGCCTTTGTGATAAAAGGGCATATTAACAATGATAATGGGTAATCTTAAGCAAGATCTTATATTCTATTAAGCTATGTGCTAGATTGTTCCTTTAATCTTCATTACCCTACTGGGACTAAGGACCATTGGTTCATCCACTATACAAATGAGAAAACCAAAGCCTATTATATAGGCATGTTATGTATGTACTTATTTTAACAAACATATAAAAATTGTACATATTTATGGTACACCTACCACATGGTGCTTTGATACACACACATACTGTGTAATGTTCAAATCAGTATCTATCTCCTCAAACATGTATTATTGCTTTGTGGGGAAAAAACATCCAAAGTCCTTTCTTCCAGCCTTTTAGAAATATCTAATACATTTTCATTATCTATACTCACTCTACTGTGCAATAAAATATCAGAATTTTTTTTCACACCAATTCATGTCTTTATATAGTACAATTCTTATTACACATATATATCACAATTTTTCATATCTCTGTTTGTATATAAAGTATATTGACACCCAATTTGTGTCTTCATACATGTACTTTGGTTAATGATGTCCATCATATTCCACCATCCTTGCTAATCCCCTGCCCCCTCCCTTTCCTTTTCACCCCTCTCTCCTATCTAGAATTCATCTATTCCTCCCATGCTCCTCCTCCCTACCCCACTATGAGTCAGACTCCTTATATCAGAGAAAACATTAGGCATTTTTTTTGGGGGGGATTGGCTAATTTCACTTAGTATCATCTTCTCCAACACCATCCATTTACCTGCAAATGCCATGATTTTATTCTCTCATATTGCTGAGTAAAATCCCATTGTGTATATATGCCACATTTTTTTATATCCATTCATCCACTGAAGGGCATCTAGGTTGGCTCCACGGTTTAGCTATTATGAATTGTGCTGCTATAAACATTGATGTGGCTGTGTCCCTGAGGTATGCTGTTTTTAAGTCCTTTGGGTATAGTCCGAGGAGAGGGATAGCTGGGTGAACTGGTGGTTCCATTCCCAGATTTCCAAGGAATCTCCATACTGCTTTCCATATTGGCTGCATCAATTTGTAGTCCCACCAGCAATGTATGAGTGTACCTTTTCCCCCACATCCTCCCCAACACTTATGGTTGTTTGTCTTCATAATAGCTGCCATTCAGAATATCAGAATTTCTCAAATCTAAGTATAATTTAGTACCTGTTGGCCAAACTGTTTCCTCTTCCCTCCCTCTCTCCTAATCCCCCCGTGCTCTGGTAATCACCACTCTGTTCTAAATCTTTATGAGATCCACATTTTGGGATCCCACATTTGAATAAGATCATGTAATATCTCTGTGTCTGTCTTGTTTCATTTAATGTAATATCCTCCAGTTCCATCCACGATGTTGCAAATGAAATAATTTCATCCTTTTTATGGACAAACATTATTCCACTGTATATGTACCACAGTTTTGTCTTTTTATAAATTTATCAGTTGATGTACATTTAGGTTGTTTCCATCTCTTGTCTATTGTGAATAGTGCTGCAATGAACACGGGAATGTAGATATCTCTGCAACATACTGATTTCATTTCCTTTGGATATATACCCAGTAGTAGGATTGCTGGATCATATGGTAGTCTTATTTTTAATTTTTTGAGGAAGCTCCACACAGTTTTCAATAGTCACTATATTAATTTATATTCCTAACAATAGTGTGCAAATATTCCCACCCTTGTCAGTACTTGTTATCTTTAATCTCTTTGATAATAGACATTTGTTTTTGGTCTGTCCTGGGAATCAAACCCAGAGTCTTAAACATGCTAGGCAAGCATTCTGCCATTGAGCTACAACCCAACCCTGATAATAGTCACTCTTATTGGGGTGAGGTGTTAAATCATTGTGGTTTTGATTTGCATTTACCTTATGATTAATGATATTGAACATTTTTCATATACTTGTTAGCCATTTGTGTTTTTTTTTAAAAAATAAATGTCTATTTAGATCTATTATCCATTTTTTAAATCAGATTATTTGGGTGTTTTGTTTGTTTTGCTATTTGAATTCCTTATATATTCTGGACATTAACCCTGAAGGATATTGCTTATGACAGGCCCTTATTCCAGGCTTTGATGCAGTCATGTGCTATGTCACCTTAAGCAACTTGAATTAACCTGAGCCTCCCACTCCTTTGTGGCAAACCCATGCAGGCTCTTGCTAGCTTCTTGTCATATTCCTCTCCTGCTCATGCCAACATATGGTATGAAAGCACAACTCTTCATGACCTCTAACAGTACAAAATGGGGCATCAGCTTCCAGGTGGGGAGTGTAGGCTCAGGTCAGCTATGAAGTGAGTCCAGTCATAAGAGGTGCTAAGCCAGCCTAGAGACTCCACCCCAGAGCAATTGCAAGGCCATGAGCCAATCTGGGACATCTGCTCACATAGATGTGTGTGGTGCACCAAGAATGGTTGGCTCAGAATGAAAGAAGCCTGTGAAGCTGAATCTACTCTCATAAGGACTTTGGGTACCCCAAAGTGCAACCTTGCAGGTAACACCAGAGTGATCTTGACTGTCTACTGAAATCCTCTCTTCTCATTTTACATGCTCCTATTTTAATGCCCAACACCTGCCTCCCTTTGCTGTTGTAATCACAGTGATAACATCAACAGCACAGTGGAGTGAGGGGACAGCTGGGGCCCTCTGTGCCTATCTCCATATTGGCACCTGCTGTTTGTTATCAAGCCCTCTTATCACAAAGAAATGGGGCCAGGGGGCTTCTGGGGACACCTCATCTGATTCCCTTGCCTCTTCTCTAATGTAGGACACTGGTGATACATCTTCATCTCACACGTACTAGCCACAGTCAGCCCTATGAGGAAACACCTGGGGCACCCACAAGGAGGCTTCCTGACCTCCCAATTCCTCACTTTGAAATCATCAAAGAGATGGAAAGGAAAAAGGCCATGTGGGGGTGGGGGTGGGACAGGAGGGTCTCCTCTGACATCCTTCCTCTGGGAAAATTAAAAAAAAAACTATTTTGGAAATATGAAGCTGCATAAATGTAAGGCTACATTTCATATAATAAAAATTATGTATTAATATAATTTATTCATTAATATACTTCAATTATATACTTTAAAAGCCCTCAAAAATTAAGTCTTCAGACCCAGATGGTTTCACTAGAGAATGCTACCAAACATTTACAGAAGAATTAACACAAACTTTACACACACTATTTCAATACATAGAAGAGGAAAGAACACTTTCCAACTTATTTTATGAGGCTAGTATTACCCTGATGGCAAAACCAGACAAAGATAATTTATATTTTATTTGTTTGTTTACAATGATGGAGATTGAACACAGAGTCTTGTATGTGCTAGGCAAATTCTCTACCACTGAGATACAGCCCCAACCCAAACAAAAATAATTTGCATAAGTGTTTTTACGAACTTAGGTGCAAAAAAAATCAATAAAATATTAGTAATCCAAATCTAATAATGTATAAAAATTATGACCAAGTAGGATTTTTTCCAGGTATGCAAGGGTGGGTGGTTCAACATTTAAAAATCAATTAGTGCAACCCACCATGTCAATAAACTAAAGAAGAAAAACCACATAATCTTTTCAGTTGACACAGAAAAAGTATTTATAAAACCTAACACTCATACATGATTAAAACAAAACAAAGTCTCTCTTCAATTAAAAAGAGCAAGGAGTTTATCTGAACTTGAGAAAGATCATCCATAAAAAGTCTACAGCTATGATTTTAGCAACATAGTAAGAGACTGAATTCTTCCCCACTAAGAACAAGAATAGGCAAGGATTTCCACTCTCACCACTCTTATTCAACAGAATACTAGAAATTCTAGTCACTGTATTAAGGAATGCAAAAGAATAAAAAAAATACAGATTAGAAAGGAAGGAGTAAAGCTCCCTCAATTTACAGATGATATAATAGTGTATGTAGAAAATCCCATGGAATAAAACAAGAACAAAAACAATTCTTGATATTCCAAGTAAGTTCGAAAGACATAAGATAAACAAAATTTAATCATATTTCCATAGATTAGCAATGAAGATTTACACATAGAAATTAAAACTACAATCACTCAAAAAACAATGAAATGCATGAATGCAAATCCAACAAAATATATCAAGATTGATATGGAGAAAAGTTTTCAATGTTGATGTGAAAAACTGAAAAAGACTTAAATAAATGGAGAGACATATCATGTTCACGGATTGGAATATTCAAAATAGTTCAGATGGCAATTCTCCTCCAAACTGACACACAGGTTTCACACAATTCTATCAAAGGCCTGTCAAGGTTATTTTTGTAAACTTTATTTTAAAAGGCAAAGGAATTAGAATAACCAAAACTACTTTTTCTTCTGTGTGTGTGTGTGGAGATATATATATATATATATATATATATATATATATATATATATATATATATATACTCAGCATGTGCTGAGCAGCTAACTAACCCAAACTAAAATAATTTTGCAAATAAAGCAGAGGAACTAATCTATTCAATTCCAAGAACTATAATAAAAATTGGAAGCACTCCCTCTAAAAACTGGAACAATACAGGGATGCTCTCTTTCACCACTACTATTCAACATTGTCCTTAAATTCTAGCCAGAGCAATTCGACAGATGAAAGAAATTAAAGGAATATGAAAATAGGAAATAGGAAAAGAAGAACTCAAACTATCATTATTTGCTGACGACATGATTCTATAGAGGATCCAAAAAACTCCACCAGAAAACTTCTAGAATTAATAAATGAATTCAGCAAAGTAGCAGGATATAAAATCAATACCCATAAGTCAAATGCATTTCTATACATCAGTGATGAATCTTCTGAAAAAGAAATTAGGAAAACTACTCCATTCACAATAACCTCAAAAAACAAAACTTGGGAATCAACAAAAGAGGTGAAAGACCTGTACAATGAAACTACAGAACACTAAAGAAAGAAATTGAAGAACACCTTAGAAGATGGAACAATCTCCCATGCTCTTTGACAGGCAAAATTAATATTGTCAAAATGGCCATACTACCCAAAGTGCTATACAGATTCAATGTGATTCCAATTAAAATCCCATCATTCCTTATAGAAATAGAAAAGGCAATCATGACGTTCATTTGGAAAAATAAGAGACCCAGAATAGCCAAAGCAATCCTTAGCAAGAAGAGTGAAGCAGGAGACAACACAATACTGGGCCTTAAACTATACTACAAAGCTATAGTAACAAAAATGGCATGGTATTAGCACCAAAATAGACATGTAGGGCAATGGGACAGAATAGAAGACACAGAGACAAATCCACATAAAAACAGTTATCTCATACTAGACAAAGGTCCCAAAAACATACACTGGAGAAAAGATAGCCTTTTTAACAAATGGTGCTGGGAGAACTGGAAATCCATATACAGCAAAATGAAACTAAACCCCTATCTCTCACCATGCAAAAAACTCAACTCAAAGTGGATCAAGGACCTTGGAATTAGACCAGAGAGCCTTCAACTAATAGAGGAAAAAGTAAGCCTGAATCTTCATCACGTCAAATTAGGCCCCAACTTCCATAATGAGACTCCTACAGCATGAGAAATAAAATCAAGAATTAATAAATGGAATGGATTCAAATTAAAAAGCTTCTTCTCAGAAAAGGAAACAATCAATGAAGTAAAGAGAGAGCCTACAGAAGGGGAGCAAACTTTTGCCACAAGCACATCAGATAGAGTATTAATCCCCAGGATATATAAAGAACTCAAAAAACTTAACACCAAGCAAACAAATAGCCTAGTCAATAAATGGGCTAAGGAGCTGAACAGACCCTTCTCAAAAGAAGATGTATAATCAATCAACAAATATATGAAAAAATGTTCAGCATCTCTAGTAATTAGAGAAATGCTGATCAAAACTACTCTTTCATCTCACACCAGTCAGAATGGCAGTTATCAAGAATACATGCAATAATAAGTGGAGAGGATGTGGGGGAAAAGGTATACCCATACATTGCTGGTGGCACTGCAAATTGGTGCAACCAGTCTGGAAAAGGATTCCTTAGAAAACTTGGACTGGAACCACCATTTGACCCAGCTATCCCACTCCTCTGTCTTTACCCAAAGGACTTAAAATCAGCATACTATACTGATAGTAATGTGGCCATATCAATGTTTATAGCAGCTCTTTTCACAATAAATAAACTGTGGAAGTAAACTAGATGCATTTCAATAGATGGATGGATAAAGAAACTGTGGTATATATACACAGTAGAATATTACTCAGCATTAAAAGAGAAAAATATTATGGCATTTGCAGGTAAATGGATGGAACTAGAGAACATCATGCTAAGCAATGTAAGCCAATCCCAAACACCCAAAGGCCAAATGTTCTGTTAAGTGGATGCTGACCCATAATGGTGGGGGGGGCATGGGAAAATGGAGGAACTTTGATTGGACAAAAAGGAGGGAGAGGAGGGGAAATGGGGGCAGGAAAGATGGTGGAATGAGATGGACATTATTACCCTGAGTACGTGTATGACTGCACATATAGTGCGACACTACATCGTGTACAATCAGAGAAATGAAAAGTTGTGCTGCAACTGTGTACAATGAATCAAAATGCATTCTGCTGTCATATATACCTAATTTAAATAAATAAATAATATAAAGCTGCTTAGGTGAGGGAAAAAACCTGCAAAAAAAAATTCTAATAATCCAATTAAAAAATGGGCAAAAGGTACAAAGAGGCATTTCACCAAAGGTGATTTATCACATGCAAATAGGCACGTGAAAAAAATATTGCATATTTAGCTATTATAGAAAAAACAAAATAACACTACAATGAGATAGCAGTGTATACAACTATCAGAATGGCAATTTTTTTTTTGTCACTAGGGAATGAATCCAGGGGTACTCAACCACTGAGCCACATCCCCAGTCCTTTTTTGTGTTTTTTTTAAGAGATGGAGTCTCATTGAGTTACTTAGGGCCTCACTAAGTTGCTGAGGCTGGCTTTGAACTAATGATCCTTCTGCCTCAGCCTCTCAAGCTGCTGGGATTATAGGCGTATGCCACCACGCCTGGCTGGCAAAAATTTTTAAAATAACAAAACCAAAAGCTGGCAAGGAGACAGAAAAAGTAGATCCCTCAGACATTACTGGTAAGAATGTAAAATAGTACCTTCACTCTAGAAAATGGGCTGTTTCTTGTAAAACTAAACATGCAATTACTGTCCGACCTAGCAATTGCACTCTTAGGTGTTTATCCTAGGGAAATGAAAATTTTCATAATATAAATCCTGCACATGAACGTGCATAGTCAAACTGGAATCAGCCCAGAGGTCCTTCAATAGGTGAATGGTTAAACAAATGGTGGTACATACAAACCATGGAAGGGGGCCGTGTGCAAGGAACACAAGTGGCCACTAGAAGCTAGGAACAGCAAGGAAATAGATCCTCCCCAAGAGCCTCCAGAAGGAACACAGTCCTGCCAAAATCTGATCTTAGCCCAGTAAAATGGTGAAAATTAGTTGTATTTTGAAATACTTCAGACTTTCAGAGGAATTATAAAATAGCGGTGAGCTCCCACACACCTTTCACTCAGGCATCCATGGGTCCATGACTGTAGTTCAATTTTGAAAACTGAGATATTAATGTTGATGAATATGATTAACTAAGCTTCAGTCTTTATTCACATTTCACTAGTTCCCCTAAGGCTCTTTGCCCTGCCCCTAGGAACCAGTCCAGGACTCCCCATTCAGTTGTCACAAATAGTTAGTCTCTTCCAATCTGTTCTCAGTGTGTCTTTGTCTTTTACGACCTTGACATTTTTGAAGAGTACTGGTCAGCTGTTTTGCAGACTGTCTCTCAGTTGGGGTTTGTCTGATGCTTTCACATGATTTGACTGAGGTTATACTTTTGCCATGTCCTCACAGGGAGCACATGATGTCGGTATGTTTTTTTACCAGTAATGTTAATCTTGATCACTTTGTTAAGACAATGTCTCCACAGTAAAGCTATCAATTTCCCCTTTAGTGTTAATTAGCACCTTAGGGGAGATGCTTTGAGACTATGTAAATATTCTGTTTCTCTTCAAACTTCCACACATTAATTTTGCATCTATTGGTGGAGAGTTCTTACAACAAGTACTGTTATTATGTACTAATAGTGATTTTTTTCATTTAATTGGAATTTGGTAGAAAGAGTGTTCTCCACTGTTTATCTATTCAATTATTTATTTCTACCAATATGGATTCATATTTATTTTATTCTTTGATTAAAACCAATACATTGCTATTATTTTATTATTCAAATTGTTCCAACTTTGGACACCAGGGACTCTTTCAGCTTGACTCCTGTGTCCATTTGACTTATCTCTATTCTTCACCCCTTTTCATGTAATTATTATTAATAGACTTTTTTAAAAAATAATTTTATATCTACAGAAAAAAAGATGCAAGGACAGTACACAGAGTTCTCATATACCCATCACTCTGCTTCCACCATGCCAACATTTTATCCAACCATGACTCGTTTACCAAAACTAAGGAACCAGTGTTGGTGTGTTACTGTAACTTAACTCCGGACTTTATTTAGGTTTTTCAAATTTTTCCACTAATGTCTTTTTCCATTCCAGGATTCAATCCAGCATGTGGTGTTGAATTTACCTCCCCTGTCCTCTTCAGAGCCCTTCATTACTTACCACAGGACACTCCTGTCTCGTCTTGTATTCTCCCTGCCCAGCCCTGTAATCAACCACTTCTCTTAAAGAGCCCCATCCAGGAAGTTTTGAAAAACCCCAATGCCCCCAGCAACATCCTAAATTAGTTCAGAATCTCTGGCTGTAAAAAGCTCTCCAGGTGATTTCAATGTTCATTCAAGATTGGGACCCACTGATCTAGACCTTATTTCTGGTTGCCAAAAGAATAATTAATACTACATTTCAACTCTAGATGTCACGGACTTCAGTTATCTGAAAACAAAGGACTGTTTTGTTGTTGTTGTTGTTGTTTTTTCATCTCTCTGCTAATCAGCACCCAGCTCGGAATCTGGTGCTCTGAATAAAAACAGAACTGAAGCAAGTCTTGACTTCCTTGGGAAACAGCTTATGTCTTACTTTTTTTTTTCCCCCTAATCTCTCATCCATCTTAAATTAGTCCTTTCTGCTGCTCTAAGGTTTATGCTGAACACCTCTATCCTAAAATCTTAAGTCACAAAAAAGAAGGGAGCATGAAGGCTGCACACCATGAACTGTGGGCAAACTTTCTAGGCAGAAATCAGCATCTCTTCCCTGTAAGAGACCCAGCTGGGTCTGATGTCAACTGCCTTCATTTGAGTCCTCTTCCACCATTCTTTTCCTTAAATAACCTTCAAGTCAAATGCATCAGAAAAAGCACTACTGTTTCCTCTACTTTGTTCCTCCTCCCTTTTGTGGGCCTGTGTCAATGTCTCAGTTTTTTCTGCACAGAAACACAAAGGGCCTCTGGAGCTAGTGAAACCAGAACCAAATCCCAATTCCCCCTCTTCCTAGAATGTTTGTACTTGGACAAATAATTGAAGGTTTCCAAGTCCGTTTCCTAGTGTGTAAAATGTGGGAAATAACAACTGCCTTGCAGGATTGATGTGAGAAGTCAAGAGTATATTTTCTACTAAACTGGAGCACAGAAATAGCAATTGTGATTGTCACTGTCATTAATGTGATTATTATTTGAAGGAAGAATCAGTTTCCTAAATACAATACTCTTATTGGAAGGAACAAAGCAAGGCAAATGATTTCTATGAAAGAAAGCAACAAAACTACCCATCTGTTCAGTGATCTAGTTACCAACAGAAGTTCATTTAGAATTTGCAGAATTCCTCACAGGCACCTACACAATCCAGAGGAAGTGGTCAAAATTGCAAAAAAGCAACCTGCACTTATCTGCTGACACCACCATCTGTTTGCACCATCATCGAAGTCTTCAAAGTGATTTTGTTTGCATCATTTTAGTTAACTCCTCCACACTTCAAGGTGACTGTGATAACCACTTCACATGTGAGAAAACTAAAGTTATATGATCTTGTCACTGAACAAGGGAGTGATAAAGCAAAAATTCACACTTTTAAGTCTTTTTGACTCTGACATCTTTTGGTTTCTACCACCGTTTTCTTTTTGTTTATCTGTAAGTCTGTAAGTGTCAGAAGAAAGCACTTACCCCCAGGTCTGTTTGAAACAGGAGTGTTTAAGAAAAGCCTCAAAAGACTGAATTCAATGAAGAAAATGTCAGGTTAAAAAATGCTAACCTTTCTGATTGTCATTTGGCCTCCCATCTTCTGCCTTTGGCAACTTTTTTGTTCCCAAAATTAAACAATCAAACAACTAACTTACCAAACAACCAACATACTTGACCTGTGCTAGGAGTTTGGGGGACACCAGAAAAGACAAACAGGTTCTTCTGTGTTGAAAAGCAAAGCAACCCAACGAAGCTAGAGCACATGGAGTCAAGTGCCAAAGGATAGAGTTCTGGGAAATGTCTGCAGGGAGAAGGATCTGCCTGGAATGATGATGGGAACATGGACTTGGGATGGGGAAAGGAACTGGAGGTAGTGCTTCTGGTGGGAAATTATATATAAAGACCAGGAAGAGGAAATCAGATAGAATGTACTGACTGTAAAGACAGCACCTGCCTGCAATCCGCATGTTTTCAAGGAGAATGAGAATCAAATAAATACAGGATGGGGTCTGAATGTACTGTGTTATGAGAAATGGACATGCAAAATTTGGACGTCCTGTGCTGTGCAACTGAGAGCTGTGAAGGATTTGGGAATAGGAAGGAACACTAAGTTGGATGTTTAAACCAATTCTAAACATTGCCTGATTTATTGCCTGATTTAAATAAACTAGAATATTAGTTCTGTGTTGAAAGAAACAAACCAAACCAACCAACTAACTTGAGACTCCCACTGACATCACAAAGTGACTGGTATTAAAATTAAAAATTTCTCTTAAATGCAGTTTGACATGGAGAAATACCAACAGCTAAGGACCAATAAAGCAGTTTTTGGACCAATAAAGCAGGTACATACATGCAACCAGGAGTGGAGTAGAGAAAATGTTGTAATAGTACTGTAAGAGAAAATTCCCCAAATATTTTCTAAAATGCTATAGAATACCTTATCCAATTTTTATAAGGCTTGTACCCCAAATTTAAGTTCTCAAATTGTCTATTCATGTGTTTTGTTAGAATCCTTAAATATGTTACTTTAAACAGCATAGATAAATAGACTGAGAATTCCACTGCACCTTGTAATACCAGGTAATGAGATAAAAAGCAAAATGCACAGAGCTATGCCAGCTTTTAGACTATTTTAATGAGGTCTTTCTAGATAGTTCTGCAGACACTTAGGAGAGAGGTTTCCAAACATAGTGCAGGACTTTTCTTTGAGATGTGGGGATGCTGATGTAAGAGGTGAGAAACCTTTTTAAAAACAGACATAAGATGTTCTATACAGGTATTGCAACCCCAAACCCTGGGAAAGTATTTTTCACCTTCTTAATCCAAGGCCCAAACAACCAGATGTATTTTAATTCATACTTACCTGTGAACAAACATGGAATCAAGGCGTAGAAAAACCACATGATAAAACTTGTCCAGATTCCTTCTAGAACCCTAGTGAAGGGGTTAATTTGACCTGGAATGCCTTTTCCTTCCAGAGTGAAGCATTCTGTCCATCTCAGCCATCTTGCTTCTGAGCAGAGATTTGAGCCGAGGTCTGAGTCACAGTGAAGCCTGAATTGTTCTGAAAAAGAGGAGCTGGTCCAAACAGCTCAGAAGGGGCGGGCTCTCCAGCACCCTCCTTTCTGCCCAAACCCAGATATTGCATCAAGGGGAGTGGCCTAAGAGAGTTCCAAAGACAAGGTAACTCTTAAGGAGCTTGAGAATCTGCCTGGGGGAGTTATCTGGACCACAGGCTCTGTCTTGGAGGCCCCTGCGTGTCCCAAGAGGTCAGTAAGTAGGCAGGATTTTCTTCTCCCCTCATCCAATAGCTGTCTTCTTCCAAGTCTCCCTTCCTATGACTTCATTCAAGCTGGGTACTGATTAGCACTTTTTGCTAATACTCACCTCAGAAAAAAATAGGGAAGTTAAAAAAAATCAATACCTTTTTAAAGGCAAAAAAGAATATAAAATTTCATATTTACATACATTTGCAAAATTCTAGAAAGAGATATAAGAAATTGACAAGATTGGTTACCTCAAGGCAGAGGGGCCACAGAAGTGGCACCTAACTCATAGGGCTATTTTGGGAAGTAGGAAGTTGGAGGCAAAAAATGGGAACAAGACTCTTTACTGAGTACTATACCTTTTGATGAGTGAATCATGTGAATAGATTATTGAAAAAGTAAAATCAATTTTGAAAGAAGGAAAACCTTTTAACAGAGTCTTAACTCTTCAATGAGTTTAAACACCCTAATGTGCAAATACCGTAGTGGAATAAACATGAGTTTTACAGTAGAAGTTTCACAAGATCTTTGCAATTTAACCTCGGGAAAGTCATTCAGATTCATTCAACAAAAGCATCCACTGAGGGCCTTTCACGTGCTAGATCCTGAGAATTCAATAGGTCCTGCCTTCAACAAGAACCTCCCAAATAGTGACAATGCCCAAGCAAATAATTATAAATCAATAATGAAAATTCAGTGACAGAAATATTCATAAGGAATGTAGGAGCACTACAGAGAAAGATCTAATCCAGTCTGTGGATCACAGAAGGCCCCCTGAAGGAGGTGACTTTGAGGTTATTAAACTTTGGGAGGGAAAACCAAAACCAAACAAAAACCCCCAGAAAAACAGCCAGGCACTGTGACTAGGAAACTGGAAGAAAATTGGTGCAAATGGAGAACAAAGTTGGAGTCCCAAGAAAAATAGTTCTCAAAGACTGAAACAGAATTCCAGAGAGCTTTCCATGTCTTGTTGAGGGGCTTTGAGTTTATCCTGAGAATAGTAAAGGTCAAAGAAAGGGTTGAACGCTCAAATCTGGCCATAATATTCTCTATATTTGAACTCCTAAAGTTTCTGACTAGGGTGGAGAAAGCAGTGAAGGAGGCCAGATTGGAGGACCAAGGCTATCAGTCACCTAGATGAGAGATGGCCGACATTAGGTCTCTCTTGTCTGTGGAGAGAAGTGAGCAAATTCAAAGGAGGTAGAATTTCAGGAAATTGAATTTCAGCTCCTAGATATTTGAGAGGATTGTGAGGGCCACAGAAGCAAAGTCAAACATGACTTACAGGTTCTGTGTTTGGGTAACTGGGTGGATGTCAGCACCTCAACTACAACAACAGAGGAGCAGAGTGGGGTGGGGTCAGGGCAGGCAGGGTTGAGTTGGTGCAAGAAAAGTTTGCATGTGTTTAACCTGATACACTTGAATTTGAGATGCTTATATGGGCAGAAGTCTCTAATCTTTGTCTCAAGGTGATAGGTAAGCTAGGCACAGTGGTGCATACCTATGGTCAGAGCTACTCAGGGAGGCTGAGATGGAAGGATGGCTTGAGCCCATGAGTTCAAGACCAGCCTGGGTGATACAGAAGACCTTGTATAAAACAAAAAACTTCCAAATCAAGCTGATGGGTGTCAAGGGTATGGTAGCGTCTCCCCTGCCTCTGGCATTTCATTGGTAGTGGGTAAGATCATCCAAGGAAAATGTAGATTCAGAAGGGCTGTGAATGTGCTCCTGAAGAAGACCCACATTTACAGACCAGGGCAAGAAAAAGAAATAGGGAAATGGGTTGGGGCAGGGGAGCGGGTCAGAGAAATGGTCCTAGAAAAAACTGTGGTCTGGAAGCAATGAAAGATGAAGTGGCTATCACAGCACAGTACAGAAGAGAGGACCAGTGAGCTGAACATCAGAAAGTGTCCCCTGGATTTAGCAAGAGGTGTTTCAGTGGAGGCCTTGGATCAGAAGCTAGATGGGTTGAGGAACAGATATAGTAGCTCTCTTTTGATACAAAATAGAAAAACAAAATTCCATAAGCCCCATTTTTTTCTTTTCATTTATAAGTACAATAATGGCTTGTATAATAGTGATGGGGCATATAAAAGAATGCAGACAAAATCCATTGGCACAATGCGGGGAACAGAATAGGCCTTCACAAGTAGTATGTTCCATCATTTGATGTTAATAAGCATACATTAAGGACTCTGATTGGCTGGCCCTTTGCTGGCTGCTTCTCTTTGGGTTTACCTCTGGAACAGCAATCTCTCTGGTTGGAGATATTTACCAGGAAGTTGTGAAAAGCATGGGCTCCAGAGCCAGAATACCTAAGTTGCCATCCAGGCTCCTCTACTTATGCTGCTTTAGGCAAGTCATTTCAACTATCTGCCTTAGTATTCTCATCTCTAGATTGGGAACAATTATAGTGGCACCTAACTCATAGGACCATTTTGAGGACTAAATGAGATAGTAATTTAGAACAGGACTTGGTAGAAGGGTGTACAATACTAGCTGAATTCTTTTTTTTCTTTTTTAACTGCACCATGATCAAGAACATTTGGTGCATGATTCCAGCACTGTCAGTGGTCACCATATCTTGGCCCTGACCTCTGGTTACTGACATCTTACACAATCCTTCATGGCTCTTCCAGCATCTGATCCTGTTCCGTCTTACCTTTGGGTATGAGCACATCCCAACTTGGAGTGCTTTGTATATGCTTCATACACGGCCTCAACACCTGTCTCCAATCTTTATTCTCCCAGTTCTGGTTCCCTGATTTCTTTTTTAAATCCAGGAAAAAAAAAAAAAACTTAGCAATATAAGTGAATGTGTACTAGATATCTACTATCTACCAGGAATTGTCCTAAGTACTTCCCATACATTATTCACATTTCCCATTACACAACAGACTTAAGGTAAGGTTTGAGTCTCAAGACACTGGGTTCAGAGAAATTGGCTTATTAGAGATCACAAAGCTAGTGGGGGATGCAGACAGGAAATCCAATTGAAGTCCGCCAAACTCCCAAGTACTTTTCATTCACCTTAACAACAAAGGAGTGCTCTCAATGTGTCTGAGGGGCACAGTTTAGTGAGTGAGGCAAGAGTCTACTTAGCAAAGTTTCGTAGACAGGCTTCAATACAGTGCTCCAAGAATATACCCATCTAGGTGTACTGATAGGGAAAAAATGTGGGAGAATGACATGAGCAAAGTGCAAGGATGGAACAGTTGAGAGGAAAACACACTGAATTAGAGAAGGATAAGAAAAGGAAAGGTACTCCAGTGCCACAAAAAATAAAATTTTTAAAAAGAGGTTAAGTCATCAATGTTGTGTTCACCGAACTTGTAGATTTTAAGATGGATAGTTGGTTCTACTTGGGCATGGGTCCCTTCCAAGACAACCCTGCCCAGCACTGCCATGCTCTTGACAAGCACTGTCTTCCACAGAGCTGGAGAATCATCCATGTTTAAGATATCTGCTGGAAGAATAGACTGATTTCTTATCATAAGCAGGTACAGTCGAGAAATGGACTTGTTTCCTAATAAACTATTTGCCACTTAAATTTTTGAAAATTAATTATGGAAGGAAAAGCAAGCAGGTAAAAGGTTTTTCTGGAAAGGAAAAGAGGCTGAGGGGGAGGAAGGAAAACTTAATGGCCAAAGAGACTTGTAAACTCCCAGTGCCCTGCATAGGGGAAGGATTAGAATGAAAATACCTACGATACAAAACTGGAGTTACATATTCTTAGAGCTGTCCAGGCCAGGCCAGGCCTTGGTGCCAAGGCACAGACCACATGGTTAATTACTCCATTCCTATAAACTTCCCTTACCCTGCCTACCATAGAATAGTTCCTCCCCCCACACCAAGATTCCTAAATATTTAGGTCCTATTTTAGCACACATATCCTGTAGTTGTAACGACTCCTCAATGGTTTTTCTTTCTTCTGGAAGTAATATAGGAAATTTAAATAGTGAAATTCCTTTGTCCAGACTCTTAAAATTCCCTAGAAGTCTGTTCCAGGTATAATTTCTTTTGTTTTTTAAAAATATTTATTATTTTTAGTTGTACTTGGACATAACATCTTTATTTTTAGGTGGTGCTGAGGATCAAACCCAAGTCCTCACACATGCTAGGCGAGCTACCAGTGAGCCACAATCCCAGCCCCTCCAGGTGTAATTTCTACACCATTTTCCAGCTCCAATTCAGAACTCTTGCATCCATCCAAGGCCTCACACATGCTAGGCGAGCTACCAGTGAGCCACAATCCCAGCCCCTCCAGGTGTAATTTCTACACCATTTTCCAGTTCCAATTCAGAACTCTTGCATCTTTTTTTTTTTTTAACCTCATCTGAACATACTTCTAGTTTTTCAATTTCCCTAATATTTACTGTCCAGCCACCAAGAATTTAATTTCCCTTGACTTCAATTCTTCCCTCAGGATGTGATCAAGTAAAACCCTACATCTAAAACTGCCCTCCTTTAAATTTATTTTGTCTATAGTATCCCCCCAACTCCTCTTAAGATGGTGAATAAGGGTTTATTCAGAGAATCCCTTTTTGATTAAAATTTCCAAATTTAAATTTTAAAATGCCATTTTAATCAATTTAAAATTTTTAAAACCAGAAATAGTGACCTATAAATCATGATGATAATAGTTGCTATTGCTCTATTTCACTCATCACTGGTTAATCCTTCTGTTAAACAGAGCACACAATATGCTCAAGGGTCAGTTTTATGAGACCTCCTTTGATCATCTTGTACACATTAACAACCTCAATCTTAACTCTACAACCTCATCAACCTGTTCTATTTTTAATTCAGAGCTCTACTCCATTAAGCACTGCATCATTGAAACATAAGTTTTATGAAAGCGCTGTCCATTTTCTTCACAACTATTTTGCTAGGTGAGACTAGCCTGGCAGCTGAACAATCAAATACTTAAGGTGAGTTAGTTGGATGGATAGTATCTCTGAAGTTATTTAAACATACACACATGCAATAATATACACATAGATAGCCCATCTGAGGGATGCCTCCAATGACCTAACTTCTTTCCACTAGGTCCACCATCTCCCAATAGCCCTGTGGGCTAGGGACTGCGCCCTCAATATGTGAGACATTGAGTCCAACAGTTCAGAAATACTGTTTTCTCATCTTTACACCAAGTGATTATCATAAGCCTTGGTGAAATTACCATTTATTATCTATAATAGCCCCCTTACTCTAGACTAGAAAACATCAAAACCAGTTTGTTTAACATCATTTACTCTAGAGAAGTCAAGCTCATTCAGGGGTTATTAATTTCCTCCAGAAGTGCTAAAAAACATCAATTTTATAACTATTCCTGTGTTTTAGTCTATATTTAAGTGGACAATTCTTAATAGTCATTTTCTGGAATCACCCTTTTATCTCCAAAATTTTCCAAGGCTATCCGCCAAAATTTCTCCATAGTCTATGATGTAAATTATCTGAGCCCAAAAGATTATGTAAAGCAACTAAACATCTTAAGACATCTACTTTAAAAGGTCTACTTAAAATGTTTGTTTTCCAATCTGAAAGTCATCATTCCAAGAGGTACAAGAAAACATGGAAGGAGGAAATTGAGTATTGTGACATTTTAGTTAAAATATATAAAATTTGTTAACATTATTTCAAAAGAATAAGTTTTACCTGCGCTTTAAGTAATTTTGAGAGCAAACACATAAAAATCAGCCAGTCTAGCAGATAAATATTTATGTAGACCACTGTAGGCATCAGACCAATTCCGAAATATCTGATGTGATGAAAGTGCTCTACCCAGCAAACATTCTCAAAAATACACTGATATAAAACAGGGCAACTGAAATGCCTCCTCCTATTCTTCAAAATCTGCCAAGCACAGCGTAGGTTCTACTCATTAAACAAGTCTTAGCAAATTGTGTATACTTTTAGTTCAAAAGAGAAACAGAAAAGTTAACCAGAAATATACAATTCCTCATTTAGCTGGTTTAGATCATGTAACAGCAAGAAATTAGGGTGTGGAGCGTACATATTTTGCTTGTCTGTCAATTTTTTAGAATATAGCAAAGGTGAGTCACATGAACTTTTAAACACCAACAAAATCACCTTATCAGGAGAGGAGCAAGCCAATACTTCCTACCTTGCAACAAAAGCTAATAATGTTTTCCCCCAGAATCAATAATTTGATGTTTTAAAAGTACACCAGATGCTGTCCAGAACATAAAATGATGATATCATCTACCCTATATTGAATATCCCTTTAAGAAAAAATGACAGCATACACAAGGCCCAAGGTTCACTCCCCAGTACTGCCATATAATAAATACTTTTTTTCTAAATAAATATTTAGAAATATATATTAAAAATATTTTTTCTAAATTTAAATATTATGTATATGATATTTAAATTTAGAAAAATGCAAAGAACTCTTATCTTCTAGCAAAGTATTTAAAATGGAAAAAGTCAAAGCATGAGTAATGCTACACAAATTTATTGGACAATGCAGAAGTGTTTCTAAAAAATGAAAATTTCAGGATCCCAAGTCTCAAACTCTTCAAGAAACAGAAAAAATGAAGAGTAACAGTAACCGAATTTGGAAATTGAACTAGATAGGTAGGGAAAGGGGCTTTACTATTTGAATTTCTTCACCATTCATATTAGTAAAAAGAATAAGGGGGGGGTGGTCTGGAGTTGTGGCTCAATGGTAGAGCACTTGCCTAATGTGTGAGGCACTGGGTTTGATTCTCAGCACCACATAAAAATAAAGGTCCAACAACACATAAAATATGTTAAAAAAATAATAAGGGGACCACCTGTACTGGGTTTCAGCTGATTGCTATTAGGGGAATTGAATTACAGTGCTGCCAGCTTCTCATTTTAAAGAAGGAAATGTTGAATTTTATCCGAAACCCCCCACTTAAAAAAAAAAAAAAAGTGCTATTTTCTTTCTTTTCCTTAGAGATGGGATTTTAGTATGTTGCCCATGGTGGGCTCACAGGTTCTCTTGCCTCAGCCTCCCAAGTAGCTGAGGCTACAGGTATGCACCACTCTCCCAGGCTTCGTTCTTTTTTATATATACCTTTATTGTTATGTGGTGCTAAGTGAGGATCAAAACCAATGCCTCACACATGCAAGGCAAGCACTCTACCACTGAGCTACACCTGCAGCCCCTCATTAATTCTTTCAAGCACTGTATGGTCAACTAGTACTCCTATAAGGCCACTATGTTTGGTTAAAGTCTGAACAAGGCACTCTGTCAAGACGAGGGGGTAAAATTCTGGATTTCTTTATAGGAAGGGGTTGGGCCTGTTGGGAGAAAAAGGTGCCTTTTCCTACTTTTCACAAAGGAACTACATAGACAGTGGCAATCTTGCTTCTTTGTTACCTTTGGATAACATGACAGAGCATTACAGCTAGAAATAATTCATATGACATTTATCTATAAGGATGACCTTATTCTAACAACCCAGGTCGCTCAACTGCTAGGCCTTTTTATCCTTCTGGTAATGGTAATAGATTTGCACTCACCCTTCCTGCTTTCTGCGAAACAGTCTTTAATACCACTAGGTTCATGTGTGAACATATATATCCAGCTGAATCCTAAGGACCTACAAACAAATAAGGGTTACAGTAGCAATAGCCATTCTTCTTATTACTAAGCTCCTTCCTAGATTTTGGAGAAGTTATTTGTAGAAGTGGGTTGGGCAGGGCTACATGTGTGTTAGGTACATTTAAATTTGATAACTAATCACCTCCTATATGATAGAAAACTTCACTACTTTTCCTAGGACATTCCTCCTAGTCTAAAAGTAGCGCAGAGCACTTTCTGATACACACACCACCAGTCTGGGGATGAGGAAACTTGGTTCCTAACACAAATCCTATTATTACCTAGCTATGCAGCTGTTTTATAAGGTTGTTCCAATTCCTAAAAAAATTGCTTCAAGTAAAATTTATGCTTATAAAAAGTCATTGTCGTAAGATTAACAATGAAGTTCAAAGTACTTCCCAGTAAAGCTTCTATCCCATAATGAGCACACAATAGCTATTACTGGCACGTGTTACCTGGGAACTCTACATGGCATGGGAACATGTACCTTGCTTCCAGGGCTACACCACTTCTAGCTACTTCCTCAAAATCATGCTCTATTAATATCAGTTCAGTGGGGGATTTGCTATAAATAGTTGATATTTGTTCATACAAATTGCTCCTTTTAAAAATTAAGCATTCATCTTCATTTTTCATAATGAAGAGTTGGTAGAAAAAGAGAAAGCATCATTAAATGTTAAAAAGGATGTTTACTACCTAGTCATTCTACTCTCTTAAACTGTTTTCCTCAATTTATATTCATGTGATTTTACAGCCAAAAAAGCATAAATAACTTTTATTTCCGTTAAACTTATCTAATAATTAATTTAATAAAGCACTGAGAAAGATAATAAAATATGAACTATAAGATTTTAAGAACAGATATACACCATTGTCTTAATTATATTTGCTGACTTCTGTTGCTTAGTGGGAAAAGCCAGGGCTGCCACCCAGTGGCAACATTAGTCTTTAAATGATTTTAAGATTTAAATAATTTTTTTAAATATACATTTCACAACTTAAATTTTACCATCAATAACTCTGATGTATTATCTGTTTATAATAGCAGAAAATGGAAATATTCATATACTTTAGGTAATATAGGAGAAATTTTTGAAAAATATGATTTTTTAATGTTTCCTTTTAATAAGTATTTTGAATTAAAAATATGATGGTTACTTTGCTTAAATTTAAATTTTCAGCATAATGAGAAGTATGACCACAAAATACAATGGTTGTTTCCTGTGGCTTACAGCAGTGGATTCAATACTTTTATAGAAGGGCTGGGGTTGTGGCTCAGTGGTAGCGCCCTTGCCTAACATGCACAAGGCACTGGGTTCGATTCTCAGCACCGCATACAAATATATAAAATAAAGGTTCGTCAACAACTAAAAAATATTAAAAAACAAAAACAAAAAACTTTACAGAAGCCTGTCATCCATTCACCTAAACTACAACTTGTTAAACAAAAATAAAGAGTTTAAAAATAATGTAATTTTATCTAACCATAAGCACATTCCATTTCCCCCCTCAGGTTTATATCAAATTTAGTGTCTCAGTCAATAAAACTCAAAGCTGAAAAGAGGAGGTGCTTGGGGAGCAGCTTAGTAGTATAGCACTTGCCAACATGTATAGAAGGCCCTGGATTTGATTCCAAGCATGGAATTGGGGTGATATGGGGTGGACATTGAAAGAAGGAAGTAAAAATAGGAAATACTGTCTCTTACAACGTATGTTTGGAGAGGAAGAAAACCAAAACGCCCTACATATCTTATTGTCTTCTATTTCCCCAAAACTTGTTCATAATTTTTTCACACGGGCATCAATATAACATGTTCTAATACAAGATGCTTTGGTAAAGTAACACTAGGAAAAAGAAAGTAACACAGAGCAGCCATTTACATTTTTAAAAGCTCAGTATCTCAGAGACTGCTTTGTTCTCGAGTAACAAGAAAAAAAAAAAAATCAAAGAAAATTCTTAAGAATCGAGTGATTTTTTTGTTTCAACAGTTGTAATTAAAAATTATGTTAAGATGTTTCTAACCCATGCCCCATCTGTTTCATAGTACAGTGAAGATAATGAATGAACTGTTAAAAATAACGGCATACACAACATACTTGGTATTTACAATGGCTTGTGACAAATACATACCTGAAAATAATTTCTAATTTTCCATTTATTATTGCTATTTAGTCACAGAAAAGATTAACACTCTCCAAGAAATTTATTTGAGCATATGCCATATATAGATATAATTTTATATGAAGAGAAACCATGGCAGAATTAATGGGGTGCCTTTACAAGGAAATCAGTAATAGGAATAAAGAAATTCTTCCATATAAAGACTTCTGATCTGTATTACTCCTTTTTTTCCTCCAAAATATAAAACCTTAATATTAGAAGCAAAGAGAAAAACAGCAAAGAAGGAAAAAGTAAAATAGAAGACCAAGGATAAGAACTGTTCTATGCAGATGCATTGCATACGTAGTATATAATGTATGGGCTGAGTTATAATAAAAATACTTATGTATTATAGTCAATTCCGAGAGTTAGAAACAGCAATTTCCAATCAAGCATGATTGGACTGACACTTCCTCAGTCTTCAATTACATGATGAATTAAAGCTGTAGAGCAGTCATTTTGATCAGCAATATCATGATAAATGCTTGACAAGATATAATTTTTCTCCTTGTTCACTTGTAAAAATTGGTGCCTTTTTGTAATGTTCTACAAGTTCTTCCATGGTGCTGAATTTACGCTGCCCAATGCAGTAGACAGTCTCTTTTAGTTGGACTTTAAAATGCTTGTTTTTCCCCTGTGCTTTTAGTGATACTGAGAAATCATTTGGCTAAAAGAGAGAAAAAAAAAAATAATAGTCAACATTTTGAAAGCCATATATTTGCATTTTCATATTAAACTAATAAACTGCTAAACTCCAAGTGCTTAATAAGTACAAGGCATTATGCAAAATTTTACATTATTTCTTTTACTTCTTAAAACAAACTCTTTTTACAGATGAGAAAAATGAGGCAGAAAAGCCAACTTGCCCAATATCACCCATTTAGTTAACAAAAGAGGACTCAAAACCATGCAATCAAGAGTTTCTGAACATCTTGGTGTCCACAGCATAACAACTACAGTAAATCTTTTAGTTTAATATCTGAGGCACAATAACTGTCTTCTCTCCAGGCAGTCTACTGAATACAGGAGAAAAATCTCATACATCCACCCCATCTCTTTTCGATTTGTAGCTAATAGTAGGTGACGAAGAGGTAATACTCTGAAGTCTCAAAAATAAAAGAAACAAAGTGAGTGAGAATCAGTCTAAAGTCTAATGGAAGGTCACAAACTCAAAAGCCTACAAGGGCCAAAAAAGTAATGTAAACAGGTGTCAAAAGTAGATGGACAGAGAGAATGACAGTGTACAGGCCAATCTAAAGCAGACACTTGTCATCTGTGATTGTTGTCCTGTAGAATAATATTCAATGTTGGCAGGTCTCATCATCTTAAAAGAAAATTTTGAAGTCTGGATTCTTATACAAAATATACCTATTCAAGACCTCAACCTTAAAAATTATATTGCTCAAAATAATGGTATATTTTGCCTTATATCTAGCTCTACCCACAAGGAAATACATAGTATTCTATACTCAAGTTCATTCTTTTTTAATTAGTGGGGTTTTGTTGTTAGGTTTAAAAACAAAAGCAAACACCAACCAACCAAACAATCTTCTGAAAAATCTATATCAACATTGGAAACCTCTTTTTATTCCCAAAGTTTCAAACAGTGGGCCAGACCAGACATCTGGCCACTACTCTTACTATCAACCACCTAATCTTCTGAAGGGTTAGGTACAAGCCCCATCTCCCGGAACTTTCCCTAAGGAAGTTCAAATAATTTTCTTTTCTCTTTCAACCTTTTGTATAAATATACCTTCATTTTTTGTATAAATTATGCTCACCAAAGTCAATACTAATCATGACTTGCTAAGTGGAAGAGTAGTGCTATCAATTACCAAAGGAAAAGAGAGGTAATTTTTAAGGAAAATTAGTGTCATCAAATTTTAATATGTAAGACAATACCCAAAAGAGACCAAATAACTATATTCTTCCTCAATTTTTATGGTTTTATAGTTTTTTCATTTTACTAGTACTGTAATATAATTTACTTTTTATTGGAAATGTATTTCTAACAGTGTTAAAATAGAATTTTTTTTTGCTTTTGTTTTACTGTACTAGAAATTGAACCCAGAACCTCACACATGGTAAGAAACTGCTCTATCAATCTTTTAACTTTGAAACAAGGCCTGCCTTCCTAAGTTGCTCAGGCTGGCCTCAAACTTTTGATCCTCCTGCCTCAGTCTCTCCCAAGCCATTGAGATTATAGGTGTGTACCACCTCATCCAGCACTAAAATAGATTTATAAAGTATAAAATAAAAGTGTATTTTGATTTTCAAACAACCAATATGAAGAAACTTAAATATCAATTTTTTAAATTTAGGGAATTTCTATGTTTTAAAGACTACAGTGATTATTTTCTAATATATTGCATCTGATAGCAATTTAAGAAATATTTTCCTGGTTTTATCTACTGCATTATTCTACTTTAAATGAAGATGTCAATGTTTAATTTTCTTCCTTTTTCTGTTTAATGCAACAGAACACATTCCAGGAACACCAAATCAACACAACTGGACAAGGACAAATAAATTCAGTATAATATCACTGCTACAGCTATGTTTTATTCAAGATACATATAGTTAGAAAAAACAGCAACTTTACCTTCAGAACATTTATGCTTAGGTCCCAGCATACAAATTCTCTTTATTTATTTATTTTAATACCCACAGCTCTGTTTCCATTTACCTTTGAAAATCAACTTACCGAAGATTCACTATCACGAATGAGGAAATCCCCTTCATGCCCTCTTTCATTTAATGCCATTTCTGCTTGATGCCTGGTGACTTTGCCATAATACCAAGGATTGCCAGCAAACTTTCCAGTGAGTGAAGGCCTAATGTAATCACACTGTGGAGGTGATGGCTCCAAACCTGAGGTTAATGGATTATTCTGCATAATGGTAACATAGTTTTTTGGTACCAGACCAACCATTCCATTGATCTTCCTGCATTTCCACCATTCTGGGTCATTTTCTGGTTTTTCAATAACATCCATTACATCACCTTTCTCAAAATTAAGTTCTTCATCATTGGATGAGCTGAATGGGTAAAGAGCCTGTACCACATGCAACACTTGCCCACTATTTAAGTTATTGACAACTGCTGCTAATTTCTCTGACAGAGAACCCACATGGTCACCCAAGGGACTGTCACCTTCTTCAGTTACATAGTTTGAAGGGAACCATCCAATTTGTCCATTGTAGCTACCCCGCCACCACCCATCACTGCATTTCTCCATGACGATCACCTTCGTCCCTTTTATCAATGATAATTCATCCTCTCTCTCAGCCATGTAGTTAAATTTCACATAGGCAGGCATACTGAGGTCATAGAGACGTTCCCCTGGGTCAACAAAGCTATCATCAGCAGGAGATGCAGAATCTGGAACACTAGGTTTTCTTTTCACTTTTCCAATGCCTGTTTAAAAGAAGAGAAGGTAATAAGAATATAAGTGACTACCAAAAACACCAATTTATTCATTATATAAAAATAATCCTCAATTCTATGTAGTTTGTTTTGTTTTTTAGTTTTAAGCCTTTACATGTAGATAACAAATGTCTGTGTAGCATAAACATCTTTTTGGAAATGAGATAAAAATTCTCCTTTCCTGGCACCAAAACAGGCTGGTAGACCAATGGTATGGAATAGAGGACACAGAGACAAATCCACAAAATTACAACTACCTTATATTAGACAAAGGTGCTAAAATTATGCACTGGAGAAAGGATAGCATATTCAATAAACGGTGCTGGGAGAACTGGAAATCCATATGCAATAAAATGATTGAATCCCTTTCTCTCACCATGCCCAAAAATCAACTCAAAATGGATCAAGGAGCTGGGAATCAAACCAGAGACTCTGCGTCTAACAGAAGATGGTTGGCCCTAATCTTCATCACGTGGGGGCAGGCCCCAAATTCCTTAATAAGACACCTATAGTATAAGAGTTAAAACCAAGAATCAACAAATGGGATGAATTCAAACTAAAAAGTTTTTTCTCAGCAAGAGAAATAATATGTGAGGTGAACAGGGAGCCTCCATCCTGGGAACAAATCTTTACCCCTCAAACATCAGATAGAGCTTTAATCTCTACAGTAAACAAAGAACTGAAAAAGTTAAAAAACAAAAAACCCAATCAACAAATGGGCCAAGGACCTGAACAGACACTTCTCAGAAGAGGATATACAATCAATCAACAAATACATGAAAAAATGCTCACCAACTCTAGCAATCAGAGAAATGCAAATTAAAACTACTCTAAGATACCATCTCATTCCAATAAGAATGGCAGCCATTATGAAGTCAAACAACAATAAGTGCTGGTGAGGATGCAGGAGGAAAAAGGTACACTCATACCCTGCTGGTGGGACTGCAAATTGGTGCAGCCAATTTGGAAAGCAGTATGGAGATTCCTGGGAAAGCTGGGAATGGAACCACCATTTGACCCAGCTATTCCCCTTCTCGGATATACCCAAAGACCTAAAAAGAGCATACTACAGGAACACAGCCACATCAATGTTTATAGCAGCACAATTCACAATAGCTAGACTGTGGAACCAACCTAGATGCCCTTCAATAGATGAATGGATAAAAAAAAAAAAAAATGTGGCATTTATACACAATGGAATATTACTCAGCACTAAAAAAACAACAAGATCATGGCATTTGCAGGGAAATGGATGGCATTAGAGCAGATTATGCTAGATGAAGTTAGCCAATCCCTAAAAAACAAATGCTGAATATCTTCTCTGATATAAGGGGGGTGACTCAAAATGGGATAGGGAGAAAGAGCATGAGAAGAAGATCACCACTAAATAGGGAAGAGAGGTGGGAGGGAAAAGGAGGGAGAAGGGGAATTGCACGGAAGATGGAAGGAGACCCTCATCGTTATACAGAATACATGTATGATGTTGTGAGGAGAAAAAAAAGTGTGTCACATTAGATTGGGTAGAGAGAAGTAATGGGAGGGATAGGGAGGGGAAGGGGGGATAGGAAGAGCGGCAGAATAAAATAGACATTATTATTGCTGTATGTATATAGGTGACTGTATGACCAATGTGATTCTGCAACCTGTACAATCAGAAAAATGAGAAATTATACTCCATTTGATTCAAATGGATGAATTGTCAAGATCATTGTACTGTCATGTGTAGCTAATATAAATAAATAAATAAATAAAATTGTAATGCAAAAAAAAGAGCTCATGTATAATGACATAATTTGGTGTGAACATACTTTATATATGGAGTTACAAAAAATAGTGCTGTGAATGGATAATTATGAATGTAATGCACTCCGCTAATGTCATGAAATTAATTAATTAATTAATTAATTAATTCTCCTTTCCTAATCACAGATTTAATCTCAGCTATGTGACTGTTTACCTTTTCATCTTGGTTCCTGTCAAAGACCTGGAAGTAACCACATAATTATAAAGTTGTCATACATTAATAGACTTCCTCTTAAATGTTAATATACATTACTTTTTCTCATAGCTATAATCTAAGCATAAAAAAGGCTCCACCAAACTCATACTAATCTCATTAACCTGGATTTTATAATTAGCTGTATAGACACAAAAGAAAAACTTAAATTAGAACTTAATATGCAATATAAAATTGTAGTGATGTCTGGGTGGGTAATCTTCTCATTTGCTTTTTTAGTTCCCAGAACCAGCAAACTCGATCTCATATTTATTTTAAAATGATGTATTATTTACTGTTTTGTCTCCCTCCACCCATTCGCATGTAACCTCCACAAGGGCAGGGAATTTTGGTTACAGACATAATTCCAGGGACCTTATTAAATGCTCAAAACTAGCAGATATTTATTTATTTATTTTGAGAGAGAGAGAGAGAATTTATTTATTTACTTATTTTTTTTTTAGTTTTCGGCGGACACAACATCTTTGTTTGTATGTGGTGCTGAGGATCGAATGAGGGCGGCACGCATGCCAGGCGAGTGCGCTACCGCTTGAGCCATATCCCCAGCCCAAAACTAGCAGATATTTAAACTTCTAAAATTCCTTCCTACTGTCTCAAAACTTTCTCATTACCCTCACTCATTTTCTTCAGCCAAGTCCCTAAACTTTGATCCTTTTGAGTTCAAAATACAATCATTCCTCTTTTGAAACTCTTTGGCATCCTTGCTTCCCTCTCATTCAATTTTGTTAAGTCTACAAACATATTAGAATCTTCTACTCCAAAATAAAGTCACTTCTGCTCACAAACTCTTGAGAATCTGATTCTTTATATCTGCCAATGCTATCAAAATTGCCCAATTAAAACATGAAAATTGTGCCACCACCTTACTGCCAAATCTGAATCTTTTAGAGTCCCCAGTCTTCTCAATATCTTCATGCAGCAACCAAGATCATAGACCTCTCTCTCCAGTATGTTTTCTTTCTCTGAACTTTCCTGAGTATCCTGTTCTCTCTCCTGACTACTTACATATTCTTTTTTTATTTTTAAAGGAAAAAGCATTCTTTTTTTCTTAACCTTTATTTTTTAAATTTATTTTTATGTGGTGCTGAGGATCAAACCCAGTGCCTCACACGTGCTAGTCAAATGCTCTACCACTGAGCTACAACCCTACCCCTAAATATTCTTGTATAGCCTGTGTGGGCTCCTCTAAACCTTGCTATTATGATGTACTTGTGTGTTTTCCTTTATATGAAAGTGAAATTCTCAAGGACAGAAAACTAAATCTTATTCCTTTGTATCTCCAATGCTTGGTAGTACCCACATTAGTAGTAGGAACAAAGTGAATGTTTGCTGAATAAGTAGGTGAATGATTGTTCCTGGGTTAAAAGTGTTTTCCAAAATGACATGCCTGGCCTCCCCTCTATTTCAAGGAAATTATACACTTTCATTTTAACTTCTATGTAGAAGATGCTTAGATCTATTTGCAGCTCTAAGCTCTTTCTGGAATTCAAGCACCAGAATTCCAATTGTCATTAGATAGCTACAGGTTATATTAGTATCTCAAACCCAGTACTATGTCCACATAAAAATAATCTCTTTTATACTCATAAATCAATTTTCTCTCCTCTAGTTTTCTGACTTTTGGTTAACAGTTTCATCATTCTTAAAAATTTCTACATCAGAAGTAATTATCACAGTAGGGAAGTCCAGGGCTCCCACTAAATACTGTCAGAATTAACTTTTGCAAAACAAAACCCTGAAACTTATTAAAAAAATGTATAAAAACTAAGGCAAGGATTAGTTAAGAAAGCTAATGCTGTGTGCTGCCTACCATTCCCCACACTCCAAGTCAGTATAAGGCTGTAAGGGCACCAACCTGCACTCCCAATGCCTGAGGGAGTGACACAAATTTTTAAACAATTGTGATTGTGGGTTTCAACTTGTCTGGCAGTTCCCGGAAGAACTGGCACAATGGTTTGCCTTGGGTTTGCCTTACTGGAGCATTCCCAGGGTTAGGGTGTCTTTCTGGGTGGCTTTTAACTAAATCATTGCATTGATTCAGCAGCCTGCGGCAAGGATCAACAATTGAAACAAGGGACAGATCACAGAAAGCCTGAAAAGGAAGATGATGGGAAAAAATATACATAGAATAATAAGGGATTTTTTAAAGCTCTTGTAAATACTAGATGTTATGGTTTGGATGTGAGGTGTCCCCCAAAAGCTCACGTGTGAGACAATGTAAGAAAGTTCAGAGAAGAAATAATTGAGTTATGACAGCCTTAACCCAATCATTTAATTAATCACTTGATGACTGAAGGAAGGTGAGGCGTGGCTAGGGGGAGGTGGAGCACTGGGGGTGTGGCTTAGAGGAGGTGGGGGCACTGGGGGTGTAGCTTTGGGTGCACAGTTGTATCTGGCAAGTGAAGATCTCTCTCTGCTTTCTGATGGAACCACTTCCCTTCACCACACTCTTGTACCATGATGTTCAGTCCCACCTTGAGCCCTGAGGAATGGAGCCAGCTGTCTATTGTCATGAGCCCCCAAAATATTAAGAAAATTTCATGTATTTAGAAGAATAAAATAATATAGAAATAAATTTAGCCTAAGAAGTATAAATTTACACAATTATAAAATACTGCTGAAAGAAATCAAAGAAAACTAAATAAATAGACATCCTGATGCTAAATTTCAGATTTGGCAAGGGACTTTAAGTAGCCAAAACAATCTTGAAAATGGAAAAGGTGGAAGACTCATCAGTTTTGTGCTCAACTTACTACAAAGCCAAAATAATCAAAATAGTGTTGTGTTAAGATAAAGGCAGACAGATGAACAAAACTGAATTTTGAAATTCCTGAAACTCATCAGCTATGGACTCATCAGCTAGTAGTTTTTGTCAAGGGCACTAAGACCATTTGATAAGGAGAAAAAATCATCTTTTCAATGAATAGTACTGGGGAAAATCCATACTTAAAAGACACTGGACTCCACATCATATATAAAAATAAACTCAAAATGGACCAATGACCCAATTTTTTTAGAGCTAAAACTATAAAACTCTTAGAAGAATATACATGAGTACATCTTTATGATTTTGGATTTAGCAATGGATTCTTAAGTTATTGACACCAAAAGCACAAGGAACCCTCCCTCTCAAAAGAAAGAAAAATTATTTTCTTCATTGAAAATTAAAAACATTTATGCACAAGGATACTTTCAAGAAAATGAAGCCAGATGTTGTGGGGCACGCCTTTAATCCCAGTTACTCAGAAGGCTGAGGCAGGAGGATGGCAAGTTTGATGCCAGTCTTAGCAACTTAGCAAGACCCTGACTCAAAAAATAAAAGGTCTGGGTGGGCAGGCCACTGATAGAGTGCACCTGAGTTCAATCCCTAGTATTTCAAAAAACACAACCTACAAAAATAGGTTGTATATTATAATTCTGATTAACAGTCTAGAGCATAAAAAGACCTCTTAGAAGCCAAAGATAAAAACAATTAGAAAAGGATACACAAATAAATATTTTTCCAAAGAAAATATACAAATAGTCAACAAGCATAAAAAAGTTGCTGAACAGCATCAACCATTAGAGAAATGCAAATCAAAACCATGCAATAACTTCATACCCACTAGGATGGCTATAAACAAACAGATAAGAAACAGAAGTGTTGGAAACGATATAGAGAGACTGGAACCCTCTCACAGTGCTGGGTAGCATGTAAAATGATGATACAGGAGACAATTTCACAGTTCCTCAAAAAGTTAAACAATTACCATATATTCCAGCAATTCCTTCCCCAGGAATATAACATCAAAGAACTGAAAATAGATATGCAAACAAATACTTATATATGAATATTCACAGCATCATTAATCATAATAACCAAAACACGAGAACTTGAATTTTTAAAGAATACAATTCAGTGATATTGAAGAACTTTAACAATATTATACTGTCCAACAGATAAGTAGAAAAACAAAATGTGACATCGATCCATAAAATGGAATATTATTCAGCAATAAAAGGAATGAAGTACTGACACATGGATTAACGTTGAAAGTATTATGTTAAGTGAAAGGCACAAGATCATATATTGTATGGTTCCATTTGTATGAAATATCTGGAACAGGTAAATTCAGAGAGACAGAAGGCAGATTAGTGGTTCCCAGGGGCTAAAAGAGAGAAGGGAAGTGGAGAGTGACCGTTTAACAGGTACAGGGTTTCCTTCTTCAATGTTGTTTTGGAATTAGAAATGAAAGGATGTTGATGTTTGTCCTCGATATCAATGAATTGCATATTTTAAAATGGTTAATTTTATGTTACATGAATTTTACCTCTTCTCTTTTTAACCCTTGTACTCTAATACTAAGTTATATCCCCATTGCCCACCCCTACCAAAATTTTTTAGGTGTCTTAAAGCAAATCCTTAAGAGTTTTCTTATCATATCTCCTTACTATCAACACTGTTTCCATTACTGTCATTCTAGTTCAGGCCTATTATGTAGTACAAGACCTTCAATACTCTTTAAATGACAGCAATTTCCTTCCTAATCTCTCCCTAATTCAACCCATCATTCATCCACATCAACCAGTCTAATCATTCTATAAATACAGTCACAATCACACTAATACCACTGCTCAAAAGTCAACAGTAGGGCTACAGATGTAGTTCAGTGGCAGAGTGCTTGCCTAGCATGTGTGAGGCCCGGGTTCTATCCCCACACTCTAAGTAAGTAAATAAGAGAAATACTCTGCCTAGAGTCTACTGCCCTCTCTGTAGAGTGTTCTCAACCTTCCTTTCCAGTTCTATGGTACAAACTATTTTCAAAAAGCATAAATGTTGAATCAGCCTTTGAGTTTTAATTCCAGCTCTACTACTTAATTAATTATGGGATCTTGAGCATGTCATTCCACTTTTTCTGAGCTTAGAAATATAGAAAATGCCACTTACCACATAAGAGTGTGTTGAGAGTTGAATAAAATAATACACAATAACTGTATAGTAAATACAGCAAATGTTAAATAAAAGCATATTTCTAATAATGCTCTTCACTAAATCTTAATGAAAGTGGGCTGGCTTTAAATTCCCTAAAATGTTTCCATTCTTCATGACTTAGTTTACCCTGTTTGCTAGTTTCTTTCCTAAAACTACATTAAAACTCCAGTCTCTCAAAAACCAACTCATAGTCATTTAAAAGCATCATATCAAATAATAACTTTATTATTAATATTCTTGCTCCATGTTTCTCAATATCCTTCATTTTCCATGCCTACTTCCAATGACATGTTAAGCTCTCCTTTTTTTTCAAATATCCTAGCACCCTGTATTTCTGAGGCACCTGCATTAGAGACATTGGTCTATTAAGTCCATCTACTAGAACATAAGCTTTCCAGGAAGAGTGTTGTATGCCTGGTTGATCTTTTGCGTTTCTTATACCATCAGTGTCTGCACACAGCAGACACTCATACTACATGTTTGTTAAATGGAATATGGGTATACAAATACAAAAATATTTTTCTGAAAATGAAGACTAGTGTAGAAATGATTTTTGATTCTGAAAGAGATAATGTCTAAGATGAATTATATATGATCAAGAAAGGAATGAAGAATTTTTGGACAAATCCAATAACTAAAATGTTAAGTGAGAAAACATCAGGAAGAGCCTATTTTACTCTTAGAGGCCAGAAATATTTCAAAGAAGAACATAAGCTTAGAATATTTGTTTTCTATACAGCACAAAACCCTTTGTGATGTCTTCAACCTCAGACCCATTTCTCCCTGACAAAGACACTACAACTAATGTGCCACAGGAAGCTGTCAACCTCCTCAGGGTTACTTAAAACTCATGTTCTTTGAAGGGTCTGGAGCTTGTAATTTATGTTTTTCTGCCTAAAACACTGCCCAACCTCATTCTTCAAGAAGTAGTCTAGATTACCTACTCACTGAAGATTTCTCTCTCCCCCTGCAAAACAGTTCACATATTATTCCTATGTGCCATTACTATTCTTTGTATTTTAACTGGAAGATCCCCTTTATACCATTATTTGCTTCCTTGAGGTCAAACATTTAATTACCTTTCTATCCTCTATTCTCTGTGTCTGACCCATATTAAATGTTCTTTAAATGTTTATCATGTGAATAACTGAACAAATGCAAGCATACTGGTAAGCAATTTTTGAGAAGGGTCTGTGTATCAGTCTTTGTTTCCATTGCTAGAAAATGATGGAACTTCCAATCTCTCATCATCAAAGTATTTCACAAAGCTGTATAAACAAAATGTGTTAGCATCTCTCAGCTTCTCAATTATGTTATAATCAGCAACAATTAGATCTTTTCACAACAGGTCTTCCTTCAATCAATATATTCTCTTTTCTAAATCGTTCCCTGTCTTGTTTGTTCAGGCTATTGTAACAAAAATATACCATAAATTGGGTAACTTATAAACAAGTGAGATTTACTTCTCACAGTTCTAGAAGCCAAAAGTCCAAATTCAAGGCACTGACAAAACTATATCTAGTGAGAGCCTGTTCCTCATGGATGGTACCTTCCTTTAAATGGCAGAAGGAGCAAACAAGGTCCATTGGGCCTCTTTGATAAGGTCATTAATACCATTCATGGCAACTATGCCCTGATGACCTTGTCACCACCATTTAACACTATTACATTGATGATATAAATTTCTGAATATACAGCCTGGTTATTGTTAGCTTTGCTTTTGAAAAAAATAGTATTAGTATAGCCTCCAATCTTTTCCTACTACCTACTAGTCTTACTTCTCTATTTCTATAGCAATGTTTCTTAACTATAACAATGCATTATAAGTTCCTCAAAAGTTTGTAAGAACCTGGATAAGCACTGTGAATGCTTCACCTTATGTAATAACCATTCCTATTCTGAGGCAAATCTTTGTACCAATAACTCTTCCCCATGTACCTGGTTTCTAAATCCTTGATATACTGGATGCCAGTATTTGGTAGTATCACAGTTTCTCAATAGCATTGTTAAAGTGTATCTATCCAAGTGGATAAACTACATCATGCTTTAATTAGCTAGCACACATAAAAGGGAACCATTGCATCCCTTCACCTGAGTATCTGTATCATGGACTATGATGAAATTTTAGCACTTAACATTACCACAACAGCTCTTACTAAGTCTTTACTCATGTAAACTGCTACCAGGCTAGGGCCTCACCAATCTTGTAATACTTACTGTTCCAGCATCAGGTCTTTCTTGCTTGAAGCATGTCATTTTTTTCTACATCTAAGTCTCTGAGTAAATGTTCAACAGAATGGGTCCACAGAAAGTATCACTTATGCTTTTTCAAATTCCTCAGTAAACTATTATATGTTCTTATTTTGCTACTTCTTTAGGACCAATTTCACCCTCATGGATTTCCCCTGATTCCTATGATACACATAAGACCACTTAAATTGTTTACCAAAACTGTAAGACTTTTAGAGTTAGAAGGGACTTTCCAGGATCATCTAGTCTTGCCTAACTCTATTTACAAAGAACAGGAAATCAGAAAAATTTAGTTACATACCCTAGGCTAGTCAGTAGTTTATCTGGGGACAGAACTAAGGAATTCTAAATACAAGTATGTGATACTCTTTCCATTACAGCCTTTCTTGTATTTTTACTTATTCTCTAAATGAAATAAACTATTGTTTATTATTATTTGTTTTATCTAAAACAATGTTCAATTTTTGTTTTAACGAGTATTCTGGTTACCACCCAAAGAGAGCACATATCCTGTTTCCTTTACTTATTTAAGTCCGTTCAGGGAATAGGTGAATGGATAACCTATCTCTACTCTGAAAAGCTGGCAAAATAAGCAGAAATTTTAAGGTGCCACAGGGATTGAGGAAAGGAATATTTTGGCTACAAATATTAGATCCTGGCCCTGGGACTATAAATACATTTAAGAGTAACAATTAACTTCCTAAGACTCAGACAAGAGAATAATTTTATCATTTTATTAATGAGATGATAAATACTAAATCACTGTATCACAATAATTTTTATACCATTTCTGATTGGTTTATGGTCAACATTACTTATGACCACACCTACATATAGAATCCATTGTATTGGTAATAAATAACAACTATCATCTACCTCCCTATCAGAAAATAAGCTGTGTAAGAGTTAATGTTAGTATTTCACTCTGTGATTTTTGCCTGCTTTGGGTAGACGTGCATAAATGTTTTCATAAATAAGTCCTCTGAAAAGAAAACTAGTCCCAAACCTGGAAATGTACAGATCTAAAAAAATGTAATAATTCTCCAAAAAGTAAACAGAAGTTATGAGACATTCCACAAAAATACCTCATGTCCTAGCCACCAAAGCTAACCAAAGAAATAAATGAATGCTCATATTAAAATTATAACATTCTTTTTCAACAAAGTGCTTACTCCTCTTCGTTTTGCCCTTTTCCCCGGAATCTCTCGTCAGGTTACCCTTTGTTTCCTTAGATTCCTTGTGCATAAGAGACTTCTACAACAACTCCTCTGTTCATTTTTTAGAAATACCAAGCAAATAGTCAAGGAGATCAAATAAGTTCACTCCTTAGGATCATAAAAAGATTATCAGCAGACATACAGACTAGACTTTTTAAGTTAGTACTAGTATTTTACTAATGCTTTTACTAAATGTTACTTTACACAGTTTCTACAAAATCTAGAAGTAGCAAAACACTATCATGTTAATTAATTCAAAGGTTGAGGATACAGGAATTTGTTCACTCAATCGCTTTTTCTAATGTTTTTAGTATGTTTACAATTGATTTATTTCACTTCAAATGTCTGTGGCTAAGTTGAAAATTACTGAATTAGAATTAACTGTATCAAATCCAAAACATTGGATGTCCTTTTCCTATTTGTTAAATTTTCAGACCAAAACATTTTAAAATTATTTTATTTAGCAAGTCAAAACTAATTCTTGATTTATTACCATCATTTAGCTTACATTACATAAACAACACTAAGTACTAACTTATATAAACCCAAGTTCTTTCCATAGTCTCCCTTAAATTCACAAAACTGAAAAATCTAAATCAAAAACAACAAAACTACAGATTAAAAAAAAAAAAAAAGAATAACTTACTGAAAAAATCTTTAAAGGCGTTTAACCAATCCATCTGAATAAAAATCCTGTGTTCTCTTTTGTAAGTTTGTTAACACAGCTCAGGATAATTCTCAGTCAGCTTCCTGGTCTGTTCTGCAACACTGAAACTTCCCACACCCAATCCATGTGACCTGGCTGACACCCAAGCAATAGAAAGTTTTTCTGAGGCTTCTCTCTTTCCAAAACCCTCCCCCAACCCCAAAGTAGAAAAGAAGCTATAAAGCAAGTAAATCATCATGGCCAAAAATGTGAGCTTATTATTTACAATTATTTTGGAAGAAGAAACATTATAACACATATATATTTTTTAATAATTAAAAATATATTCACACGTTCATCCTTTTGTTTCCTCCTTTTCCTTAACTCCCAAACATTTTAACTAACTAGTTAGACTAGTATCTATACTAGTATAATCACTGTGAAACGAATTAATTATGTGGGACACTTAAGTTACCAAAAAGGGGTGCAGGGCTGAGGGTTAGCTAAGTGGTAGGGCACTTGTCTAGCATGCATGAGGTCATGGGGTTTGATCATCCCTAGTACCCACCCCACCAAAAAAAAAAAAAGCCAAAAGGGGTGCAGAAACTCTTGAGAAAAAGGAGAAGGCAGACAGATGCAAAACAAGATTCATATCCTTATACAGGCTAACTACAGATCACTAATGTAAAGCCATGTTTCTGAACACCTTGGAATACAGGTAGCAATAACTATAATATTATAATAAAGTTAACAACAATTTCTTAAAATAGAGATAAGTCTTTGGTTCAGAGACTGACATTATAAATACTTAACGGAATTCTTACTTTCAATTGTACTGTATTTTAGCTTTTGCTGTACAATAGTTAAAAACATTAAACATTTGTCTTATATTGCTGATAGTTAAAAGACCTAGAATAACAATACTGTTGAATAAAAAATAAAAACTAATATAAAGCAGTGAGTCAAAATAATTTTACATATTTGGGGACTGGGGTTGTGGCTCAGAGATAGAGCACTTGCCTACCATGCGTGAGGCACTGGGTTCAATCCTCAGTACCACATAAAAATAAAATAAAGATACTGTGTCCATCTAACTAAAAATAAATATTTAAAAATAATAATACTGCATATTTGTCAATCATGCTACAATGATCCCAAACTATTTTTTACAAGGAGGAATTTTTCTTTTCTTCTAGAACAGTTAAGCAACAGCATATCTGCCTAAATAACAAAATTAATTTCTATCCCTCCCAATTCCTTCCTGTCAGCTAAGAAGAATTTAATTAAGAACATTAAAAAAAAAAAAAAAAAGCCAGTCTTCAACCGTACATATTTCCTTCCTATCAGCTTAGCCAAGTCCAGCGTGAAGTAGCTACTGCTGCCTCTGAGCCTCACGTAAAGCCAGTAAAATCAACAAACTTAGAGGAAGAATAGAGGGGGTAAAAAGGAAATCAAAATAGGAAGGACATTAGCCTTTAGATGCTAATGTACAGTAATGATCCACAAATGTTTTAAAATAAAATGGTTTGTCTTTTAAAGTGAAATTCAAAATGTCAAGTCATTAGATATTAAAATTTAGTAAAGTGCCATTTAAAATAAATTGCCTTGATTTCCAAGAAGGCTATACTGTGTTGTACTTACTTTTCCCTGCCTCAATTAGAGGCAGAATTTGCCTCTAAGTCTAAACTCCAACAGGATACTCTGAATCAAGGAGCTATAAGGTCAGAGTTAATTCTGCTCTTTAGTACCACTTGACCTTTGAACTTGGACCTGGATTTATAGAAACTACTAACTCTTATGACTGTCACAAGTCTCCTAACTTGAACACCTGCTATAAAACCAAACTTACCTAATGATTAACTGAAATTCCAGTCCTGGCCTTTTCAAGTCAATTTTTCCTACTCGTGTCAATTTTGTACAGTGAACCAAGTTCCAGAATCCATTTAAAAGGAATTTGTTTTTCTTTCAATACAAAAGCAACTTACCTAAAGTATCCTTCAGGTTTTTTACAATAGATGCTTTCCGAGCACTGTTTTTTCTTTCCACATAATTAGAAGGCACAAAACCTGTTTTATTCATGGAATTTCGAACTCTCCACCAGGATTTAGAATCATCCAGAAGCCATAATCTCTCATTCTTCTTGATGTCCAACTCTTGTTCTTGCTGAGCCACATAATCAAATTTGGCTACTACTACTACTTCTTCTGCCATCTTTTAGCAGCTTTAGCACTGTAAACAGAAAACATTTTTATATGAAATTCAAATAGTGGTAGTCTACATGCTTTTTCAAAAAAGACATCAAGATTACTGAAATCAAGGATATTGAAAGGCTCAAAGTAAAACTACAGAAAAAATACAACAGGTAAATAATAATTTTAAAAAACTTGTGTTATTATATTAACAGTGATATTAAATTAAGGCAAAAACCATTACTAGCAATGAAGTTCACCAAATGACAAAAAGTTCTATTCATATAAATAAGATCAAAACTTTTATATACCAAATAGCAGAAACCTGAGCAGTGTTTTTCTTTCCACATAGTTTGAAGGCATAAAACCAAAATAAATACACTGAAAGAACCATAAGGAGAAACTGACAAATCTATAATTACAGAGGGTAATTTTTAACATTTACCTCAGTAATGAAACAATCTAAGAGACAAAAACATTAAGGAACTGATATCACAATAGTAAGTTTGATCTAATAGACATATACTTCTAAACAGAAGAACAGATATGGAACATACCACAAAAATAGATCAAATGCCAGGCCATAAAGCATGTTTCACCAGGCACAGTGGCACACGCCTATAATCCCAGCAGCTCGGGAGGCTGAGGGAGCAGAATTGCGAGTTCAAAACTAGCCTCAGCAAATGAGAGATACTAAGCAACTCAATGAGACCCTGACTTTAAATAAAATACAAAATAGGGCTGGGGATGTGGCTCATTGGTCGGGTGCCCCTGAATTCAATCCCTGGTACCTCAAAAAAAAAAAAAAGTCTCAAAAACTCTCATGTAAATGGTATCCCCTTCATCCATATTCTCTGGCAACCATAAAAAACAAACAAACAAAAGACAGCTTTTTAAGAAACATGTTTGGAAACGTCTAAAAACACATGAATTTAAGAGGGAATCATATAGAGTTTGGAAAGTACTTAGAAAGTAAATGATAATGAAGACTATAGTCCTACTTTGTTGATGCAGCAAAAGGACTATGTAGAGGGAGATTTTAAAATAGTAAAAGAAGAAGAGCTAAACATAGAGCTGAGGAAGGTAGAGTGTAGTTCAATGTAAGAGCCTACATTTAGTATGCTTGAGGCCTTAGGTTCAATCCTCACCACCAAAAAAGAAAGAAGGAGCTAAAAATTTTAATTAATGAACTGAGCACTTATCCTAAGCAGTTGGAAAAATAAGGTCTAAAGAAAAATAGGAAGGAAATAATAAAAATAAGAGCAGAATTGCAGAATTTAATGAAACAGACAATAAAGATACACTAGAAAGTCCCAATAAATTGAAAATGTAGTTCTTTATCAAAACTAAAATTTGAAAACATTTCTGACGCAAAACTGATCAATTAAAAAAAGTACACCCAAATACCAGGAATAAAAAAGGAATCACAATTATAGATGCTGAAAACATTCAAAAGATCCAGCACTACTATAAGCAATTCAAATCTGAAATCAAGTGAAACACAAATTTATAGAAAAATAAAAAGAATACTACTAAATCAGTCATTAAGCAATCTTCCCACAATGCAAATGCTAGGTGATTTTATAGGCAAGTTCTAGGAACAAATCTTTCCAATTTATATAAACTATTTAAGAACAAAGAAAAATAATTACAAGCCAATTTCACTCTCCTGAAACCAGATCAGATCTTTGCTTTCTTCAGAGATTTATTTGAGGGGGCGCGGGGGGGGGGGGGGGGGGAGCGGTAGTGCTTAGATTGAACCTAGGGTCTACACATGCTAGGCAAGCAATCTACCACCAACCTGCATCCCCAGCCTGAGAGATCTTACATAAACAGCTACCAATTGCCTAGCAAGCAAATAAATTCAGCTTTTTATTTGGATATTGACCAGTAATCTCTTTTCAACAACCTTTGAAGCAAGTTTCTTTTTTTTTTAATATCCTTAGAAAAATGCATTTTAATCCAGAATTAAAATGGCAAGCAAAGTCTCAAAATGAGTCACACATTGTTTACTCTTAAGCATGTAAAAAACTAATGCAAAAAAAGAAAAAAAAATGATTTGATATTCAAGAAACAATGATGAGGGCTAGAGTTATCGCTCAATGGTAGAGTGCTTACCTAGCATATGTGAGGCTGAGTTCGAACCCCAGCACCACATAAAAATTAAAAAAAAAAAAAGTATTATCTCTACAACTAAATAAACAAATAAAAAGAAACTATGATGAGCAGAGAAATCAGAAAAAAATTATTTGTATTACTGCAACTTGATTTTGAAGTAATTTCAAACAGAAGATTTTCAACCAAGTAATTTTCAATTACTGGTACACTAAGGAAAGAAGTTACAACAATAAGCAATAGGCTATCTGAGAAAATGAAAAGCTAGAAGCAGGGATTTTTTTTTTTTTTTTTTAAATACCTGGCAGCAACTCTGTGTCCCATCACCACCCATTTAATCCATTGGCTTAATGAAATTCAATTCTAAGTCCCAAAAGAATCTATTTTGAAAACTGACAAACTGATACGAAAATTTATCAAGAAAAGTAAACATGTAAAACTGGCAACAAATGTTCTGGAAAAAATAAGAATTGGAATGCCAACATTACAGATTATGTACCCAGCATTTCACAATGTCTCTTTTTCAAAATACCCTTCTACTAGCACCTCTTCTGTCATTAGCTTAGTCATGCAAGTTGGGAGGTTGATTCTACTTATAAAAGTGACTCTATAGACTAATTCAAGCCCCACCTGAATATTAGAATCACTTCCTGAACTTATCACAGGAGACCTACTGGGAAGTAGAGCCAGAGTTGCTAAAATAAGCACTGAAAGCTGCCCCCTGAACCTCCAGTTACTTGAGCTAATAAATTTCTTTACCAAGATAACTTTAATTGGATTTTCTGTTATCCTCAGTAAAGACAGTTACCCAATCAGATATCAAAATGTGCTTTAAAAAGAAAAATGGAAGTCCCAAAAAACCAAAAGCCAAATGTTGTCTTTGATATGAGAATGCAGAAGCATAATGGCAACTGGGTGGGGGAGGGGGGAAGCATGGGAGGATCTGAGGAACTTAGATAGGGCAAAGGGGAGGGAGGGGAAAGGAGGGGACAAAGGGGTAAGAATGATGGTGGAATGAGTTAGACATCATTACCCTAAGTATAAGACATGAATGGCGTAAAAATATTCTGTGTACAAATCAGTGTCTTGAAAAACTGTGCTGTGTAATATGAAATGAATTGCATTCTTCCATCATGTATAATAAATCAGAATAAATTTTTTAAAATAAAATATTTTTAAAAATGAAGTAACTTAAAATAAGATGATACTAGTACAGAAACAAACAGACCAACAGAATATTCATTGAGGTCTACAAAATACACACACAGGTGGCTTTAGAAGCCCTCTTCTCTAATATACAAGTTTTGAGTTCTTATTTAGGCTTCTTAAAAGTAGAGTACACTTCAAAGCAGGTGATGTATAATCTGAATATAGAAAAAGACTTCAGTGTATAATCCCTCCAAATATTTAAATGTCTCTCCTAAACCAAATTCAAAGCAAGTAACTTTTTACAGTGATTTCCTCTGGTAAGTTGTTTCAAATCAATCAATCTAGTTTTCACAAAAACAATTCTCTAATTTTAGCACAATTTTTTTTTTGTTTATATCATACATAAAGTTTTGACAAGAAGCACCTTTGAAGAAACTTTACATTTGAATCCTGGTGAACAGATTCAATTTAATTGGGGAGAATCAAAATATGCCAATGTTATCAAGTTATTATGCTTCACAATAGAAATGGATAGAGTTAATCAGGCAAGTCAGTTAAGAAATTTCTACTCTGTACATGCAAACATGAGAATTTTATATATGATAGGTGGCATTTCACCAAGAAAATTAAGTTATTCACTAACTGATACTAGGACAACTGGTTATCTATTTGGGAAGAACTTTCCTACTTCATAAAACACACATACACACACACACACACACACAACAGAGGACTTTCACTTCTGGGAAGTGAAATTGTGACACAGTTGTAAACTCCCTAGGTTATATTTTTACCCGACTTGAGATGAAGGTCAGTAAAATAGACACATAAATTGGCATATACAAAATAATAGCAACCTGTGCACTCCAAATAATGGCCCAAAAAAGAGATCCTGGCAAGACAGAAATCTTTTAGACAATAATTACTCTGACTCCAGACAAACAAAACAGAGAAAATGTGGCCCCACCCACACCAGCAAAGTCCACGTAGGAAACCTAGACTTCCAACTTTTCAGAGGCTGTAATGAAAAAATCCAACCTCCTTTTTGACTACCAGACAAAATCAGCAGATATCAAAGACCTCAATATATTCAACCAAAGGATCTATTTAATGTTTATAGAATCCTCTACCCCAAAATAGCACTTTATCAAGTGTCCACCAAATAAATACCAAGAGAAATCATAGCTTGGGCCATAAAATAAAACCCCACAAAATTTAAATGAATTGAAATCACACAGTGTGTTCTCCAAGCACAATGGAATCAAACTAGAAATAAGTATTACAAAGTGCTACGGGTTGGACCCTACTATCCCCAGGATTCATGGGCTGGCGACTTAGTCCCTAATATGACAGTGTTGGGGTGATGAAACCTTTAAGACGCAGGGCCTTATGGTGGGTGATTAGATCATTAGTGGTACTGCCCTTGAAAGATACTAATGTAATTCTCACTGGAATGTGATTAGCTCAAGCAAAGATGGGTTGTTATAAAAGGAGTGAGACTGGCCCCTGAATCCCTCTGGCTTCATGTCTTGCTATGTGGTCTCTCCCTCTTGCAGACACCTGTTATGGTGTCATTTGCCACAAGGTGACATAGTCAACAGGACCAGAGTACAAACTGACAGGACTATCAATCTCGAAATTTTAGCTTCCTAAACGATAAGCTAAACCAATCTCTTTATATAAAAGTACCAAGCCTCAGGTATTTGTTTTAGCAACAACAACAACAACAAAAAAAAAAAAAAAAAAAAAAAACAGACTAATATACAAAGATAACTAATACACAAAAATAATCACTTGGAAGTAAACAACAAACTTCTAAAATAATTCATGGGTCAAAAAGGAATTCTTCAGGCAAGTCAAATATTAAACAGAAATTAATGAAAACAAAAATACAATCTAGAGACATTTATAGGACACAGCTAAAATGGAGCTAGGAGGGAATTTTATGGCACTAAAGGCAAACACATAGAAGAACATCCTCAAATCAGTAATCTCACCTGCTTATACCTCAAGAACCTAGAAAAACATGAGAAAAATAAATTTAAAGCAAACAAAAGGAAGAAAATGATTAAGAGCAGAAATCAATAAAATCAAAACAAAAAATTCAAAAACCAATGAAACAAACTGGTTCTTTAAAAAGATCAATAAATTGACAAACTTATCAAGAAATTAAAAAAGCAAATAACTACCTAAAAATCAAATATGTGATATCACTATGGACCCCAGGATAATAAGGATGCATAATAAAAGAATACTACAAACAACTCTACACAAATTTGACAACTTAAGAAAATGACAAATTCCTCAAAAACACAAATTACCGTTACACATCCAATATGAATTAGATTATTGAAATAGTTCTATAACTGTTAAGAAAATTAAATTCATAATTTTAAAACTCCTCCCCCAAAGAAATTCCCAGGTCCAGATAGTTTTACCAAAGAATGCTACCAAATATTTAAAGAATTATCACAAATTCTACATAGTCTCTTCTAAAAAATGAAGAAGACACTTTCTAGTTCATCTTGAAGGTTAGTATTACCCAGATGTCAAAAGTAAATAAAGACAGTATAAATAAGAAAACCGCCAATCAATATCCTTCAGGAATCTAGATTCAAAAATCCTTGATAAAATATTAGCAAAGGGAATTCAGCAGTATGTAGAGAGATTTGACATTCCATGACCAAGTTGTTTTCTTCAGGTTTAATATTTTAAAATAGATAAGTAAATTTACAACATTAACAAGATAATATAGAAAAAAATCATATGAGCACATTAACTGGTACCAAAATACTGACAAAATTCAACACCCATTCATGATAAAAGCTCTCAGAAAAATATGGGGCTGGGGATGTGGCTCAAGTGGTAGCGCGCTCGCCTAGCATGCATGAGGCACTGGGTTCAATTCTCAGCACCACATAAAAATTAAGATATTGTGGTCCACCTAAAACTAAGATAAAATAAAATAAAATAAATAAGAGAACTTCCTTGATTTGATAAATGGCATGTTCAAAAAAAGGAACAGCAAATATCATACTTAATATAGTGAAGAGATCAAATACTTTTTCCTCCTAATATCAGAAAAAAAGGTAAAAATGTCCACTCCCATCACTCTTACTCAAAAGAGATTTCTGAAGTTTTAGTTGGTTCAGTAAGGCAAGTAAAGGAAATAAAGGGCACCTAGATCAGAAAGGAAGAAATAAAACTATGCTTATTTGCAGACGATATGACTGACAACACAGAAGCGTCTAAGAAATCAAATTTTTAGAAACCCACATCCAACTCCTAATACTGTTCAAAATTATTAAATGGAGGCAATTAAGACAGAGGTAGCTCTAAAGCCCTGGGAAACTATGCAAGTAAAAAGAAATCTAACAAGAATTAAAAAAAAAAAAAATGAAACTTAAACTCAGCCAACCATAGGCAGCCAACTGGGATGGGCTATCCAACCTTTAAATTCCCACTGGGATGGTCCAAATAAGGCTAACTACAAAAACCTTAAACAAATTTTTTAAATTTCTTTGGAGTCAGGTCTCACTAAGTTGCCAAATTTGGCCTCAACCTCCTTAGCACAAGAGATCCTCCTGCCTTAACCTTCAGAGTAGCTGGAACTAAAAGCATATGCCATCATGCCTGGCTAACCTATCTGTTCACCTGTTTTTATTATGGTATTAGAGATTTAACCCAGGACACTCTACAACTGAATTACACCCCCATCTTTTTTTGTTGTTTTTATTTTTAGACAGGATATTGCTAAATTGCAGAGGCTGACATCAACCTTTCAATCCTTCTGCCTCAAACTACAGAGTTACTGGGATTATAGGGATTTACTGGGATTACAGGTGTGAACACCATGCCTAGCTTAACCCAATAATTTAATGTGTGATTTCAGCAAGGTCACAGGACACAAGAGCAATCTGCAAAAATCAAATGAAGTTCTATGTACTAACAATAAACATCAAAATTAAAAACTATTTAAATCACTCAAAAATTTTTTTAAAAGGTAAATTAATGAAACTTTGTATGTTGGAAATATAGAATGATAACGAAGACATTAAAGAAGAGCTAAAAAGAGCTAAATAAAAGTGTTTATAGATTGGAAGACTAAACACACACCCCTTACACAGTTTAATGAACTTCTTAACAAAATCCCTGCAAAAATTCTGTATAAACAGATAATATACTATATTATATAATATTAATTCTATTAATATTCTATAAATTAAATGGAAAGGCAAAATATATAGAATAGCTAAAATAATTTTTAAAAGGAAAATTAAAGTGAGAATTGGGATCCCAAATTTCAAAACTTCTTAAGTAGCTACAATAATCAAGATTATGTTGTATAGGCAAAAAGGATGAATGTGCAGATCAATAGAACAGAGAACCCAGAAGTAAAACCACACATAAATACACCTAACTAAATTTTGACAAAAGTGCACAAGTAATTCAATGGAGGAACACTGGTTGCTAAAGCAATTAAGCAACAGGACAAAAGATAAAAAGTAAAATACCCGGACATAATCTTGGGTCTTATACAAACACTAACTCAAAATGGATCATAAGCCAAGCTTGTGGCTTATGCCTATAAATTCCAGCTACTTCAGAGACTGAGGCAGGAAGACTGCATATGAGATGCCAGCCTGGATAATTTAGTGAACTCCTGTATCAAAAATAAAATTTTAAAAAGAGGGCAAGGACAGATAGAATGTAGCTCAGTGGCAGAGTGCTTGACTATATGAGGCAAGGCCCTGATATTTCAATCCCCAGTTGGTGGGAGGGGAGGATCACAGTCTTAAATGTAAAACTATGAAAATTTTAGAAAACGATGAGGGAAAATCTTCAAGATTTAGAGCTAAACAAAGACTTTCACCCAAAGCAATACTCATAAAAGGAAAAACTCAACCACACACAAAAATAATTTTAATTAGAAAAAGAGCAAATAAATGATACAATCACTGAAAAAGATGTACAGATAGCACAAGCATACAAAAGATAGTAAGAAAATGCAAATTAAAACCATATTGAGATATCACAACATAAACATTTCTGAATGGCTAAAATAAAAGATATTAAATGTTGACAAAGATATGCTGAATCTGAATCACATGTTAAAAAAGTAAAATGGCACAGGTACTCTGAAAGATAATTTAGAAGTTTCTCATAAAATTAAATATGCAGGTGGGCTTGGGTGTGGCTCAGCAGTAAAGTGCTTGCCTCCCACATGTGAGGCACTAGCTTCAATCTTCAGCACCACATAAAAGTAAATAAACAAAATAAAGATACTGCATCCATGTATACCTAAAAAATATTTTTTTTAAAAAATTAAATATGCAATTACCATATAATACAGCATTTGTACTCCTGGGTACCAAAGAAATGAAGACAAAAACAAAAACTTTTACATGAATGTTTATAGCAACTTTATGTGTATTAACAAAAAACTATAAATCATCCAGATGTCCTTCAACAGATGACTGATTAAACAAACTATAGTACATCTGTACCAAAAATGAACAAGACTAATATACAAAACAATCTGAATGAACTGATGGGGAATTATGCTGAAGGAAAAAAGCCAATCCCAATGATTACTTACTATAGGCTTTGTTTATATAACATTCCTGAAATGACAAAACTATAGGAAGAGTTGAATAGATTAATGATTGCCAGGGGTTAGAGAATAGGGGAAGGAGGGCAGTGGGTATAGCTATTCTATTAGTTAGCTTTCTGATACTCTAACAAAAACCTGAGATAATCAACTTATAGATAGAAAAGTTTTACTTCTGCTCATAGTTTTGAAGGTATCAGTACATGATCAGTTGGGCCCCAGTGCTTTAAGCCTATAAGAGGCACAACATGGCAGGAGTATAAAGAGTAAAACTGCTCCCCTCATGGTAAGGAAGCAAAAAGAATGAGGAAGAAGGGTTGGGGTCCATAATCCTCTTCAAAGGCATATTCCCAATGACTCAAAGACTGTAAATCCTACCTATTAAAGGCTCCAGCACCTCCCAATAATGCCACTATATTAAGCGACCAAGCCCTTAATATAAAGACCTTTGAGGGACACTTATCCAAAACACAGCAAGTATAAAAGAACATGAATGATTTTTGTGGTAAAGGAAATGTTCTGTATCTTGACTGTATCAAAATTAATATTCTGGTTGTGATGCTGTAACTATACTTTTGCCAGATGTTACACTGGGGGAAATATTTCACAATAGGTACATATTACTTAATTCTTCTACAATTTACTGTAAAAAGAGAGAAAGCCAACTAACTGAAAGCTAGCTATTAAGAACTGGCACCCAGAAAATAAGGTAAAGATGAGGTAACAAGTGGGTAAATAGAGGAAGAAAAAAATATGTTACAGAAATAAACAGGTATAAAACTACATTTACAGGAGAACTACAACTACAATAATTTAAATCCAGCATATAAAGAAAAAAGTGGGGGCAGATGGGGCTGGGGCTCAGCGGTAGCACACTTGCCTGGCATGTGTGAGGCACTGGGTTTGATTCTCAGCACCACATATAAATAAATAAAGGTTTATCAACAACTAAAAAAAAATATATTTAAAAAAAAAGACTCTTATAATTTAACTTTCCTTTGATGGCCATTTCTTTAGTCATGCACCAGATAGAAGAGGTAATTTGAATGTGTTCTAGGTAGCAGGAGACAACAATGCACAGTGAATCACAGTGATCTGGGTGTGATGGTAATCCCAGTGGCTTGGGAGGCTGAGGGAGGAGGACTGTAAATTCAAAGCCAGCCTCATCAAAAGCAAGGCACTAAGCAACTCAGTGAGACCCTGTCTCTAAATAAAATACAAAATAGGGCTGGGGATGTGGCTCAGTGATTGAGTGCCTCTGAGTTCAATCCCTGGTACCAAAAGCAAGCAAGCAAACAAACCAGAATGAGATAAGACAGCTTACACTGTGAGGACAGCAACTGTACTGTGTCCTGTCTCAAGCATGCTCTGGAACAAAGCAGAATGATCGAAGAATGTTTATGCTATTTTAACAGCCTTTTTTTCTCTCTTTTGGCTAAGCTAGTTCAATTTATATAAATTAAATATGAAGTGATCTACTATACTTTGATCCAGCCCAGACTGGTTGTCCATTAATATTCTATATTCTCATACTAAAGCTTCAGTCCCCTTTTTCCAACTGCACTGATGATTATTTGCAGTTAGATGCTTTCAGGAACTGAAATTGTGTCTGTCTCTGCATCCATGTACCTAGCACCTAAACCCAGGGGCCCCAAATACTACTATCCAATTCCTACTTGCCATCAAGGGTTGGATTTCACCTACAAAACCTGAACTACTATCTTGATCCCTACTGACTCCCTACCCTGCTCTAATTATACCAACATCATGGACTTCAGACTTGATCTCAATCCCAAATTACAGAACTCACAACCGTCCTGCCTGCCTTTTCTTACTTGGACTTATTTTCTGACCTCAATTTGTTTTTTTTTTCAAATTCACCTCAAATCATCCCTAACTGGACCTATGCACAATCATATTTCTGGCCTTTTCTGATCTGGTTATCAGAAGAATAGAAGCCAAATTCAAAATAAAAAACTAAATTATTTCAAGATGTCACTACAAAAAACAAAAAAATTAATGTTCTGGAGATCTTCATAAATTATACCATTCCCTATGACTGCACAGGAATCATCAGATTAAGTTGAAAAATACCTATTGGTTTAAATCAAATGTCTGCATCCCCTCACAAAGGCTGCCAAAAATATGGCAACCTTAACAAAGAATATTTATTGAATGTCCATAATCCAGACATTTCCTAACACTTCCTCACAATAATCCTTGAAAGCTTTATCATCATTTCAGAAAGTATGATTCAGAGGTGAAGTTAAATGGCTTTTCCAACTTGGAAAACAACTGGTGGAAACTGCAAGTTAAATGTGTGTATTTTTAACTTTCCCATGTACTTTGACTTACCCTTCTACCTCTCAAAGAAAAGTAGTACACAGAGAAACCTAAACTAAATTACTGATCCCAAACCTTTTGGTCTCAAAAATCCCTTCACAAGACTTAAAAATTATTAAAGACCCCCAAAAAGCTTTTGTGTATATGAGTTATTATTAGAAATTAAAGTTGAAAAAATTAATGATTTTTATAAAATATATTTAATCCAACACATTTCAACATTTTTATAAAAACATTATATTTTCCAAAACAAAATCATTAGTGAAAAGGACATTTAAAAGTTTTGTAATCTTTTTAATGTCTAACTTCAGAGAAAACAGAAAGGGTTTCCCATTTATGTATTTAATGTTTAATGTGCTGCAATATGTTGTTTCAGTCTAAGTAAATGAAGAAAACTTGGTCCTATACAGAAAATGTAATAAAAAAAATGAGTCCCCCAAATACATGTAGGAAAAAAAACTATAAAACTGATAAATCTTGAAAACTTCACTATTACTCTCAGTAATCAAACTAAAGACAAAAAAGCAGAGACACAGAAGTTCTAAACAACATCCTCAACCATTTGACTATTTTTATATAGCACTGTAGTCAAACAAAAGCAAAATATATTTTCAAGTACACATGGAATGTGTTAATCAAAAGCTACGAAAATCTCCTAGCATTTGGAAATTAAACATAACTTCTAAATAATTAATGATTCAAAGAGGAAAATAGAAAATACTTTGTACACATAAAAAACCTGTTAGAGGCAGCTACAGCAGTGTTTAAAAGAAAAATTATTGCATTAAAATGTAATAAATGTTAGAAAAGAAGGTTCTGTATCAATAGTATAAATGTCTGCCTTAAGTCTAGTAAAAGAAGGGCATATTAAATCTGAGGAAAGGACATCATAAAGATGAAAAATCAGAGACACTGAAAACAGATTAGAGAAAAATCAAGGAAAACAAAAGATATTCTTTGAAAAAAATCAAGAAAATTAAGAACCCTCTAGCAAGAATGATCAAGATGACAAATTACTAATATCTGAAAGACAAGATATAATTACAGACCTAAAGATATAAAAATAACAAAATTATACTATGAAAAATTTTTATAAATTCAACAACTCACATGAAACAGGAAATTTTCTTACAAGACACACACTACCAAACCTCACTCAAGATCAAATGTACATAGCTGGATACAATGATACACACCTGTAATCCCGGCTTCTTAGGAGACAGAGGCAGGAGGATCCTAATTTCCAGGCCAGCCTGGGCAACTTCACAATAACTTGTCTCAAAATAACAAGCAGCTCAGTGGTAGAGCACCCTGAGGTCAATCTCTAGTACCATAAAAATAAAATACATAACCTAAATAATCTATGTACAATAAAGACTCTCAACAAACTAGATAAAGAAATTCTTTAACCAGACAACTATAACATACAAAAAAACTTACAGCTAATATCAAACATAATGATGAAAGAATGAGTGCATTCCCACTACAATCAGAAATAAGATGTCAGCTCTATTCCTATTTAATTTCATACCAGAAGTCATAATCACTGTGAAAAAGGCAGAAAAAGAAATAAAAAAATACAAATTGGAAAAAAAAATTAAGCTAACTTTATTCACAGATGACATGACTGTCTAGGAAGAAAACTCCAAGGAATCTACTAATGTTTTTAAAACTAACAAATAAGTTTAACTGCATGGCAGGATACAAGTTTAATATACAAAAACTGTAGAAATCAAAAATTTGTTTCTAAGTACCATTTATAATAGCACTGAAAAATCAAATATTTCAGGATATACCTAACAAAATATGTAAAGAAAAAGAACTACATAAAGGGAATGACAGAAAATTTGTGCTCATGGATCAAGACATTCAATTTGAGGGAGAATCCAGAAGAAATATCTGTAAAAATCAACAACTCTTAAAATTTATATAGAAAAGCAAAGGAACTATAATTATTAACATAATTTTAAAATAGAAGAACACTGAAGCTCTCATCACCTGATCTCAATTTAACTATACTACATTAGAGACAGTAGCTTCTGGCTAGATTCAGAGATCAATGGGAAGTAACAGAGTCTAAACACAGGACCCCCAGTATGACCAGTTGATTTTTGACTATGGTACAATAACATTTAAATGGTCAATAGTCCTTTCAACAAATGGTGCTGGAACAATTGGCTATCCATATTTCCAAAAAAGTGATCCTGGACATAAAACTCTTATTTTATACAAAATTTTAACTCAAAACAGTAACAGACTTAAAAGGTTAAGAAAAAAAAAAAAGTTGTGCTCTATAAAAACGTAAAACTTTTGGGCTGGGACTGTGGCTCAGCAGTAGAGCGCTCGCCTAGCAACTGTGAAGCCCTTGGCTTCAATCCTCAGCACCACATAAAAATAAACAAAGTAAAGGTATTTATTGTGTACAACTAAAAAAATGTAAAACTTTGCCCTGAGACACTGATAAGAGAATAAAAAGTCATAGAATGGGAGAAAAATTTTGCAAGTCATAAATTTGATGTAGAACTTATATTCAGAATATATAAAGAATTCTCAAAAGTTGCCAATAATAAGCAACCCAACTTAAAAATGAGCAAAGTAACAGATACTTCACCAAAGAAGATATACCGATAGCAAATGAGCACATGAAAAGATTCAACACAATTACTAATTACAGAAATGCAAATTTTAAACCACAAAATGATAACTACTACATTGCAACTAAATATCTTACAGAATAGATGAGGAGACAAAAAGAATAAAAGGAACTGACAGTACCAGGTGCCAAAGGGGATGCTTAACAATGGGAACTGATGGTGGGAATGCAAAATAGTTCAGCACTATGGATATTTACCCAAGGGATATAAAACACCTATTTTCACACAAAAACCTGTACTGAATGTTTATAACAGTTCTAGTCACATGCACCAAAAGGGGAAACAACTCAACGCCCTTTAACGGGTAATGGACAAACCAGTTATGGATTGCTCCGCAAAATGGACTACTATATAACAGGGATGAATCACAAATGTATCACGCTAAATGAAAAAGCCAGATTCAAAGGCTACATATAACATTTTAGAAAAGGCAAAAGCTGCATAGACAGACTAATGATTATCATAGCTAATGGTGTGCAGAGGGATTGATTACAAAACACAAAGTATTTTTTATTTTAAAGAGAGAATAGTAGAACTGTTCTGTATTTAGATTGTGGTAGGGAATACATGAGTTCTAAATGTATTAAACCTTATTCACACCAAAAAGTGTGAATTTTATACTATGTCAATTAAACAAAAAACATGTGTTGGTCTTTTAGTTTAATGGGCCTGTTCTGATCCATGCATAATATTATATCATTGTTTAATATATATTCACTGAGTTTGCAGGTCTTTCAAATGTTGACAATTACCACTGAATTTCATGCAGCCTCTAGAACCTCCAGGAAAAAAGAAAATTAATATACCTAGTATTATGAAAATAATTTTGGTTTTCAGACGCTCTAAAAGGTTCACTTTAGAAAACCTTAGAAAACTACCAATCTAAATATATGAATAATACAAAACCGAAGACTTTTAAAAACATGTTCTTTCTCATAGCTATGTATTAATAATACTAAGTCTGTCAAATCATTTAATCAATCATATTATATATGACTTATAAATGATGAGGAAAGATACTGTTTGCTATTGTATGTAGGTCATGATAGATAAACCTTTTCGGCATAACAGTTTTTATTTTCCGAGGAAAAGGCAAGGAATCAACTAGTAGGAAAATTTCTAGAGGGAAATCTGTCATGCTGCTACAAACGCAATTTTAGAATCTGCTGTACTTTAACACGTCTTGACAATTTCCTGTTTCTGTTAAGAATCAGCTAAGTAACAATACCCAAGTGACTAAGTCCGGAAGTTTGGTAGGGTTACAAATCTCTCAGTAAACAATGAAGGGAGAAAAAATCCAAATAACTAACTTTGATATGTTATAAGTAAAGCAGAAAGACAATTCATAATAAGATGATTCTTATTCTGTTCAATTTTTAAGCCCCAATATCTTGTAAAGTAATTTTTACTATTAACCATTCATAATTAATAAAGCAAATTCCAACCATTAGGGAAAAAAATCACAGGTCAGTTAGAAATGAAAGCAACTTAAAATCGATGTTTTTAAGATACGGGTCAAATAAAATGCCACCTTATTCTATTCACTTTGGGAAATAACATTTTGAAAACATCTCCAAGAGAAAGGAAAAAATTATGACAAACACAAAAGTACTGTGCATATTAAAATTCATTTACTTATTCATTCAACAAATGTTTACTGAATAGTTATTATACACTTGAGGAGACTGAGCTAAGGAATGGGAATAAAGAAAGGTATATCAAGCCAAAAATCTTCTTACTCTCAAAACAAACAAAAATCTCAACTATAATCTTATTTCTTCAACAAACTTATTAATGTCTTATATTTACAAGGCATTACTCCCTATATGATTACTTTGCCAGGCATCACAAAATTTTACTTATTATCCTCTCTGAATTACAATCAAGATCACATTAAAAACATATCACCATTTTATAACAAAGAGAATATTACATTTCATATTACAATTTTTAAAAGCCATTATATTACTACCAAAAAAAAGCAAATAATCTTGTTAATATATGATGAGTAGACAGGTATAAACCACCAACTTTGAAAAAGTCTAACACTTTGAAGAATGTCATAATTAACACATGAGTACATTAACTGTTCTAACCTTTATTGTACTATAGCAATTAGATATAAATACGCTCATAATTGACTGTAATCATATTTTTAATATTTATTTTTTAGGTGTAGATGGACACAACACAATGCCTTTATTTTTATGTGGTGCTGAGGATTGAACCCAGGTCCCACCCATGCTAAGCGAGCGCTCTACCGCTGAGCCACAATCCCAGCCCCCATATTTTTAATTTTGTTAATTGTGGTGAAATAAATGTTATGGACTGAATCTTCCCTCCTTTCACATTAAGGCATTTGAATACAGGATCTTTAAGAGGTAACTGCTAAAGCTTTTTCACTGCTGTAACTAAAGGACCTCACAAGAACAATTTTAGGGCAGGAACAGTTTATTTGGGGACTCATGATTTCAAAGGTCTTAGTCCATAAGTGGCTGGCTCCTTTCCTCCAGGCTCAAGGTGAGGCAGGACATCATGGTGGAAGATTGTAGCAGAGGGAACCAGCTCACATGATAAGAAAACAGACAGACTCCACTTGCCAGATAGATACTCTAAAGCTATGCCCCAATTCCCACCTCCTCCAGCCACACTCTAGTGCTTCCACTCAGTTAATCCTTATCAGGGGATCAATTCACTGACTCTCTTAACCCACTCATTTCTCCTCTGAACCTTCTTGTATTTTCCAAACATGAGATTTGGGGGGACACCTCGTATTCAAACCACTGCACTAAGGTAAAACAAGGTCATAAATGGGATTTAATCCATTTAATTTAATCTAGTGTTCTTTTAAGACATCAAGACACCAAAAGACACAGGGAGAAGACAGCCATCTAAAAGACCAGAAGAGGAAAATAAGCCAAAACCCAGAAGAGAAGGAGGCTCTCAGAAGAAACCAACCCTGATGACACACCTTGCTCTCAGATTTCCAAGCCTCCCTAAACTGAAAATTTCAATAGAAAAGTAATTTCTATTGTTTAAGTCACCCAGTCTGTGGTACTTCATTAATAGCAACCCTGACAAATCAATATAATACACATGAAAATTACCATGTGAACTATTTTTTGAATCAATTAAAGAAAACGGTTTTTGTAGTTGTAGATGGATAGAATGCCTTTATTTTATTTTTATGTGGTGCTAAGTGCCTCTAGGCAAGTGCTTCAATTCTGAGCTACAGCCCCAGCCCCTGAACCACTTTTATTTATTTATTTATTTTAGTTGTAGATGGACACAATACCTTAATTTTATTTGTTTATTTTTATGTGGTGTCAGGGATTAAACCCAGTGCCTCACTCATGCAGGCAAGCACTGAATCACAACCCCGGACCCCCTTGAACCACTTTTAAATGTATAGTTCCATGGCATTAAACACATGCATGCTGTCATGTAACCATTTCCACCATCCTCAGAATACTTTTTATCTTGCAAAGCTCAATCTCTGTAATTATTAGAGGGTAGCTTTTTTATATATAGTCAAACTAACAATCAAGTGTGAAAAAAGAATGAAATCATTTTTAAAACATGCCTTTTCAAAAATTTAATTCCAACGTATGTTTACTCAGGGAACAACTAGAGGTGACCTAATGAAGAAATGAGAGGTGACCTAATGAAGAAAAGCGGAGAGAATTTCCAAGATGCGAGTAAAAGGAAATCTAGCTATGAAGCAGACCTAGAAGAAATAGGTCAAATCAGAGTAAGATTCCAGAAAAAAAGAAAAAGTGAATAAATCATGTGACAAAAATGAACATGTGAAAAATTATAGAAATGTAAATTTACAGAACTGCTGAAAGATATAAGACACCTTTAAGTTCAAAGAAAGCGAAAAAATTTTTTACAATGAGAATTTCATAAGTTTTAAGAAAAATTAGATTACAAAAGGAAGGAAATTTAATCACAAGAGGTAGATCAGCTGTATAACACATGGTCACAGTAATGAAAACATCAAATCTGGACATGTTATTTCATGAAGACAATAGGGCTAAGAAAGTATTTTTTTAATGAATATCTTCATTTATCTTAAGAGAAAATCAGAAAATGTGTAAACTTAATGAAAATATAATATAGACAATATTACTAAAACTAGTCTAGACATATTCAATTTGCTTTCTCACGAAATACTTAGTTTTTAGTCACTGTTTTGCCAGTAGCTATGATTCAGGGCACGTCACATCAACCTCCCTGACACTCTTATTTCCTTATCTGCAAAATTAAATATCAAAAGCCTTTTTATCTTTTATTTTTAGTTTCGTTTCTGATAACTGTTTTTCCCATAGCTTTACTGAGGTAAAACTAAAGTACAATAAAATGCACATATTTGAAGTATCTAATTTGATCAGTTTCAACATGTATGTAACCAATGCAATCAATATAAAAAGCATTCCCATTAGTTTTTAACTTGAAATCATGCAGTCCATGATTCCTTCATGACTTATTATATTAGAAATCAATCACCTTAAGATATATAGAATTCCACCCCCACGAAAACTATTTCAAAATTAAGTAGCACACTTATAAATATCTCTGAGGTCAAGGAAGAAAGCACAAGAAAAGTAAATAAAAAGCACTTTGAAATAATTGATTATAAAAGCTTAAAATATCAGGATCTCTGGGATGAAAGAGTACTCAGATGAACATTTAGAACTTAAAGTACTTATATCAGAAAGAAGCTAGAATAACCATCAAATTATTTTCAAATTAAGTAGTAGGAAGAAAAAATAAGAGTAGGAAAAGAAATATATGAAATAGAGAATACAGGTAAAATTTGATAAAAATCAAACAGGTCTAATCCAGATAAAAAAGAACACAAAAAAAATAGTATCAGTGGAAAGGGAGCTATCAAAATAATCCTGCAGATACTAAAAATATATTAATTGTATGCCAACATGTGTAACAGCTTACATAACATGGTCTATTAGAGAAGGATCTGTGTACTGCTGAGAAATATATTCAGTCAGTGATATATTTCGTCTGTTAAGTCTAAATTACTGATTATATTAATTAGTTCTGTAGTTTCTTTGTTTAAGTTTTTGTTTGGAAGATCTATCCAGTAGTGAGAGAGGTGAGTTAAAGTCACCCAGTATTATTGTGTTGTGGTCTATTTGATAACTGAAGTTGAGAAGGGTTTGTTTAATATACATAGATGCTTCATTGTTTAGAGCATCAATATGATTGTTATATGACTTATTGATGTTTAATTCCCTTAAGCAGTATGAAATGTCCTTCTTTGTCCCTTCTGATTAACTTTGGCTTGAAGTCCACTTTATCTAAGGATAGAAATCCCTGCTTGTTTACATGATGCATGTGAATGATACATTTTTTCTCATCCTTTCAACTTCAGTCTGTAGATGTCTTTGCCTATGAAGTGAATCTCTTGGAAACAGCATATTGTTGGATCCTGTTTTTTAATCCAATCTTCCAAGTCTATGACTTTAATTGATAAGTTTAAGCCATTAATGTTCAAAATTTTTGAATATGATTTGTGTTCCTGATAATTTTGGCTTATTAATTTGACTTAGTTTCTCCTTTAATTGACTGTTCCTTTAGTGTAGTTCCTCCCTTCACTGGTTTTCACTTATTTTTTTCATTTCATCTTTTTTTGGGGGAGGAGACCTGGGGATTGAACTCAGGGGCACTTGACCACTGAGCCATATCCCCAGCCCTATTTTGTGTTGGTTTTGTTTTTTTTTTTTTTTTAAGAGACAGGTAGCACCTGACTAAATTACTATGGCTGGCTTTGCACTCAGATCCTCCTGCCTCCGCCTCTGGAGCTGCTGGGATTACAGGTATGCCCCACCACACACAGCCTTTCATTTCCTCTTCATGGAATGCTTTGTTGAGAATATTCTGAAGTGCAGGCTTTCTGGTTGCAAATACTTTCAATTTTTATTTATCATGGAAGGTTTTTATTTCATCTTCAAATCTGAAGCTTAACTTTGATGGATATAGGATTCTTGGTTGGCATCCATTTTCTTTCAGAGCTTAATATATGTATGTTATTCCAGGACCACCTAACTTTGAGGATCTGGGTTTAGAAATCAGCTGAGATCTATACTGGTTTCCCCCTATATGTTATATGATTTTTTTTTCCCCTCCAAGGCTTTAAAATTCTATCCTTATTCTGTATGCTAGGCACTTTCATTATAATGTGCCTTGATGTGGGTCTGTGGTAGTTTTGCATATTTGGGGTCCTATAAGCCTTTTATATTTGATTTTCCACTTCATTCTTTAGATTTGGGGAATTTTCTGATATTATTTCATTAAAGAGATTGTGCATCATTTGGTTCATCTGCCATGCCTTCATCTATCCCAATGAATCTTTAAATTTGGGTCTTTTCCCGTTATCCCGTAATTCTTGGAAGTTCTTTTCATGATTACTTAACATTTTTCTCTCTGTGGTCAACTCTATTTTCAGGATTATATATTTTGTCCGCATTGCCTGAGGTTCTGTCTTCCAAATGGTCTAGTCTGTTGGTGATGCTTTCTATTGAATTTTTAATTTGGTTTATTATTTCCTTCATTCAAGGATCTGTTGGGGTTGTTTTTGTTTTCAGAATCTCTCTTTATTGAAGTGATCTTTTGCTACCTGTATTTACTCTCTTATATTGTCCTTTACTTCACAGATCAGTTTAACTATGTACATTCTAAACCTCTTCTCTAACATTTCTTCCACTGTGGTATCCATGGATTCTGTTACTAGAGTATCCTGGTTTGCTTCGAGAAATTTGTTCCCTTGCTTTTTCATGTTGTTTGTGTGTCTACCCATGTAACAGAGTGGGCCTAAGTCAGCAGTTTCTACTCTGTGGATTACAGTGTCCCTGAAGGTTTCCAGCACCTGCTTAGGTGGACACAAATAATAATAACCAATGCAAATAGCTTACAGCATTAAATCAAATACTTCCTACTAAGACATTTGCAATGTTAATTATCATAATAAGCAGAAATGATATGATCAGTTATTGCCTATAATAAAAACAGCAAGTTTGCAAAAGCATTTACATTTTCAAATGGTGGACTGGGAGACAACAGAAGTGACACAGGATGTGATGATTATGAGGGAGGAGAGAAGACAGAAGAAAAAGATTAAAGGAAGAGTGAGAAAACAATAGACATTGGCTGTTGGCAGAAAAAAAAGAATCAAGGGAAACAAGAGAAAAATATATAAAGCAAAAATTCTTAAAAATTTAAAAACAAAAATACAAAACTAAAATTACTAACCAAACATCCTACTTCACACACGAAAAAACTAATTCATGTAAAATAACTGACTTCAAAAACACTAGAGAAGGCAAAAAATACAAAGGAGACTTTATCGTCTCAATAGGTTTAGGTGGGTTCTCCTGGATTGCTAGAGTGAGAGCGTTAATCTCATTGGCGGAGTTCCTGGAGGCAGGGTTTAGGCTTAAGAAGACTCCAGGCTCTTTGCTGAATGCTAACTGGTCTGGAGATTTTAAATCAGTGTACCTCCAGCACCCAGTACTTGCTGGTCCACACTGAAGGACTGTATCTTAAGGATCTCCCCTGGTTCCCACTCATGTGGTGGGGTAGGTACCCAATTCTTAGTCCCCTACATCACCTGCAGACGCCATGATTCCTGTTCTTGGGTTCAGTCTCCAATCAATTTCTCTGGCCCAGCCCTTCCAAGTTCCCAGTTAGATGCATCTCTCCCAGCTGGTCCTGTAACAGTTGATAGGAGGGAGAGGGGTAGAGCTGGGTGGGTTTCCACAATGAGTTGTCCCCTGTGTAAACCTCTCATGTCTGATTTTCTCCTGTCACTTAAGCACACTCTATGTCATGTAGAGTGTTTTTACTGGGCCTGCATTTTGGGCCAAACTCAGTTGCCACGAATCCGCCCCTCAGCTGCTGTCCTCCCACAAGCAGCTGCAAAATGGTTCCTTCGTCCTCTGCACGCTACCTAGAGAGATGGCAGCTTCCTTCCCTGCACACAGATATTGTGCAGTGTTTGTTTCAGGTTTACTGGCCAATGTCCTTGATCTCTAAATGCTCTGTACCCAGACACACCTTGGGCCTCCCAAAACTGAGGGTTCCTTTAATTCCCTTATCCCTACACTATGTTCACGAAGGAACCTCTCTGGCTGGAGTTTCTGGCCAGGCTTGGCAATAGCTGTGCCACTGGGGATTCCTTATTTTATTATATCCAACCTCCTGTGTCTCCAGTCTGCTTTGAATGTCCAGTTTTAAATTCCAGTAAAGTCTCCCTGCCTTTTTTTGTTGTTGTTGTTCACCCACCTTGCTGAGAAGATGCCTGTTGGTTTTCTTGGTTTCATTCCACGGAGCAGCCCAGAACACAACCTCCTCTATTCCACCATCTTGAAAACCCCCAAACTTTTTTTTTGAGCACCAAATTATATCCTAAATTTTCCCTTAAATTTTCTAAATAAATTCAATTTTGTTATCTCTTAAAAGTGTCACTCCAAGTTGTACATATTTCCAAACACAATTAATAGAACAAAACTATCATTTTCAAGCTTTATGCTACTAATAAGGTTTATAGGGAAGAGGGATGGGAAGGAAAAGGAGTGGGCAGGGGATTAGCAAGGATAGTGAAATGTGATGGACATCATTATACAAAGTACATGTATGAAGACTTGAATTGGGTGTCAACATACTTTATATAAAGAGATATGAAAAATTGTGGTATATATGTGTATTAAGAATTGTAATGCAAAGAAAAACTAAGTACATGTATAAAGGCATAAAGTGGCATGAACATATTTTATATACAGAGGTACGAAAAATTGTGCTATATATGTGTAAAAAGAATTTTAATGCATTCCACTGCTGTTGTGTATTTAAAAATAATAAAATCAATTAAAAAAATAAATAACCTGTAAAAAAAAAATAAGGTTTAAATTATGTCAACTCTTTTAGCAACCAAATTCTCCTGATACACACAAATTTTTTGGTTACCTGAAGTTCCAGGCATATTTAACTTGTTATTAATCATAACTAGTGTTTTTCTTTCTAATTGATGTCATTAATTCTAATTTCCCCTCATGTCTTCCATATGCTTATGTATTATTCAAAAATGTTTCAGGGCTTTACCAGTTAGATCTATTAAAGTTTATCATGGGTTGGGGATACTGCTAAGTGGTAGAACTTATGCTTACAATGAACAAGGACCAGGGTTTACTCCCCAGCACCAGCACAAAAAAAAAAGTTTATCATGCACCCCATTATCCTTTTGGCCTATACATGCCACCAGATCTATTAGAGTTACAGAGAACCAGTATGCTATTAGAGATGCCCTGGGGTGCCACAAGACATCAAACACATGTTCTAAAGTGGGTGGGCAAGGCAAACCTTTACTTCTGGCAGAAAGGCGGACTATGAAACTTCGGTGGGCAGTCACCTGCTTTTATATTGAACCTAATGCTGCTCTACCCTTCACTCTGACTGGAGGAGCTGGGGTTACAATCTATGCGACTGGCTAGTTTTAGAATTAGGGCAAACAAAAGGGAAGGGCCACAATTGGTCCAATTAAGTCTGAATACTAGATTTTGAAAATGAACCACCACACTTTCTATTTCTCACAACTATTACTTTAAAATCCTGGCTATGAAAGTGCTTTGTATATTCTACAGTATGAGAAATTGAAAGTCCAGTGGTCCATTTTCAGAATATGGTATTTAACCTTAAATGTAAAATTACTTGGGGAAAAGCAGCAGAAGGGAGAGCAGAGTGGAAAGTTACAAGCAGTTAACACCGGAGTACGAAAACTTCACAGTTCTTGACAAACAGGAGTTCAGGGTAAAGGGGTCTCCCTATGTGCCAAAAGGCACTCAATCCAAAAAGTCCTTCCTGCACAAGAGAACAAAGGAAAGTAAGAATGACTAGGGCATATTTCTTTAAATAACTCAATAGGAGACAGTAAAACCTAGGCCACCTTGGGGAAATGTATGCATCCCACAGTACTCAGCCAATGAGGATCCAAGGTCCTCTATATGACCTTGCACTCCAGGGAATAAAATGCTGATTCTAACTGCTCTGGGGTGTGCCCACTTCCCCCAGACACCTGATCTTGCAAGATTGCCTTTTTGCTATACCTTTTTTCTCTTAGTCTATTCTCTGGGTTTGGACAGGTGTGTTTCTTACCTATAGTAATAATCCATTCACCTTTCCCACAGACATTCTGTTTTTATGTTCTGTAACTGGATCATCAATCCAATGATGTGGATTAAGTCAATCCCCACACATCTCAAATCATGCCCTTTACCTTCTTAAAAATAAAAATGAGCTACATGGTCATAAATGAATCAAAGTACCTCACTACTATATTAACTATAACAAGCTTACTTAAAGTAGTCTCTTCTATGTGACCTCCCTATTTTTGGTCTCACCCTTTCCTAGTGGAAGCTTTTAGTTATCTTATAAGAAAGGGGGGAAAAATCTGACATGTGAATTCTTTTTTAAGCACTTGCTAACTGACTTGAAAGTTAAAGAAAAGGTCTCAAACATAATGTGAGTTACAATAAACTTACCATTCTTGGGTTCCACAAAATCAAGGAGGAAGAGCTAAAGGCTGTTCTAACTCTAATGGAGCTTAAAAAGTCATAAAAGGGGGACTGGGGTTGTTGTAGCTCAGTGGTAAATCACTTGCCTTGCATACGTGAGCATCAGGCTCGAATCTCAGCACCACATAAATAAATAAAGATAGTGTGCCCATCTACAATTTAAAAAAATCTTTTTAAAAAAAGTCATAAAAGGACTCTGGAAAGATGGCACAGTAGGAAGCAACAAAAATCTGTCTCTTCACCCAGAAAACTATTGTACTAACATAATCTGTCTAATTTAACTATTTTGGAACTCTGGATCTATTCCAAGACAAATTCCAGGAGAAAGCTTGGAAATAAACTGCTGTTAATTTTAGCTCTCAGTTGGGCAGTGACTGACTTGACTACACCATTCCCCAACACCCAGGAAGCTATGCATGTGTTCCACAGTTTGTGGAAGGCTAGGGTGGGCAATAAAGATCTTGTCCTCCAAATATCTGGAATCTGTGTTCAGATAAAATGGATTGCTGCTTCTCCTCTCTGACACAGAGGCAGGCAGCCATTGTTTCACATCCTCCAAATTGTTGTAAGCCCTTCCCCTTTGGGCTAAAGGAGATTTAAGGGGCCAGTAACTTTTATTTTTCCTTCCTCCTTCATTTTTCTGTTTTTCCCCTTTGGGAGTTAAGATATTAAAGAACCAGGAAATTTAAAAGCAACTGCATAATTAAGAAATTTAGAAAGTCACCATGATTGCCCAGGAAAATTGCAAGCCCAGAAAAGACACAAAAAGATCTTTGAGTTTATACATACCTCTGACTGATTCCCAGCACAGAGATCACCTATAAAAACAAAAAATTTAAAAAGCAAGAAAGGAGGGAGAGATGAAGAGAAAGAGGAAGACAGGTAGAAAGTTAGGCAAGCAAATAATAAAAGAGCAAACCTGAAGAGGGAGAATCCGATTCCTAGAGTTACCACATTAGATTCAAATGTACAGTTTTAAAGCACAAAAGATACCAAGAAACAGGAAAATATTATCTATACAAAGAAAAAAAAAATAGGCCAACAGAAACCTTTCCAGAGAAGGACAAGAAGATGGATCTACTTATTTACTAGACAAAAACCTTAAAAAAATCTGTCTTAAAGGTGTTCAAAGATCTAAAGGGAGACATGGAGAAAGTAAAAAAAAAAAAAAAAAAATGATGAACAAAATAGAAATATTAGTAAGGAGATAAATATTAAAAAGGAAACTCTAGAAACAAAAAATATCATAGCAAAAGAAAAATTCACTGGAGGGATTCAATGGAAGATCTGAGCAGAATAAAGAACCAGTACATATGAAACAAGAACAATTTAAATTATCAAAACTGAGGAACAGAAAGAAAAGAAACTGAGAAAAGTGAACAAAGGCAATGGGATCTGTATGAGAGAACCAACATATGCATGTGAGAATGGCAAAAGGAGAAAAGTAGCAAAGAGATTATTTGATAAAACTTCTCAGATTTATCAATGACACGAATATATACACATCTTAATAATAAGTTCAAAGAACTCCAAATTGGTAGGATGAACTTAAGAGAGATTCACACCAGAAGCACTCTGTCAAAAGCAGAGAAAATCTTGAAGAGGCAACTCATCACATACAAGGGATCCTCAACAAGACTGTCAGCAGATAATCAGGCCAGAATGTAGTATACTGATAAATTTAAAATGCTGAGGGGAAGAAGGGGGGGGGGGGGACTCTCCACTAATAATCCTGCATCTGGCATAATTTCTTCAACAATGAGGGAGAAAGTAGATTTTCCAAGATAAACAAAAGCTGATAAAACTTATTGCCTTTAGACCTGCTCTGCAAGAAATACTAATGGGATCTAACTAAAATGCTTTTGCATAGCAAAGAAAACAATTAAAAATGAAAAGGCAATCCATAGGATTGATAAGGGATCAATGTCTTCAAAACAAAAACAAAACAAAAAAACATAAGGAATTCAAACAATTACAGCAAGAAAAGCACCTGATCAAAAAATGGGCAAGCATTTGAGCAGACATTTCCCAAAAGAAGACATATCTTCAAATGGCCAATGGGTACATGGAAAAAATTGCTCAGCATCACTAATCATCATAGAAATACAAATTAAAATCACAATGAGATATCACTGCACATTTGTTAGAATACTTTTTATAAAAATACATGTGTTGGTAAGGATGCAGAGAAAATGTACTCTTTGTACATTTTTGGTGGGAATTTAAATTAGCACAGCCACTAGAGAAAATGTTTTCCAACATGCAACAGGGTCTTGCTAAATTGTCCAGGCCGACCCAAGTTACTGGGATTTTAGGCACACACCACCTAACTCCTAAATATTCTTCAAGATTCAACTCATATTTGTCGTCTTTACATCATTTCCCCAGATATCTCTGAGCAAAGTTAGTCACTCCCTTCTCTGTGATTCTAACTTTTGCCTCTCTCTTACTGTCCTAATCCATCTCATTCTGCTACAACAGAATACCTGAGACTGGGTAATGAATAAAGAACAGAAATTTCCTCACCAATCTAGGAGCTGTTAAGTCCAAGATCAAGACACTACCATCTGGTGAGAGCCTTCTTTATTGGGCTATCACATTGAGGGGAGGGTGAGACTACTCCCACAATAATGCCTTATGTAATCCATTCATGAGGGTGGTGGCACCTTAACCCAAACAACTAACATTAAGCTCCACCTCCCAACACTCCGAATTGGAGATCAAGCTTTCAACACATGAACTTTGGGGGAAATACATTCAAAGCATAGCATTTACTATAGTTTTTCCACTGGATGTAAATTTCTCTTGTACTGTTCTTATAATTTCTACACTTATGCATTAGTTATCTACCTCTGAATCTGTTCTCTTCTCCCTAAGTAGCAGAACTACCCACTTTTGGGTAAAGCAGATAGCAACCACAATGTGGACAATCCCTGATTTAACAATGGTTTACTTAAAACTATGCAAAAACCAATACATACTCAATAAAAATTGTACTCAAATTTTGAATTCTGATTTCTTTCCAGGGTGGAAATATGCAGTCTAATACTCTTCTCCTGATGCTGGGCAGTGGCAGTGAACCACAGATCTCAGTCAACCATTACTGTAAACCATGTTTTCAAAAGTAAACAACCAATACTTCATAGTGTACTTCTGTGTTGCAGAACTATGATATTCAGTAGGTTAGGTATATTAAAATGCATGTTCAGCTTACAATCTTTTTAAACTTTCAATGGGTATATCAGAATATAACCCCATCTGCTTAAAAAAAAAATGTATCTGCATGCTTTTTTGGAGTCAGATATCACCATAAAAGCAGCAGTCAGTTGTAGTTAGTATCCTTTAACAGGTGGGGTAATCTATCCCCATCTCTGGTTTTACTAATTGTCCCTAACTCTGATCTCCAGTTTCACATGTGACTCTTTCAGCACCCATGATCTTGCAGGAAATAAATTCAGAACACCCAAAACCTTATTTACATATCTAAATCCTAGAATTATGGCTTCAATTCTACTTACAAGCTGAGCTTCTAATCATCTACTAACTACCACTACTATTGATAAAGGCACCTCATTTGTGAGTAAGGCTTTATGTTTTAAAACTTTATTTTACTTATCATTGTTTTAATTTAGAGTAGGAATGCATTACCCATTCTAATATTTTTAAAAGTATTTCATGATTGGGGGCTGGGATGAAAGTCAATCCCTGGCACCAACCACAAAAAAAAGTGATTCAATATCAATTATTAAAACTATAAAGGTCTCTGCAGATATTGCTGAATGTGTATGACAGTGATGAGGCTGTGTAGAATATATACTTTTGTAAGCAAACCATTTTACTATTATAAAGAACTACATGCTTTTTTGTTCTGAGTCATATTTATCATTAACTATTTCTTTACTATTGTACATTTTTTTATTTGGGGTATTTCCAAATGGTAAGCACTTCATTATATTTTCAAGTATTGGACTACCAGGAACATCATACTACTAAGAAACAATATTTCTTTTTTTGAGAGAGAGAGAATTTTAATATTTATTTTTTAGTTTTCTGCGGACACAACATCTTTGTTTGTATGTGGTGCTGAGGATCGAACCCAGGTCGCACGCATGCCAGGCAAGCGCGCTACCGCTTGAGCCACATCCCCAGCCCAAGAAACAATATTTCTGAAGAGAACAAATTATAAAATGTTTGGGTCACCAGTTCCTACCATATTAAGCACACAAGGATCTAGAGACTGAAACTGATGACACATAAACAGACAGTACTCAATAATCAATTCATGAAAAAGCAGGAAAGGAGAAGCAAAGAAAAAGCATAGTGAGGGGCTGGGATTGTGGCTCAGTGGTAGAGTACTTGCCTAGCACATGTGAGGCCCTGGGTTCAATCCTCAGCACCACTTTTAAAACAGAATAAACAAAATATATTTTAAAAAAGAAAGAAAGAAAAAGAAAAAGCACAGTGAAAGCAAACAAAACAAAAAGTCAAAAATAAGTCTAGTTATGTCATTATTAAAATAGATATAAACAAAAATTTCTAACAGGTTACAAATTATGTAAAAAATAAAACACAAAATTCAACTAAAGCTGCTTATATCAATCAACTAAAACATTAACAGAAAAAAGGTTAATAATGAATGAAAAACTATTTTGGCAAATACTGTCACAAAAAATGGTGGTATGTAACTTCAGATAAAACAATTTTAAGGCCACATTATAGGTATGGAGAGAGATGTTTTATGTTTTATATATAAAGTAATAAAACAATAAACCCCCAAAGCCAAAACCTTATACATACCTTTCAAAATTAAAGCCAAAAAGAGAATTCCAAGGGAAAAAAAAAAAAACTTCAACCTCCAACTCACTTATATTAGAAACTGATAGATCAGAAAGTCAATATATCAGAAACTATTCAGAAGACTTGACCTGCAAAATTAATAAATTTGACCTAATGATTACATAAAGAACGCTCCATCACACACAAAAAATAATATAACTACTCTCAAGAACTTGATCATTCATTAAGATCATAATGGAAACACAAAAAACTTCAAGAAACTTTTATCTAAAACGACATTCTGCAGTGACAGAGATGGCGGCGGGTAGGGAGGGAGCACCCCCGTGACCTGCGCTGCTGCCCCAGCAGTGAGTTCAAAAGGGCTGGATGCTGTCTTGACAGGAATATTCAGCGAAGTTGGGCTACATGGAAACCTAAGGCAAGAGTTTGAGCATTTGAGGGCAGGGACGTGGCTCAGACAAGAGAACCCGAGCCATCCTTGCGCTGAGGTACCGGCCCGCTGAACAGCAATCCGCTGCAGCTGGAGGTGATTGAGCACTGCAGAAACCTGCCAGCAAAAAGAAACGGATCTTCGGATCCTGTGAAGATCTGCCAACCGCGCCTCCAGATCTGCCAACAGCGCCGGACCAAGATCTGAAGTTGGGACTTAGTGGAGAAACGGCCTAGGTCCACCCTCCTCACTGGTCACCCCAGGCTGAAACCAGAGGCCACAATATTGGAGAATTGACGTCATCAGCTTTCGGCAGATCGGATCGCACTACAGCGAGTTTGGTGACAGAGCAGGTGTGTGCCCCCCCCCCCAGATCCCCCCTCCAGACAGCTAGGATAACTCAAAGAATGATCCCCAGCAAACCGAAAAGGCACCTGACCTCCAACTCCCCCTCCCACCAGCAGCGAAAACCAAAACCTTTCTCGCCAGCCCTTGGGGGGAGGGGGAGCGTGGCTATCACAGGGAATCAGACAGAAAAGATCACTGGTTTCCAACACCCGCTGTCGCTCTCCCTCTCCACAGCCATGAGGACTGGGTGAATAACAAAGAGAGCAGGGCATCCAGGAAACTGCATGCCCAGAGTGTAGCTAGAACTGTGGAGAAGTGCTCCAGTAAGTAGGGCCTGGCAGGCAGAAGAAGCAAAGGAGCTAGAGACCAGCAGCAACCACAAACGACCGGGATTAGAGAGACACCTGGCTGGGGAGGGAGAGCCGCCTCACAAGGATTGCTTCCTACATCCCGAGGGCAGAGACTTAGCCTGGAAAGCACTGCGCCACCTACTGGAAGAGAAGAAAATAGACTTCTAAGAGTGCATTTTTTTTCTTTTTTTTTCCTTTCCTTTCCCCTACCTTTCCTCCCAAGCATTACCACTTCTACTACATGTAATTTACTAAATGCAAATAGGTGAATGTTTCCAGGCTATCTATAGTGCTCCTAAGTACTTAGCTACCCCAAAATACTCCTGTCTATTCTCCTGTTAATATCCCCCTTCATTAGAGCTATCCTCCAAAGTAGCTAAGACATACTAACCCACATATCATCACATCTTTCGACCTAAACATAAAGTCCTAAAACCAATCCTCAGTTCTCTATACACCATCAGATTCTGTATGCCTTTTATGAAACTAATGAATTTACTTTAAATTACAATTAAACCCAACATCTCTAGACATTGTCTCCCATCACAAAGGAGAGATCTCAGAGCTATACAAAACCAAAACAAATTTATAGGAGAAAATAATAACACAGCAATCACACAGAGCTGGAAAGAAATGCAAGCATCATGAAAAAAACAAGGAAGAAAAGGAACACAAACAATGCAGGACAGCTTTGCAATACAGGAGATGCTAAACACAGCAGAGAGATGGTCAGATAAAGATTTCAAGACATACTTGATTCAGTTGGTATGGAGTCTTAAAGAGGACATTAGACAGCAAATGCAAACAATGAAAGATCACCTTGACAATGAACTACATAAACAAATCCAAGAAAGGGAACCATTCACCAACAAGATATAACAATCATCAATATATATGCCCCAAACAATGGTGCTGCTATGTTCATAAAACAAACTCTCCTCAAGTTCAAGAGACAAACAGACCACATCACAATAATTATGAGTGACTTTAACACACCTCTCTCACCATTTGACAGACCTTCCAAACAAAAGTTGAATAAAAAAACTATAGAACTCAATAACACAATTAATAACCTAGACATAACTGACATATATAGAATATATCAACCATCATCAAGCGGATATACTTTTTTCTCAGCAGCACATGGATCCTCCTCAAAAATAGACCATACATTATGCCACAGGGCAACTCTTAACAATTATAAAGGAGTGGAGATAATACCATGCATCTTATCCAATCATAATAAAGGATAAGAAAGGATAATGGAATGAAACTGGAAATCAACAATAAAAGAAGGAAGAAAAACTCCTACGTCACTTGGAGAATGAACAATATGTTACTGAATGAACAATGAAGACATCAAGGAGGAAATTAAAAAAATTCTTAGAGATAAATGAAAACACAGACACAACACATCAGAATCTATGGGACACTATGAAAAGCAGTACTAAGAGGAAAATTCATTGCTTGGAGTTCATTCCTCAAAAAAAGAAAAAAACCAACAAATAAATGATCTCACACTTCATCTCAAAGCCCTAGAAAAAGAAGAGCAAAACAGCAGCAAATGCAGTAGAAGGCAAGAAATAATTAGAATCAGAGCTGAAATCAATGAGATCGAAATAAAAGAAACAACTTAAAAAAACTGACAAAACTCAAAGTTGATTCTTTGAAAAAATAAATAAGATTGACAGACCCTTAGTCATTGCTAACGAAGAGAAGAAGAAAGAGAACTCAAATTACTAGCATACGGGCTAAAAAAGGCAGTATCACAACAGACACTACAGAAATACAGAAGATAATTAGAAATTATTTTGAAACCTTATACTCCAATAAAATAGAAGATAGTGAACGCATCGATAAATTTCTCAATTCATATGATCTGCCCAGATTGAGTCTGGAAGATATACACAATTTACAATCCTACCAGCTGGGTAAAGTGTTTCTTTTTCTGTATGTCTTCTCCAGCTAATTGGATACTTTACTTTTTCATGTATTTGTTGACCATTTGTATTTCTTTTTTTGAGAAGTCTCTGTTTTAATACATAAGCCCATTTACCCCTCACACTTCAGATAGAGCTCTAATCTCTAGAGCATACAAAGAACTCAAAAAGTTAAACAAAAAAAATAAATAACCCAATCAACAAATGGGCCAAGAACCTGAACAGACACTTCTCAGAGGAGGATATACAATCAATCAACAAATACATGAAAAAATGCTCACCAACTCTAGCAATCAGAGAAATGCAAATTAAAACTACTCTAAGATACCATCTATCTCACTCCAGTAAGAATGGCAGCCATTATGAAGTCAAACAATAACAAGTGCTGGTGAGGATGCTGGGAAAAAGGTACACTCGTACATTGCTGGTGGGACTGCAAATTGGTGCAGCCAATTTGGAAAGCAGTATGGAGATTCCTTGGAAAGCTGGGAATGGAACCACCATTTGATCCAGCTATTCCCCTTCTCGGACTATGCCCAAAAGACCCAAAAACAGAATACCACAGGGACACAGCCACATCAATGTTTATAGCAGCACAATTCACAATAGCTAGACTGTGGAACCAACCTAGATGCCCCTTCAATAGATGAATGGATTTTAAAAAAATGTGGCATTTATACACAATGGAATATTACTCAGCACTAAAAAATAACAAGATCATGGCATTTGCAGGGAAATGGATGGCATTAGAGCAGATTATGCTAAGTTAGCCAATCCCTAAAAATCAAATGCTGAATGTCTTCTCTGATATAAGGGGGGTGACTCAAAATAGAGTGGGGAGGAAGAGCATAAAAAGATGATTACCACTAAATAGGGAAGAGAGATGGGAGGGAATTGGAGAGAGAAGGGGAATTGCACAGAAGACAGAAGGAGACCCTCATTGTTATACAAAATACACGTATGTTGATGTGAGGGGGAAGAAGAAAAAAAAAGAGAGAAATGTGTCACATTAGATTGGGTAGAGAGAGGGGAGGGGAGGGGAGCAGGGGATAGGAAGGGCAGCAGAATAAAATAGACACTAGTATTGCTGAATGTATTAAAACCAATATGATTCTGCAACCTGTACACTTAGAAAAATGAGAATTTATACCCCATTTGATTCAAATGTATGATATGTCAAGATCATTGTATTGTCATGAGCAATAAAAAAAAATGACATTCTATGACAATAATATAGTGTTTAAAGAATGAAACATTTTTAAAATATTTGGAAACTTAAAAGTGGACATCTAATCAGGAAGTTAAAAAGAAAATTCTAAGAGAAATTATAAAAATAAGAACTGAACCAGGTGTGGTGGCACATGCTTGTAATCTCAGCTACTCAGGAGGCTATCTATGACAAAAGGACTACAAGACCCCTGACTCAAAATTTTTAAGAAGGGCTGGGGATATAGCTCAAAGGTACAGCATTTGTCTAGTATGCATAAATCCCAAGTACCAAAAAAAAAAAGTAAAGTTCAGCTAAAATTATGGCCTTACTAATGTATGTCAACAAACAATAAGATGAATTCCTAGAGATAGGTACATCACAGGCAAGTTATTGGCTATGATATTCAACCACCCAATCCAAAGCAAACCCCCAAACTATCATCTTTAACTCGCACATCAAGCCAATATTCCTCCTACCATAAATCATCCCAGGGCCAGATACCAGACAACTAGGAACCACCCCTACAGGCCAAAACCTACCAGAATTATTCAAACAATCCAATCCTAAATTTGCTCAAGTTTGCCTAACCTGCTCACCCATTTCTTCCCACAGAAACCAAATGAAGACCAGGCATGATGGTGAATACTTGTACTCCTGCTACTTGGGAGGCTGAGGCAAAAGGATCACAAGTTTGCGGCCAACCTCAGAACTTAGCAAGACCCTATATCAAAATATGAAATATAAAGGTCCGGAGATGTAGCTCAGTGGTAGAGGGCCTTCAGGTTCAACTCCCAGTAGGTAAGGTAAGGTAAGGTAAGGTAAGGTAAGGTAAGGCAAGGCAAGGCAAGGCAAGACAAGGCAAATCAAATGGGTTCTGGCCCATTCCTTCCTCCTCACTCCTGACTCCAGATCATCTTTGATGCTTCTCAATGTAGCTTGCCTCCTGTTTCTAGACACAGGGCATAAGAAATTCTTCATGATGTTCTTTTTGGTATCTGCCTGTCTTACTATACTTTGCTTTAGGACAACAGGGAAATAAAGGGCAGAAATCAATGAAGTAGAGAATAAAAACACACACGTGTGTATATATATATATGTTTATGTATGTATGTGTGTGTATATACACATATACCATACATATATATCATACGTATATATTTATGTGTATATAAACATACATATATATCTCCCTCATAGGGAAGTTTCTGAAACTAAATCACCAAAAGCACAAGCCAGAAAGGAAAAGACAGATACATAAATAGATTAAATCCTCTGCTTTAAAATCAACTTTGAGATGTAATTCACATACAATTCACTCATTTTAAGTATAGAGTTTAATGACTTTTGACAAATGTAAACAATCATATAAACCACACAGTCAAGATCTAAAACACTACCATCACCCAAAAAAGTTTCCTAGTGTCCCTTTATAGTCAATTCATTCCCCCCTAGAAAGCACTGATGGGCTTTCTGTCATTAGTTTGCCTTTTCTTGAATCCATATAAATGGAATCAAATAAATTGGCTATCTTAAAATTTAATAAATCTGTCCATCAGATTCTGTCATCAGAAACATCAACTTATTTTTTTTAGTGTTATAATAAAAAGTTTGAAGAAACAAAATTCTAATATTCGTATCAAAACAGAATGCAAATAGCAACTGGTCAGATATAGAACTGATCAGGTAAGCATGATGATGTTGGGACCCTTGCATTGTATGGAATTTATACTCACTCTAGAAAGAGGTTGCCTTCCCTGAGTGTGTCTCAGCACTTACAGCATCTCAACAGCTTCAAAACATTTGCTTTACCTTTACATCATCTCAAATCAAAAGATCTATTAAATGATAAAGGATAAACAACATTCAGCATTTGACCATGGCCTCCACAGGTCCTACCACATATTACAACACCTAAAAACTGCCAGACTAACCAAATGAGTGATGCATTAAGAACTCAAATAAAAAGTTGTCTTGCTGGTCTTTAAGATATCTGTACTGAACCAACAGGTGGGGTGTTATATCCTGATACCTAGAATGCACAAGTCCAGAAACCAAGAGTAAAAGCTGGATCGACTTTTTTCACTATCTCCAGTAATTCATTTATGGAATGTCAGTTTCCTATTTACACAATTTAGAAATCTGTTTTACTAGATGTCCTAAGGGGAATGCTTCTATTGGAAGCCATGGAGACTATCTAGTAAAGGAATTCACTGAACATAAAGCTACAACCACTATCTATCACTTGGTCACACTTGGGCTCCTCGTGCTGATGGACTAGAAAAGAATAAATATACTAGCAGTAATAACTAACCCTGATTATCATTAGGCGCTGCTGTACACAATGAGAGCAGCAGCAATCTAGTCTGGAACTTAGTACTATGGTAAATAGGAAATTGCAGCAACCATGGTCCAAAAAGAGCAAGGAAACCAAGGGCTCAACTCTCTCAAGGAGGAAAGTCTAGGAGTAATAAACAATCAAGACAGCTCAACTGCTGGCCTAGTGTAAGAAAAATCAGAATAGGTGGAGAAAGAGAAATAATGAATATTAATTCCTGCAGTACATAACCCCTGGCTTACACCACTAATCCTTAAATCTCTAAGAGATTGCAACTTGCAATTAGAGACACAGTAATGGATTACAATCAATGCAGGGTCCAAACCAATCTGAGCAGAGAACGTAGATTTCATTAAAAATCTCTTGTATGTCATTTTTGCACACTCTTTTGATTCTAGCTGTATTAGTTTCCCATGGCTGTGCAATGAATTACCACAAATTTAGTGACTTAAAATAACACAAATTTTTCTTACAGTTCAGAAGTCTGAAAAAGATCTTAATAGAGTTACATCAAAGCCTGCATTCCTGGGGAGAACCCATTCTTCTATTCCAGTTCCTAGAAGCTGCTCACATTGCTTGGCTACTGGCCACATCGTCAAAACCTTTGCTTCCATAACCACATCTCTTTTTTTGATTAACATTCCTGATTCTCTCTCTCTCTCTCTTTTTTTGGGGGATGAAGGGAGAAGGAACTGGGGATCAAACCCAGGGCCTCATGAATACTAGACAAGCACTCTACACTGAGCTATATCCCCAGTCCCCTAATTCTCTCTGTTATAAAGACTCATGATTATATTGGGTCTACTCAGATAATCCAGGACCAAAAGCACAGGCAAAAAGAAAATAGGTAAACTGAATTTAAGCAAAATTAAAATTTTTTGTGCAAAGGATACTATTAACAGAGGAAGGGGAAAATATTTTGGAGTCATATCTGGTAAGGGACTGATATTCAAAACATATAAAGAACACTTGTAACACAACAACAACAACAGTCCAACTCAAAAATGAGCAAAGGCAAAAAAAAAAAAAATACATTGGAGACATTCTTCAACAAATGGTAGTGGGAAAACTGGATAACCACATATAGTACATTAAAGTAGATCACTATCTTTCACCCTGTACAAAAACAACTAAAAACATATCATAGACTTTAACATAAGACCTAAAACTTGGAAATTATTAGAGGAAAAAGAGGCAACAATTTCCTAAAAGCTCAGGAAATAGAAGAATTGACAAGTGGGATTACATCAAATTAAAGCTTCTGCAGAGCAAAGGAAACAACAGAGTAAAGAGACAAGCTACAGAATAGAAGAAAATCTTTGTCAGGTATTGAAAGGACTAATATCTAGAATATATAAAGACCTCAAGAAAATGAACCAAAGTAGTAACCCAATCAACAGATGGGCAAATGAACTAAACAAACACTTCTCAAAAGAAGTATAAAGGGCCAATAAATATAAGAAAAAAATAATATATTTAGCCAGAGAAATACAAATCAAAACTTCATTGAGATTCCATGTCACCCCAGTCAGAATGTCTATTCAAAACACAAAACAGCCAACATGGTAGCACATGCTTATAAACCCAGCTACTTGGGAGCCTGAGGCAGCAAGATTGCAATTTCAAGACCAGCCTGGGAAACTTAGCAAGACTCTGTCTCAAAATAAAAATAAAAAAGGCTGCGAGTAGATGTAGCTCAATACAGAGCACTTGGCTAATATACAGGAGGCTCTGGATATTCAATCCCTAATACCACCCCCTACAAACACACACACATATGAAAAAAATAAATAAGAAAGACAGAAAGAATGAATGAAAAGAAATGAATGCTGGCAAGGATGCAGAGTAAAAGGAATCCTTATATGCTCACTGTAGGTGGACACGTAAATAAGTACAGCCACTATGAAAAACGGTATAGAGGTTCCTCAAAAAACTAAAAATAGATCTACCATAGGATTCAGTTATACCATTCCTGGGTACATAACCAAAGGAAATGAAGTCAGCACACACAAGACAACACCTGAAACCCATGTTTATTGCAGCACTATTCACAATAGCCAAGATATGGAATCAATCAGATAAAAATTATATGATATATACAGTGAAGTATTATTCAGCCATAACAAGAATGAAATCATGTCATCTACAGGAAATGGATGGAACTGGATAGTACCATGTTAAGTGAAAATAGCCAGATGCAGAAAAATAAGTATCATGTTTTCTCTCGTATAAGAAAACTTAAAAAAAAAAAAAAGATGACCTGAAGATAAAAATGAACTATTAGAGAAGGGAAAGGGGATCAGGAAAAGAGGAGGGCAAGAAGTTAGTGGGGAAAATGCAATCAAAGTACAAAGTTTGCATGTATGGAAACGTCACAATGAAAACAACTAACATGACTGAATAACTATAAAAATAATTTTAAAAAGAAACAGACTAAAAAACAGCTTTGCCTCTACAAAGAGAAAATGAACCTTTTTGCAAACATTGGCTGGCTATGGGTCAGCAGACAAGCATCAAGTCCCTAGGCAAGAATTTTCCAAACTTTCAAAAAATTCATGCATGATAATAATAATAATAAAAATTAACACCAGGCATGGTAGTGCACACCTGAAATCCCAGAGATTTCGGAGGCTGAGGCAAAAGGATCCCAACTTTAAGGCCAGCCTAGGCAATCTGGCAAGACCCGGTCTCAAAATTTTTAAAATTTTAACAAAGGGATGGTGATAAAACTCAGTGGTAAAGCACGCCTGATTATAAAAGAAAGAGAATGGGAGAGATAAAGAAAGATTAAATATCCCCCATCCCGCCCACCCCCCAAAAATGGACAAAGGACTTGAATAGACATTTTCCAAGAAGGTACACAGCACATTTAAAAGATGTTCAACATCACTAACCATTAGTAATGGAAATCAAAGACAAAGTAAGACATTACTAGCTTGTATTTACTGGAATGGCTATTATCAAAAAACAAAAAAATAAGTTTTGGTAAAGATGTGGAGAATGTAAGATGGTGAAGCCCCTGTGAAAAACACTATGGCAGTTCATTTAAAAATCTGAAATAGGGGGCTGGGATTGTGGCTCAGCGGTAGAGCGCTCGCCTCGCACAGGCGGGACCCAGGTTCGATCCTCAGCACCACATAAAAATAAAGGCATTGTGTTGTGCCATCTACACCTAAAAAATTAAATAAATACTTTTTTTAAAAATCTGAAATAGAATGATCCAGCACTTTCACTTCTGGGTATATACTCAAAAGAAGTAAAACTGAGGACGCAAATATTTTTACATTGATGTTTGTGACAGTATTGTTCACAATAGTCAAAAGGTAGAAGCAAGCAAAATGTCATCAACAGTTGAACAGGTAAACAAAATGTGTATATGGAGTCACTGGAATACTGTCAGCCTTAAAAAGGAAGGAAATTTTGATACAGGGTACATACAATATGGATAAACCTTAAAGATGCTATGTTAAGTGAAACAAGTACTCATAAAAAGTCAAATACTATAAGAGTCCATTTATATGCAGTTTCTGGAGTGGTCAAAGTCAAAGATGAAAAGTAGCATGGTGGTTGCCAGAGGCTGGGGGATGGGAGACAGAAATTAGTGTTTGTGTGTACAGACTTTTGTTTGCAAAAATTTGAATACTACAAATAGGCAGTGATGTTTGTACAATGTGAACATGCCTAAAAATGGTTAAAAAGGTAAAATTTATGTTATGTATATTTTGCCATAAAAATATGGCAGAATAAAAATTTAAAAATAATAATAAAAAACATGAACATGTTCATAGTAGTATTCATTATAGCCAAATGCAAAAGGGAAAACAACTCAAATGCCCATTGTCTGATAAATGGGTAAATAAAACATGGTATATTCATAAGATGGATTATTATTTAGTAATAAAAAAGAGTAAAGAATTGATAAATCCTATAACATGGATAAACCTTAAAAACATTAGGCTAAGTGAAAAAAAGTCAGTCACCAAGCACCAAACACTATATGACTTCATTTATATGAATTGTCTAGAATGAGCAAATCTATAAGGAGAGAAAGTAGATTAGTGGTTGCATATGACTGGTACATACAACTAACAAGCAAAGGGTTTCCTTTGGGGATAATAAAAATGTTCTAAAACTGGGTGATGATTAAATAACTCTATAAATACACTAAAAGCCAATGAAATGTATACTTTAAATGAATGAATTATATCCTATGTAATTTATATCTTAATAAATCTTTTTTAAGCCAGTAAGACTAATGACTAAATGAAGTCATAAAATGAAGCACAGGGATGAATAAAAGTATAAGAGAACAGAAACATTACAATTTGAACTCTTGCTCTGCCACTTATTATCTGTGTGACATTGAGCAATTATTTAACCTTTCTGTACTACTTCTATAATACCTACCTACAAGGCTGCTATAGGAATAAAACAAAATAGTATATAAAATACTTGTATAGCGCCTGCTACAGTTATCCTCCACTGCATTATCTTTCTATCTAAGGCTAAAAATCGCACCACCAATTTTACAGAAATAAAAATTCAGACAGTTGTATTTGGATACTGTTTGATTTTATTAAATTATGCTTCCATTTTTAAAAAATATTTATCTTTTAGTTGTAGTTGAACACAAGAATTTGTGTTACATCTGTTCCAGGTAGTAAATAATCTAAAGTTACCAATTATATGGTACTAGAAAAGCAAGTTTCAATTATGAATTTACTACAAGTTGATACCTAAGGCGAAGGGAAAGATAACTTTTAGATGATTCTTTTCACAAATTTTTTTCAACTCCCTTTTCTCCTCCCTTCCTTCATTTTTCAAAAATATTTATTTTTCAGTTGTAGTTGGCCACAATGCCTTCATTTTATTTATTTATTTTTATGAGGTGCTGAGGATCAAACCCAGGACCGCACATGTGCAAGGCGAGCACTCCACTATTGAGCCACAACCCCAGCCCCCTTCCTTCATTTTTAAATTATTCTTTCCTCACTTACCTGTCTTTTTACTTTATCCTTTACTCCTAACTACTTATTCTTATTTTTTTCCCCCATTTCATGTTAAGACAGAAAAGAACATGATTATTCAAGCTATAGGACAGTTCAAATTCTGCCCAGGTAACTCATCAATGATCCCAAAATAGAAAGATGAACATACTAACAGTGGCACACATCTGTAATCCCAAGCTTGGCAGGAGGATCACAAGTTCCAGCCCAGCCTCAGCAATTTAGCAAATCCCTGTGGCAAAATAAAAAATAAAAAGGGCTGGTGGTAAAGTACTCCTGGGCTAAATCTCCAGTACCTAAAAAAAAAAAAAAAAAAAAAAGATGAGAATGCAAATGAATGTTAATGGCTCTCTTGTTTATCAGAGACAAAGTCATAGAACATCTATAGGCTGGCAATGGAATCTTTCAGTATACTATCCACCGCCAAGTTTTACTACTGAAAAAAAAGAATGAAAGGAAGGAAGGAGTAAGGGGCTTTAAGAATGTTAGTAACATTTTTTAAAAATATTTATTTTTTAGTTGTAGTTGAACACAAGAATTTACAGGAGCTGGGGTTGTGGCTCAGTGGTAGAGCACTTGCCTAGCATGTGTGAAGCATGGGGTTCAATTCTCATCACCACATATAAATAAATGAACAAAATAAAGGTCCATCGACGTCTTAAAAATATATATATTAAAAAAAAGAATTTATGGGCTGGGGTTGTGGCTCAGTGGTAGAGCGCTCGCCTAGCATGCATGCATGAGGCACTCGGTTCGATCCTCAGCACTACATAAAAACAAAATAATGTTCCACCTAAAACTAAAGATACGGGCTGGGGATGTGGCTCAAGAGGTAGCGAGCTCGCCTGGCATGCTTGCGGCCCAGGTTCGATCCTCAGCACCACATACAAACAAAGATGTTGTGTCCGCCGAAAATTAAAAAATAAATAAAAAAAATAAATAAATAAAATAAAACTAAAGATACATAAATATTTTTCTTTAAAAATTTACAATTTACTCTGAAACTATTTTAAAGGACAATGCATTTCTAAGAGACATCTGCATTATAAATGATTCTAAAACAAAATTATGTGTTGTGATTACGAAGCGTAAACAGATGCACTACCATTGTACTGCTAGAATTTTGTACACTTTCAGATCAGAAAATTCCAATTAATAATATTTCCAAGTAAATCAATAAATATTATCTCAATAGAAGCTTTTTATTTATTTTTACTTACTGGAACATTCTACAAAGAATTCTGTAGCCCTGTCCTCCTTATCCACAGGGTGGTTTGTTCCAAGACTCCCAGTGGATGCCAGAAACATGAAGAATAGCAAACCCTACATCTTTTCTTATACATACATAAAGTTTAACTTATAAATAAGGCACAGTAAGAGATTAACAATAGTGATAAACCAATTACAACATTATACTGAAAAGTTACAAAAATGTGGTCTTTTTCAAAATATCTTTTTTTAAAACTTTTGTTTATTTTTATGTGGTTGCTGAGGATTGAACCCAGCGCCTCACACGTGCAAGGCAAGCACTTTACCACTGAGCCATAACCCCAGCCCCAAAATATCTTATTGTCCTGTACTTACTTTTCTTATGATGTCAGATGACATCATCCTACACAAAGAGATAAAGTAAAATCAATGACATAGGTATTCTGATATAGCATTGGGCTACTACTGACCTGACATACATCAGAAGGAAGACCATGAAGCCAGGGTAATGTCTGTTGATCACAGGCAACTTGATATGTGGGAAAGGCAAAGCCATGGATAGTAAAAACATGGATGGGGGTAGGAAGGTACTACTGTGTCTCTCTTTTTTAAAGAGTGGCTACAACAAACCCAAAAATCTTTTCTTCCTCTGCAAACTCTTTAACCTTGAAGCCTAACTATATTGTCTCACTGTGTTGCACTACAAAAATGTTTATTGGACACACAGTGCACAGAGTATGTATGCTAAGTACTTTTACTAGAATATTATTAATCTCCACAGCAACATATAAAATAACTATTCATATTCCACTTTATAAGTGAAAACTGTACTATTTAACATTCTCACCATACTATACTTTTTTATAGACAGAACAACACCCAAGGCACCCTGTAACCTCAAACTACTTCATGAAAGATTAACATTTCAGAACCTTTACAGGCATATCACAAGGAATAGCCAAGTCAAGTGTCTCTCTTTCTTGAAACAATATGCTTGCTTTTATTAAGCCTACATTAAATTGATTTTCTTACCTTTCCACTTACTCCTGGTTTCAATTTTTGATTACTCTTTTCCCTCCTCCTGAGTTATTTCCTCTTCTCAATACATATCCTCTGTCTCAAAAGCTTGCCCATGTTTAAGGCTTTCTCATATTACCTTTGACTGGTTGACTCTCAAATCTGTAATTCTGATTGTGTTCTCTCATCCAAGTCATCGTTCAACATTTCTACTTGTATGCTATCTTATCACCTCAAACTAAACAAGCATCAGTTGCAGCTCATCATTATTCTCATTTCCAAATTCTAGTTCTTCTAATTTTTATCAATCTGTAAATTACAAATTACTATTTTCTCACCCAGACTCCCTTTAAAGTCAACACATCAGTCAACACATCATTCCTTTGAAATGTCTCTCACCCATCCTTTTCTGTTCCATTGAAACTGTCACCACTGAAATCCAACCTTTAAGCAATTCACCTAACTTACCCTGAGAGCCCTTGATTGTAATTCTCTCTCTCCAATCTCTCTACTTCAGTGTGTTCTACATAAAATTCACTCATTCCTACACCATAATCACTGAATTACCAGTGCATGCTAAGCACTGGCTGGGTGCTGCCAGGAATCAACCGTGAGCAAGACAGACATCCTTTTCTACCAAAGGACATATTTAAGAAAATTAATTTTTTCAAATAAAATAATGATAGATTGTGATATATGCCATGAGAGAAACACCTTAATATTATAAAGGACAGAGAAAAGAAAGGCTACTTTAGTTAGGGCTATTAGTTAAAGACAGAATTTAAGCTGACATTTTAGGGTTGGAAGAGAAAACAATCATGAACATATTTAGAGTGTTCCAGGCAAAAGAAACTGCAAAGCACACGTATTCTAGGAGGAAAAAGCTTTTTATGTTATGGAAAATGACCTAGTTGAATGTGGCTAGAAAATATTAAGGGAGAAAGGTGGTATAATGTAAGAAGGATAAAACAAAGGCAGAGGCCAATTTTATTCTACATGTATTAAGAAGTCACTAGAGGGTTTTAAGCAAGAAAATTACAATTCAATATACACTGAGACAGAGACTATTGGTGCTCATTAATGCCTGTGCTCTTTTCTTTATTATAATACTATTATATTACTTTTCCCAGTCCTCCTGCAGTTAAGTAGGATCATGTGACTAGCTATGACCAGTACAATGTAGGTGAATGACATATGCCACTTCCAGCCTGGACCCTAAAGTCTTCCTTCATACACACTTACCCTCTGAAACAAATCTCAAAATTATATAATTATGGTGGTAAAATAAAGAGAAAGAGAAGCCTTAGTCCCTAGGCAACTGCAAGGAGCTAAGGTGTCCCCAAGACACACAATGGACTAAGATGTTTAAAAGTAATATCAAACTTACAATGTGTTAAGCCATTAAGCTCTGTTTCTTATTAGAGTTGTTAGCATTCCATATATCATATTTAATACATCTTAAAAACATTTCTCTAGCTGTTGTGTTCAGAAGGGGATAAGAGTGGGAAAGGAAAAAAATAAGGCTCAAGAATAAAAACAAACTTTAAAATGGGCAAAAGACTTAAACATTTCTCCACATATATACAAATGACCAATAAGTATATGAAATGATGGTTATCATCACGAGTTATTTGGAAAATATAAATCAAACCTACAAAGAAATATTACCTCACACTTATTTATTTATTTCGATGGTTACAGGGCTGGGGGGGGGGGGGACAGAACAACAAGAGCTGATAAGGATGTGGTAAAATCTGAACTTTTTTTTTTTTTTTAATGTACTGAGGATTGAACCCAGAGTTGCTTTGCCACTGAGCTAAATCCCCAGTGATTTTTTTGTTTTGTTTTGTTTTGTTTGTTTGTTTGTAGACAGGGTCTCACTGAGTTGCTCAGTATCTTGCTCAATTGCTGATATTGGCCTCCAATTTCCAATTCTCCTGCCACAGCCTCCCAAGTCGCTGGGATTATAGGCATGCACCATCATATCCAGTGAAATTAGAAATTTTGTGCACTGTTGATGGTAATGTAAATTGTACAGCAGCTGTGGAAAATGGTATCACAATTTCCTCAAATAATTTAAAAAAGAATTACTATATGATCTAGCAAATCTACTTCTGGTATATATCCGAAAGAACTAAAAGCAGGGACTTATTAGGAATAGATATTTAGATATTTGTACACCCACATTCATAGCAACATTATACATAAAAGCTCAAATGTGGAAGCAATCCAAGTGTCCATTGATGGATGAATGGATAAATAAAATGCCATCTATACATACAATGGAATTTTATTTTGAGATTTAAAGAGGGAAGAAACTTTGATACATGCTACAATGGATCAATCTAGAGGACATTAGCTGAGATAAGCCAGTCACAAAAAGACAAATACTATATGATTATGCTTATATGAGGTGCTTAGAGTAAGTAAAATCACAGAAAAATAAAGCAGAATAGTAAGTGGCTGCAAGGGCTAAAAGAGAGAAACAACTATTTAATGGGTACAAAGTTCCCCCATTTTGCAAGATGCAAAAGTTTTGGTGACTGATTACCCAACATGTGAATGTGATTAGCAGGGCTAAACTATACATTTAAAAAGGGTTAACATGGTAAATTTTGTGCTATATGTAGTTTACCACAATTTTCTAAAAAAATCAGTTAAGAGGCCAACAATCCAAATGATGATGGCAGCTTAAACTTGAATGGTATGTTGATGCAGATAGAGAAGAAATCAAGATGCATTTGGAGGCATAAAAAAAAAATTACTGCTGGACTGAAAAATCAAGGGCTACAGTAAGGAAAATAAAGGTATCACGTACAACATCTTGCTTTTAGCAAATGAGCGGATGGAAACACCATTTAATGAAATGGGAAAGAATAAGGAATGAACAAATATGTCCAGGTGGGGTTAAGGAGAAGACTCAAGTACAGTTTAAGAATGAGGAAATCAAATTTGTTTTGGCTATTTTAAGTTCAGGATGCCCAGGGAGATATCCAAATGGCAACATCAAGGAAACAACTCGATATATGTGACAAATTTTATTTTCTAAGGATGGTTTCCATCTTCACTGCCATACTAAAAGTTCTTCCTACTATGTGATGTAGACCCCCACCTCTCAATGGGGAGAAAGTCACCATCCCTTTCCTTGGCTGTGGCAACAAAAGGTATTAGAGCTTCTGCTTATTCTTGAAGCTCAGTTACCATGCTATAATGAAGCCCAAGCAGACCTGGTAGAGATCTAACACATAACCAAGGAACTCCCAGGCAACTGTTAACACCAACCTAATAACAATGAAAGCCATCTTGAAAGTGAATCACTACTGCTAGCAACAGAGCTAATCCAAATGATATAACACGGAACTGAGAAAATCCATCTCCATCTAAGCCCTACCCAATCTGCAGACCCATAAGTTAAAAAAAAAAAAAAAAAAATTACAGTTGTTTCAACCACTCAGTTGGGGCCGAGGATGTAACTCAATGGCAGAGCACTTGCCTAGCATGGAAGAGACTCTGGTTCATTCCCAGCACCATAACAACAACAAAATCTCAGTTATAAAGTGGCTTTTAAACAGAAGTAAGATAACTGATATATGACTCTGAGCTCAGTGCAGATACCTAGAGACATAAATCTGATAATTGGTTACTCATCAATACTATTTTAAAAATCATTAGAATGAACAATATTGTTGAGAGCCACAGCCGAAGGGACCCCAGCAAACTTCCAGCTGCCGGCTGATGATTGGCTCACAGCGGCCCTAGCAACATCTAGCTGATTGGCTCCTCTGCGGTGATGCTCATTGGGCTGTTTCCCTGCCCTTTCAGACCACGGAGCTGCTCATTGGGGGACTTTTTTGGCTCCGCCCACGTGACCCAGCCAATCGGCCTCAAGAGCAGGAGGATTGTGGGAGGTGGAGAGAGGCTTGTGTTGGAAAGAGAGCCTTGTGGGAAGCCGGTGGTGGCAGTTGGGGCTCTGAGGGTTTTTCCTGAGAGGCTGTTTTCTTTGGTGTGTGTGGTTCTAAAAATAAAGTTAGTTTCTTTTGACAAGTGGCTCCTGATTGTGCCCAGCCAGACTGCGGCATTTGGTGGCTCGCACGCGGAGCGACTGAGGGTAAGTGATAAGGTAAACTGCTCGCCCCTGAAGGCAGGGCGAGAGGATGGGTAGCCATTTTAAGATTCTTTTGTTATTTTGTTTCACTTTTGTTTTAAGTTGCCTGTCCCTAGAGATGTGTAAGATGGAAGAAAAACCGCTCACATCTGAGGAACAGATAGGGAGAAAGGACGGATGGACATTTCAGGAGGCTATTATAATGATTTTGTGTTGTTCCAATTTTGTTTCACTCTGTTTCAGTTTTGTTAGGCATTATCTTGTTGGGTTGTATTATAGTAGAAATACGGGATCAGAAATTAGTAAAAAACAAACTGAAAGAGTGTTAAGTAGATTGTTAGAGGAAGGAGGCATCTCAGTAAAATCAAGAACAGTCAGGGCATACGTTGATACAATACAAAAATGTAGCCCATGGCTTTTTAAGGAGGAGTTGTTAAATATATCACAATGGAACCATCATGGTGAAGATTTAAAAAGAATAGAAAAGAAAAGCCCAGGGACTCTGCCAGTTGGCACATTGCCATTATGGACGTTGGTATCTTGTTTGCTTAGTCCAAAACCTTCAGTTCAGACAAAGGAAGAGGAAGGAGAAGACATATTGATTCAAGTAAAAGAGAAGGTCTCTCAAGTTAGTCAGAAAGTGGAAAAAATTCAAGTAAAAGAGAAGGTCTCTCGAACTAGTCAGACAGAGGAAAAAATTCAAGTAAAAGAGAAGGCCTCTCAAGCTAGTCAGACAGAGAAAGAAAGTGTAAAGCAGAAAAAGCCATCAGGGGGAAAGTTACAACAGGAGACTGCTACTAACACCTTTCTATCACGAGAGGGTGTAAGTGTCCAACCAACAGCACCACCTCTACAGGAGACTGCTACTAATACCTTTCTATCACCAGAGGACGTAAGTGTCCAACTAACAAGGCCACCTCCATATGCTGGGAGGCCCCCAACCCCCGCAGTTGATAGTTGGGATCCTGAGACAAGATCTCAAATATTAACATGCCCTGTATTTGAGGCAGGAGGGCAGCGAGTTTACCATGTTTTAAATTTCAAAACAGTGAAGCAGCTAAAAGAGGCTGTAACAACCTATGGTCCTCAAGCACCCTTCACTGTAAGCATGGTCGAATCCATTAACAACTTGAACATGACGCCAGCAGATTGGGCTAATATGTGTAAAGCTGTGCTAAATGGAGGACAATACCTGTTATGGAAGGTTGCCAATGAGGAATTTTGCAAGGAGACGGCTAGGCGAAATGCAGCAGCTGGTTATCCTCAGAGAAATCTAAATATGTTGTTAGGAAAGGGACCTTATAAGGATCAGCAGCAACAAATTGCATATGATCCTGGTGTATACGCACAAATTGCTGTAGATGCAATTAAGGCATGGAAGACTTTACAAGGACATGGAGGTTTACAAGGTCAATTATCTAAGGTAATACAAGGAGCTAATGAACCTTATGCTGAATTTGTAGATAGGCTTATTCAAATAGCTACCAGAGTTTTTGGGAATACAGAACAAGCAATGCCATTACTAAAACAACTGGCTTATGAGCAAGCGAATCGTTGGTGCAGAGATATCATTAGACCATGGAAACATGAAGATTTAAACACATATATTAAATTATGTAGAGACATTAATGAACAAGAGCAAGACGTGGCAGCTGCAGTAAAACAGGCTTTAGATGCCAGGCCAAGAACATGCTACAATTGTGAACAAACAAGACATTTTAAAAGGAATTGCCCCATAGGAGGAGAGTTTAACAAAACTAGGTATCAAAGGAGTAGAATACCAGGTATTTGCCCACGATGCCGTAGAGGGAGACATTGGGCTAATGAATGCCGTTCTCAAACCACCATAGAGGGTACTCCATTATCAAAAAACGAACAAGGACCAGGTGTTTATCCACGATATCGTGGAGAAAGGCATCGGGCTCTACTGCCAAAAAATGGACAGGGGGGCCCAATGCTCCGGGGACCAAAACCACAAATATACGGAGCACTGGAGGAACCCAGCAACCCCATCAGGGTAGTGCCCAGGACACATTGTCCATCAGATCCCTCATCAGACAAACCAGAGGGAGCAGAGGGTTGGACATCTGCGCCTCCGCCAGAGCAGTACTAACTCCAGAAATGGGAGTTCAAATCATTCCCACAGGGGTAAAAGGACCTCTTCCCAAAGGAACAGTAGGCTTATTATTGGGACGCAGCTCTTCTACTCTAAAAGGACTTATGATTAAGTCCTGGGGTAATTGATCCCGATTATGAAGGTGAAATAAAAATTATAGCCAGTTCTCCAAAGGGTATATCAGTAACTTCACCAGGAGATAGAATAGCACAGTTACTAATAATACCCAGCCTACATGATAAATTTTCCAGTCGTGCTGTAGAAAGAGGTTCCAAGGGATTAGGCTCCACAGGTGTAGATTGGGCTATGCTTTCTTTAAATTTAGATTCTCGCCCTATGCTAAAACTAAATATTCAAGGACATGAATTTAATAGGCTACTGGATACAGGCGCAGACCTTAGCATCATCTCTCGTCAAGAATGGCCAAAACATTGGCCATTACAACAAGCCACTCAAATGCTTCGAGGCCTAGGAGTGGCGACTAATCCCCATAGAAGTGCAATGGTATTAGATTGGAAGGATCCTGAAGGATGTGAAGGAACTATACAGCCATATGTATTGGATCATCTTCCCGTAAATTTATGGGGACGAGATGTCCTAGATCGATTAGGTTTGACATTAACAAATAACATCAAACAAAATGCACCCACTATTATGACTAGACAAGGTTTTAGGAAAGGAAAAAGATTAGAAAAACAAGAACAAGGTATAGCAGCACCAATACAAATAGATCAAGGAACAGACATGGGTTGGATTTTCAGAAAGGGCCACTGAGACAATAAAAATTACTTGGAAATCAGAAAGACCAGTATGGGTTCCTCAGTGGCCCCTGACTAAAGAAAAGATACAAGCAGCCCATGACCTGGTCAAACAACAATTAGTGGAAGGACATATACAACTTTCTGATCTCCCCATAATACTCCCATTTTTGTCATCAAAAAGAAATCTGGTAAATGGAGATTACTGCAAGATTTAAGAGCCATTAATAATGAAATGGTTATTATGGGACCTGCTCAATCGGGGATTCCTCAATTGTCTGCTTTGCCAAAAACCTGGTATGTTTTAGTTATAGATATTAAAGATTGTTTTTTTTTCAATTCCAATTCATCCTGAGGATAGTCCACGTTTTGCATTTACTATCCCTGCACTGAATCATGAAGGTCCTGATCAGAGATATGAATGGAAAGTACTCCCTCAAGGGATGGCTAACAGCCCAACTATGCATCAAATTTATGTTAACAAAGTAATCCAGCCACTTAGAAATCAAAATCCTGAACTACAAATATTTCACTATATGGATGATGTATTATTAGCACACAAAGATAAAAACACACTGCTAGAATGTTATGCCACACTTACAAACTTATTAAAAAATTATAATCTAGAGATAGCAATAGATAAAGTACAATTAAATTTTCCAATTAATTATTTAGGAGTTCTATTATCCTCAACCATGGTCCATCCACCAAAAATTCAAATACGACTAGATCAACTCAAATCACTTAATGACTTTCAAAAGTTATTAGGAGACATAAATTGGATAAGGCCTTATCTAGGTATACCAACAGGAGAGTTGGGACCTTTATTTGATATCCTAAAAGGTCCATCAGATCCAAATTCACCCCGAATGTTAACGCATGAAGCAAGAAAGGCATTAAAAATCATTGAAACATATATGGAAAATATGCATTTGGATAGAATTGATATAAGTTTGCCTTTATTATTTATTGTACTACCAACAAAAATATTCCTACAGGAGTATTTTGGCAAGAAGGTCCATTATTATGGATACATTTATCTTATTCTCCTAACACTATTCTTACTAGGTATCCTGAGGCTGTAGGACAATTAATACTCAAAGGAATAAAAGCAGCAAAGGGAGTGTTTGGAATTTCTCCCAATAAAATTATTACTCCATATACTATGAATCAAATTGATGAGTTAGCTAATGAGTTAAATACTTGGGCAATAATCATGTGCAAATCTAATGTTTCATTTGATAACCACTTACCATCTAATCCTTTATTGTCTTTTTGGTCTTCGCATCCTGTAATTTTTCCAAAAATGACAAGAAAAACACCTATCATGAATGCTCCAAATATATTCACTGATGGATCAAATAATGGTACAGCAGCAATAGTTACACCTGATCAAACTTTTACATTTTTAGTACCCAAACAATCAGCTCAAAAGGTAGAGCTTAATGCAGTATTACAAGCTTTTGTGATGTTTAAAGATTCTGTATTTAATTTATTTTCCGATAGTCAGTATATAGTTAACGCTATAGTATCCCTTGAAGATGCTGGTAGGATTTCCCCTTCCTCTACTGTCTTCTCTTTGCTTTCCACTATACAAAGTCTAATCTGGGACAGAAAAGATCCATTCTTTATAGGATATATCAGGGCACATACAGGATTGCCTGGAGCCCTTAGTTTGGGCAATGATTTAGCAGATAAAACTACACATGACATACATATTTTCTCTACACTAGAAGAAGCTATAAATTTTCATAAAAAGTTCCATGTCAATGCTAATACTTTACAAAAGCGTTTTAAAATAACTAAGGAACAAGCTAGACAAATAATAAAACAATGTCAAAATTGTGTGACCTTTTTACCACAAGTTAATCTTGGAGTCAATCCTAGAGGATTGATACCTAACCATATTTGGCAGATGGACGTCACACACTTGCCAGAATTTGGAAAATTAAAATATTTGCATGTTACAGTTGATACTTCTTCTGGATTTTTGATGGGCTCCCTTCATGCCGGAGAAAAAACTAAAGATGTTATAGCTCATTGCTTACAAAATTTTGCCACTGTGGGTGTTCCAAAACAGTTAAAAACAGATAATGCCCCTGGTTATACTTCTACCTCTTTTAAACAATTTTGCTCAACATTTGGCATTACTCATATAACAGGAATCCCATACAATCCACAGGGACAAGGCATAGTTGAAAGAGCTCATCAAACTATTAAAATGTACTTATTAAAGCAAAAAGAAGGAATTGGGAAGGGGTATATATTCCCCAAAGATAAACTTAAAATAACCCTTTTTACTCTAAACTTTTTAAATTTGGATTCATCAGGACTTAGTGCTGCGGAAAGGCATATGTGTCCAAAAAATGTGCATAAGCCCAAGGTACTTTGGAAGGATATTCTAACAGGACAATGGAAAGGTCCTGACCCAGTAATTGTCTGGAGTCGGGGGTCTGTTTGTGTGTTTCCACAGGGAGAACAGCAGCCAATTTGGATTCCAGAGAGATTAACCAAGGTCCTGATCCAGTGATTGTCTGGAGTCGGGGGTCTGTTTATGTGTTTCCACAGGGAGAACAGCAGCCGATTTGGATCACAGAGAAACTAACCAAAGTGAATTCTACAGACCAAAAAGATGATGATTTGGCTCAAATCCATAACAACTGATATCCAAAACTCCAGTTTGGCTATTCTTACATCTGTGACAGAACCAGGATGCTTTTTTCAATATCTATTTTATTATTGCCCTTTGCCATATCATGAAGTTTTATTTTGTTTTTTGAGCTCATACAGACCTAGGTTAATGTTTTGCTGATCAGTTCTATTTTTTTGACTACAGAGTTTTTAAACATTGCAATGGAGATTTCACCTGTAAAAAGTTATAAGGCCTTTACTATTATGTAATGTTTTGTATGTATTATATTATGTGTGCACACTTGTGTTTTGTGTTATATGTTTGAATGTACGTATGTCCATATATCACATATGATGAGCGCTCATGATAAAATGAATCCAAATATTTTTTTCACGTGATTTATATGGTTTAATTTAAATTGGGTAAACAACTGTTGAGGATTGTTTTGATATGTGAACAAAAAAGGAGGTTAACAGATCTGTTTGTTTACTTTCACCTTTCCTTTTCATTATATTTAATAATTCTCTTAAAGACAATGTAAATTGTTAAGAAAATTGTTTTCTTTTAGTGCCTTCTGTAATGTTACATAATTTTTTCTTTAGCCATTATTGCCAGAATTCCTATCTTCATCCCAGTGCTGGTGAAGTCAAAGATAAAACCAATCTACAGCTTCTGCAATAGCCATCACTGAACTGCTTGCAGAATTTGCCTGGACACATTGTGAACTCACCTGTATGCATTGTGAACTATCTGTTGGTGCAGCGACTTGTGGTAGTGTTGGGGTATTTTTACTGATGATGTCATCGGTGGTACAATTTTTCCAAAAGGAGCCATCAATTGGCTTGGTGTATCTTCCTCCCTTCTGCTTGTCATGATCGTCCAGCTAAAATTTGGGGGCCAACAGAGGTGAGACAAAGAACCTCACCCCCCGCTGGTACAAAGACCTCTCCACAGGTGTGGCTGTAAACTGGACCGGTAGTCAGTGACGGGTAAGATCCAATTGCAATGGTACCAACCTAACGGGTAAGGACCATATGTACTATTGGACAACCTAAGGCAGGCACGGTCCCTAAGCCACATGCTTGTTGTTTAAACAGAGAGGGGGAGATGTTGAGAGCCACAGCCGAAGGGGCCCCAGCAAACTTCCAGCTGCCGGCTGATGACTGGCTCACAGCGGCCCCAGCAACATCTAGCTGATTGGCTCCTCTGTGGTGATGCTCATTGGGCTGTTTCCCTGCCCTTTCAGACCACGGAGCTGCTCATTGGGGGACTTTTTTGGCTCCGCCCACGTGACCCAGCCAATCGGCCTCAAGAGCAGGAGGATTGTGGGAGGTGGAGAGAGGCTTGTGTTGGAGAGAGAGGCTTGTGGGAAGCCGGTGGTGGCAGTTGGGGCTCTGAGGGTTTTTCCTGAGAGGCTGTTTTGTTTGGTGTGTGTGGTTCTAAAAATAAAGTTAGTTTCTTTTGACAAGTGGCTCCTGATTGTGCCCAGCCAGACTGCGGCACAATATCACCTAAGGGAGTGCATGAGAAAGAATTCCCAAATGAAGCACTAAAACCAATATAAAAAATTAAGCAAATAAGAGACATCATCAATTCAACTATCAACTGCAAATTTCTTATGTATTCTATTAATTTCATTGTCATAAAACTTTACAGAGGAGCTGTGGATGTGACTTAAGGGTAAAATGTTTGTCTAGCATGTGAGAGGCCCTTGGTTTGATCCCCAGCACAACAAAAACAAGACAACTTCATTAGAACATTCTGATATGCTCAAATCTGGGCTCTCTTTAATTTGTGATAATTTAATATTCAGGGAATTCTCCTGTCACAGTCAGGTCACTACCTAATGATACACAACTGTGCAATACACATTCTTTTCATCAGCACATGTGACATTCTCCAGGATATGCCATATGTTATGCCATTAAATAAGTTCTAGCAAATTAAAAAGAAAGAAAGAAAGAAACTATAGCTGGTATCTTCTGTAACCACAAAGGTATAAAAGCAGAAATCAACTTTAGAAGTTGTACAAACACATGAATGTTAGACAACATCCTCTTGAATAAGCAATGGGTTATCAGGAAATCAAAAGGGAAATTTAAAAGTTTCTTGAAACAAATGAAAATGAATCCCAAAACCTATGGGATTCAGAAAAAGAACAGTACTATGAGAAATTTATAGTAATAAGTACCTATATCAAAAAGTAGATTTCAAGCCAGGTGTTGAGGTGCACATCTGTAATCTCAGGTACCTGGGAAGTAAAGGAAGAAGGATCACAAGTTCAGGGCCAGGCTGGGCAACTTAGTAAGACCCTGTCTTGAAATGGAAAAAAAAAAAAATGGAAGGGGAGCTTTGGCTGAAGGTCAATGGTAGAGCACCCCTGGGTTCAATCCCCAGTGCCAAAAAACCCCACCACATTAACATTTCAAATAACTTAATGATGCAACACAAGGAACTAGAAAAGAACAAATCAAACCCAAAACTAGAAGAAAATTAGTAAGCAAAGATATAAGTAGAATTAAAGTCTAAAAACAAATTTTAATCAATGAAATTGATTATTTTTTTAAAAAAAGCCTTTAGTTGTATTAAACAAGGGGAAAACAGGAGAAGGTAGACCCAAATGAATAAAATCATAGATGAAAAACCAGACATTAAAACTGATACTACAGAAATAATACTATAAAACCTAGAAAAAAATGGAATAAATTTCTGGACACATAACCTACCAAAGTTGAACCATTAGCACATGGATAATCTGAACAGACTAGCAATAAAACTCTCCCAAAAAAGAAAAACCCAAGACCAGATGGTGCCACTACTTTTAGAGAACTATGCCAATTTTTCTCAAACTAGTCTAAAGTATTGAAAGGGCGGGAAACTTTCCAAACTTATTAATTGCCAGCATTACCCTATATCAAAACCAGATATGGACACACACACAAAAGAGGAAATTATAATCCAAAATCTCTGATGAAATGGTTTGGGGGTGGAAATGTAAGTAGTAGATCACTTGCCTAGCACATGCAAGACCCTAAGTTCAATCAGCAGTACCAAAAAAAAAAAAAGTTTTAATAGTTCTGGGAAAATCAAATATCCATATTCAGAAGAAAGAAATTAGATCCCTCTTACCATATACAATAATTAACTCAAAATGAATCAAAAGACTTAAATAAATATAAGCCACAACTTATGAACTACTAGAAAATATAGGGGAATCCTTCTAGACATCAATCTAAGCAAATATTGTGTTAGCCAAAAGCACAGGTAACAAAAGCAAAACCTGATACACAGTCTACATCAAACTAAAAAGCTTCTATGCTAGGTTCAGTGGTGCACACCTATAACCCCAGCGACTTAGGAGGCTGAGACAGGAGGATCACAAATTTGAGGGCAGCCTGGGCAACTTAGCAAGCCCCTGTCTCAAAAATAAAAAGGTCTAGAAATGTAGCTCAGTGGCAGACAGCCCCTGGGTTCAATCCTCAGTCAGTACTGTGTTAAAAAAAAAAAAACTAAAACAAAAACAAAAAATGTTCTGTACAGTAAAGGAAAACAAGTGAAATGAAAAACTACAGAATGGGAGAAATATTAGCAGACTATTTGTCTGACATTAATTTACATGATGTATAAGAATACAAGCAAAAAAAGAGAGCCTTTAACAATGGGTGAATGAACTAAACACCTGAATACATATTTCTCAAAAGAAGATTTATAAATGCTCAACAAATATATGAAAAAACACTCAACATCACTAATCACCAGGGAAATGCAAATCAAAACCTCAGGATATCTTATCCCAGTTAGAGTGACTAGTAACAAGAAGATTTTTAAAAGCCAGATGTGGTGGTACATACCTGTAAGCCAGCTACTTGGGAGGCTGAGGCAGAAGGATAGCAAATTCATGGCCAACCTGGGCAACTTAGCAAGACTGTCTCAAAATTAAAAGGGTTAGGGATGCAGCTCACTAGTAGAGTGCTTGCTTAGCATGCAAGGCCCTGGCTTCAGTCCTTAACACCTACCAAATAAATAAATGAGTTTTTAAAATAATATTAAATGCTGATGAGGATACAGAGAAAGGGGTCTCATATGTTGTTGGCAGGAATGAAAAATAAGTTCAGCCACTGTGGGAAAAAAATATGGAGTTTTCTCCATAACACTAGAAATAGAACTATCACATGATCCAGCAACCCCACTATTGGGTATATATCCAAAGCAATTGAAATCAGTATGTTGAAGAGACATCTGTACTCACACGTTTACTACAGCAACACACACACGAGCGAAGACATGGATTCAACCTAGATGTTCACTGACAGATGAAAGGATAAAATAAAGTATGGTATGTACACATAATGGAATTTTATTCAGCCATTTAAAGAAAAATGAAATTCTGTCATTTGCAGCAACATAGATGGAACTGGAAGACATTATCTTAAATGAAATAAGTCAGCACAGAAAGACAAATATCACGTTTTCACTTATATGTGGAATCTAAAAATGTTCATCTCACAGAAGTATATAATCTTAGAATAGTGGTTACCAAAGTCATAGAAGAGTATTGGGTGGGAGTAGGAGGAAGACAGAGGGTGGTTAATAGGTACAGAGGTACAGTTGGATAGGAAAAATGACTTCTACAGCTCAGTAGGATGCTATGGTTGATAATTAATTGAATACTTCAAAGTAACTATGAGGGACATTGCTCCCAACACAAAAGAAATGATATATAGTTGAGGTGATAATATGCCAATTACTCTGATTTGATCATTAAACATTGTACATAAGTATTCAAATGTCACACTGTACTCCATAAATTTATGCAATTATTATGTGTTGATTAAAATTAAAAATATATTTTTAAGAGGACTGGGGTTGTCCCTCAGCGCTAAAGTGCTCATCTAAAATGTGCGAAGCCCTGGGTTCAATCCTCAGCACCACATATAAAATAAATAAATAAAAGTATTATGTCCAACTACAACTAAGAAATAAATGAATATTTTAAAATATATATATATTTTTAAACTATATCCCAACCCTACATATTTCTTTTTTATTTTAATTTTGAGGCAGTGTCTCACTAAATTGCCTTGGCTGGCCTCAAGCAGGCAATCCTCCTGCCTCGGTTTGAGTAGCCAGGATTACAGGAGTGCACAACCATACGCAGCAAAATAAGAAAAAATTTAAATAAATTTTCCATTAAATAAGTATCTCATCTCTTTGATGATGTAGTAATATCCTACCAATTCTTACTCATAATTTTCATGACATACCCTAAATTAAATAGCCTCAGGAAATTCTAAGTTTATAAACTTCAGTTTCTTTGTAGGAAGAAAAGTAGCAGTCTAGAAACAGCTTTATTTGAAAACAGAAACTGTCTAACAAGCACAAAGTGGGCAAAACTTTTTTATATAAACAACCAGATAGTACATATTTTAAACTTTCTGTGGTGCCACACAGTCTGTCACATATTCTTCTTTAACAATCCTTTAAAACTTTTTTTTTAAGCAACAAAGTTTCAGAAGCTAAATGACAGGTGGACAATTGGTAACTAAATTGTTTAGAAAATTTCAGAAAGGTGAAACCTAAACTAAGAATGGAAAACCCAATTTATGCCCTAAAATTCTCAAAAGATTCAGGAACTGGCAGAACACAGTACTCTCCTCCCCACCACCATGGGGGGTTGGTACCAGGGATTTAATTCAGGGGCACTAGACCACTGAGTCACAACCCCAGCCTGTTTTTGTATTTTATTTAGAGACAGGGTCTCACTGAGTTACCTTAGCACCTAGCTTATGCTGAAGCTGGTTTTGAACTCGAGATCCTCCTGCCTCAGCCTCCTAAACTGCTGGAATTACATGTGTGTACCACCTCACCAGCTAAAAATGGAAGAGGGAGCCAAATATTTGAAGACTGGGTAAAAGCAGTCTGAGAAGCAGTTGAATACTTAAGTTTCTCAAATCTACCTGTTATCTACCCTACCTCACTAAGAAGTCTAATGGTTTATTCTCTGAAAAGTGTTTCCATTTCTTGTTTAAGAATCCCAGAAGTAAACCTGGCACAGTGGCACATGCCTGTAATCCCAGCAGTTTGGGAGGCTGACACAAAACAGCGAGTTCAAAGCCAGCCTCAGCAACAGCAAGACACTAAATAATAGGGAGAACCTATCTTTAAATAAAAATACAAAAAAGGGCTAAGGATATGGCTCAGTGGTTGAGTGCCCCTGAGTTTAATCCCAGGTACCCAGCTCCAAGGGGGAAAAAAAAAAAGAATCCCAGAAGAAGAGGTCATCAGATACATTTGATGTCTGTGTACCTTATCAAATATGGGGGAAAGAGAAATACACTCCCTAACTCCAAACATACCAAACACACCAACCCCCCCCCCCCCGACAGACACACACACACACGAGAGTCAATCTTCAGTCCTAAGGTAAATTTAAGTTTTCCTACATGTGCATGGCCCAAAAGGAAATACCTCTCAGACAACAGGTTTTTTCCTCCAAAAAACTGCTCATTTTAGAATATCATGCCATGAAGTTCAAAGTCAGTAAATTCCAATTAGTAGGCTTTTTAGTTACTAATCACCCAAGAGTTATTCACATCTAAAGCCTTAAACATAAGAAAGACAAAAGGAAATGGAAGAAAAAAAATTTACAAGGAACAGTCTGCAAGGAGGTAAAAAAAAAAAAAAATTGGGGGGGTGGGGGGGTGTTTGTTTATTTTCTTTAATAAGCTGTTTAAGTCATGTGTAGTAGCTCAGGCCTATAATCCCAGCAACTCAGGAGGCTGAGGCAGAAAGATCTCAAGTTTGAGGCCAGTGTGTGGGCAATTTAGTGAAACCCTGTCTCAAAATAAAAAATAAAAATGGCTGGATGTGTTGTAATCCCAGTGATTTGGGAGGGTGAGGCAGCAGGATGCAAAAGTTTGAGGCCAGCCTGGGTAATTTAACAACATTTAAAGAAGAATGAAAAATAAAAATAAAAAAGGGCTAAGGACGTAGCTCAGTGGTAGAGAGCCCCTGGGCTCTATCTCCAGTAACACCAAAAATAAATAGTCACTTATAGCCTCTGAAATCAGAGAAGATACTGTATCCATGAAAAAGCACAGGCTGTTATACTGAAAGGAATTTTTCAGAGAACAAAAAGAGAGAGAGAGAGAGAGAGAGAGAGAGAGATATCTTGGGAAATCAAAATCTTGACTGCAAAAATAAAAAATTCAGTAGAACGTTTAGAAAATAAAGGCCATCTTCCAAACAGCCAAAACTGGGAGATAAAACAGAGAAGAAAAAAGAAAATTAGAAAACTGGTCTAAGAGATGCAAATAAATGACAAATTTCAGAAAAAGAAACAAAAGCAGAATCACTGTTACAATCCTGTCTTCCTCCAAATTCTTAAGTTGCAACTTTAACCCCCACTGTGACTGTATGGGGAGACAGAGCTTTTGAGGAGAAGGTAACTAACATTAAATGAGCTCAAGGAGAAGAACCTTAAACCAGATTTTTCCCCACAGAAAAACCAAGGAGACGCTTCAACAGAAACTAATCCTGATTACACCTTGGACTTCTAGCCTCCAAAACTGTGAGAAAATAAATAACTGTCAATGAAATAATTCAAAAAAATTTTGTCAGAACTAAAGAATGTTAGAGTCTGTAAACAAGTCAAGATGGCGCCTGGCATTTTGCGAGAGGGAAGTAACGCCAGCGAGCCATTAAGTGTGGAGATTCCTTATTGATTGACTGCTGTATCTAGTTTATGTTAATTAGATAAGCTGTGTGGAATGTGTATATACCCCATAAACGGCTCCCACTCCTGCTATATCAATGTACACAAGTTGTTCATCACCCCCCCCCCCCAGTTATTTTGCTGCAGCCGGACTGCGGCAAAAGAACATAATTTCACAGATTTAGAAGAGACAACAAACATCCAAGAAAACACATTAAATATAGATGTATACCAGTTATACTCTATTTGTGTATGACGGTCAAAATGCATTCTACTGTCGTGTATAACTAGTTAGAAGAAACTTAAAAAATAGGTGTATACCAAGTCACAACCTCATGAAATTTCAGAATACAAGAAATACAAAATTCCAGAAAGGAAAAAGAAATTTATGATCAAGAATCAGAATGTCTTCAGAATTCCCAGATGGATGATGAGTTAGAAAAGAATGAAGTAATGCCTTCAGAATTCTCAAGGAAAATTATTTTCAACTCAGAATCTGTTATCCAACCAAATCAAGTAGAAATACAAAAACAACAAAGATTTCAGTGATATAAGATCTGACTCTTTCACAGGAATTTACTGCTACTGCTTGATATATTCTACCAATGAAGAGCTAAACAAAAAAAGACAAGAATAAATTTTATGTTAATTGGAAAAATTCCAGAAAGCTCCAATGTATCAACCATAAAGGGCGGTTCAAGTAGGTTCAAAAACTGCTGGATAAGGACATAAGAAGAGATCAATTCTATTCCCAAGTATACATACCCAAAAGAAATAAAGCCTCAGTGGTAGAGGGCTTGCTTGCGGATTACGCAGGAAGCCCTGAGAACAGGAGGACGGAAAGAAGTATGTCCACTAAAAAACTTGTAACAGCATTATTCACAATAGCTAAAAACCTGAAACAAACCAAATATCCATCACTGGTATATATTTTTTAATTATAGTATATTTATCCAACAGAATACTATCATCAGTGAAAAAGAACTACTGTTACACCCAACATCATGGCTGAAAGTCATAAACACCATGTTGGGCAAAAACAGCCAACCACAAGAGTGTGTGTGTATGGTTCTACTTATATTAAGTTCAAGCAAAAATAATTTATAGTGATAAAAGTCAGAAGAGTGATTATCTCTGAGAGAAAGATAAGGAATACTGATTAGGAGAGGGTAGGATGTAGAGACCAGATACACTCTATGTCTTGATCTGGACCATGGGTTATATGATTGTCTACAAATAGGAAAATTCATTGAGGTATACATTTAAATAAGTTTACATGTAATAAAAAAAATTAAATTTTTCAATTGAATACAATAGGAATATATTTTTTTTAAAAAAAGGAAAAATGTTTAAAGCCTTATACCAAAGATCTTTATTTCAGAACTAGTTAAAATAGCAAAACATACATACACACATGCATACACACACCCACACACGCGCACATGGAAATAAAATTCAATAAATTAATGTCATGCCAACCCTGGATTTTTCTGGCATAAAAGCAAAATTGTTATTTGGCGTATTCCTGTTTCTAGCAGCCAAACTTAATACCAATTAACCAAAGAGAACCATCTGGCCAAAGGGAAAAGTATGTTCACTGGCTCCAAGGCAAAAAAGAGCTTGGCTAGTCAAGGCCCTAAAAAGAAAAGGGAGAATGGCTAGAGAAACAACCTAGAAATCAGCAAAAGCTGTATCATGAGAGGCCTTATAGGGCTTTCCCTAAGGACATGGAAAGGAAATGAAAACAAACACAGAAAGCAAAAGTAACTGACTAGAAAGCTCAGCATGGTGTTTATGACCTTCAGCCATGATGTTGGGTGCAGTTCTTTTTCACTGATGATAGTATTCTGTTGGATGAATATATTGTAATTTATTTATAGGGCAGCAAGTCAAGTTATTGGGATGGGGGTGGGTTGTATAAGAAATAGTCTAAATGTTTCCATTTTTTCCCCTTATTCAATAACAGAACTGGGATGTAATTCTATGACAGAGAACTTGTCTAGCATACATAAGACCCTGAGTTTGATACCTAGCACAGCCAAAAAAAAAAACAAAAAACAAAAAACAAAACAGTAGTACCTGGAAGTGATCAAGCCTTATTATTATTTTTTTTAAATGTTTTCTCCTCACAGGATTGAGCTACACCCCCAGTCCTTTTTAAAATTTTGTATTTTGAACTATGTCTCACTACATTGTGCAGGCTGACCTGGAATTTTCCATCTTCCCATCTTGGTAGCCCATGTCACTAGGATCACAGGCTTGTGCCACTAGACCAAGCTGATCGACCATTTTCAAGGAATATTTTCCAATATCCTAGTAAACTAATGTCTTTGCATTACAGTTGAAATACTTAAAAAGTGCAGAGCATATTGATTTGGGGAATGTTTGCTGAAATCTTAGGAAGAAAAGACTGACTCTTTTTTAAAAAATGTTCTTGAAAAGCACAGTTCTTTGAAAAATTTCCATATATTCTGTTTGCTTTACTCAATTGGTCTTTCTAAATAAAAGCAGAAATCCTTCATATCATACTCAAATCCAGTTTGCCAATCCGTTAAGTATAACTTAGAAAAAATGAACAAGAGAATTGGTATTTCAACTGTTTATTTTAGGTGGTAATTTATTTAAACAAAAACAAATCATTAAGGGTTGGAGTTATGGCTCAGTAGTAGAGCACTGGCATGTGTGAGGCCCTGGGTTCAATTCCTCAGCATCACATATAAATAAATTAATTAATTAAATAAAGGTCCACTGACAACTAAAAAAATTTTTTTAATCATTATTAACAACCAAAAACTAAGTGAAAAACAGCTTGTCTCAGACCAAAAGAGGAAACATTCACTCCTAAGAGATTTTGCCCAGTAGTTTTCTATGCGGTTTTACACCATTCAACTCTTGTTACTTAGATGTAAGCAAAATACCAAGACAACTCTCACTGCCTCTATTAACAGAAACTAAAGTTAAGAGAGGGGGAAATATGAGGAAAAAATACATAAAAGCTAACTCCCCAAAATGGAACATGACTTTTAGAATGTTTTGCTCAACCAACAGGTGTACTTATGGTCCCTGACAGATGAACAAGATGACAAAAAGTAGCAAAATGTGAAGAGTGCTTTTCTAATGCTAGTACTACCTAGCTCTACCTAGCTCTACCTAGATCATTTTTAATTGTGTGATAAAACCCTCCACGTTTTCTCCAAACCTGCAATATTCCAATCCTTCTGTATTACCTTTGAGGACCCCGACTCATTCTCTTTACCAAGAAATTCAAATAAATAAACTAAATTTCAGGGCTGGGGCATAGCTCAGCTGGTAAAACACTTGCCTCACTCGCATGCACAAGGCCCTGGGTTCAATCTCCAGCACCACAAAAAAAAAAAAAAAAAGAGATTTCATCCCCTTTTTAGTGGATCACAGGACTCAACTACAGAGATGACGGTATTATTTTTGCTGATGCTCTAATGCTCTTAACACAGATAACAAGACTGTAATACAGATATAGCCAAGTGCATTGGCCCTCACCAGTAATCCCAGTGACTCAGGAGGCTAAGACAGGAGGATCACAAGTTCAAGGCTAGCCTCAGGAATGCAAAGCCCTAAGTAACTTATTGAGACCTTGTCTTAAAAATAAAAAGGGATGGGGATGTAGCTCAGCGGTAAAGACCACCAAGTTCAATCTCTAGTAACCCCCCAAAAATATATATGTATATATACACATATATAAATAATAAAGAAAAAGTTGTATGTAGATTTGAAAACATTGGTTGTAATAATTTATAATGAATTCACAATGCAAGTCATGAAGGTTCCCCTGCCCTACAACACAAAATAATGTGAAGTAAACAATACAAAACAACATTACAAAAGATGAGTAGTAGTACAGTTTTATAAATACACCAAACTTGAATAAAGAGATTAAGTTTATACTCATAGCAAGATGTATGAATTTTAGTGCAGTTATTCTATATGGATTTCAATTTCCCTATCTATAAAACAAAAAGTTGGTTTCTAACATTCCTGAAATAATGTTCTATAATGCTATCATACAAATAGACACAAAAACATGATTTAAAAAAAGGATTTTGAGTTCAAAGAAAAGCAACATCACAGGAAACACTTGGAAGGCTATACTGAAATATCAAAAATGTAACTTCAACAAAATTTTATTTCATTTGCAACCTGGGTAATTTAAGGGGAAATTTTTATTTTTAAAGAATAGGCAGTCTATGCATCAATATTCAAAGTTTCAAAAGATATGAGAAATACAAAGAGCAAATCAGAATGATTACTTTAGTTAGAATGGACAGTTCCTACAGAGAAATAGTACTGGCATTAGAAAAGTAGGTCTTGAACAGATTGTTAGAAGGCTATGAATTCTGAACTGTGCTCTGTAGATAATAGAAAGATATCACTGGTTTCTTAACAGTGAGGGATGTGTTCAAAGCATTGTTTTTTAAGATCTAGCAGCAGTCATGACATAGTTGAGAAAAGCCAGACAGAAAATCCAGTTAAAGTTGGTGCGCAATTCAGAGACAAAAATTAAAATAGGGCAAAAATTTTGTTGAAGAAAAGTATATCTTTCTTTTTAAAATTTGCAGTGCTGGGGACTAAGTCTTGTACTTGCTGTCTAGGTGTTCTACCATTAACCTACATATCCCACCCAAACATATATTATAAAGAAAATGAAGAAGAAAAAGCAAAGTGAATATTAAGTTACGTGGCTAGAGATGAAACCAAGGTGTGTGTCTGGATAACTAAAAGCATACTGTTATACAATGTCACTAAAACAATCAGCATATGGAATGTTTTGAAAGGAAAAAAGGTCTAAGTCAGTATTTGGAGATAAACTGTAACTAAGTCAACTTTGATATAGGTTAAAGTAAGGATCTTTCAGAACCAATTGCTGCCTTAATTTATCTTTAAATGCCATATTCAGCCTGTCAGTTGTCTTCCTAAAACAGCACGAAGTACTTAAGAAAAAATTTTTCAATGTTCAATTATTTCAAGAATTCTCTTCAATTTTACTTATCAACTAAATAATCATTTAATTTTCGAATGTTGCTGAAGAACACTTTGGCATGTTTCCATATTATCAAGGTAACTAAATTTATTAAGTTTTTCTCACAAGAGATCTGTTTACAAAAATAATCACATCAAATCTTCCTAAACTTTGGAAAGAAAGCTCTCAGGGCTGAGGTTGTGGCTCAGTGGCAGAGCACTAGCCTAGCATGTGTGAGGCACCGAGTTCGATTCTCAGCACCACATATAAATAAATAAGAAGGTCCATTGACAACTAAAAATAAAAAATAAAAAAGCTCTCAATTGTATTAAAAAAAAAAAAGAAAAGAAAAACAGAAAGCATAAAGTACCAAAACATGACAGTATATTTCCAGTTTTATTTACAGGAACCTGAAAATACTTAGAAAAATAAGGCAAATATTTTAAAATTTAATATGAGAAAACAGGCAGAACAGACTTTAATACTCAGCAAACTATGTTTATTGATACTAAGCTAAATTCTCCAGATCCCAACTTTCCCAAAGAAAATCAATTTCACCACAAATGAAATGAATGTAGTATTAATCAACCAATGCATTGTTGAGTTACTATCAGAATGTGAACTGAGCATTATTAACAATTACCAAAAAACTTTCTTCTTGGGTTATTTCCCCACTTACTTTGTGACCTCACTGAAAGCTGAGACTTTAGATACAATGATTTCCAGGTTTTTAAGAAATCGTTATGGTTGGTTTGTCATAAAGTTATCAAAGTAAAAATTTTTAAAAAATAAAGACCTCTTGCAACACTCCCTCTTTTTAGCCAGACATTGGGCTTCATTGCTCCCCTCCCATCATGAGGTTAGTTCTCTGAACCTCACCTCATTCTTTCCTAACTCTTAAGGATTCTTACCTAATGTAATGGGTAGAATTATTTTCAGATGATTTCAGTTCACGAGTTCGACATTAACGGAGCGCCTACCTTATGGTTCTCAGTTTTAAACAAAACCCAGCCTCCCCAGCTTCAAACGGCGAATTAACTTGTATGAAAACACATATAAGAGGGCACAAAACCAACCTATCGAAAAAAAAAAATGTTTTTTTTTAAACCGGACATGCCACAACTCATGTCAAAAGCTCAAAGCCCAAGCAACTCGCGTACAAAGCTAAAGCAGGTCCTCCCCGTGAAAGTTAACACCCAGATTTCCACCAGAACAGGGATAACGGCCGGGGGCGCGAGGGGGAGGGGCGGCGGGCGCGCCCCGCGGACGTCCACCGCGCACGGGGCACCGCTGGCTCCCCGGCTCGGGGCTGGAGGTGAGAGCGCCCTTCCTTCCCCACCGCGTCCCTACCTTCCCGGCCTCGGGTTACGCCACAGCTGGCAGCCAGACTTTTTCAGGAGGAACACCGAGGCAGCGCACCGCGCGCTCGACCTTCCAGCCTCGCAGGGGCGGCGTTCCGGGAGCAGGAGGGAGGCCGCGGGGTCGCCCCGAACCGCGGCGCAGACGCCCAGCCTCCGCCGAGCGGCCTCCCCGCCCCCTCCGGCTCCGCTCCGCGCCCGCAGACGGCGCCCCCGGGGCTAACTCTGCCGGGGAAGAGGAAGCGACGCAGCGAGAACAGGCTGTGTGGACCGACGGGGGACGGAAGAGACTGTGTGTGCTCGCCGGCAAGGCCCTCTCACCTTCCCTCTGCCGAGCCCAGCCGGCTCCAGTCACTTGAGGAGGGCACAGGGACACCGCCGCGGCCGCCGGGATGGCCGTTACGGCACGAGGCCTGCGCTCCGCCGCCGCGTAGCTCTCTGGAGAGGGGCGGGCCGCGCGGCGAGAGGGCGGGGCCGCGCAGGCAGGAAACCATTTCCCGGCCCAATCTGATACGCTCAGTACACCCTTTCCCCGTCCCCGACGCGACAGCGGTCTGCGCCGCTCCGGGATTGGGCGAGCCTACCTGTCAATCAAGTGCTGTGCTGGATGTTGAGGGAGCTGAGGCTGCGCTATGGTAAAGACAGAGGTTGAGGAGTCCTGGGCCTGGTGGTGTCTAGCGGTTTGCCTCCCCGACCCCACTGGCTCTGACCTTAATGCTCCTGCTTAGCGCTGCTGCAGAAACTCCACAGCAAAACCCGACTGCGTCCGGTCCGGAGTTCAGCCCTAACTGCCTTGGTGGTTACCTCCTGATTTGTGCACCTGAACAGGATCCTCCCAGCTGAAGATTCGTAGCGGGAGGGAGCGACAAAGAAAAACAAACTCCTGGAAATGAAAAACTAGAGGGGGAAAAATGTAAGACTTATGCTTAATTTGAGCCACAACTAAAATAACTGAGTCTACGGGTCCTCAAAGCGCCCTTGTGCGTGTTTTCCACTCTCAGCTTAACAGCCCCGTTAAAAGGACTGTTACCCTCGGATCTTGATCTGCCCATTCTTAACAGCCTGGCTCCAGCCACCTGCTGGGTCATCAGTAAATTGCCCCCGCCCCCCATGGACACACGCACACTCCACTACTACAGTCCCATCACCACTACCACCAAAAAAAAAAAAAAAACACCTGCCTCATTCCTTCCTAAAGATCTTTGTGATTTAGTTTAGGTGTCGCTGTTCAGGGAAGCCTGCAGGGTTAAGAACCTTTCTAGGAACAGGTATTGCCCCATCTGAACTGTAGACCTTCCTAGATTGTAAACTCCATTAAGTCAGGAACAATGTCAGTTCACTTTTCCCCAGTGCTCAATTCATGACACGTGGTCAATATTTTTGTTGAAGGCATTAATATATTTTCTTTTCTTTTTGATCTTGGACCTGACTGTAAGTCTCAAAAGTTCACAGTTTTCTGTGTTTAAAACTATTCACTTGCGTGCTAATGGATATATGTGGTTAACTTGCCTTATGTAGGATCACAAGGAAAAGCACAGATTAACTATGGCCCCTACCTAGTCTCAAATTTGCTGAGACAAGTAGACTATAAAAATGGAAAGCAACTACTGTCTGTCTACATTCCATCATTAGTGTCCAAATTGAATAATGCCTGTGAATTTTGGATTTAAGGGTTTGAAGTTGAGGGTTATCATATCTACCATGGACTGAATTGTATCCCTGCAAAATTCATATGCTGAAGCCCTAACCCCCAATATGACTGTATTTGGAGATAAACTATATTTGGCTATAGACCTTTAGAAGATATGTAAGGTTAGGGCAGGGCATAATGGCATTGGCCTGTAATTTCAGCGGCTCAGTAGGCTAAAGCAGGAGGATAGGGAGTTCAAAGCCAGCCTCAGCAACTTAGCCAGGCCCTAAGCAACTCAACCAGACCTGTCTCTAAATAAAAATACAAAATAGGGCTGAAGATGTGGCTCAGTAGCCAAATGCTCTTGAGTTCAATCCCTGGTATAAAAAAAAAAGGAGGGGAAGCCAGGGGTCTAGCGTTGTGGCTCAGTGATTAAGAGCCTCTGGGTTCCATTCTCTAGTACAAAAAAAAAACCCAGTAAGGTTAAATAAGGTCATAAGGATGATAACCTAATCATATAGGATTAGAGACTTCTGTCTTTAAAAATAAAAAAATAAAGAACCAGACATGTTCTCCACCATGTGAGAACACAGAGAGAAAACAGTCTTCTGAAGCCTGGAAGAAAGCCCTCACCCAAAATCAACCATGATCTTGGACTTTCAAGCCTCCTTAACTGTGAGAAAATAAAATTCCTATCATTTAAGCCATCTAGCCTGTGATATTTTGTTATGGCAGCCCAAATTAACACATGGTTTTCTTGATACACTTTATGAAGTTTATGGGTTGAGATACTATTATCAATTTTGAAGAAACCATTGTCCAGAAGTTAAAACTACTTCTCCAAAATAGTGAACGTAGCAGAACGTGAGTCAATTTCAATTCTAGTTACAGATTCACCAAGTGATGGAAGCAGAAGGTATGAATACAAAAAACAAGAAATAAAATACAATACTTGACTTCACACTAATTAACCCAGAAAAAAATGTGTAAATCATAAATTTAGGTTTTATTTTGGAAGAGAATCTGTATTTTGAAGGAGCCAATGATCTAAGTAGACCCTTTACAAGATTTTGATCCAGATCTGTTGGCTATTATATGCCATCTATTTAAGCAATAAAAGATGTTTGGGGCTATGGGGTGGAGTCTCAGTGTAGAGTGTTTGCCTAGCTTGCACAAGGGTGTGGTTTTGATCCTCAGCACCATAAAAGAAAAAAAAAATAAAATAAAAAGCAGCTCCAAATGAGCCAGTCACCAGGACTTGGTGAGATCCTATCAAAATAAAATATTTTGTTTTAAAAAACACTAGAGGCTGGGCACAGTGGTACACAACTGTAATCCCAGTGGCTTGGGAGGGTGAGTTAGGAGGATCATAAGTTCAAAGCCAGCCTCAGCAACTTAGCGAGACCCTGTCACAAAATTTAAAAAGAGGGCTGGGAATGTAGCTCAGTGGTAAGGCACCTCTGGGTTCAATCTCCAGAACCAAAAAAGAAAAGAACTGGGGGTGTAGTTCAGTGATTCAGCACTTGCCTAGCATGTGCTAGACCCTCAATTCCCTGTACTGCCAAAAACAAAAAGACAGATGTGCATGTGCACACACACGCAAGCACACATACACACACACACACACTATATATATATATGCACAAGAGGAGTTGAAGAAAAGGAAACAGTGAAAGAGAGAAGCATAGACTAAAAAGATAGATAGAAAGTCTTATTTGAATTACACTTAGAAGAAATAAAGTCGTGTTCTTATGGGATAGAAGTTGTCTAAGAGACTTAGTTTCACACACTCTTATCTTCCCAGCTTCCAAACAGGCAAGTGGCTTAAGAATCATCCTTGTTAATTAGTGCTGAGTGGACCAGAGACTAACTAGAATTAACCAACAACAAACTTGGGTCAAAACTCAATGACCTGGGCTGGGGATGTGGCTCAAGCGGTAGCGCGCTCGCCTGGCATGCGTGCGGCCAGGGTTCGATCCTCAGCACCACATACAAACAAAGATGTTGTGTCCGCAGAAAACTAAAAAATAAATATTAAAAAAAAATTTCTCTCTCTCTCTCTCTCTCTCTCTCTCTCTCTCTCTTTAAAAAAAAAAAAACTCAATGACCTACCGAGGTGTGATGGTACATGCCTATGACCCCAGTGATTCAGGAGGCCAAGGCAAGAAGATCATATATTCAAAGCCAGCCTGGGCAACTGTGTGAGACCCTGTCTCAAAATCAAAAAGTGACTGAAAATACAACTCAGTAGTAGAGGATGTTTGGGCTCAATCTCCAGTACCACACACACACACAAAAAAAAAAAAAAAAAAAAATTGATGACCTATGGACTGGATGTAGGTAGCAAATGTCTAAGATAAAGACATGCAGACAGCTTCCTTCATTAATCCCAAAAGAAAGTATCACAGAAAACAAGGAAGTGAAAAGTGAACCTTCATGTCTCAAGACCTTTCCCAGGAAATTATTGAGGGCTTATAGTCAAAACTAATTGGAGAGAATAACTGTCAGACATAAGTATTTAGGACAAAAAAAGTCCTACATACCAATTAGCAAGGCTGGACTATAAGGTATAGAAATTACAGACTTCTGGTACTAAATTTAATTTTTAGATTCAGCATTGTTATGCTTTGATGGGAATTAATATAATAAAAATGTGTTAAGGGTTCACTCAGTAGTAGAGACTACAGTAGGTACTGGATATCTAAAGAACACTTAAAGCACCTTATAAGTGCTCACACCAGTGTCAGAAATTGAGATTTAAGTAGACATTATTATAACAATAAATAACAATATATGTATATAAGGAGGACATTAAGACACAAGAGAACAAATTGTGATCAAGCTAGTGAGACAATTAACTAGGCAAAAAGAAAGATTTTCTACTTAATAAAAGGCACTAAACAACACTATTTGCTGGAGAAGAAGATGATTAGAATAGTAAGCAATAGGTTATGGAAGTCAAGAACCTTAATGTTTATCCTAAGGACAATGAAAAGTCATTGAAGGGCTTTCTTTCAGTCCTTTAAAACTTCTCAGGACTGAGGATGTAGCTCACTGATAGAGAGCTAGTCTCATGTGCAAAAAGGCCCCAGTTCCATCTCCAGTATTACCAAAAACAAAACCAAAAAAAAGTCACTTTGTTATTTTTTGGCCTCCAATGTGTCCACTGAGAAGCTAATTGTAATTCTTGTCATTATTGTCCTATATCATGTGTTTTTCTCTGGTTGCTTTTAAGATTTTATTTCTTTATCTTTGTTTATCAGCAGCCATACTGATAATAGTAGTTATACAGTTATCAACAGTTACACTTTTTTTAGGTGTTTTTTCTCTTTGCATTTATGCTGCTTGGGGTTTACTTAGTTCCCTGGATCTCTGAGTTGGTGGGTTTAACTTATTTTTTTTCTTTCTCTGCTTTTTTCCTCCTTTCTTTCTTTTATCAAATTTGGAAAAAGAATAGTCAATATTTTTTCTGCCTCTGAATTTTTTTTTTCCTGCTTCATTCCCTCTCTTTTCTTCTTCTGGGACTATAGTTACAATTATGCCAGATTTCTTAGTTCATGTCATTCGGGCTCTGTTCTCAGCCTACTCCCTTTAAATCTTTTTCTGTCTGTGCTTCAATTTGCAAAATTGCTATTGAGAGCCAATGTCTAGTAATCCTTGAAAAATCTAAATGTTGACATTTTCCCAAAGTACAGATACCTTATAATTAGTGACTGTGAATTTCTTGGAGGAAGATTTGGAGACATATTAATCATGAAAACAAAAATCACAAGATATTACAACAGAGAAAATTTAATTTGGGCTGTTGATGGACAGGAAAAAAGGGAACATGAAGTAACCCAGAGGTGATAACTACATGGAGCAGCTACCTCCCCTATGGCCAGGGAAAAGGGTAATCAAAGTTGGATTATCAAGTCTCAGAAGCTCAGAGGAATGAACCAGAGGAACCACAGCTCAGACCCCTGAGAAGAGGCTATCATGCTACTATTTTTTTTTTTCTTTTGGTCCTGCTACTTCTGGGAGGGATTTGATAAGGCTAGTTGTTTGCCAGGAGGGGCAATGCCAAAAGAAGCTCAAGGCTAAATTCAGTACCTCCTGCTGACGCAAAGAGTCCTTGCTAATGGCTTGGATAACAGTGACAGGAACTATAAGCAAATGGAGAGGAAGAAGTCCCTTCTCCCCTTTCACCTTCCAGTCTCCCTCTAGGGTCCTTCATTGCTGGAACCTAGGAGCACCAGCTAACATAGGAAACTTGTAGATTGTAGGTCTGTGCCATGGCATTCTACAGGAAAGTATAGAAAGGTGAGCTAAGAGAATTTGCAGCTAAGAGACAATAGTTTAAAAACCAGGCCCATTTCAACATTTGTGCAGAATTAATAAGTGACCTAAAATAAAGTCAATGCCATCCTAAATGCTTTCATAGACTTTGGGCCCTTTTGAAAAGAATCTTAGGACACCATGTCAATTTTCTGCTATATTATGATTATTGTTGGTGTCATCAAAAGAAGTAACTTTGCTGGAGCTCACTTATATACCTGCCATGAAATCATGCACAAGGGCAGCTTTGAAAGATAGCTGAGGATAATCAGATCCTGCTCCAATGTTAGGTCTCCCACCATCAGGCACATGAATCATGTAAAGCTGGCAAGAATTCAGCCTTATCCCTATACCCCTTTCCCATGCATTGTCTAATATGGCTATAGCAAGGGGAGGACCAATTTCCTGTTCTAACATTGGACCCATGTCATTGAAAACCAGCTCCTTTCCTTTGTTCTCTCATTCTTGCTTCAACTCAAACTTTACCCACCTCTGTCATCTCTAGTTTTCTAGTGCAAGTAGATGACAAAAGAGCACTTAGTTCAACATTTGACCCTATAGTATTCTTTTCACAAATGAAGATTTTTAACATTGAAGGGTTTTGTTGAATATTTGTAAAACATTGGACGTGAGCATTTTTCAAATTTTGGAGCTTGTGGGGCCACAGAAGTTTCACCTGAAAAAGTCACTTCTTTGGGCTGGGGTTATAGCTCAGTGGTACAGCACTTGCCTTGCACATGTGAGGCACTGGGTTCAATCCTCAGCACCACATAAAAATAAATAAAGATATTGTGTCCATCTTAAAAATAATCTTTAAAAAAAAAAGTCACTTCTTCGAGTTTTGTGACCTTTGCAGTGGAAATTATTACTTCACAATCACCCTGTGTTAATAAATGTAAAGACACCAAGTTCTTGACATATTTTGCATATTTAATATCTATATTTGAATATATTACACTATAATAACTTTTCTGCATCTGATTATATTTATTATATATTATATAGCACTCTGAATTATATAACATAAAGACATTTATAGGTAAACATTAAATTGGCAGTGTACATATTAATAACTGAGCATTAACAAAATAACAATAACCAGGTATTATTTAATGGGAGAGTCTAGTATTTCCTGATAATCTTGCCTTTTTAAATTTCTCCAATAAAGTTTATAGCCAGCAAGGACAAATACACTAATCATAATGATCACCCCTCCAAAGACATCATAGACACTAGGAAATATGTGTAACACTAGAAGCTGTAGGACCATGGCTACCACAATCTCCAGATGCTGTACTGTGCTGACCAAAGCTGGATGGAATTTGTCCAAGGCATAATAAACTCCTAAAAATGCCACAGTAGAACAGATGCATATAGCAATGAGATAACTCCATGTTTCTCCATCTAATGGAATGATGGGTTCTTGAAGAACAAACATAGTAGACACTCCCCAGATTGTCCCAGTCCAACCAAAGGTAAACAGTGCAGTCCACATGCTGATCTTCTCCCTGATGGATCTGTATACTATCATAGAAAGAGCAGTGGTCAGTCCAGCCATCACAGTCATAGTGTACCCAAAAGCTTCTTTCCAGGCATTTAACAAAGAATTGTCTTCATCAACAATGTTGGGAATCATGACAAGACAAACACCTAAGATGCTGCAAACAACCGTTGCCATGTCAACATAAGCCATTTTCTCATCTACAAGTAAAAATGCCAAAATGGCACTGAATACTGTGGTTGTGGCTCGCCACATAGTGGTGCCATTGCTGGGAGGAACTATTGAAAATGATGTATAAGCACAGGTGATAGAAATAACATTGCATACACCATAAAAGAAGAGTCGTAATCTGTATCCACTGGGTCCAAAGGGAGGTTCCTGGTAGTAACACACAACTAACACAGATAAGACTTGCATGACAGAACGGATAAAAATCAGTTCTAAAGATGGAACTTTAGAACGATCAGAAACAAGCCTAGTGATAAGGGCTACACATCCATGAGCCAAGGCAGATCCAAACAACACTATCCACATTTTTCGGGATTGAAAAATATTTTTTTCTGCAAAGCTCTGGAATTGTCCGATCTCGTTGGTCATTGGGTCTTCTGTTGGTGGAGGCTGAGTATCCATGGTTCCAAAGAAAGTTCTTCCTTTTCTTTTCATTTCACTCAGCAAACCTTTCTTTGGATTTTCTTCCATAAAATTTCCATAGTCTTCATTGATTTCTTCATATCCATCTTCCCCAGGCTGGGGATAATGAGAAGTATATTTCACCATCACTGTGTTGGGATGTATTTTCACCCGTTTTTTAACTGGATACTTTTTGGATGGAGAAGTATCCATTTTTTCAGATAATCAATTCTATTAAAAATAAAAGAGACAAATGTCATATTCATTTCACTGAAAAAAGAATTTCTGTTATAATAATATGCACCACTTCAATGACAAAAAGAGATTATAACAGGAGTCTATAAAAAATATAGGACAAGATGATCTGGAAATATGCTTATCACATGTATGTGGAGCACAATGGAATCTTCTACCCTTTTTTTCCTCCCATCTTAGATTTGTCCCAATTTCTCATCCTGCTTATTCTTGTCTGATCCAGCTTTATTTCTCAGCTTTACATGACATAATATTTTTTCCATTCTTTCATTCCTACCCATTTCTCTACTCATCCAAAAACACAAGGAAATCAATACAACTTAAATCAAACTTTTCTTTTTCATTGTGACCATTTGTCTATGTTATAAATTATAAGTAGATGAGTCCAAAGTCCTTTGTGTAATCAATTTGGTATAATGCTGGAATCCACCTTATATTACCAGTTATAGTGATTTTACTCTATATTTGTCATACACTTTCAAATATAAAAATATACTGAAATTAAAAAATAAAATGAGTTTAGTAGCATATGAATTGTTGGTGAGAATAAAAAATGTACAACTTTTCTGAGAAGTAGTTGAGTAACATATATTGAGATCCTGTATTAAGCAATATCCCTGCAACATATATTGAGATCCTGTATTAAGCAATATCACCATGAAAAGGTGATTACAAGATGCATTTTACATTCTGAATAAAAAGAGAAGGGAAGGAAATAGAAAAGAACTGATTGTGATGATGTGTACCTATAATCCCAGCTACTTGGAGGCTGGAGTAGGAGGATTGCAAGTTCAAAGTCAGCCTGGAAACTTAGTGAGATCCTATCTCAAAAACAACAACAACAACAACAACAAAAAAAACTTTTAAAATGGGTGGGGCTGTAGATGCCCTGGGTTCAAACACAATTACCACCAAAAAAAAAAAAAAAAGTAAGAAAATTTATTTATATTTCCTTATATAACAAAATTATGGCTGAATATAAACAAAATAAACTAATAGTGGTTGGGGTGGTACAGGGAAGAAGAATAGAAGAAAACCTTTTTGTAGCATACTTTTACATATTTTTTATTTTTGAATCATGATATTGTTAAAAAAATTAAATTAAAAACTAATGTAGGGGCTGGGATTGTGGCTCAGCGGTAGAGGGCTCGCCTAGCACGGGCAGGACCCAGGTTCAATCCTCAGCACCAAATAAAATAAATAAATAAATAAAGGCATTGTGTTGTGTCCATCTACACCTAAAAAAAAATACTTAAAAAAAAACTAATGTAAAATTTCATCTATTACTTAAGGAAAAAAGAGCATACAAAAAGTGTGAGGAGATGTATGTAGGATCATTATAGCTAACAAAGATAACCCTTTATACAATGGATTATTATGCTATAGATCCATTAAAAATGACAATGTGGATCTTTACTGAAATGGAAAGATGTCTATGACATGTTGTTGAATAAGGAAAATATTAAGGGGCTGGGGATGTGGCTCAAGCGGTAGCGCGCTCACCTGGCAAGCGTGGCATGCGTGCCGCCCGGGTTCAATCCTCAGCACCACATACAAACAAAGATGTTGTGTCCGCTGAAAAAACTAAAAAATAAATATGAAAATCCTCTCTCTCTCTCTCTCTTTAAAAAAATTTTTAAAAAATTAAAAAAATAAATGTGTCAGCCAAAATAAACATCTTTAAAAAAAAAGAAAAAAGAAAAATATTAAGCTTCATTTGGTTAAATAAGGAGTAAAGAAATAATGCATATAAAAAACAAGCCACAGTGCCAGCATACAATAAACTCTCAATAAGTATCAGCAATAAATTTGTTTTCTTTCATCTATAATTATCTTATGAAACATTTGTATTTTTACACTGGGTGATTCTTTTTTTTAGACCAGTATTTGCTCATTCAGTTATCTTTCTTTCCTTCCTTTCTTCCTTTGAAAAATTTCCTAATTCCTTTCCAGTGACTCCTTTTTTTCCCACTAAAAAATAGAAAATGAAAGAGAAGAAAAAGAAATTTTTTTTGTCCTCATGACTCCCTGGTTCCTTGCCCAAACTCATCAGTTTCAGGATCTTAAGCCATGGCCCAGAAATCAAATCTAATTCTGTTCTTTGACACCATCTGGAGAGCCAACTGTCCTATTCTATTTACTTTTTTTTCTTTTAAAAGGGACTGACTTTGGCTGGAAAGTCATGGGAAAAAAACACCATCCATTCCCCCAAGTCCTTCAGTTTCTTAGCATGGACCTATCCCTTGCAGCCCTTCCAATATGCCCCTATCAGACTAATCTGACTATTCTTTATTTCCAACTTCTAGAACATTCCCCCTCAAATCATGGTTTCAGCTTTAATAACCTCAAATTGAATTAATAGCCTTGTTCTCCCGAGTAGATTTTCCTTTCCTATTTTCTCACTTATATTTGTGATGTCACCATTCTTTTAGACCCTCAAACTAGAAATTAAAGAATACTCTAAATTATCATTTCTGCCATTACACTCCCATTTGGTCATCAATATTACTGTTTTTGTCTTTGAAATATTCCTCAGATTTTGCCTTTTCCTCCAACTCCATTTTACTTTTATGAGTCTGGGTCAAGTTATTGTCCATTCCTATCTAAAATAACTGCAACCACATCCCATTACAGTTGGATATGAAAGAAACCACTGAAAAGCTTATGTGCTGGAGACATGTCCAACGTAGCAATCAATATTAATAGGTGAACTGATTAAATTATTATGGTTGTAACCTCATCAGTGGATTGATCCATTTGATGGATTATTAATTTGAATGGTCTAATAGGTGGTAACTGTAGGAAGGTGGAGCAATGCTGAAGGAAGCAGACCACTGGGTGTATGCCCTTGGGGATTATATCCTGTCCCTAGATCTTTGCTCTCTTTCTCCTTCCCAGCTGCTATGAGCTCAGCAGCTTTCTTCCACCATGCCCTTCCTCATTTCAGACCCAGAGCATGGGAAAAAAAAAAAAAAACACACACACACACACCATGAATCAAGCTGACCATGAAGTGCATCTCTGAAACTGTGGGCTGAAATAAACTTTTCCTCCTCCGAGTTGCTCTTATTAGGTATTTTAGTCGCAGTGATGAAAAGTGGACTAACACAGAAATTGATATTGAGAGTGGGATCATTGCTGTGGCTAACCTGACCATTTGGTTCAGAAGCCTTTGGAACTGATTTATGGAAGTAGTTCGGAAAAGTTCAGAGACACAGGCTGGAAAAACCTTAGAATCTTGTAAGCAAAGCTTAATGAGCAATTCTGGTGAGAGCTCAGAAGACCACAATATATATAGGAATGTGAACAGTAAAGACTGTGCTCATGAGGTAATAAAGGGAATGAGGACTCTATTGGGAATTGGACTAGAGGCCACATATGTTACTTTCTGGCAAATAACTCATCTATATTTTGCCCATGTCTTGAGACTTTGTATGTGAGGCCAAAATTAAAGGTGATGGATTTGTTAATCTGGTAGAGGAAATTTCAAGGCAGCACAACATTCAGGAACTGGCACTGATATTGTTGGATGTTTGTTATCAGGTTTACTATGAGAATAACTAGCAGAAAGCAGACAAGAAAGAGTTTTAAAACTTGCAGTTTGACCATAAAGGCATGTGAAAAACTGGATACAAGGAAGGTGTGGTTGTTGAAGAAAGTACCTCCACTAAAAAGAAGCCAAGTACCTTCCACAAAGAAAATAGAAAATATGCCTTGAGGGCTGGGGATGTGGCTCAAGCGGTAGCATGCTCACCTGGCATGCGTGCAGCCCGGGTTCGATCCTCAGGACCACATACAAAACAAAGATGTTGTGTCTGCTGAAAACTAAAAAATAAATATTAAAATTCTCTCTCTCTCTCTCTCTCTCTCTCTCTCTCTCTCTCTCTCTCTCTCTCTCTTTAAAATAAAATAAAATAGAATCAGACTTTTTAAAAAAAAAAACAAAAAAAAAAAAAAAAAGAAAATATGCCTTGAGGGAATCTCAGCAATCGCAAGATCACACCCACAGCAGGCTCAAGGGTAAAATCTCTTTCTTTGATAAAAGACCGTGGATGGGGTCACCTGCTCACACAGTGGTGCCTAGAACGTTGTCTCCCCAGGATTAATTTTACTGCATTCAGCTGCCCAGGCACTCAGACACCACTGCATCCATGGTCCAAAAAGACCTGGCCACTGCTTTATCTGGTAGTATATCTTGTTGGTTCTGCAGGAATGCAGGATGCTAGAGGTTTAGATTCACAAAAGAAGACCTGGGAGGCCAAGCAAAATGTGACAAGGTCTAAATCTCTGTGAGCAGCCCACAAGAGGGCAATGCATGAAACTGTGAGAATTAAGCTGAAACTGTAGTGAAGACCCCCAAGGATTAAGAGATGCCAGTAATGTGGAACATCTGCAAAGAAAAGCTGTTGGCTGCAGAGACAGCCAGCCTAAGAGGAAGGCCATCTTGGCTGCATCTGGGCCTTACCAACAAGGCCATAAAGGTGGGACAGCCCAAGCCCTTTGGAGTTCACATCTCATCACCATGTACACAGGATGCCAAACAGGGAATTACAGAACCTAATGTTTACTTGGCTGAGTTTTGGTCTTGCGCTGGTTCCATCCCTTCTTTTTAAGCACTTATTCCTTCCTTTTGGAATGGGAATTCTTATTCTTTGCCACTATATATTGGATGCATGTAACTGGCTTTTGATTTTTTTAGGGTCTCACAGCCAAGAGTTTGCTTTGAGTCTTTTTTTTTTTTTAAAGAGAGAGTGAGAGGAGAGAGAGAGAGAATTTTTCAATATTTATTTTATTTTTTTTTTTAGTTTTCGGCAGACACAACATCTTTGTTTGTATGTGGGGCTGAGGACCGAACCCGGGCCACATGCATGCCAGGCGAGCGCGTTACCGCTTGAGCCACATCCCCAGCCCCTGCTTTGAGTCTTGAAGGAGACTTTGGACTTAGAATTTGGAGGCAATGCTGGAACTGGTAACACTATGAGGACTCTTGGAGATGGACTGAATGCATTTTGTACTGTGAGATAAACATGAGATTTTAGGGGTCTGGGGCAAAATATTATGGGTTGGATATGAAGTGTTCCCTCAAAAGCTCATGTGTCAGAAATATGATATCCAATGTAACAATGTTCAGAGATGAAATGATTAGATTATGAGAGCTTTAGCCTCATAGTGGATTAATCCATTTGATGAATTAATAATTTAAATGGACTACTGGGTAGTAACTATAGGCAGGTGGGATGAGGCTGAAGGAAGTAGATCACTGGGAGTGTATCTTTGGGGATTATTTCTTATCCTGGGTCAAGTTGCTCCTTCTGTTTCCTGGCTGTCATGAATTGGGCAGCTCTCCTCTACCACACACTTCCACCATAATGTTCTTGCCTCATCTTTGGCCCAGAGCAATGGAGTGGCCAATCGTAGGTTGAATCTCAAAAACCATGAGCCCAAAATAAACCTTTCCTTCTCTAAGTTGTTCTCATTAAGTATTTTGGTCACAGTAATGAAAAAATAACTAAAAGACATCCTAACTACTTTGAATCCCAATCTTTCTCTAAAACCCATCTATATTTTTCCACTGTCACATTACTCTGTTTTTAAAAGATTCAAACGAAACAAAAACTTTCCTCAAGGCTTTCCCATTCAAGAACCTAGAGTTCATTATAGACCTACTCTCTACCTTATCAAATTTCAACTCCTCTGCCTCTATCTCAATACTCTGCCTAATATAGCACCTATCAATAATTAGTTCCTTAACACACTTTGCTCTGAGCAATTAGTCCAGCAATTAATCCAGCAATCCCTGACCTCATTCCATATGTGCACATATCATTTCCTAAGCCTTTATTCTCACTGACTCCCTTTTGCTCAAACTTTTTAAACACTGCTCATCTTTTAAGGTCCAATACAAATTCTGTCTTTAGAAACAAGCTTTTCCTGACTTCTCCAGCCATTTGTTTCCTCCTCTTCCTCCTCTTCCTTTTCTTCCTCCTCCTGCTTTTTTTTTTTAATTTTTTAGGTATAGTTGAACACAATGCCTTTATTTTATTTATTTATTTATTTATTTGTGGTGCTGAGGATCAAACCCAGGGCCTCACACGTGCTAGGTGAGTGCTCTACCACTGAGCTCCAACCCCAGCCCCCTCCTCCTCCTTCTTCATGTTTAAACATCTGCAGTTGTTCATCCCATCTAATTTTCATAATCTAATAATTTTGTTATCGAGTTGATTCAACTTAGTGTAATTTTGTTTCCAGTTACTATAACCAAATATGCTACGTCACATTTCCCTTCCTTGATGGACAAAAATGATCTTCATCCTATCTTAGTCAGATTCCATAACTTTCCATTCACTGTTCATTGTTGAAGTTTTATTTTATATCCATTCAAGGCTTTCCCTTTCCAACTGCAAGTCAGATCTATAGGTCCAGGAACATGAAGAAGGAGGAGCTGTGGTTGCTATTTCATTCTTCCTAGTTCCTCCCTTTGAAGGCCACAGAAAGGAGACAGATTTCTCTCAAAAGCTTCTGTCTCATTCTTCTAGGCTCTATCTCCCCTAGTGTACTGGCACAGGGAGGAAGGAAAAGGAAAGAGACACATGTCTCATAAGTTGGCTGCTGTCATATAATGAATTTTTGATCTGTAAACGTGGCTAGACTGAACTACAGTCCCCAGTTACTTAAGCAGACACAAATCTAGGGCTGAAGTTGCTCAGAAGTAAAGCCCTTGCCTAGCGCTTACAAAAAAACAAAACGACACTAATCTAAATAATACTGTGAAGGGATTTTGCAGATGTGATACAAGTCCCCTATCAGTTAACTTTATGAAAAATAGACTAAAGTGAGAATAGGCCTGACTTAATTAGGTCAGTCCTTTAAAAGGGAGCTAGTCCTTTCTTAAATTCAGAGATTTCAAAATATTTGAGTTCTAACCTGCTCATGATATATCTTTTCTTACTGCTTGTGGACAACAGACTTCAGCCATGCTTATGGGTTTTCAACTTGCTTCCTGCCTTATGGAGAATTGAACCCAGGGCCTCCAGCATGCCCAGCATCAACTAGCTCTTAATCTCCCCTCCCTGCCCACCTGCCTGCCACAGACTTCAGACCTACTTATCCAGGCCCACAAGAGCATATGCCAATTCATTATATTGAATCTCCTGCTGGTTCTGCACCTCAGATTGAGCCCTGACCTAGATACTTATTGGAATTCTCCCTCAGCTCATGTCTTTATTGAGATATCCTCTAGGTTGCAAGTATGCAAATGCAGTTTATCTCATGTAAATTCTCTAGGCTCTCCTCAATGCACACATCCCCCTTATGGGAAAACCGTATCCTGAGGCTTATAATCCACAGATTTTTGTTGTTTGGCCTCCTTGCCTGCTCAGAAGCTCTCCTGGGAAGAAACTAACAGTACTTTCTTGGCCCCAGGAAACTCACCTCTCCTTGCCACTCTAAACAGAGTTGATAAGGATCACTTATCACAGGACTCCTCTCCTACATTCTCTGTGCTCAGGAAAGCAAAGGACAATTAAAATGTGCTGTCTAGGCAGATTTCCAAGCGGGGAATGGGAAGGCACACCCAACAGTTACAAATAATGATCTGGTGACCTTTCCCTACACGGAAAAAGCATATTCTTCTTAGAACAAAGCCCCATGACTGTTAATATGATCCCTGTGACCAGATGTACCTTCTGAAGATAATCAGTAATCTCGTATCTAGTATCTCCCATATTATATGTTTGGGTTTAAAAAATAGATAGATAGATAGATAGATAGATAGATAGATATTTTTAGTTGTCAATGGACCTTTGTATTTACTTGTTTGTTTATTTATTTATATGTGGTGCTGAGAATCACACCCAGTATCTCACACATGCTAGGCAAGTGCTCTATCACTGAGCCACAATCCCAGCCCATGTTTGGTTTTTTTTTTTTTTTTTTAATGTTTGACATATTTAGATAGAGAGGAGGGGAGGGTCTATGTCCCCTCTCATTGAAAGTAGACAGGCTTTCATGACTATTTCAGGCAACACAGTATGGTAAAAGTGGCACACTGAGTCTTGGTCCCAGAACTGTGCCTTCCTGGCTGGAATACTCCTACATGTAGCCCTGAGCTGCCAGATAAGCAGTCTGACTGCTGTGAGGAAGCTCAAACTCACCCATGTAGAGAAACCACATGAAGAGGTTTTGAGGCAAAGAAAGAAATGCCCGGTCAGCCCCACTTGCTACAGCCCCCTGCTATTCCAGCCACCTACCTGAATGCAAGGTCAGCCCCACTTGCTACAGCCCCCTGCTATTCCAGCCACCTACCTGAATGCAAGGTCAGCCCCACTTGCTACAGCCCCCTGCTATTCCAGCCACCTACCTGAATGCAAGTATATGAGACGCTCAGAGTCAGAATCACTCACCCACACCCTTTCCAAATCCCTGATCAGCAGAAATCATGACAGATAATAAAGTACCTGCAATAGAAAACTGAAACATTCACTTCCCTCACAGAGTTTTGTTTTATGTTTTTCTTTACTGGGATTTGAACCTAGGGCCTCGGGGCCTCACACATGCTAGACTAGTGCTCTACCAATTGAGCTATATTGCCAGCCCTCTCCCCAATATATTAAAGAATGGGAAGGAAGGTGGATATTCTCCAGTGATAGTTAAAATTGGAAGATCTCTTAGGAAGTATCATCTGGCCCAAACTGATTGGCTTTGGAAAGTGGAATATTTTGTCCTTCTGTTGTGGGATTCTAGATGTGATTTCTGAGGCAAGAGGAAAGTCATATTCAACATCCTCTTAGGCATTCCTTAGTTTCTTTGTTAGTCTAGTAGCACATATTAAACTGTCATTTGTATTGCATAATTTTTGTTCATTTCTCTCAGTAAATTAGTCTACAACAGATTCCAGCATTTCTCAATGATGCTAATATTATATTGTATCCCATTGATGCAAGTCATCTAAACTAAAGAGATAGATATGAATCTTCATCAGTCTCTCAAATATTCATCTAATTCCAGAATTTCATGACTAAGTTCTTGAAGAGAACCTGGAATCCTGATTGGCTCTTATATTTTGCACATCTTTGAGTCTTTCAACTCAATTAATAAAACCAATTGAGGTACATATGCTCAGCACCATGGTAGGTGCTAGAAATATGAAAATAAATAAAAGAGATAGTCTCTGTCCTCATAGATCTTATAGACTAGGGGAGATGAGATGTAAATTTAAATTTAGTATTTTAAGAAGTAAATAAAAAAAGCCAGGGAAGTACAGGAAGCTGTTGGAGCATAGAAAAGAACTGTTTTCTAGGTAGAAAAGGCACCTGAATTAGAACCTTCAGCATATGTTACAAGCAGTCAGGTAAAAAGAAGGAGCCAGAAAGGTAAACTACTTGAGAGTGAGAAATGTTGGCTTTTAGTTCTGACTCTGCTCCCAACAAGAGTATAAATAATAATTATATCTATTTTAAGAGAGTTTGGGATGATAACTTGTAGGATCTTTTGACTCAACTCTTCATAATTTGTCTGTCTCTTTTTTTTTTTTTTTTTTTTTTTTTTTTTTTGCAGTGCTAGGGATTGAACCCAGGGCTCACACATGCTAGGCAAGTGCTCTACCAATTGGGATATACAGATCAACTCAGCCATGTAGAGATAACATGAAATAGAACCAAAGGAGCAGCATGCCTAGGTACAAATGTATCAACCTGAAATGCTAGAAACTAATGGATTAAAAGGGTAAATTGTTTGGCATCCACTTGAACAATGGGCATAATTCAGTATGGAAAGCCTAAAACCAATAATTTTGCCCACTATCTTGGTTTGAATCCTTAGGACAATCCTCTTGTAATGCCGGCAGTAGATGGGAACGAATAAGTGTGGGGGGTATATATGGAGGGGGGAAAGAGGGAAGTAGGGAGGTAGAGAAAGAGTTGAGGAGGGTTTTCAAGATAGTGGAATAGAGAAGGTCACTTTCCTGACTGCTCCATGGCATGAAACCTAGAAAGCAGATAGGCAGCTTCTCAGCAAGGTGGGTGAACAAAAAAGGGGAGAGGGGGCATTCTTTACTGGAATTTAATATTTAATATTCAAAGCAGGGGACTCAGGAGACTAGATATAATAAAATAAGAAATAAATTCCCAGAGCCACAGCTGCTGCCACAGTTGGAGGCACCAGCCAGAGTGGTCTATCTGTGAGCAAAGCGGAGGGATAAGCCCTGAGGTGTGTCTGGGTATGGAGAGTTTAGCAATCAAAGACACTCCCCACTAAACTGAAAGAAACTGCCCAACTAAACTTTTCCTTGTGCCAGAAAGAAGCCAAATATATCTTGACTGCATGTGGAGGACAGAGGAAGAAACCATTTTGCAGCTGAAGCTGATTTCTGGCAAATCTGAGTTTGGTTCAAAATACAGGCCTGGGAAACCCACACTGCACAACATGGAATGTGCCTAAGGAGAAAATCAAATGTGGATAGAGACTTACACAGGGGATAACAGGTCAAGGAAATGCACCTGGCTCTCCCCCTCCAAACCATCTGCTTACAGGACTGGCTGAGAAAGACTCACCTGGCTGGGATTTCAAAAGAGTAGGGGTGAGAGATATTGATTTTGGAGACTAAATCAAAGACCAGGAAACATGGGTCCACAGATGATGTAGTGACTAAGAATTGGCTCCTCCACCACATGGAAGCCAGGGGAGATCTTTGGGGTACAGTCCTCCACCGTCAACTGGCAATAGCTGGGCCCTAGAGGTGTGCTGATTTAAAATCTCCAGACCAAATGGCACAGTGAAGAACATGGAGCCTACCAAAGCCTAAACCCTGACTCTAGGAATTCTGCCTATGGGATTACCTCTGTCACTCCAGCAACCTAACCCTGAAGTGAACAAGCATCACACTCCAGACGACCCACCTAAAACTGCTGAGAAGGGAAGCTGAGAATATTTTGAACTCCAACAGAAACAACTCCGTAACTTTTCATCAAGATCTTTTTTTTTTTCCTTTTCTATGTTCAATTGTGATCTTAATGGTTCATGGACATTCATACATTCATATTTGGTACTGTTTCTCATTTCTAGAATTTTTAATTATTTTTTTCATTTGTTCTAATTAGTTATACATGAGAGTAGAATGCATTTGAGGGGAGGGTACCAGGGATTGAACTCAGTGGCACTATACCACTGAGCCACTTCCCCAGCCCTACTTTGCATTTTATTTAGAGATATGGTCTCACTGAATTGCTTACCTCCTTGCTTTTGCTGAGGCTGGCTTTGAACTCACAATCCATGCCTGACCAGACTGAATTTTTGATGTAAATTATTTTTCATTGATCAGTTTTTTGAGGACTAGGAAATTCAATTATTATATTTCAGTTTTTTTATTCTTTTATTTTTAATTTTTTAAATGTGTGTGTCTATATATATATATATACACATATATATGTATATATGTGTGTGTGTATATATATATATATATATATATATATATATATATATATATATTCTCTCACTTCTCTGTTTCCCTTCTTTCTCTCTTGTCTTCTGCTAACAGCCCAATCTCTATGATTCTTACATTCACTCTTCCTTTAATTTTTTACTTCTATCTTTACTCCTCTCCCTGATAATCATCACATCCTATAGCACTTCTGTTCTTTCCCTGTCCACCATTTGAAATTGTGAACACTTTTTGAAAATTTATTGTGTTTATGGTAAAATAAAAATAATTTTCCAATAATAACATTGAATGTAAATTACTTAATCTCATCAATCAAAGATATAGACTGGCAGATTGGATTAAAAAGCAGAACCCAACAATACGCTATCTCTAAGAGGCTCACTTCATAGGCAAAGACATCAACAGACTGAAGGTAAAAGGATGGGGAAAATATATCATTCATATGAATCTCCTAAACAAGCAGAGGTTTCTGTATTCATATCAGATAAAGTGGACTTTAAGCCAAAGTTAATCAGAAGGGACAAAGAGGGCATTTCATACTGCTTAAGTGAATTATACATCAGGAAGACATAACAATTGTAAATATTTATACCCCAAACAATGAAGCATCTACATATATTAAAACAAACCCTTCTTAATTTCAAGAATCAAATAGACCACAACATAATAATACTGGGTGACTTTAACACCCCTCTCTCACCACTGGACAGATTCTCCAAACAAAAACTAAATAGAGAAGCTATAGAACTTTAAAAAATACCATTAATAATTTATACTTCACAGACATATATAAAACATTTCATCCATCAATGACTGAATACCCTTTCTTCTCAGTAGTACATGGATCCTTCTATAAAATAGACCATATCTTAGGCCACAAAGCAGCTCTTAGTAAATACAATAAATAGAGATAATACTTTGCATTCTATCAGATCATAATGGAATGAAATTAGAAATCAACAATAAAATAAAAGATACAAGCTACCCCAACACCTGGAGACTAAATAATATGCTATTGAATGACCAATGGATAGCAGAATAAATCAGGAATGAGATTAAAAAAATACTTAGAGGTGAATAAGAATAGCAACACAACATGTCAAAATATCTGGGACACTAAAAGGCAGTGCTGAGGAAAGTTCATTGCATTGAGCTCATTCATTAAAAGAATAGAAGTGAACAGTTAATCCAGGTGCGGAGGCGCATGCCTATAAAGCAGCTCAGGGGGCTGAGACACGAGGATCGGAAGTTCAAAGCCAGCCTCAGCTAAGCTAGGGATATGGCTCATGGTTGAGTGCCCCTGAGTTCAATCTCCGGTATCAAAAAAAAAGAAAGTCAACAATTAAATAACCTAACATGACATCTAAATCCTTAGAAAAAGAACAAAGCAACAACAAAAGCAGTAGAAGACAGGAAATAATTAAAATCAGAGCTGAAATTTAAACAAAAAATCCAAAAACTGAAGAAACAAAGAATTGGTTCTTTGAAAAAATAAATAAAATCAATAAACCCTTACCCAAGCTATTAAACAGAAATAGAAAACTCAAATTTCTAAAATTCATGATGAAAAGGGAAATATCACAATGGACACTACTGAACAAACTATTTTGAAAATTTATACTTCCATAAAATGAAGACATCAAAAAAATTTCTAGAGACATATGACCTATCTAAATTGTATCATGAGGGCGCTGGGGATGTGGCTCAAGTGGTAGCGCGCTCACCTGGCATGCGTGCGGCTCGGGTTCGATCCTCAGCATCACATGCAAACAAAGATGTTGTGTCCACCGAGAACTGAAAAATAAATATTAAAAAAGTCTCTCTCTCTCTCTCTCTCTCTCTCTCTCTCTCTCTCTCTCTCTCTCCCACCAATAAAGAAAAGCCCAGGACCAGACATATTCTCAGCCAAGTTCTACCAGACTTTCAAAGAAGAACTAACACCAATCCTCCTCAAATTATTCCATGCAATAAAAAAGGAGGGAACCCTTCCAAACTCTTTCTATGAAGCTAGTATCACCCTGATACCAAAACCAAAGACACATCAAGGAAATAAAACTTCAGACCAAATCCCTGATGAACATAGATGCAAAAATTCTTAATAAAGTCCTGACAAATTGCATACAAAAACATATTAAAAAGATAATGCACCAGGATCAAGTGGAGTTCATCCCAGGGATGCAAATTGGTTTTAACATATGGAAATCAATAATTCATCATAATTCATCACATCAATAGACTTAAAAACAAGAATCACATGATTATCTCAATAGATGCAGAAAAGGCATTTGACAAAATACAGTATCCATTCAAGTTCAATGAAAAACTAGAAATAGTATAAACATACCTCAACATTGTAAAAGCTATATATGCTAAACCCACGGCTAACATCATTCTAAATGCAGAAAAAATGAAAGCATTCCCTCTAAAAACTGTAACAGGACAACGATGTCCTCTTTCACCACTTCTATTCAACATCATCCTGGAAACTCTACAGAGGAATTAGAAGAAAGAAATTAAGTGGATACAAGTAGGAAAAGAAGAACTCAAACTATTACTGTTTGCTGATGTCATGATTCTATATTTAGAAGATCCAAAAACTCCACCAGAAAACTTATAGAACTCATAAATGAATTCAGCAAAGTAGCAGGATATAAAATCAACACCCATAAAGCAAATGCATTCCTATGTATCCAGTGATGAATTCACTGAAAGAGAAATTAGGAAAATTACCCCCATTCACAATGGCCTCAAAAAAAAAAAAAAAAAAAAAAACCTTTGGGAATCAATCTAACAAAAGAGGTAAAAGAACTCTAGAATAAAAACTACAGAACACTAAATAAAGAAATTGAAGAAGACCTTAAAAGATGGAAAGATCTCCCATGTTCTTGATAGGCAGAATCAATACTGTCAAAATGGCTATACTACCAAAAGTGCTATACAGATTTAATGCAATTCCTATTAAGGTTCCAATGGCATTCTTCATGGAAATAGAAAAGGCAGTCAACAAATTAATTTGGAAAAATAAGAGGCCCAGAATAGCCAAAGCAATCCTCAGTTGGAAAAGTGAAGCAGAAGGCATCACAATACCGGACCTTAAGTTATACTACAGAGCTATATAACAAAAACAGCATGGTATTGGCACCAAAATAGACATGAAGACCAATGGCACAGAATAGGAGACACAAGGATAAACCCACATAAATACAGTTATTTCATACTAGACAAAGGCGCCAAAAACATACGTTGGAGAAAAGATAGTCTCTTCATCAAATGGTGCTGGGAAAACTGAAAATCCATATGTAGCAAAATGAAATTAAACCCCTATCTCTCAACCTACACAAAACTCAAAGTGGACTAAGGACCTAGGCATTAGACCAGAAATCCTGTGCCTACTGGAAGAAAAAGTAAACCCAAATCTCTATCATGTCAGCTCAGGATCTAAATTCCTCAACAAGACTCCTAAAGCACAAGAAGTAAAATCAAGAATCAATAAATGGGATGAAATCAAACTAAAAAGCTTCTTCATAGCAAAGGAAACAATCAAGAACACGAAAAGAGAGTCTACATAATAGGAGAAAATCTTTGCCACATACACCTTAGATAGAGCATTAATCTCCAGATTATATAAGGAATTCAAAAAACACAAAAAACACCAATAACCCAGTCAATAAATGGGTAAATGAAATGAACAGACACTTCACAGAAGAAGTCTGATTGGTCAAGAAATACATGAAAAAATGTTCAACATCTCTAGCAATTAGAGAAATACAAATTAAAGCTACACTGAGATTTCATCTCACTATAGTCAGAAGGGCAATTATCAAGAATACAAGTAACAACAAATGTTGGCAAGGATGTGGGGGGAAAAGGCACACTCATACATTGCTGGTAGGACTGCAAATTGGTGCAACCACTCTGGAAAGCAAAGCAGATTCCTCAGAACACTTGGAATGGAACCACCATTCGACTCAGTTACCCTACTCTTCGGTATATACCAACAAGGACTTAAAATCAGCATACCACATGATTACTACATTGATGCAGTGACATCAATGTTCATAACAATTCAATTCACAGTAGCTAAGCTATGGAACCAATCTAGCTGCCCTTCAACAGATGATTGAATAAACAAAATGTGGTATATATACACAATGGAATATTACTCAGCCATAAAGAAAAATAAAATTATGGCATTTGCTGGTAAATGGATGGAACTGGAGAAGTGAAATAAACTAAGACAAAAAACAAAGACGAGATGTTCTGATATATGGATGCTTACACACAATAGTGGGGTGGGTAGATTAGAAGTTCATTGGATTAGACAAAGGGGAATGAAGGGAAGGGAGGGGAGGTGGAAAGAGAAAAGACAGTAGAATGAATCAGATATAACTTTCCTATGTTCATATATGAATTCACAACTAGTGAAACTCCAAATCATGTACATCCACAATAATGGGAAATTATATTCCATGTATATATGTCAAAATACACTCTACTGTCATATATAACTAAAAAGAACAAATAAAAAAATTAAGAAAAAGAAATAGGCAAGGAGAAAGAATTGATATATTTTGAGGAATGGGCTCATAAAATTTTGGAAAGTGGGCTGGGGTGGTGGCTCAGTGGTAGAGTGCTTGCCTTGCATGCATGGGGCCCTGGGTTTGGTCCCAGCACAACATAAAAATAGAGATATTGTGTCCATCAACAAATAAAATTTTAAAAAAAAATTTGGAAAGTGGAAAGTCCAAAATTTCCATATTAGGTATCAGGATAGAGAGCTAGAGAAGAACCAGTGTTGCAGTTCCATTTCAAAAACTGTTTCAGAATTCCCTCTTGCTGGGGAGGTTATTTATTTATTTGTTTGTTTGTTTATTTATTTATTTATTTTTGTCCTGTTTTGGTTGGTTGGTTGTTTGGTTTTGTTGTTGTTTCCTACCGGGGATTAAACCCAGGTCTTTGAACATGTTAAAAAAGCACTCTACAACTGAGCTACATCCCAGCCCAGTCTTTTGTTTTACTTAGTTTTTCAACTGATGGATGGTGCCTACCCACCTTATAGCCGACAATCTATAAACCATCAATTTTATTTTTCCTGCTTCTTTTTTTCCCCACATTTTAAATTGGTGAATTACAGTTGTACACATTGATGAGATTTGTCATTATATATTCATACATGTACACAATGTAACAATATAATTTGACTAATACAACTTCTCAAAATTTCCCTCCTCCCTCTAACCTCCCACCCCTTGGTCCCTTTCCTCTACTGATCTCCCTTTGATTTTTAGGAGATCCACCCCCATCACTGGGCTTTTATTCCTGAATGTTGGCTAAACTCATTAGGCTTAACCTACTGGCATCAAAATATTGGGCAGTCGAGTTACCTGTTCACCTCCTTATTATTATAGGAATGGGTTATGTATTCTTATTTGGAATTAACATGATGAGTACTTCTCCACTCAACTCCATTCATGCAATCACAGATAACTATGCTAAAAATCAACAGCAGAAGAAATACCAAGCAGAGGCCTTCCCAGCATTAAGAGAGAGTCCTAGGGACTGGGGTTGTGGCTCAGTGGTAGAGCACTTGCCTCACATGCATTAGCCCCTGGATTCTATCCTCAGCATCACATATAAATAAACAAATAAAATAAAGGTATTGAGTCCATCTACAACTGAAAAAAAAAACAATTTAAAAAAAGAGAGAGTCCCATTAGTAAAGTAAACTAAATGTTCTTTCTTGCAGCCAAAGAACTTCACACCAAAAACTGAGTTGCATGTAAAGATGCTAATATCAAGCATGATGTTTTGACAGAATAATTTTGATCACAATTATCTATTTTCTCTTATTATTGCTCAATATTGAAATGTAAAAAAATTGGAAGTTGTTCTTCCCAAGTAAATTTTAATGAATATTGTAAATGTTTTTAAATATTCATCATTAATAGAATAAATAAAATACAGCATTAAAAATAAATACATAAAATTGAAGCATCTGCAATCAATTATGAAGCACACTGGTGATCCACATCCTTCAGCATCTCCAGGCTGAATTTCAGTTGCTAGTTCCCTGCTTCCCAGTGTACACCTCACAGTTTGGCCCAGTCAAGTGAATCCCAACACCAGAAATCCACAGTGGCTCTGCATCAGGACTTCCCAGAGGTTCAACATCTGGGCTTGCTTAGAACAAGCATCTGATTCAGGAGTAGTTTACCACCATCATATTTCTAAATAAGAAAAAGACATTTTGCTTATTCCTACTACAAAAGCAATATATAATTATTATAAAAAATCATAAATATGAGAAAGCAAAGAATATAAAAATCACTCATAATCCCTACCTCTTGGAGAAAACTACTGACTCTTTCAGGGATTTGTTTTTCAAAATTGATATGGAACAACGTATACTATTTCATAACTTCTTATTTATACACATTTTTCTATGTCATTAAATATTTTATAATATTGTTTGTGTGTGTGTGTGTGTATTGTGCCAGGATTAAACCCAGGACCTTGCATATGCTAGGTAAGTCCTTACCACTGAACTATATCCCCAGCTCTATGCTATCCCTTTCAAGGACTGGCTAATATGGATGTAACAATGAGCTCTGAACCCAACAGACCACTCATTAACTTCATCCTTTTGAAAGCTGAAAGGCAAATGGGATGACCAACTACGGCCACTCCTTTATTCAAGGGTAGACCACAACTATAGGAAAAGCCACATATGTGAAAGTGAATGGATAATGATTTCTTAGTTTTTCCTTTGAATTTGAATATTTTTTTATGATCAGGAGAAGATTTCCATTTTAAAATAGAAGAAATCTAGAATATTCATGTTTGCCTCTTTGTTCTCTAGACAGAGAACAATGGGAAAAAATAGCTGTAACTAAAAGTGAACTAAAGTATCTTCATTCATATTTTATGTGTTTATTTAGGATCAATACACTGTTTGGTTTGGGAAGGATTTAAGGCAACCATTCAATTAAAGGAAAAATTAAACCACAAGAAATATCAAGCACAGATGCTCCCAGTCACCTGGGATGTGGATTGGTAGTACTGACTATGGGTCTAATTATAATAGCTAAGGTTATTTAGCACCTTTTCTGGGCCACACATGTGCTAAGAACTTTATTTTCTCATTTAATGGTCAAAAGAGGGGTCAAGATTGTGATTCAGTGGTAAAGAATTGCCTAGCATGTGTGAAGCAGTGGGTTCATAAATAAATAAAATAAAGGTCCATCAACAACTAAAAAAATATTTAAAAAATAAAAAGAATTAAAGGTCAAAACAACTCTATGGAGTATACAGTTATAATCTGCTCCCCACCCCTTACCCCCAGCCAGTTCTGGAGATTGAACCCAGGGTCATGCAAATGCAAGGCAAGGACTCTATCACTGAGCTACAGTACCCTAGCCCTGTAATCACCTATTTTTTTTTTAATTTTTATTTTTTTAGTTGTGGATGGACACAATATCTTTATTTATTTTTACGTGGTGCTGAGGATCAAACACAGTGCCTCCCATGTGCTAGGCAAGCGCTCTACCACTGAGCTACACTCCCAGCTCTGAAATCACCTGTTTTAAAGGCAAGGAAATAGGTTTAGTGACTTGGCAGTGGGTGACATCCAATTGATGGCAGAGCCAATGTTCAGATCAGCCTTATTTTAAAGCCTGGGCTCTTCTATACCATACCGAAAAGTAGCCATCCCTGGTGGGCAGAATAACGCCCACACCCAACCAACATGTCTACCTTTACATTCCCAGAACTTGTGACTATGTTGCCTTGTGTGGCAAAGGGAATTGAGGTAGCAGATGAAATGAAGGCTGCTAAACTAGTTGACCTTAAAACAGGGAGACTATCCTGGATGATCTGGTTTGACCCAGTATAATCATAAGGGTCCTTAAAGGTGAAAGATAGAAAAGTCAGAGCACAACAGAAGCCAGGGTAGAGGGATACAACCTGAAGACTCAGCCTGCCGCTGCCAGCGCTGAAGGTAGAAGGGAGCCGTTGAGCCAAGGACTGAGGGCAGCAGCTAGTAACTGGAAAAGGGGAGAAAATGGATTCTTCCCTAGAGCTGGCTGACACGTGGGTTTTGGCCCAGTGATACCCATGTTGGACTTCTGACCTACAGAGCTACAGGATAATTTATGCTGTTTCAATTCACCACGTTTGTGGTAATTATATATCATCATTCTGTCAATGTCTGAAAACCAAACAGAAGAGCCGCAGTGTAGTACAGGTGTAGACAAAACAACTGCCTGCAGGTAAACCCATGATTTTCCTTATTTTATTTTTTATTTATTTAATTTTATTTTATTTTATTGGTGCTGGGGATTGAATCCAGTGCCTTGCACATACTAGGAAAGCACTTTATCACTGGACTACACCCCCAGTCCTGAATTTTCTTATTTTCTGAAGTATCTATAAATAGGATCACAAAGATGTGGGTCAAGTGACATCGACAAGATGATTTTAGCCTGCAGGGAAATAAATGATTTGCTGGCTTGCTAGTCCCCTGTGACCTTGTGAAACTTCTGAGGTTTTTGTTTTTATAGTTTGCAGTCCTGGGAATTCAATCCAGGGCTTTATGTATGTTACCAAGTGCTCTCCCACTGAGCTACACCCCTATGCCTAAAACATTTGTTTTTAAAAATTACATCCTCAAGTATCATCTAGGAAAAAAGTGAATTGTAAAATATGTTTCAATACCTGAAGGAACTGGCTTGCTGGATGTAGTTATTGAAGAAAGAACTTTGGTTGGATGTCACCAAATTTGAATTTTGCCTCTATCATTTCTGTTTGTGCATACATGACATAATATTTGTTTTCTATTTTTTTTTTTTTTTGTATGTGGTTCTGGGGATTGAACCCAGAGCCTCACACATACCAGACAGCACTTTAAAACTGAGTTACATAATTTTTCTAAACTTCAATTTCTTTTTTTTAAAGAGAGAGAGAGAATTTTAATATTTATTTTTTAGTTTTCAGTGGATACAACATCTTTGTTTGTATGTGGTGCCGAGGATCGAACCTGGGCCGCAAGCATGCCAGGCGAGCGTGCAATGGCTTGAGCCACATCCCCAGCCCCAAAACTTCAATTTCTTAATCTGTAGGATAGGCTGAAATTACTATGTTAAAATATGGTCAATAAAGATTTAATGATATGATGGTCAAGAGCACTGATTAATGCCTAGCACAGAGTAGGTGCTCAATAAATACTAACATTATTCCTTTCCATTAGTTAAATACTGTGCAGACTTTGTCACTAGCATTGAAGAAATGCTGATTTTTCTCTCAGTTCTCTTTCTATAACAAGAAGCTTGCATACAGTTTATAAAATGCTACCAATAATTTAGATTAGAAATAAAGAATAAAATAATGTGGGCCTGGGGTTGTGGCTCAGTGGTAGAGTGCTTGCCTAGCACACATGAGGCACTGGGTTCAATTCTCAGCACCACATAAAAATAAATAAAGGCATTGTGTCCATCTACAACTAAAAAAAAAAAATTTAAAGAATAAAATCATGTATTCTAGAAAGTATGCATGGAGGTCAAACTGGAAATGTCCTAATCCAGATTTTCCTGTGATTTTAGTAACTTTTGGTTCCTTATATTCTATCTCTGATCCAAAAGGCTAAAGGATTTTTGTTACTACAACTAAACTTCATCAGATACACTGGCATACCATGTAACATTTAAAAATGAAACTCATCAATCAATAAACCTCTCCTACTTCTTAACAATACTATTTTAATACAAATGTTAATAAAGCATTCATACTTAGAGAGAGAGAGAGAGAGAGAGAGAGAGAGAGAGAGAGAGAATGAATGAATCTTTTTTGTAGATGGACACAACATAATGTCTTTATTTTTATGTGGTGCTGAGAATCGAACCCGGGTCCCGCCAGTCCTAGGCAAGTGCTCTACTGCTGAGCCACAATTCCAGCCCCATACTTTGAAATTTATGAAAGAATATTGATTCATATATAATGCCTGTCTAATGAATCAGACTGACCATAATACCACTGATCTTTTTTTTTTCAGGTACCATACACTCAACCACTGAGCCACATCCCTAGCCCTTTCTTGTATTTTATCTAGAGACAGGATCTCACTGAGTTGCTTAGTACCTCACCATTGCTGCTGAGGCTGCCTTTGAACTTTCGAACCTCCTGCCTCAGCCTACTGAGCCACTGGGATTACAGGTATGCACCACAGCACTCAACTCCAGTGATCCTTAATGGCTTTAGAGTTAGTTATTTGTTAGAGTCTGTAAACAAGTCAAAATAACACCTGGCATTTAGCCAGGGGAATGTTAGAGTTCTTAAACAAGTCTGGATGGTGCCTGGCAAAATGCCAGAGGGAGTGGTTTGAGAAGCAACAAAAGCGAGCCATTAAGTGTGGAGATTCCTTATTGGTTGACTGATGTATCTAGTTTATGCTAATTAGATAAGCTGTGTGGAATGTATAAATACTGCTCCTGTCCTGCAATAAACGGCTCCCACTCCTGCTGTATCAACGTACACAAGTTATTCGTCACCCCCCGGTTATTTTGCTGCTGCAGCCGGACTGCGGCAGATGGTGGCCCGTTACGGGGAGCCCCGGGACACTCGGGGGTAAGTGACGAAAAAAAGCTGCCCGTCCATAGATAGGACGGGAGCAATCCGCTCGTCCCTAGGCAGATAGGGCGAGAGGAAAAATGACCATTTCGAGAAAATGGAGAAGATTGATACAGTATGTTTGTGTCTTGTTTTGTCTCAGTGTATTGTATTGTCTTTATGATGAAAATATGGAAGGGGTGAGAAGTAAATTACTAAGGGAAGAAGGCACCCCAGTGGAACCAAGAATAGTTAGGGCATGTGTTGATAGAAGCCCAGGAACTCTAGTCAGAAAGAAACAGAAAGTTCAGAAGAAGAAAGATTATCAGAGGAGGAAGGATTATCAGGAAAAAAGTTGCAGCAAAAGGCTATTACTAAATACTTTTCGTTACCGGAGGGTGCGTGAAGCAGAGAGGCGGCTGCCGAGTGTGCAAGCCAGTCACAGCGCAGCAAGGATTTTCCAGGAGGCTGCGGCAACTGGCCCTTCCCTGCCTCCTGGCCGGGGAGCTGGCTCTTCCACTGCTGCGAGCCCAAATCTAGACCTGACCTGGAGGCACAGTCTCGCAGGCTCTTGCTCCCTGTGCCCAGTAGCAGTTTGAGTCCGGGACACTCCCCAGGGCCATCTGGGGTTGCCCAGGCACTACAGCCAGCAGAAGATGCTACTGGTGTCCCTGATGTTTGGTCATTTTCAATGCCAATAACTAAGCTACAATGGTTCTCCCACACCTGGAAGCTGATGAGTAATGAGCACTATTAATGCTTATTTCAAATGTATAAAACCTTGAGATAATATACTAAATTGTTCAGAAGGTTACTTTCTTAGTTGAATGCTACAGGATTTTCTTTAGCCATCCGGAGTTCCTGCCTTCGTCCCAGTGCCGGTAAAGACCAAGGTGGAAGAATTTTCAGTGTTGCTGAAAACCGGACGAGATTTCAGCTGAGAACCGGACGAGACTTCGGATCAAGCTAGCTGCCTGCAGAACTTACCTGGACGGTGATTTAAGCTAGCTGCCTGCAGAACTTACCTGGACTGTGATTTACCTGGACTGTGAGTTAATCTATTGAGACACTACTTTACCTGGACTGAGACAACAAACTGTAATCTATAACAAATTATAACTCGGTATCTTTGCTAACAGTGTCATTGCTGGTATAATTTTTCCAAGGGCTTCTTGCATGGAGCCATCAATTGGCTTGGTATTGTGGCATTTTGTATCCTCCCTTTCTGTTTGTAGCAGGTTATTTATGGTGTTTCTGTAAAAACCACTATGGTCCTTATTTAAATTAAACAAAAGGGGGAAATGTTAGAGTCTGTAAACAAGTCAAAATAACACCTGGCATTTAGCCAGGGGAATGTTAGAGTTCTTAAACAAGTCTGGATGGTGCCTGGCAAAATGCCAGAGGGAGTGGTTTGAGAAGTAACAAAAGCGAGCCATTAAGTGTGGAGATTCCTTATTGGTTGACTGATGTATCTAGTTTATGCTAATTAGATAAGCTGTGTGGAATGTATAAATACTGCTCCTGTCCTGCAGTAAACGGCTCCCACTCCTGCTGTATCAACGTACACAAGTTATTCGTCACCCCCCGGTTATTTTGCTGCTGCAGCCGGACTGCGGCAGTTATTAAGTATTTTCTTGATAGATAGTGTATAACAGTAATTCATAGTAAACAATTTGCCTATATTTTGTTCTGATGTAGTTATTGTTTTGGAAAAAATAGTCTATATTATATCAAGAACTCTAGAACGATGGTTGGGGTTGTAGCTCAGTGGTAGAGTGCTTGTCTAGCACATGTGACACCCTGAGTTCAATCCTAAGCATCACATAAAGATAAATAAATAAAATAAAAGTATTGTATCCATTAAAAAAATAAAGTATAGTAAAATTTAAAAAAAAAGAAAAGAAAAAGAAAACTAGAATGGATTTTTTAAAAGAATCAGCCAGGTTTGGTTGGTAACCATACTTTGGTAACATAGGATTTCCTTAAAGATGAATGGATGGCATTTTTAGCTCAGTATACTGAAACAATACACATCAACTGTGACAAATTAGGATTTAGGGTCACCATTTGAGAGTCTGAATAATTCCTCCAAGCAATCGTTATATATATAAAGGATCCCTAGCTTTGTGTGTATATATATATATATATATATATACATACACACACAAAGCTAGTGGATGTGGCTCAGTGGTTGAGTATGTGGTACCTGAAAAAACAAAAAGATCAGTGGTATTATGGTCAGTTTGATTCATTAGATAGGCATTATATATGAATCAATATTCTCTCATAAATTTCAAAGTATGGGGCTGGAATTATGGCTCAGCAGTAGAGCACTTGCCTAGGACTGGCGGGACCCGGGTTTGATTCTCAGCACCACATAAAAATAAAGACATTGTGTTGTGTCCATCTACAAAAAAGATTCATATATATATATATATATATATATATATATATATATGTTTATATTTTAGTTGTAGATGGACACATTATCTTTATTTTATTTTTAGGGGATGCTGAGGATCGAACCCAATGCCGGATGCATGCTAGTTGAATGCTCTACCACTGAGCCATAGCCCCAGCCCTCCAAGCAATCTTTTAGTAGGGAACCTTTTAAAACTTATGTGATCATTTATATAATTCTCTGGAAATGCAGTTGTCAAGAAAAATTTATTTTCTTATAACTCTCTTGCACATCCTATCCACCTCCCAATCACTTCTACTCAAATCTTCATGTAGGTCCATCTAGCCTAGGGGGAAGAGGGAAGGAACAGGGAGCAAGTACTAAAATTTACTCAGACCTCTGCTTTTTCACATGCTCCTTCTGAGAAGACTGAGAACCACAAGGAAGTCAAGAACTATCACAGTTGATTCCACTTCTTCCCACAACCAGGCTAAGCAGGATTTATAAGCATATCTCGAGACTTCTGGGTTGTACAAGGCCCAAGATGGCTCCTTTAATCAGTCATGTCCACTCTTCAACAGATTCAGGTATAGGATCTGTAAGTATATCTTTAGGCCTATCTAAAGGGAATAGGCCAAACCATAGCCCCCTTTGTAGCCTGTGTGTTAAAGAAGCCAACAGAAATTTCATTTGTATTCGTATTTGCGGCACACAAAGCACATTTAATAATCATTGGTTGAGCAAAAATACTCAGTCATGAACTGCAGCAATCCACCTCTGCTTCTTGAACTTTGTTCCATCCTGCTGTCAGCTATCAGAGGCTCTCTACTCATTCTCCTATTTCCATCCTCACCTCTGTTATTGTCCTGACAGTGTTAGCTTTGCCACTTCACTGCAATTCTGTGCTGGGGACACTGTTTCAGATCCCTAAGGAACCACTCTTCAGTCTGCAGAGGCCTGCCCTAGACTCTATACTGGTCCCAAAATTTAAAAAATGAAAGATGAACACTTCCAGGGCACGCCCTCAGTGAACCATCTCCTCCAAGTACAGCCCACCTGCCTACAGTTACCACCCAGATAGTCCATTCAAACTAGGCTGGGCTGATTAGGTTGTAATTCTCATAATCCAATGATTTCACCTTTAACCAATCCTGGATTAACTCAGGAGTTTTTGAGGGACACCTCATAAAGGATAACAATAATTTAAAAACTTTCAATCTGAAAACAGGCTTTGAACCCCATTACTCACACCTCCTTGTCATGTGAAGCAGATCCCAAACCACTCAGCAAGGAAGAAATAAGGAAATAGCAATGGAATTGGATCAAATGACTTGAGTAAGGTTGGATGAAAGGTTGGGTATATCTGGAATATTAAAGATAAGTTATTCGCTTGTACTACTTTTTTTCTATTTTCAAAATGTTTTTGTGGCTAGAGTTAGGCATTCTTGGAATTCACTTAAGAGCAATAAATGTAAGCATATTTGAAGTAGTTTTATGAAATATGGAAAGTGTCTATTTCAAAATACTTCAAGATAAGTCTTCTGATTATTTACCAGAAATATTATGACATTTTATTAAGTCCCATATTAAAAGTGATTGCTTGGCCTGGTGCAGTGGTGCATACCTGTAATCCCAGCAGCTCAGGAAGCTGAGGCAGGAGAATTGCCAAGTTCAAAGCCAGCCTCAGCAAAAGCAAGGTGTTAAGCAACTCAGTGACACCTTGTCTCTAAACAAAATACAAGATAGGTCTTGCAATGTGGCTCAGTGGCTGAGTGCCCCTGAGTTCAATTCCTGGTACCCCTCAAAAAAACCTCAAAAGTATCTGCTTAATTACTTAGTACTTTATTTATAATAGCCAGAAGTGATTATATTACACATTTTAGATTTTTCAGAGTGAAAAAGATATAATTTTAGATTGGATTTTAAATTGGCTATAAACTAGGAGTTTCCCCACACAATCAGGGATTGAACCTGGGGTACTTAACTGCTTAACAACAGCCCCTGCCCTTTTATTTCTTACTTGAGGACAGGGTCTTGCTAAATTGCTGAGGCTAATCTTGAACTTTCAGTCCTCCTGCCTCAGCCTCCTGAGTAGGTGGAATTAAAGGCACCTTGCCCAGCAAATTCTGACCTTTATATAAACATTATTGACAATAGAAAACTGATATTTGGTTCAAAAATTGGGCAGGATATTAGACCAGGAGTGGTAGCCTATGCCTGTAGTCCCAGTTGGAGACCAGCCTGGGCAGCATAGCAAGACTCTGTCTTTTTGAAAAAGTAGTGGGAAAGGGCTTTGGATGTAGCTCAGTGGATGAACACTTGCTTAGCATGCATGAAGTCCTAGATTTGATTCCTAGCACTGAAAAATAAAAATTAGTGGAATATGAAGTCTTTTACTTTATCTATGAGCTTCCTGTTCTTGAGAAAAAATTACTGGGTCAGAAATGATAAGCTTGTTGCATTTTGCAATCTGGCTTTGGCTTTCTGACCCTGATAGTCCAGTTTTTAGATAGGATGCAGCTCTGTATTACTGAAGCAACTGCTAACTTTTGTTTCCATAGTCACTGACAGACCTCCTGACCTTGATAATCATATTGCAAATACATTTTCTTGCTTAGAAGAAGTGGGGGAGGAACATGAATGAATTAATCCAAATCCATCAACACTGTACCTTGCTGGTGACAGGTCTGTGGTGACATCCTCTATGAGGATAGCTCCCTGCAGGGCTTAACAGATGTACAACAATACCAGAACTAGATGACAGCTCACTTGATCTAGGTTAGAAAAAATTCAGGGCACACAAGGCTGAAGAAGTTTTTCACATTCAGCTAAAATCAGCTTAAACAAGGGTCATCTGGGTGAGAGAGAACACTCATTCTGGACTGAAAAACAGAAGCTTCCCCCAGAGGGTGTGGGTCAAGGATGTTTTGAGGGAGCTGAGCTAGCTTTATGCTGAGGGTGTCACCAGCTGAGTTGGGGACAAAGGCTGCATATTAGTTGAACTAGGAAAGGTGATACTGGACTCCAGAGTGGAGGACACGGGGAGGAGTAAGTAGTATGTGGTCTAGGGGGCTAAGAAGAGTTGGGCTGAGCTGAGCTATAGGAGAATGGGTTTAGCTGGGTTGTAGGAGGGGAAAAAATATCATACCTAAGGGACTTGGAGATGAGATGAAGTAAGGAGAGAGGCCCAATGGGATTGAGCAAGGAGAAGAAGTGAGACGAGATGCACCAAATAGGAGGGCTAGCCCAAGTTTGAGCTAGAGACTCAGGTGGCAGTTCTAGAGCAGTAAGTTAGGGAAGGGACAGCCAGGAGCTGTCTATCAACTGTGCAGGAGCTGCAAAGAGTCAACAGCTAGCTCTATAAGGAAAAAGATTCAAAAAAAGAAAAGAAGAACAGAAGCTATTGAAAAGGAGAGGTAGAAATGAATTATCAATCTGGTTAGAGCTAAGCTACATATTCAGTTTCCCATCATCCCGAAAGCAATTGAACCTGCTCATTGAGATACAAAGCCTGGATCCTCAGTTCTCAGTGGTTAGTGACTTCAGTAGACCATAAACCTTGTATTACCAGGAAAGGAAAAGGTTAAAAAGGACTTATGTGGCAGTTTTCAAACAACTCAGTTGATTTGGCTTGTGTAAAGGTGATGATGCCTGATTTGGAACAGAGCAATTTATGTTGTGATGCTTTAAAATCCATCCTGGCACACTGCTGAATGTGTCAGCTGGCAGCTAAGAACTTGCTGGAATGCAAGTTTTTAACCATTTATAATTGACATTTCCCCTTCCAGAAAAGAGGTTTTCTAATCTCTTAAGTAGTAGATTTACCAATTTGCATAAAATATGCCATTCTCAATGAACACATACTTACAATATATCACTTTCCTACTATCTTTAAAATAAAGTTGTTTTTTAAAAGCAGAATCAGTTTGCAGTCAATCAGCACCTTCAAATTCAGCTATGCTGGGTGAATCTGTTCAGGGTGAGAAGAAGCCATCACTAGAAAGGGGAGAGGCAGGAAAAAAAATAGGCCTTTTTCTATTTTCATGATCTTTTTTGAATGTATGTAACCAATTTGGTTAGATACTAATTAAATGTAAAAGAAATTGCTGGGCTGTTTCAATATGCTTGTTAAAGTTGTACTTCTTGGTTGTTTATCATTTACCTCTTATGAGAGAGCATCAAACAGCCCAGCTGAGTTCAAAGATTTCCAACCCTCCACAACCCCTGAACAAAAAAGGAACACCCCAGGATCAACAGAATCTGTTCTAAAATCCCTCAAACACTACATATTCCACCTGCTCACATTTACCCTGTTCTTGCTGCTGTTTATCTATATGAAAGTCAAGCCTGAAATCCTCCTTGGGGGTCAAGATTTATGGAAATGCCCAATTAATTAGTTCAAAATTTTACAAATTTAGTTTGGTTTGGTGATAACTGATTCTTCACACACATCACTAAAATTACAACTCAGTCACCTCTTGCCATATGCCATATTTCATTAAAAATCACTTAGGAGGGACTGGGATTTTAGCTCAGTGGTAGAGTGCTTGCCTAGCATGTGTGAGGCACTAAATTCGATTCTCAGCACTGCATATAAATAAGTAAATAAAGGTCCATTGACAACTAAAAAATATTTTTAAAAAATTATTTAGGATAGGCCATTAAGAAATGGTTATCAGATTCCCTCTTCTTTCAGAACAAACCACAAGTCAAATTTTGAATGAAATGATAATATTTGGTTGGTTAACTAATATACCTAGATTTATTAAAATTACTCCACTCCTGTAATGTCTATAGGACAATACACATATACACACAGATGTAGTACGTGGTCTAATAGGACTAATAAGTTTTTGTGTGTGTGTGTGTGTGTGTGTGTGTAAATGCTACTGCAAAGTTGAAAGAGACTTTACCACGTTCTTTCATTTTTAAGGACATTGTATATAAAGGACAAGCGTAATGTCATCAAAGGTTAACTTTGCTAGCAACATGTATCAAAATTTTAAATTGTGAACTCTCTGACCCAGTCATGCCACTTCCAGGAACAGCTTCTAAGGAGGTCATTGTAAAGTACAGGAAGGGTACATGAAAGGCTATTATGGTTTCCTTTACACATGAAAAATTGGAAATAACCTAATTATCTATCAATGGGGGAGCAGTTAAATAAAACCATCAATGTAATTTTATATAGATATCCAAAAAGATAATACATGAGTAAGTATATATTTACATAAGAAACTTTTGATGGAATATTGATGAATAAAACAAAAGGTATAAAAGAGTGGTCATGGTATGGTTTTATTTATATAAAACAATTTGTGTGTGTATACTTATACTTCTGGAAGTATATGCATTATTCAGTATTTTCTTCTATATAAAGCATGTATTTACTTTTTCTACATATAAGCATATTTAAAGTCAGGAAAAAAAAAACTATTTTCACCAAAGGAAAAAAATAAATCACTACACTGGATTCTAGTCAGAATAGAATAGTCACCCAGGAAGCCAACTGTAGCTCTTATTTCTGTGCCTTCTGTGGGAAAGAAAACTGTGGATAAACAGACCACGTTACAAGAGAAAATTTGAATGAATGGAACCCAAACCAAAACAGAGGTGAAAGACTTCACAAACTAAAGAGGTTGCCTTTATTGTTGTGTTTGAAAGACTTCAATGTGTGTATATATGTTACTATATTTTCATGACTAACCAAAATATAATGTAGATTCCAAATGGCAGCAAAGAATATAATATAATTATCATTGGCTTTTCTTACATAAGTTACCACCCCATAAATCTTCATGTTAATGTGGAAAAATATGACCTGAACAGATGGACTTCATGCTGTTCTCAAAAACATGCACAGATTTCTAATCTTCCGGACCAGGAAATGAAGTCAGCACTACCATCACCCAACTTCTAGAATTTCAATTTAAGAAGATGATAACAAAAGCAACATTTCCCTCTTTAGAAACAGAGTACAGTGATATGTTTATATCTTAATGGAATGTGCCCTTGATATAATAAACCATAGTAGAACATTTGTCGCACATGAATGCTAATTGTCTGGTTCTTGAACCTTACCAATTTTGAGAATCCTCTCAATGTGGTTAATGGCAGTGTTTGGCTGCCTCTACCCTTGATCCTCTAGGCTTCTAAGGAAAGACACATCACTGCTTGGTTAAACCTTCATCTCATCAGCCCAAGGCCTCTTATCCATGAGAATCTTCACAGAAGCAATTTCATAAATAGATGCCCTTTGGGCTTGAAGACCCAATAAAGGACCCTCTACTGAGTAATTAACTGCTTCAAGATTTGAATACCTGCTCCACAACTTTCTAGTTGTTTAGTTTAAGGCTATGAGAAGGCTGATGGGAGCAGTCAGAGTGAATCTGAGAAGGAATTGGGACCAAGGAAGTGGCTGGTAGGTCAGGAGAGAGTTACATAAAGGGAAGATGAACAAAAAATATATTGAGCATAATGGGAGCCAGATTCTTACCATCAGAAAAGGAAGTTATGGGGCTGGGATAGTGGCTCAGTGGTAGAGCACTTGCCCAGCATGTGTGAGGCACTGTGTTTGATTCTCAGTACTACATATAAAGAAATTAATTAAATAAAGGTCTATCAAAAACTAAAAAATATTTAAAAAAAGAAAAGGAAGTTACAAGGCAATTCATTTGCAATTTGAGACTGTCAACTACTTAGTACCCAACAAAGCAATTTCCAGCAAACTCCCACTCATGTTTATAACCTTCCTGGTGACCTACTTAGAGAAGGTTCTCACTAAATGATCTGTTCCTCCTCTGAGCTCTGAAACACTTTTTTTTTTTTTGAGCTCTGTTACTGTCCTTGACATACTCTATCTCTAGGTATTGTGTATATAATGGTAACCCCTGATAGACTGTTACCATTCCAAGAACAGGGATTATATCTGTCTCATTTCTTAGTATCTCCAGGTCTTAGCTCAATACTAGACCCAATAAATGCTGGCCTACTTTGAAGAACATCACCCTCCTATATGGAGACTTCCCGTTTTGAATCTAATTAATTTTGCTGCAGAGGTTTGGTTGTCACAATTCTGCAGCCCAAATCCATTGTGCATCTCCTAACTCTAAATTAAAGGAATCCAAGAATTAAAGTATCATGAGAATCTGGCTGTTGTCCATCATCATCCTCAATAGATTCATTCATCTTGGACATCTTCACCCCTGCTTACAACAGAGGCTCAGCCAGAATTACACAGAAACCAGAGTTCCTTTTTTAAAAAATTTTTTTTAGTTGTAGATAGACACAATATCTTTATTTATTTATTTATTTTTATGTGGTGCTGAGGATTGAACCCAGTGCCTCACCTGTGTGAGGCAAGCGCTCTACCACTGAGCCCCAGCCCCAGCCCCAAGAAACCAAAGTTTTAAAAAATGGAAAAATAAGATCACCAAACATTTCTTCTTTCCTTCATCAAGTTCTTTAAAAGTCCAGCAAAGATGCTGATACTTTGGTGTCTTAAAGAGAAATACAAAATAAGTAAATTTATATAGTCAAAAAACAATTAAATAGGGCTGGGGATATGGCTCAAGTGGTAACGCGCTCGCCTGGCATGCGCGGGGCGCTGGGTTCAATCCTCAGCACCATATAAAAAAAATAAAATAAAGATGTTGTGTCCACTGAAAACTGAAAAATAAATATTTTTAAAAATTCTCTCTCTCCTCTCTAAAAAAATTAAATACACTTTAGTAAAGATGTGGCTTGTGGTTGAGTTCATATATAGTTATACATGTGAAATAGTATTAAGTCTTTTTTGCACATAAAGTTTTATACTACATATGCATAGTGGTCACACATACAGCAGTGTATGTGTGATCACTATGTATATGTGTGTATGTGTGCATGTGTGACTACAGCAGTGATTTTAAGGGAAGTTACAGTAAACAATTTAACTTGCTATGTAAGTGCTCAAAACTTAAAATGTGTGTGTGTATGCATTCATACATACACATAACATTTAAAAGGCCAAATTAAGTTTTGGTCCGGAAAAAGAAAAAAGCTCTGTGATCTCAGCTCATCTCTGACATTTCCCTACCAAGTAGAGGGTATTTCTCAGGTACAGACCAGAAAGTAAATGGATGAAACCTGAAGAAGGAGAGGGACTGAAGTGGTTATCATTCCCCTTCCCACATTCAATGGCCAGGAGACAGTAGTATCAAGGCAATAACTTTGCTACTTGGAGAATCTACTGCTAAGAGGTGAATGGCAGAAAGGAAAAAAAAAAAGTAGTGTTGGGAAAGGAGATATTGCCTGATTTTATAGCCAAGATATACAGGAACATTAAACAAAAAGGAAGATAAAGCTGTGGTCCAAAACAACCTGAATAGCAATTTACCAGTGTTTAAGTTCTAAGGCACAAGATAGTCTGAGGCAAGAAAAGAGTGAGAGCTCTGTCCTTGTGACCAGATCACTTCCTATCACCAATACAGATTTTGAAAATGTTCAGGAAAAAAGTGCTCAGTTAGAATGATTAGTGCTATCACCTTTTCCCTCATCAACAAATTCGAATCCCAAAGTGGAAAATTATATTTCTAGTCATGTTGCCAGGAAACCCAGACTTAATATATATATATATATATATATATATATATATATATATATATATATATATATATACATACATATATATGTATGTATGTATGTATGTATATATATGTATATATATGTTAGTAGCTGATGAACCTTTGTTTTGTTTGTTTATTTATTTATATGTGGTGCTTAGAATCAAACCCAGTGCCTCACACATGCCAGGCAAGAGCTTTACCACTGACCCACAACCCCAACCCTAGCACAGACATTTTTAGCACCTAATATTTGGGAGGGATTAATCCTCATTGTTATAACCACAAACCATTAGATTTTTAGATATTATGGTTTGGATATGAGGTGTCCCTCGATTGCTCCTGTATTAATGTTAATAGTCAAAGGTGAAGTGATTAGATCATGAAAGATGAAACCTAATCAGTCCATTCTAATTTGAATAGACTGACTGGGTGCTAACTGTAGGCAGGGCAAGTAAGCGGGGCATGGGTCATGCCCTTAATTTTCCCTGCAGCTCCTTCCCCTTTCTATCTCTGCTTCCTGGCCACAACGAGGTGAGCAGCTTTCCTCTGCTCCATCCTTTGGTCACAATGTTCTGCCTCATCTTGGGACAAGAGCAATGGAGTTGGCCACCTGAAACCTCTGAAGTCATAAGACCCAAATAAACTTTTCCTCCTCTAAATTGTTTTTGTCAGGTGTTTTGGTCACAGTGAGAAAAGCTAACACTAATACAATAACTACAGAGATGAGTTGAGAGATCTGAAGGTAAATATCAATGGTAAGCTAAAAGATAGTGAAAAATCCAGCCAATCATTTGCATAATAACTTGCATAACTTTGTAAGTTCCAATTTAAATGACATTTGATTATTGAATATAATTGTGCCTATACATATTGTCATGACTTTACTAAATCTATTGCTTTGAAAAGACTCAAAATTATGTTAGGACATTTTACGAATTCATGATTTTGGGTGTGAGGGTATAACTCAGTGGTTGAGTGACTAGCAGGGCTGAGGTCCTGGGTTCAACCCCCAGCATGGCAGAAAAACAAAAAACAAATACATAATGTATGATCTGTTCATTGGCTAACCTCCCTGCCACTCTTAAGTTTATGTTCCCCTCCCCTGTAAATTTATATGTTAAAACCTAATCCCTAATGTGAAAGCATTTGGAAGGGGGAACTGATCTGGTCTCAAGGGCAGAGCTCTCACCTTTTCTATCTCCCAAGGATGCAGCAAAAGGACGACATCTATGAACTAGGAATCAGATCCTCACCAGATACCTAATATGCTGCTGTCTTAATCTTGGACTTCTTAGCCTCCAGAACTGTGAGAACTAAATTTCTGTTGTGTATAAACCAGCCATTATAGCAGCCTGAATGAACTAAAACACTCCCCAAGTCTTATTTTCTCATGTGAATGAATCCACTAACTCCCACTTTTAATAGCTAAAACAGAAGTATCAGCCACATTAATTAAATGAAATCAGTGTGATTGTTGGGCTCTCTTCAGTTGGGATCTTCCACTTGATACTAGCCACTCCTGACAAGCTGTCGGACAGGTCTACTAACACAAACGGATAAAGCCTATTAGAGACTGTTCAGAAACAGAACTGGTGACTAGATAGATACAATATGATTACCCTGAATAGGTAATCACAAAAGAAAAAACATACATGACATGTAAACACCTAGAAAGACACACAGTTTCTGTAAAAGACACAGACATAAGAAATAAAAGAAAAATGAGTTATCTGTTTTGCTTCTTGGATGAGAGAAATGAAAAGGGCTGATTATTTCTAACACAAATAAGCAAAGTAGCTAGAAAATCATGTACTATTGGTTGCAAAACAAATTGTTACAAAATTCTTGGGAAATTAATGTACACAAAAATGTAAAATGGGGCCTGGGGTTGTGGCTCAGAGGAAAAGCGCTCACCTAACATGCATGAGGTACTGGGTTCTATCCTCAGCACCACATAAAAGCTAAATAAAGGTATTGTGTCCACTTACAACTAAAGGATAATTTTTATAAAAATGTAAAATATGCATACTCCTTAATTCATTATTTTCATATAATAATTCATCATAAGGGCTGGGGCGATAGCTCAGTGGCAGAGCGCTTACCTAGTATGTGTGAGGCACTGGGTTCCATCCTTAACATCATATAAACATAATCAAAATAAAGGCATGCTGTTCATCTACAACTATAAAAATTTTTAAAATAATTCATCAAAGGAAAAACATCATTGGATGAAGTATACTGAAAGAATGTTCAAGACATTAATGTTTTTATTAACCAAAAGCCATTTATAATCTAAACATGCATAAGTGGGGTATTGATTAGTTCAAAACTTCTAGTAACATTCCAGTGAACTGACATATCTTATGTGAGAAATAACAGAAAAAGTATGTATCAAGATCCTATATATGATATATTAAATTTAAGATGCACATTATCACATAATCTAAGATGTTGATAACATCTTAGATTCAATGAAATGTATGATTATTTATGAATTTAATAATCTGGAAGTATTTACTCCAAACAAATATTTGTAGTGGTTACCTACTGAGACTGTCTCACTAGGGCATTTTAAATTTCTACTCTGGTGTTCTTTTCATTCCTTATAATTAGCTATATTTTTAAACATATCCCATAAAAACAACAATATTATTCCTATTTAGCTATTCTAAGATAGTTTTAAATCCCAGGAAAAAATATAACATGGTTCATCAATACCTAAATAACTATTCTTTAGTGTAAAGGGGTGGTATTTTGATTCATAATGGATACCAAAAATAATGTTTTCTTTTTAAGACATTTGACCAAACTTACATGTACACATTCTTATGGGTAGGTGGCTCCTTTTTCAGAACCTCAGTGACATAAATTCCAATGTGGCTAAATAGTGGACATTACCACATTTTCTTTCAGCTACAAAAAAAAAAAAAAAAAGAAAGAAAGAAAAGAATAGCTTTTGTCTGCCACGTGCAGTGGCTTATGCTTGTAATCCCAGCGACTAGTGAGACTAAGGCAGGAGGATCAAAGTTTGAGGCCAGCTTGGGAAATCTTGCAAGAACCTGGGGACTTGGGGATATAATTTAATGGTAGAGCACCCTGCAATTCCCAGTGCAGAAAAATAAAAAATAAAAAGCTCCTTATGAAAAAGGATGCATACTAATAATTTAAAAATACTATAGGCTAACCAGCACTTTAAGTAAAAATACTTTCATTAATTAAAAATTAAATTTCATTTAATTAAAAATTAAATACATCACACTAAAGTATTCAAACTAAGTAACGTATATATTCCTCATACAAGTTGTAACTATGAATATATGGGCTAAAAATAAGTACTTCTTAGGAAGGAATCTCTAATTGAGTTATATCTAGCAATGAACTAAGTCTAACTAAAAAGGGAAATGAAGGAATAAATCTAGAGTTTAAAATGTAATCTCTTTTACAAAACCATAAAATATGGTAGATTAGTTTTTATTATAGAGGATACAACACAGATACGTGTTCATATATAACTAATTAGAGCAAATTTAAAAATAAAAAAAGCAAAAAAAGACAGATACATGAGCCTGAAATTCCAAAGAAAATATAGCTATTTGGTATGTAAAATGCAAAATATTCCATATAGTATAAAATACCTAAATATAAAGTTAAAATTTTTTAAATGAGAAATATTACAAGTGTAATATAATCCTTACTATAAAGAGCTCTTATAAAGTAAAAAGTATATAAGCACACCAATAGAAACATAAAGATATGAGTTAGCAAGTCACAAAATAAAAAGTAAATATGACTAGTTGGGTGTAGTGGTATATGCCTGTAATCCCAGCTACTAGAGTGGCTGAGGCAGGAGGATCCCAAATTCAGGTTCAACCTGGGCAATTTAGCAAGTTTTTGTCTCTAAATAAAAAAAGAGCAGGGGATATAACTCAATAGTAAAGGGCCCCTGGATTAAATTCCCAGTGCTAAAAGAGAAAGAAACATGGCCAAAAAGATGCATGAATGGATGTTCATTTTCTGTCTGGCCAGTTGAGAAACACTTTTAGAAGACTGATAAACCCTAATTTTGGTGAGAGTATGGGGATACTAGTACTAATTCGGTGTTTATCATGGTACATGTTGGTATACATTTTCTGTAACACAATCTAGAAAGAGTGTTATTCTAATAAATATTCCCTGACTATCCATTTATGTGGCACTGTTGTAGATGCTAGGAAAAATAATACAAAAGAGAAAAAAATAAGGAATTGAACAAATTAATATATCAAAAAAGAATAAAGTACCTCCCTTTGAAACATTAATTTCACATCTAGAAATATAACCAAACAAGTGCACAATCATTTGTTCAAAGATGTTATTTACACAAAAACACAATCTAAATGTCCATCAACACATGAAGGCATACAGAAAATGGGTATATATGTGTTGCAATAAGCGACATATGAATAAAACTTGAGACATTATGCTAAGTGAAATAAGTAAATATGTTCTATTCACATAGTGAAATGCAATCTGTGTAGCAAATTAGTTTTATGATAACTAGTTTATGCAATATTATGCAAGCCTTTAATTAACAAGTTATCATAAAACTAGTTTGTTATAAGGATCACATAATATTGCAAATTAATTTTATGATAATTAGTTTATTACAGGAATGCATAATATTTCAATATGTGGATAGAACATATTTATTTAGGTAATCCAATAATCATGAATGTTCGTATCTAATTTTTTGCTATTCTGGTCAATTCTACAAATACCATAATTTTCAAAAAAGTTTTTTATGGTAGTAAGAACATTCAGCATGGTTCTACCCCCTTGAAATTTTAAATGTACAAAGTAATATGATAAATTATACAGTGAAAATTTAACAGGAAACTGATCCACTTAAAATGCATGTGTGCTCATCTAAAAGAAAATCTGTCTACAATGTTCTTTTTCTGGTTTTATGCATTTCTCCATTACCTAAATTTCTCCACATGAGCATGATTTTTTGACAAAAAAATATATATCAATGTTTTGAAAAATACAAATGTAATCTTTAAGAAATTCACAAATGGGCTGGGGTTGTAGTGCAGTGGTAGAGCATTTGCCTAGCATGTGAGGCACTGGGTTCAATTCTCAGCACCACATATAAATAAATAAAATAAAGATCCATTGATGACTAAAAAATATTTTTTAAAAAAGAACTTCACAAACCATATACCACCAATGTATTTGAAGCCACAAGCATTATATATAAGCAATTTTCTTCATATTATAAATTTCCTTAAGATTATTATGTAGATATTGTTCTTCATATTGAAATCAACATTATTTCTTTTTTTTTCTTTTTTTTATTAATTTTTATTGTTGGTTGAACATTATTTCTTTTTGCCTAAGCTCTCTTTGAGATTTTTTTGTATTAATTTTTTTAATATTTATTTTTTAGGATACAATACTTTTATTTTATTTATTTATTTTTATATGGTGCTGAGGATTGAACCCAGAGCCTCCCACACACTAGGCAAACTCTCTACAGCTGAGCCCACAACCCCAGCCCCACTCATCATACTAGGAATTGGACCCAGGGTTTTTCTACCACTGAGTTATGTCCCCAGTCCTTTTAATTTTATTTTAAAACAACGTTTCATTAAGTTGACTAGGCTGGGATTTGGGATCCTCCTTCCTCCATCTCCCAATTTGTTGGGATTAGAAAAGTGCACTATCACCACCATGTCCAGCTTTATTTGCTTATTTCTCTCTCTCTCTCTTTTCCCTCATTGCTCCCTTCTTTCAATGGTACTGAGGATTGAACACAGAGCCTTGCGTCCTAAGCAGGTGCCCTACCGTTGAGCCCCTCTAGACTAGCTTTGCTCTGGAATTTTAATGTGTATATATACTTAATTGCTCATCTAAATACCAAGCACTTGAACCCATAGGTTTTATGCATTTTGAACAGATGATTATGAAAAATTAATGGTACTGCAGAATCCAGAAACACTAGAGGTGTCAAACAACAAAGATGGAATTGGGCACAGTGGTGCATGCTTGTAATCCCAGTGGCTCAGAAGGCTGAGGCAGGACGATCGCGAGTTCAAAGCCAGCCTCAGGAACTTAGCAAGACAGAGTTTCAACTCCGTCCTGTCTCTAAATAAAGTTCAAAAAAGGGGTGGGGGTGTGGCTCAGCCCCTGGGTTTAATACCTGGTAGCAAAAATAAAGATGGATCACAAAAAGTTCTGGAAAATGTGTGACTTGTGGTCCATGATAGCTTTGAAGAGGGAAGTGTGTTACGTTTGTGAGCATGTACACATATATGCATACCTGTAGCCCATATGTATATATTGGGGGGTTGCGTTTATGCTCCCCGTGTATACTTTCCCCTAGGTAATCAAGCTTGCTATGTACATGCTTTATATGAGCCTCTAAGGTTAGCCACATCTGCCTTCAGTGTTATCTTCAGGAAATCAGTATCAACCCATCTGCAAAGGGTTTCAGTGCCTGGCTGGCTCCAGTCTATCTTGGATATGGACTATTTTGGGCGAATGTGCAGATTAGAAGACAAGGCAGGATGCGGCTCGGGAAGTCAGTCGAAGAGGTCGCTTGAGGCACTTCAGCACCACGGACACGGGCAACCCTGGTCAAAGTCCTTTCAGTACGAACTGGGGGCAGAGCTCGCCCCTGCCTCCTCCGCCGCGACCCCACGCTCCCCAGCCCTGTCCATCCCGTGCAGTACTATTTCCTGATCCTTTCCCACTGACTCTTTCCGACTCGCCCCACTGCGAGCCAGGTGAAAGCTTGGACCCAGAGGCAGGTCCGCATAGCGCCCCCTCCTCCCCACGCGAGTTCCTTCCTGCTGGCCGGTGGGATCCTAGCTTCTCTCATCTCCTTTCAAATGCAGCCAAATGGGTGACACGGCGTAAGATTTTACACCCAGAGGACCGTCAGGAACGATTCCTGTTTTCCTCCCCGAGGCTAGATGAGGCTGAGCGGACTTGCCCCGGGCCTCCGTCTCCACACTCGGCCATAGCTGGGCCCTTGCTCTTGTCTCTCCTTGGGAAAAGGTTTCTACAAACTGTTTATTTATCTCGAAAATCTCAACCCACATACAGTGGCGTTCAAGAGTTATGAACATGAGATAAGAGAGAAATGGCAAATACTAATTCTTGGCCGTGTTCCCAAAACCATTCTTTTTTTTTTTTTTTTTTTTCCTAAATTGTGTTTGAAATTGATCCCGTGACGCCACAGGGACTCACCCTTGTTTGGGTAGGTTCCTGGGGGAAAGGAAAGCAAAAGTGCCTTATCTTTATCATGGAGCCTGGGGGAGGGCCCAACACCTGCGACGGTGGCAGGAAATGGGGAGCAAGAGATGGAGCCAATTCTGCTTTTACCCCCTCGGTATTCCGGTTCTCCAGGAGAGCAACCCAGAGAGCTGGGGCTGCGGGACCCCACGCAGGCGTGGTACAGAGACCCCGCAAAGGTTTACAAAGGGGGCGGGGCGCTTCGCCCCCAGACCAGCCTTTACCCCTCCAAAAAAGAGCTCTGCCTCTTAGCTGTCAGGGATAAAGGCGAGTTGTGAGGTTCGGGGTCCGTGCCCGGTCCCTCGCGGTGGGGCTGCCCAGCAGACAGGGCAAAGGTCCCAGTCAGTTCGCTGCTGCCAACGGGCTGCAGGAGCCCGATTACCTGCTTGTCGCGGCGAGGAAGGTGCGTCCTGAGCTCTAGCCCGGTCTGCCGGGTGCGGCTTGCCTGGTGCAGCCTCGGAGCCACTGAGGCTGCCGCGCACTTGCCAGGGAAAACCGCGGCTGGGACTGCCAGGAGGCGCAGGGAGGAGAGGGGCGCCGCCGGCACGGACACTGCGCCTGCGCTCTCCACTGCCCCCACCCCCCACCCTGGCCGTTGCGGGAGTCGGAGACCGCGGGGGGCGCCCGGGATTGGTGCCTAAACTGTGGGGGACTTTTACTTGTGCGGTGGAGAGTCTAAGACAGGTAACCAACACCCTGGGAGAGAGCGAGTTTGGAGCAAGCCTGTCAGCAGGGGCGACGTCGTCTAGAAGGAGCCGAGGAGGCAGTCTTCGTTCATTTCCATCCAACAGTTTGTGTTTTAAATACGACTCCTTGATATTTAAAAATGTGTCCAGCAACGGTAAATAGTATTCCTGAAAGATCTTCCAGCATCCCTGAGTAGAGCAAATTCCTCAAGCCAGGTCTGTATATCCCAGTACCAGGCCAAATGAATACAGCCTATTGGAAACAGACCTGGTCATCGAAGCAATGGATTAGATGCGTCAAAGGGATAGGCAGGAAGGCTATAACTGTAGGCCAGACAGACAGTACGAGGCCTGAACAACCATGCTAGCTGTGGGAAAAAACAAATAGCTCCTGCTGATTTTTCCTCTGTCCTTTCAGATCTACCCTCCACCCTTGCTCTGTGACTCAGGACTCACCTTTATGGTCTACATCAACTGTCCTCTGACTTTCAGTGGGTTTTGGAAAGTGGGAGGCACTTGCAGGAGATCAAAAGGCAGGATATTATTCAGGTCAGTCCCTTCACCACCAGTGGGCCACTCTGCTAGCAGTGCTCTGTTGTTCATTTGAAGGACAGTACTTCAGTCCTGTGATCTCTCCTAGAGTCCTCTCCTTCAGGACTGGGGCTGGTAATGGCTCCCAGAGGTTTCCTTTCATTCTGTCCACCACCACCACTACTCCACTACTATTTCTCTTCATCCTCCTTTTTTTTTTTTTTCCTGGACCTGGGGATTGAACCTCTGGGTTGCATCCCCAACCCTTTTTATTTTCTATTTTGAGATATAGTCTCATTGAATTGCCCAGGCTAGCATCAAACTTGCAATCTTCCTTCCTCTGCCTCCACAGTTGCAGGGATTACACGCATGCACCCATGAACTTGTCCTGTCCACGCTTTTTAAAATAGTTCCTTTATTAAACTTTCCTCAACTATTTCTTTTTTTTTTTTTTAAGGTGAGATGTCTTCTAGAACCATCTTGACAGTTTCTCTAGCTCTAAGCAGCCATCATGTTAGGTGGTTTTCCACTGCGTCCCCTAACTCAAGGGTGCCAAAGACAGTGAACAGACCCAAGAATAGAATTCAGACCACTTGTAAACCAATGTGTTAACAAAAGGGCTGGAGATCCTCTGAGTATGGAGCATAAGAGAATTCTGTATGCCTCTTGATGCCAGGAGACATCAAGATCATTAAGGAGCAAGTTCTGGTGCTCTCCTAACTGCAGCTGGGCCACTTTTGAATGAGCTAATAGTCTTAGGACACTTAAGAGAGTCTGGGGGAAGGGGCAGGGCATACCTTATAATAAATGTGCTTAAGGAGAAGCTGTTGAGTGAGGCAATTATTGATTGAGAGTCTTCAGGTGTTTCTGTAGAAAACCTAAATAATGTTCCCAAACAGGAAAAAGTAGGCAATAACATGAGTAATGATCATTGGTTAAGTTGTCCTTAGCACTGGGACACAAGCATATCAACTTGCTCTGAATCCAGGCCCTGTTTATTTCTCAGGCTTGTAAAAATAAGCAAACAAACTTGGTTTGACTAGTTGGAGTATTCCTCCACCCTTAAAAAAAAAAAAAAAAAAAAGGGCTAGGCTGGGGTTGTGGCTCAGCAGCAGAGTGCTCACCTCGCACATGCACATGCGAGACCTTGGGTTCCATCCTCAGCTTCGCATAAAAATAAATAAATAAAATAAAGGTATAAAATTTTTTTTAAGAGAGAGAGAGAAATTTTTGATATTTATTTTTTAGTTTTCGGCAGACACAACATCTTTATATGTGGTGCTGAGGATCTAACCCAGGCCACACGCATGCCAGGCGAGCGCGCTACCGCTTGAGCCACATCCCCAGCCCCTAAATTTTTTTTTAAAGGGCAATATCTTGGTTAAAAAAAAAAAAAAGTACCCAAAGGAACCCCCAGCCTTGGCTGTTTACAAATAGTTATTGTCCAAGCAAGTATACTATTTGTTCTGAATACAAATGAGTCCAGAACTGAACATTTAACATAAGTTTCCAGACTTCCACCCTTTCTAAGAGGAAGGATCATTTACTGTTCAGACAGGCATTAATTGTGCTGATCTAGTAAGGAATAAGGAAGTAAAAGGAACCTCAGAAGGTGAGTCTGATCTGCAAGACTCAGCTAGATTTTATGTTTCTTTTAGAGGAAGGAAGGAGAAGAGGAAGAGAGCAAGAAGCATTATGAGGATGTGAAAGAGAAAAAAGACAGTACAAACTGACTTTATGAGAAAGATTTCTGGGAGTTTCGAGAGAGTAACACTAGGGATTAGCACAACTGCCATTCTGAGTGACACTTAGATACTAGCTCAATGGTAGAGTGCTTGCCTAGCATGTGTGAGGCACTGGTTTCGATTCTCAGCACCACATAAAAATAAAGGTATTGTGTCCATTTACAACTAAAAATATATGTTTAAAAATTAAGTAGATGATAGGGATGGGGTTGTAGCTCAGTAGAAGAGCACTTGCCTAGCATATGTGGGGTACTAGGTTTGATTCTCAGCACAGTGTATAAGTAAATAAAAATAAATAAATAAAGGTCCATTGACAACTAAAAAAATATTTAAAAAAATAAATAAGTAAATAGATGGAATTCTTTTGTGCTCTAATACTAAGGACTTTTTCATGTCAAAAACTCAAACTAAAACAGAGTTAAGAAAATGAATGTATTTGGCTTAATAACTGAAAAATCCGTGGATGGGTAACAGGGTACAGACAATTTCATTGAGGCAGAGTCTCTCTTTTCCTGTTTGTTGACTTCAAAGAGTTTGTCCTCCTGTAGTGATGTCCATTGCCCTCCTCAGCTTTCCTGTGTTCAACTTAACACGTCTTCATAGCTAACCATTCCAGGAGAAACAGGCATTCATTTCTCAGGATTTCCAATAAAATCTTGGGATTGGGTCTCATTGGCAAATTCTGAATCATAAGACCCCACCCTATACCTTAGTCTAGAGACCAAGAGTGAGGGGAAGCATCATTCTACACAAGAAAAGCAAGGGTCTATTTCCAGAAGAAACATATAGCAATGGTCAGATGAAAAAAAAAAAAAAGGAAATGCCCACTATAGATGCCTTCCCAAAATTTTTCAGTTAAGATTTATATTGCTCTAATATTTTTTTGATCCTCTTGTTTCAGTCTCCTCAGTATCTGGGATTCCAGGCATGCTCTACCATGCCCTGTCAAACTATTGTTTCTTTTGAAATGACATCATGTTGACATGAGCAGCACAACCATTGAAATGCTCTTTAAACCTAAAAAATAAGGCAAAATGTTTTGCTGTTTCCATACAAAGAGAAACCAGAAGACATCTTTAAATATATTTCAGTCTGCAATTCCACATACTCAGAGCTTATTATTTAAGTAAGAAGGCCCCTTTTCTGATTTCAGCAAACAACTCACATCCCTCAAAGCCCTGGATATGTTTCCAGAATTCCTGGTTACTAATGTGGAAATATTTGTTTCCTCCATCAATATCACCAACTTTTCTATCATAATCAAATACAAAGCTCTGTACTCATAGCACTCCAGGCTAACCAACCAAGAATTGGTTTGTACACCCATATGGGAAGGCAGACAGTGATACCCCATTTCAGGACTATTCATACTCTCTTTTATCAGCCTCAAATACCTGGCACAAGGATAGATATGGTGGCAGAGCTTGTAATCCCAGTGGCTCCGGGAGGCTGAGGCAAGAGGATTTTGAGTTCAAAGACAGCCTCAGCAACTTAGCAAGGCCTTAAGCAACTTAGAGAGACTATCTCAAAATGAAAAACAAAAAGGGCTGGGGATGTGTCTCAGTGGTTAGGTGCCCTGGATTCAATACCCAGTATAAACAACAACAACAACACACACAAAAAAGGCACAAAACTACAAACTTCGAAATAAGAAGGAATTTTTTTTTTTACAAAATTCAAGGTCAAGTACTTGCTTTAGTCTTCAAGTTACTTGCACCAACAATAAGCAATTATCTATTTTCCACCAATTAATTATTTTTCCATCACTACTTACCACTCTACCATACCTCTGCTCAAAACACCCACGTACTATGCTTCAGATTCCTTACTGAAAAGAGGATAACAACCTATAGTCATGCACCCATAGTGACATTTTGGCCAATAATGGACTGCATATACAATGGATATAACACATAGCCTAGGTGTGTATCGGGCTATATCATCTAACTTTGTGTAAGCACACTGTGTGATAGTCACACAATCACAAAATTGATTAATGATTCATTTCCCAAAATATATCCCTATCATTAAGCAGCACAAGACTGTTCTACACAGCCATTATGAGAATTAAAGGAATTAATAGATGTGGTTGACCTTGGGTTGTTGCTCAGTGGTAGAGTACTTGCCTAGCATTTGTGAGGCACCGGGTGCGATCCCTGGTACCACATAAACAAATAAAATAAAAGGTATTGTGTCCATCTACAACTAAAAAAAATTATAGGTGGGGACAATTTCTAAAAAGCATGTCAGTAGAGAGTAGGTATTACTTCAGCTTCAAAACTACAAGAAAATGTGAATCTAGTGTCAATGAACCTTTTATGCAATCTATATAAACTTCTTATTATCAAAATCACAAGTGTATTTGTGATTAAAAAAAAACATTTAACAAACAGATGAAAACGATCCCAATGTAATATAGGCCATATATGAAAAATTGCAGCAAATATACTCAGTGGTAAAAGACTGAAAACCTTTCCTCAGGAACAAAAGAAGGATGGCTGCATTTGCCATTTCTATTCAGTATAGTACTAGAAGTCCTAAACGGAGCAATTAAGTACGAAGAAATGCAAAACACCTAACTTGAAAGAAGAAGTGAAGTAATCTTTATTTACAAACAACAAGCCCTTGAATGTATAAAACCCTGAATATGCTGGGCGCGGTGGTACACACCTGTAATCCCAGCCAGCTCAGGAGGCTGAGAAAGAAGGATAGTGAGTTCAAAGCCAGCCTTAGCAACAGTGAGGTGCTAAGCAACTCAGTGAGACCCTGCCTCTAAATAAAATAGAAAAATGGGCTTGGGATATAGCTCAGTGGTCAATTGACCCCGAGTTCAATCCCCAGTACCAAAAAAAAAAAAAAAAAAACCCAAAACCTAAATATCCAAATATCCCCCAAATCATGGTAGAACTAATAAAGGAATTCAAAACCAAGGAAAAAATTTACTTGCATTTCCATACAATAATGATGAACAATAAGGAAAGAAAAATAAGAAAACAATTCCATTTACAATAACATCACAAAGAATAAAATATTTAGGAGTAAATTTAATTAAGAAACAAAAGACTTGTAAACCAACAACTATAAAATATTACTGAATGAAATTAAAGACAAATAGAAAGACACTCCATGTTCATGGATTGTAAGACAATGTTATTAAGATGTCAGTACAAATTAAAGGGATTTACAGATTTAATACAATCCTATCAAATTCCAAAAACATTTTGAAGAAATAGAAAAATCCATCCTAAAATTCATGTGGAACTTTAAGGGGCCCTGAATAGGCAAAACAATCTTGAAGACATAGAAGAACACAATTGGAATTCTCTTCCTGATTTAAAAACCCAACACAAAGCTACAGTAGTTAAAATAACATGGAACACCATATAGGTCAATAGAATAGAATAGAGAATCTAGAAATAAACTCTTACAAATATGGTCAAATGATTTTCAAGAATGGTGCTAAAACCTTTCAATGGGGAAAGAACAGTCCTTTCAACAAATGGTATTGGGAAAACCAGATATCCACATGCAAAAAAAGAAAGAAAAAATTAAACTGGACCCTGACTTTATACCATATGTAAGAATTAACTTAAAATGGATCAAAGACCTGCATGTAAGAGCTAAAATCATTAAAGACATGACTGTAAAAGCTAGAACTATAAAACTGGTAGAAGAAAACTTGGGGAAGGCTGGGGCTGGGGCTGGGGCTTAGCAGTAGCGCATTCACTTGGAGGGGGTTATAGCTCAATGGTAGAGTGCTTGCCTGGCATGTGTGAGGCATTGGGCTCGATTCTCAGCACAAAATAAAGGTTTATCAATGACTTTTATATATAAGAAAACTTGGGGAAATGCTTAATTACATTGGATTTGGCAATGATTTATTAGATAAAACTCAAAAGCCCACACACAGCAAGAGAAAATATAGACCAATTTGACTTCATCAAAATTAAATGTGTGGATCAAAAGACCATATCAAGGGCTGAGGCTGTAGCTCAGTGGCAGAGTGCTTGCCTAGCATGTGTGAGTCACTGGATTCGATCCTTAACCTCACATAAAAATAAACAAAATAAAGGCATACTGTCTATCTACAACTACAAAAAAAAATTTTTTTAACTTTCTTTCTTTTCCATTTTTATTAGTTCATTATATTTGTATGTAATGATGGGATTTATTATTATATATTTATACATGCACACAATATAACAATATAATTTGACCAATATCATTCCCTAGCATTCTCTCCTCCAGTTTTTTTTTTAATTTTTTATTGTGGGTTGTTCAAAACATTACAAATTTCTTGACATATCATATTCCACACTTTGATTCAAGTGGGTTATGAACTCCCACCTTCACCCCATACACAGATTGCAGAATCACATCAGTTACACATCCATTGATTTATATATTGCCATACTAGTGTCTGTTGTGCTCCGCTGCCTTTCCCATCCTCCACCCTCCCCCCTCCCCACCTCTCCCCTCCCCTCCCCTCCTCTCTCTCTACCCCCTCCACTGTATAACCCTGAGGGTCTCCTTCCATTACCATGCAATTTCCCTTCTCTCTCCCTTTCCCTCCCACCTCTCATCCCTGTTAAATGTTAATCTTCTTCTCCTGCTCTTCGTCCCTACTCTGATCTTAGTTACTCTCCTTATATCAAAGAAGACATTTGGCATTTGTTTTTTAGGGATTGGCTAGCTTCACTTAGCATAATCTGCTCTAATGCCATCCATTTCCCTGTAAATTCTATGATTTTGTCATTTTTAATGCAGAGTAATACTCCATTGTGTATAAATGCCACATTATTTTATCCATTCGTCTATTGAAGGGCATCTAGGTTGGTTCCACAGTCTTGCTATTGTGAACTGTGCTGCTATGAACATCGATGTAGCAGTGTCCCTGTAGCATGCTCTTTTTAGGTCTTTAGGGAATAGACCAAGAAGGGGAATAGCTGGGTCAAATGGTGGCTCCATTCCCAGCTTTCCAAGAAATCTCCATACTGCTTTCCAAATTGGCTGCACCAATCTGCAGTCCCACCAGCAATGTACAAGTGTACCCTTTTCCCCACATCCTCGCCAGCACTTGTTGTTGTTTGACTTCATAATGGCTGCCAATCTTACTGGAGTGAGATGGTATCTTAGGGTGGTTTTGATTTGCATTTCTCTGACAGCTAGAGATGTTGAGCATTTTTTCATGTACTTGTTGATTGACTGTATGTCCTCCTCTGAGAAGTGTCTGTTCAGGTCCTTGGCCCATTTGTTGATTGGGTTGTTTGTTCTCTTATTGTCTAATTTTTTGAGTTCTTTGTATACTCTGGATATTAGGGCTCTATCTGAAGTGTGAGGAGTAAAGATTTGTTCCCAGGGTGTAGGCTCCCTATTTACCTCTCTTATTGTTTCTTTTGCTGAGAAAAAACTTTTTAGTTTGAGTAAGTCCCATTTGTTGATTCTAGTTATTAACTTTTGTGCTATGGGTGTCCTATTGAGGAATTTGGAGCCCGACCCCACCGACTGTAGATCGTAGCCAACTTTTTCTTCTATCAGACGGCGCGTCTCTGATTTGATATCAAGTTCCTTGATCCATTTTGAATTCACTTTTGTGCATGGCGAGAGAAAGGGATTCAGTTTCATTTTGTTGCATATGGATTTCCAGTTTTCCCAGCACCATTTGTTGAAGATGCTATCCTTCCTCCATTGCATGCTTTTAGCCCCTTTATCAAATATAAGATAGTTGTAGTTTTGTGGATTGGTTTCTGTGTCCTCTATTCTGTACCATTGGTCCACCCGCCTGTTTTGGTACCAGTACCATGCTGTTTTTGTTACTATTGCTCTGTAGTATAGTTTGAAGTCTGGTATCGCTATACCGCCTGATTCACACTTCTTGCTTAGCATTGTTTTTGCTATTCTGGGTCTTTTATTTTTCCATATGAATTTCATGATTGCTTTCTCTATTTCTACAAGAAATGCCATTGGGATTTTGATTGGCATTGCATTAAACCTATAGAGAACTTTTGGTAATATCGCCATTTTGATGATGTTAGTTCTGCCTATCCATAAACAGGGTATATTTTTCCATCTTCTGAGATCTTCTTCTATTTCTCTCTTTAGGGTTCTGTAGTTTTCATTGTATAAGTCTTTCACCTCTTTTGTTAGGTTGATTTCCAAGTATTTTATTTTTTTGAAGATATTTTGAATGGAGTGGTTGTCCTCATTTCCATTTCAGAGGATTTGTCGCTGATATACAGGAATGCCTTTGATTTATGCGTGTTGATTTTATATCCTGCCACTTTGCTGAATTCATTTATTAGCTCTAATAGTTTCTTTGTAGAGCCTTTTGGGTCTGCTAGGTATAGAATCATATCATCTGCAAATAGTGATAATATAAGTTCTTCTTTTCCTATTTTTATGCCTTTAATTTCTTTCATCTGTCTAATTGCTCTGGCCAGTGTTTCGAGAACTATGTTGAACAGAAGTGGAGAGAGAGGGCATCCCTGTCTTGTTCCAGATTTTAGAGGGAATGCCTTCAGTTTTTCTCCATTCAGAATGATGCTAGCCTGAGGCTTAGCATAGATTGCTTTTACAATATTGAGGTATGTTCCTGTTATCCCTAGTTTTTCTAGAGTTTTGAACATAAAGGGATGCTGTACTTTGTCGAATGCTTTTTCCGCATCTATCGAGATAATCATATGGTTCTTATTTTTAAGTCTATTGATGTGGTGAATAACATTTATTGATTTCCGTATATTGAACCAGCCTTGCATCCCAGGGATGAATCCTACTTGATCATGGTGTACAATTTTTTTGATATGTTTTTGTATCCGATTCGCCAGAATTTTATTGAGGATTTTTGCATCTAGGTTCATTAGAGATATTGGTCTGTAGTTTTCTTTCTTTGAAGTGTCTTTTTCTGGTTTAGGTATCAGGGTGATGTTGGCCTCATAGAATGAATTTGGAAGTTCTCCCTCCTTTTCTATTTCCTGAAGTAGCTTGAAAAGTATTGGTATTAGTTCTTCTTTAAAGGTTTTGTAAAATTCTGCTGTATACCCATCCGGTCCTGGGCTTTTCTTAGTTGGTAGTCTTTTTATGGTTTCTTCTATTTCCTCAATTGATATTGGTCTGTTTAGGTTTTCTATATCCTCCTGACTCAATCTGGGCAGATCATATGACTTAAGAAATTTATCTATGCCTTCACTATCTTCTAATTTATTGGAGTATAAGGATTCAAAATAGTTTTTGATTATCTTCTGTATTTCTGAAGTGTCTGTTGTGATATTGCCTTTTTCATCCCGTATGCTAGTAATTTGAGTTCTCTCTCTTCTTCTCTTCGCTAGCATCGCTAAGGGTCTGTCGATTTTGTTTATTTTTTCAAAGAACCAACTTTTAGTTTTGTCAATTTTTTCAATTGTTTCTTTTGTTTCGATTTCATTAATTTCAGCTATGATTTTAATTATTTCTTGTCTTCTACTTCTTTTGCTGTTGTTTTGCTCTTCTTTTTCAAGGATTTTGAGATGAAGTATGAGATCATTGATTTGTTGGTTTTTTCTTTTTTTAAGGAATGAACTCCAAGCAATGAATTTTCCTCTTAGAACTGCTTTCAATGTGTCCCATAGATTCCGATATGTTGTGTCTGTGTTTAAATTTATCTCTAAGAATTTTTTAATTTCCTCCTTGATGTCTTCTATAACCCATTGATCATTCAGTAACCTATTGTTCATTCTCCAAGTGATGTATGCTTTTTCCTTCCTTCTTTTATCGTTGATTTTCAGTTTCATTCCATTATGATCAGATAAGATGCATGGTATTATCTCTACTCCTTTATATTGTCTAAGAGTTGCCCTGTGACATAATATATGATCTATTTTTGAGAAGGATCCATGTGCTGCTGAGAAAAAAGTGTAACTGCTTGATGTTGGGTGGTATACCCTATATATGTCAATTAGGTCTAGGTTATTAATAGTGTTATTGAGTTCTATAGTTTCCTTATTCAACTTTTGTTTGGAAGATCTGTCCAGTGGTGAGAGAGGTGTGTTGAAGTCTCCCATGAGTATGGTATGGTGGTCTATTAGACTCTTGAACTTGAGAAGAGTTTGTTTGACGAACATAGCTGCACCATTGTTTGGTGCATAAATATTTATGATTGTTATGTCTTGTTGGTGTATGGTTCCCTTAAGCAGTATGTACTGTCCCTCTTTATCCCTTTTGATTAACTTTGGCTTGAAATCTATTTTATTTGATATGAGTATGGACACTCCTGCTTGTTTCCGAAGTCCATATGAGTGATATGATATTTCCCAACCTTTCACCTTCAGCCTATGTATGTCTTTTCCTATCAAATGCGTCTCCTGTAGGCAGCATATTGTTGGGTCTTGTTTTGTGATCCATTCTACTAGCCTGTGTCTCTTAATTGGTGAGTTTAAGCCATTAACATTTAGGGTTCTTATTGAGATATGGGTTGTTCTTCCAGCCATATTTGTTTATTTCTGTTACTAAACATGGTTTGTTTTCCTCTTTGATTATTTTCCCCCCCTTTACTGTCCTACCTCCCACTGTTGGTTTTCATTGTTATTTTCCATTTCCTCTTCCTGTAATGCTTTGGCGAGGATGTTTTGAAGAGATGGTTTTCTAGCTGCAAATTCTTTAAACTTTTGTTTATCGTGGAAGGTTTTAATTTCATCTTCCATCCTGAAGCTTAATTTTGCTGGATACACAATTCTTGGTTGGAACCCATTTTCTTTCAGTGTTTGAAATATGTTATTCCAGGATCTTCTAGCTTTCAGAGTCTGTGTTGAAAGATCAGCTGTTATCCTGATTGGCTTACCCCTAAATGTAATCTGCTTCCTTTCTCTTGTAGCTTTTAAAATTCTCTCCTTATTCTGTATGTTGGGCATCTTCATTATAATGTGTCTAGGTGTGGATCTCTTATGATTTTGCACATTCGGCGTCCTGTAGGCTTCTAGGATTTGGGATTCTGTCTCATTCTTCAAGTCTGGGAAGTTTTCTCATATTATTTCATTGAATAGACTGCTCATTCCTTTGGTTTGGAGCTCTGTACCTTCCTGTATCCCAATGACTCTTAAGTTTGGTCTCTTAATGTTATCCCATATTTCTTGGATGTTCTGCTCATGGTTTCTTAACAGTCTTGCTGAGCTGTCTATGTTCTTTTCCAGTTGAAATACTTTGTCTTCATTGTCTGATGTTCTATCTTCTAAGTGTTCTACTCTGCTGGTAGTATTCTCCATTGAGTTTTTAAGTTGGTTTATTGCTTCCTGCATTTCTAGGATTTCTGTTTGTTTGTTTTTTATAACCTCTATCTCCCTGTATAGTTGATCCTTTGCTTCCTGGATTTGTTTGTGTAATTCGTTGTCGAAGTGATCTTTCATTGTCTGATTTTGCTGTCTAATGTCTTCCTTGATACTCCAGATCATCTGAAGCATGTATATCCTGAATTCTTTATCTGACATTCCATCTGCTGCAGCTGTTACCTCTTCTAAAGTTGCGTTGACCTGCATTGCTTGTGGTCCTTTCTTTCCTTGTCTTTTCATACTGCTTGCGTATCTTTCCTGCAGGTGCGGGCAGCGGCTCTGCTCTCTCCTTATTCCAATTGGGGTGTCGTGGCTACCACGCCGGCTGGTCACTGGGCCTGTTCTGGGCCCTGGCGGCGGCTCTGTTCTGCCCCTACTCCAATTGGGGTGACGAGTGTACCACGCCGGCAGGCCACCGGGCCTGATCCGCCGGTCGGTTGCAGGTTTGCCTACCCTGCAGGCACGGGCGGTGGCTCTACTCTGCCCCTACTCCAAATGGGGTGACGTGTCTGTCGTACCGGCAGGCCACTGGGCCTGTCCCGCTGGTCGGTCGCAGATCTGCCCACCTTTTGGGCATGGGTGGAGGCTCTGCTCTGCCCCTACTCCAATTGGGGTTTCGTGACTACCCCGCCTGCAGGACGCTGGGCCTGTTCCTGGCACAGGCGGCGACTCTGCTCTGCCCCTACTCCAATTAGGGTGGTGTGTGTACCACGCCGGCAGGCTCCTGGGCCTGATCCGCCGGTCTGTTGCAGGTCTGCCTACCTTGGAGGCGCGGGCGGCGGATCTGCCCTGCCCCTCCTACCACGCCTGCGGACCCCTGGGCCTGATCTGCAGGTTGGTCACAGATCTGCTCACCCTGCGGGCATGGGTGGCGGTTCCGCTCCGCCCCCACTCCAATTGGGGTCACGTGACCAGCACACTGGCAGGGCCTGATCCGGGCATGGGAGAAAGATCTGCTCTGCCCCTACTCCAGTTGGGGTGACGTGTGTACCACACTGGCAGGCCACTGGGCCTGACCCGCCAGGCTGTCACAGGTCTGTTTACCTTGCAAGCCCGAACGGCGGCTCTGCCCTGCCCCTCCTACCACGCCCATGTTCCACTGGGTCGCGGGTCTGCCCACCTTGCGGGTGCGGGTGGCGGCTCCGCTCCGCCCCCTCTCCAATTGGGGTCACGCGGTCACCACGCTGGCGAGCCGCTGGGCCTGCTCCGGGCGCTGGCGGCGGCCCGGCTCCTCCCCTCTGGCTCGACGACAAATTGAGGAGACTCGGGTGTCTGTGCCTCACCCCCCCTACCAGGAGACCAACTCTGAGTCACCCCTCTTTATCATAGAAGATATTCGGCATTTGTTTTTTTGGGATTGGCTAACTTCACTTAGCATAATCTTATCTAATGCCATCCATTTCCCTGCAAATGCCATGATCTTATTCTTTTTTATTGCCGAGTAATATTCTATTATGTATAAATGCCACATTTTTTTTTAAATCCATTAATCACTGAAGGACATGTAGGTTGGCTCCACAGTTTAACTGTTGTAAATTGTGCTGCTGTAAACATTGATGTGGCTGTGTCCCTGTAATATGCTGTTTTTAGGTCTTTTGTATAGTCCGAGAAGAGGAATAGGGGTCAAATGGGGTTCCATTTCCAGTTTTCGAAGGAATCTCCATACTGCTTTCCAAATTGGCTGCACCAATTCGCAGTCCCACCAGCAGGGTACGAGTGTACCTTTTTCCTCCTGCATCCTCGTCAGCACTTGTTGTTTGTCTTCATAATGGTGCCACTCTTACTGGAGTGAGATGGTATTTTAGAGTAGTTTTAATTTGCATTGCTCTGATTGCTAGAGATGATGAGCATTTTTTTGTATATTTGTTGTGCCTCACCCCCCCTACCAGGAGACCAACTGTTTATGTCGCCGCTGGTATTGATGAAGTTCTCTCCTCCGCCGCTTTCTGATGACATCAGATCTCTGCCATGTTGGTATCCTATGCGAATGGCAGCATTTCGTTCCCCTTGCCAGGCAACCCAAGCAACGGGTGAGTCCTGACCGGCCCTCAGCAGGACCTGGACCGAGAAGCAGTTTCCGCGGGCTCCTAGCCCCGGGCCAGGGAAGTTCCGGGAGCCGGAACTCGGCCGCTCCGTGCTCGGTGTAAGCTCCTATAAGAGTAGGCTCCAAGATGCAGTCCCCGCGGGCTCAGTTCCGGGAGCCGGAATTCGGCCGCTTAGTGCTTGGTGTATGCTCTGATAGGAGCAGGGTCCAAGAAGCAGCTTCCGCAGGCTCCGCAGCCCTGGGCCAGGGCGGTTCCGGGCCGGTTCCAGGAGCCGGAACTGGGCCGCCCCACGCTCGGTGTTCGCTCCGATGAGATCAGGTTCTAAGAAGCCCCCAGGCACTGAACCCTAGCAATCTGTCTGCAAGCCGCAGGCGAATGGCAGCCTGAAATTACCTGTTCTATGGCTGAATGAGCTGCGGTCAGTCGAAAACAGGGATGGTGACGTCAGCTTTCCAACATGGTGGCTGCTGGCCTCCTCTGTGGTCTGACCGGTGTGGAGAACCGAGATGGACCGCTTCCTTCCCCCGTCTCGAACCCAGAATTCAGCCCTGAGTACGGTGCTTGCACAGCTGGCAGAAACTGCAGCACTGTATCCCTGCGTCACTATCTCCTCGTTTCCCAGCGCGCGCTGCAGACTCTAGCCGCAGGGCGATTTGCTGAATAAGCAGTGTTACCCTCTGTGCGACAAACCTCTCTCGTTTGAGTCCCCGTAGCCGATCCTCGTGCGATGGAAATCCTTCCTCCAGGTTCCGGAGCACCCCACTATTGCTGGAAATTCCTAACAAGATATCCTTTAGCTGTCCTGACTTGTCATACTCCCACACAGTGAAGCAGCACACGGGGGCAATGCACTCCCCTCGCCGCCATCTTCCTCGATAACAAAAAAATTTTTAAAAAGACCATGTCAAGCGGGTACAGTGGCACATACCTATAATCCCAGTAGCTCAGGAGGCTGAGACGGGAGGATCACAAGTTCAAAGCCAGCCTCAGCAACTGCAAAGCTGCTAAGCAACTCAGTGAGACCCTGTCTCTAAATAAAATACAAAATAGGGCTAGGGATATATGTGGCTCAGTGGTCAAGTGCCCCTGAGTTCAATCCCTGTTTCTCCCTCAACACCCCTAAAAAAGATCATGTCAATGCCAGGCACAGTGGCGCACACTTGTAATCCCAATGACTGTGGAGGTTGAAGCAGGAGGATCACAAGTTCAGGGATAGCTTTAGTAATTTAGCAAGATTCTGTCTCAGAATAAAAAGTAAAAAGGGCCAGGGCTGTGGCTCAGTGATACAGTGCTTGCCTAGCACACATGAGGCATGGGTTCGATCCCCAGCACCACATTAAAAAAATAAGTAAACAAAAATAAAGATATTGTGTACAACTAAAAAATAAATATAAAAAAATATAAAGGTATTGTGTCCATCTACAACTAAAAAAAATTTTTAATGGGGGGGCTGGGCTGGGGATATAGCTCAGTTGGTAGAGTGCTTGTCTCCCACACATAGGGCCCTGAGTTCAATCCCCAGCACCCCAAAACGGGGGGGGGGGGAGTTGGTATGTAGCTCAGTGGTAGAGCACTCCTGGGTTCAAGCCCCAGTACTGCAAGGGGAGGAAAAAAAAAGACAATATTAACAAAGTGGAAACACAAACCACAGAATGGGAGAAAACATTTGCAAATCGTGTATCTGATAATGGATTACTATTCTGATACTTCAAGAACTCCTGCAACTCCAAAACAAAAATAACAAACAACACAGATTAAAAATAGGCAAAAGATTTGAATAGGCTTTTCCCTAAAGAAGAGACACAAATGGTCAATAAGCACACGAAAAGATGTTCAGCATCACTAACCATTTGGCGATGCAAATTGAAACCACAATGAGCTGCCACTTCATACCCATTAGGAATGTTATCATAAAAACATAAAATAAGAAGGGTTATCAAGGATATGTATAAACTGAACCCTTGAGTATTACTGGTGAGCATGTAAAATTGTGCAACCAATGTAGGAAAAGGTGTAGTGAGTCCTTAAAAGATTAAGAATTACCATAGAATTATCATACTTTCCAGAAATTCTACTTCTGAGTACACACCCAAAAGAAAAAAAAGTCAGGGACTCAAACAGATATTTGTACACCCATATTTGTAGCATTATTTGCAATGGTCAAAATGCGAAAGTGGGTTGGGTTGTAGCTTAGCGGTAGAGTGCTTGCCTAGCATGTGTGAGGCCCTGGGTTTGAACCTCAGCACCATATAAAAATAAATAAATAATTTTGGGCTAGGGATATAGCTCAGTTGGTAGGGCACTTACCTTGCATGCATGAGGTCCTGGGTTCAATCTCCAGTACCCCACACACACACACACAAAAAAAATGTGGAAGTAACCCAAGTGTTCACTGATAGATGAATGGATAAACAAAATGTGGTATATACATACATATAATGAAATATGACTCAACCTTATAAAGGAATAAAATTCTGACACATGCTGTTGAACATGCATGAATCCTAAGGACCTTATGCTAACTGGAATAAGCCGATAGTGGAAGGAAAGTTATCGAATGATTCCATCTATGTGGGATACCTAAGAGCAGCAGTCAAATCTATAGAGACAAAAAGTAGAATAATAGTATCAGGGCTGAGGGTGGGGAATGAGAACTCAGTATAGTAGGTTAGTGAGTGTAAGGTTTCAGTTGGGGAAGATGAAACAGTTCTGGATATAGGTAGTAGTGATCGTTGCATAAAAATATGCTTTATCTCTTATTATTTATTTATTTATTTATTTGGTACCAGGGATTGAACCCAGGGGCACTTAACCATTGAGCCACATCCCCAGCCATTTTTTATATTTTATTAGAGAAAGAGTCTCACTGAGTTGCTTAAGGCCTCACTAAGTTGCTAAGGCTGACTCTGAACTTGCGATCCTCCTGCCTCAGCCTCCTGGGTGGCTGGTATCACAGGCATGCACCACCACACCTGGCTTCCTTTTTATTTTTGATAAGGAAAATGTGAAATACACACACACACACACACACACAATGGAGTTCTACTCAGCCATAAAAAGAATGAAATTATAGCATTTGCTGATAAATAAATGGAACTGGAGAACATTATGCTAAGTGATAAAAGCCAGACTCAGAAAGTCAAGGGTTAAATGTTTTCTCTCACATGAGGAAGCTAGAAAGAAAAAAGGAATTTAAAAAGGCATCTCATAAAGATAGAAGGGAGATCAGTATAGTAGAACCAGGGTTCAAGGGGGAAGAAGGAGGGGAGGGAAGAGGCAGTATTAGGATTGAAATAGATAAAACTATATTATCTGCATTTATGAATATATTTCAATAAACTCCACTATTATGTATAACTATAATGCACTAAAAAATGTGACTATACTTAATGCCTGAGGAACCATGCACTTAAAATAGTTAAAATGGCTGGGGACAGTGGCACACACCAATAAAATATAAAAAGGGCTGGGGATGTGGCTCAGCAGTAAGTGCCCCTAGGTTCAATACCTGGTACAAAAAAAAAAAAAGAGTTACAATGGAGCTAGGGGTCTAGCTTAGCTCTAGAGCAGGTACTTAGCATATGAGAAGCCTAGGGTTCAATCCCTAAAACCAAGAAAGAAAGAGAATAGAGTGGTAATTTTTATGTTGTGTATATTTGACAACAATATAAAATATTGACTTAAAATGCAAATGCATGAACATGCTGTCAAACACATTCACCACCCACAAAACAGCACTCCCAGGGAAAAACACAAGCTTACCAAAAGAATTATTTTAATCACATGAGCAATCATCAATAGGGAGAGGAGCCAAGCAGATTTTCTCTTGGTACTACTTGGTTCTCACTGGCACTAGTCAGGAGCCCCCTGACATCTGGGTGGGACACCAGGAGGATTTCCAGCCCGGGTAATCTGCCTGAAGCTTTTGGCTACAAGGCCACTTTGCTGCCACCATCCTGACCTGCTAGCCAAACCTAGCAGCATCCTCTACTTTCTGGATTTCTCACGGTGTGTGCAGTAAGTTTCATATTCCTGCCATACGGTTCTGGAGTTAAGAGGGTCAGGAGGGTCAGCTGGGCCCTCACTTTGCTTGCCTGGGCAACGCTCCTCTTCCCTCTTCTTTCCCATCCTGTGTTGGTGCAGAACAACCCCATGAGGCTTTCTCCACCCATATTTCCAAATAGGCAGTGGAATCCAAGCCCACTCTACTTACAGCTTTCCCGGCAGTCTATTCACTGGGATTTCTGCGGGAAAGGTTAAAGTCACAAGACCCTACCTACTTATTCCCACTGTCTTTTCCTCTTTTTACTCAAAAAAAACCTTGAATTTTGACATTTTTTTTCTAATTAATTCCTCTTTTTTTTTAAGAGTCCTAATCCCATCCCACTTCTCCTAGTCATTGCTAGATACTTTGAGCTGATTATAGAGAAGTTCATATAAATAGAAATGCAAATAAGAGCATGTTGAGAGCTGGGGTTGTGGCTCAGCGGTAGAACACTTGCCTAGCACATGCGAGGCCCTGGGTTCGATCTTCAGCACCACATAAAAATAAATAAAGGTATTGTGTCTAGCTACGACTAAAATATATATATATTTAATTTTTTTAAAAGAGCATGTTGATATATTCTTTTAAACTAAGTGAAATAGATTGATTTGGGCAATAAGGGAATATAATTACTTGGGTAACTGAATAGCCTAGAATTCTAAGTCAGGCCTTATACACTTGCTAAAATCATGGGATCAGGACCCAGTTTCTTTATTTCTCAATTCTACTTCCTTATTGTTGGTTCTATTCTAGGCCCTTCCAAGATGACTGGCAGAAGCTGCTGGGCCCATGTGCTTCTTTGTTCACATGAAGGAAAGAAGAGCAAAGCACTTCTCTGCCCCCAATTGTTAACGTCCTGAATTCAGTCTGGGTGAACCTGTGCTTCCCTGATCCAGTCATTATGGTGACTGGGATAGTGTTTATTTGCTTAACAGAAACACTGTACCTCTGTACACTGTATTAATATTCAGTCTCTAAATCAGAAGAGGGGAGCATCAGGTTTTCCTGAAGCACATGGATCATGGGAATAAATATGAGAAACCATTACCAAGAAAAGGAGGAATGAGTGTTGGTTGGCTTCTGATATGTAGCAGATAAGATAGGATTTGACGTGCTGATCAACAAGCATTCATTGAATACAACACTAAAAAACAAAAAATACAATCAGAAATAATTTATTCCTGGCAACTCTTTCTCTTAGTCTATACCTTTCTATTGAGATCATTTTCTCTGGGAAGTTTTATTTTAAGTGACTTCCTAGCACCTGCACTTGGTGCATCCAAATTTGCTCCTGGAAGTCCACTCATATTTGATGATGAAAATACAAACATAAGGCAAGGGAGGGGTGTTGAATTATAGCCTGCTTTCCGTTACTATAACAAAATACTTGAGATGAGAAAGTTAAAAAGAGGAGAGGTTTGTTCTGACACCGTTTTAGAAGTTTCAGTTCATGGTCAATTGACCCCATTGTTTTTTGAGTCTGTGGTGAGCAGTATATCATGGTAGGAGCACAGAGTAGAGCAAAAACATTTACCTCATGGCAGCAGATAAAAGAAATGAAGAGGCAGGAGCTGAAAACCACTATCTCCTTCAAGGTCATGCCTCCAGTGACTGGTAAACCTCCCACAAGATCCCACCTCTTAAGGCTTCTATTATCTTCCAAGGGCACCAAACTGAGTACTGATCCTCTAAAATATGGACTTTGGGGAGATATTTGAGATCCAAATTATAGCAGGGGGTATCTTTCCATGAGGATAGAATCACCAGATCTAGGCTCTTTGGAAGTACTGGGGTATAAATAGCTCACTCTGGCTTCTTGCTTTTGCTCTTCTGCCCCTTCACTTCATTACCGCCCCCCTCTTTCTCTCTGTAGTGCTGGGGATCAAACCTGGGGCCTACACAGGCTCGTCCAGTACTGTACCATTGAGCTACACCCCCAGTCCCTCTTCACCCAACTAGCCTGCCACCAAATTTCCTAAATGCATTACAATTTTCTCTCTCAGTTAACCTTCAAAGAATTCTCATTGCAAAACTAAAGAGGTAATTGCTCATGCTGGTTATTTAATATTATATGCAATAATAATCAATGTGATAAAAATTAGAGTGAACTCCGCTGCAGCCATAAGGTAGTTTATGAACCACTTTAATGATCTTTAAGAGATAGAGACAGGCAGACTGGCAGTCTGCCCACACAGCAAGTGGTGTTGGGCACAGGCTCCTGACTAAGGATGAAAAGCCTAAGTTCTATTGTTAGCTCTGCTGCTAGGTCACTGTGTGACCTTGAACAAACCAATTAACCTCCCCTGGAACTACCAGTTCCTCAACTTTAAAGCAGCACATTTAAACTTGATGTTCTCTAAGCTCTTCTCACTTCCAGTATTCTAAGATTTTCTAAGGAATTGATTTTGTCTTTAACAATTCACGAATGAAAAGTTATCAGTAAAGAGTTTTTATTTTTTCTAGAACAAGAAAGTTTGCCAGGAGATACTCCTTCAGGCGATATGAGGTTAAAGAAGAGATGTAAGTACACACAGGTAAGGGGCTACAGAGTGATCTGGATCTTTAAGGGGACAAGATCCTGATGGATCCTGTTCAAGGAAAAAAATTCAATAAATACTCATCAAAGCATGATAAGGAATACTTTATTAAAGCATGAGAGCGAATACTTCATTCAGGATCATTGTGATTGGTAACAAGCCATGAGATTTTTTTGGGGGGGGAGTGGATACTGGGGATTGAATTCCAGGGCACTCTACCACTGAGCCACATCCCCAGCCCTATTTTGTATTTTATTTCGAGACAGGGTCTCACTGAATTGCTTAGTGCCTCGCTTTTGCTGAGGCTGGTTTTGAACTCAAGATTCTCCTGCCTCAGCCTCCCCAGTCATTGGGATTACAGGCGTGTGTTACCACGCCAGGCAAGCAATGAGATTTTGCAATGATGGAGAGAGATTGGGCTCAACTCCAAATGCAGCATGAGCAAGTGGGAATTTACAGCCAGGGACCCAGGATGGGGGTCATTGGATGGAAAATTACTCGAAGGAAACATCAAGGGCAAGGGGGAGTCTGTCAAAATGTCAAAACCAACCTAACAGGATTCTTGCTGCAAACAGGCCAGTCATCAGACTTTACATAGGAGATGATCGAGAATGAGGAGCCCAATTAGATATTGAGGGAGATCAGATATCAAGGCTGGGGGTTCTTGCTAGACTGACTTAGCAGGGTTCCTTGCTAAAATTGAATTTTACAAGAGTACACAAATGGGCCTAGGGGAAGGTTCAGGAACCTGACCAAAGTTGGGCAACAACTAGCCATGGGATTACAGAGTCTCTAGTGAATCTCCAATAGGAGATAGAGTCTCGAGAAGCAGCATGGATTGAACTTCAGGAGCCTTCATCCTTTTGGGGCTGGGGAAAGGATGAATTTTCTAGGTTCACTGGATTCTCTTCTTCAGAAGATTTTCAGAGACCCAGGACTTTCTAGAGACCTTTTCTATAGAAGGTCCCAACTAGAGAGGAGCATCCTAGGATTTGCCCAGCTTACCTAAATTGAGACACACCTATAATCCCAGCTAGGCAGGAAGATCAGAAGTTAAAAGCCAGTCTGTGCAATTTAGCAAGACTCTGTTTTAAAAAAAAAAAAATTTTTTTTTTTTTAAAGAGCTAGGATATAGTTTAGTGGTAGAACAGTCTGGGTATAGTCCCCAGGACTGCAAAAGAAGGGAGGGAGGGAGGGAGAGAGAGAGAGAGAGAGAGAGAGAGAGAGAGAGAGAGAAGCATGAATTAACCTTTGCTTTCTCTCAAAATCTCACTTAAACTGAATATGGTGGTACATATCTATAATCTCAGGGACTAGAGAGGCTGAGGCAAGAGGATTGCAAATTCAAAGTCAGCCTGGGCAATTTAGTGAGACTCTTTCTCAAAATAAAAAATATAAAAAGGATTGGGGATGCAATTCAGTGGTAGAGTGCACTAGATTCAATCCCCCAGTACTGGGGGCAGGGGGAGAAAGAAAAGAAAAGGAAACCTCATTTAAAATAACCAAGAAAGGCCAGACACAGTAGTATACACCTGTAATCCCAGAGACTCAGGAGGCTGAGGTAGGAGGATTGCAAGTTTGAGGCCTGCCCAGGAACTGAGGCCCTGTCTCAAAAAAATCGAAAGGGCTGGAGATGTGGCTCAGTGGTAATGTGTCCCTGGGTTCAATCCCCAGTGCCCCAAACAAAACCACCAAGAAGGAATTTAAAAAACAGTGGCACACACCTGTAATCCCAGTGGCTAGGGAGTCGGAGACAGGAGGATCACAAGTTCAAAGCCAGCCTCAGCAATTTAGCAAGGCGCTAAGCAACTCAGTGAGACCCTGTCTCTAATAAAATACAAAAAAGAGCTAGGAATGTGGCTCAGTGGTCAAGTGCTCCTGAGTTCAATCCCTGGGACCCCTGCCACCCCCTGCTCCCCCCCCAAAAAAAACCCAAAACACATGAATCCATAGGAATTGAGAAAAGGCAGAAATAACTAAACATTGGAAGCTTTTTTTGCCTGAGCAAGTGCTAAACTGGCTTAGTAGACTGGTTAAGCAGATTAGTAAAGTAATCCTAAATCACTGATGATGAAAGGTAACAAGCAACCTGATTTCCACCACAAAACCCAAAGTGCTCAGAAATTGGCAGCACCAGACACAGGGGTGGGGTGGCACAAAGGGTACAGGTAAAAGGGAATCAAAGCTCTTTTAGGAAGCTGGCAGATGCCCAGATGCCTCTCCCCAGTTTGTGAAGCAAGGAAAGTGCTCTTCCCCACCTCAGTAGAAGACAGAAGGCCTGACTGTTCTTGGAGAAGTGTTCATGGAGAAGAAAGGTTTCTGTATCTCCGCACTCGGAGACCACACGCACAACTCAGGACAGGGAGATGCAGGTGGAATCCTAGAATCTGAGGACAAAGAGAACATCTTCAAGTTTCTAGAACTAAAACAAGGGTGTGACATGAACACTTGCATGCTGAATGTTGAAACCATCAGCCCCCTTCTTCCTCTCAACTCCCAGAACACTAACAGACAGGCCTGATTATCCAGAAGACTAGAAAATTCTTCTCTGAGCATTCTGACAAGTCCAAAAGAAAGCTTTAAAATTCTAACATAGTAACTTTCCAACTGTTTCATTCTGTTAGACCCATGTACAGAGAAGTTCCAACTTATCCTCTTGAAACATCTAATCAGTTTTTTATGCCCAGTCCTTAAGTGGAAGAAGAGGCCAGAGATCACCATCCATCTGAGGAAAGCCTTAGAGAGACCAAATGAAATAAATAGATGATGCCAACTTTGAGACAATAGACTGTCCAGGGAGAAGAAAATAGTTTTTAAAATCACCAAATTCCTCAGAGAGATGGATATTACATCAATGAAAGAGAAAAATGGCATGTTTATATAAGATGGAATATTTAAAGAACACAAAAGGAGCCTTGAAAATTAAAAACAGTAAAAATTAAAATAAACAGTAAAAAGGTGGAGAGAGGGCTGGGGTTGTAGCTCAGTGGCAGAGCACTTGTCTGGCATGTGTAAGGCACTGGGTTTGATTCTCAGCACCACATACAAATAAATAAGGATATTGTGTGTCCATTCTCCAACTAAAAAAAAATATTTTACAAAAAAGGTGGAGGGCCTCGGCTGTGGCTCAGTGATAGAGCACTCGCTTAGCGTGGGAGAGGCATTGGGTTTGATCCTCAGCACCACATAAAGATAAATAAATAAAGATATCATGTCCATCTATAACTGAAAAATATTTTTTAAAAAAGTGGAGAGAGAGCTCTGTCTCTCATTAACTAAATAACAAAAAGGAATGTAGGACAGAAAAGGTAAGAATATTAGATGACCTGATCAAAAGCTCAGTACTCAAATAAAGAGTCCAGAAAAAAAAGGAACAAAGAAAATAGAGGGGAGGAAATATTCCTCAGAATAATTCAGGACCATATCTCAGAAGTTGCATATTGAAAGGGCCAGTAAAGTAACCAGCATAGTACTCTAAGTTAGGCCCATACCAAGGCATATTTTAGTGAATTTTAGAATCCGGAAGACAAACAGAACATCTTCAAGCTTCTAGAAAGAAACCAAAATTAAAAAGAAAAAAAGATCAGGAATCAGAATTCTTAGGGCTTTTTGTCAAGCCCCACCCAGAGCTTCCAATAAAATTTATTTTGTGCTCTTTACTTTTTTTTTTTTTTAATTGCTGTACTGGAAATTGGATCCAGGGTCTCATGCACTGTAGATAAGTGGTAAGTGCTAAACCGCTGAACTACATCCTTAGCCTAAGTGTTCCATTTTTTTACCCCAGGGCCTTTTGCATACCAGGTAAGGGTTTTGCCACTGAGCTACACCCCCAACCCTTTTAATGTTTTATTTTGAGACAGATCTTGCTAAATTTTTCAGGGCCTTGCTAAATTACTGAAGCTAGCCTCGAACTTGCAATCCTTCTTCCCCATCCTTCCTAGTCCCTGGGATTACTGGCAGTTTCCTTCCACCACATCCAGCTCCTAGTGTCTATGCTGAAGTATGAGTCAAAGATACAGCCAAAGAAAATTTGGAAAGATGACTGTGAAAGATTGAACAGTCTAAAAGCTGAAAATTCTCTCCCTCCCCCAATACTCCCTGATGGGCTAGTGGAATGGATGAGCCAGAACAAGGAGCTACTGCTCACTCATCCCACACTCCTCCGTTTGACCCCAGCTCCAACACCCAATTTGTTCCTATCCCCATCCCAATCATATCCCTCTCCATTCCTCTCTTTCTCTCTCTCTCTCTCTCTCTCTCTCTCTCTCTCACACACACACACACACACACACACACACATAATTTGAGGGCATGCATCACGCTGCTTTTCTTGAGAGCAAACATTGTTAATTATGTCCCAGCCCAGGAAATAGGCAAAGATCCCAAGGGCTCAGGCCTTGCCAGTAGGGAGCTGCACTTCTTTCTGGACAAAGAGTCAGACCAGATTTAGTGACAAATTCTAAATTGGTATGAGACTTTCCCATTTCCTTGAAGCATAATGCTCCATTGATTGCAAGCTGAGTCATATATTGAGCCTGCTTCTCACACTGTCAGCGGGAAGTGTAATTCCTGAATGACTCCCAGCAGACATTTATAGATTTTTCAGTCTGTTGAGTTATAAAAGATAACCAAAGTCTTTTTTTTTTCTTCTTGAAGTCCTTTAAATAAATCTTGATCTCAACTGCTAAGTCATTGAACATAATTACATACAACACACTGAGAATGATCTGCATAAAAACAAGAATTGAGGTAATGAGGATTAAAAAAAAAAAATCCAAGCCAATGTGCGAAGGAACAAAGACCAGAGGGCTAAAGACTGGAGTTCCACTTTCCATTGGCTCCTGTTTAAGAGGTAAAAGAAAGAAAAATAACTGTACAAGGAGATAGGTCAAAAAAGAGAATGAGAAGAGGTTAAGGCACCAGGATAGGAATCAAAGAAAGAGAATACTTCAAGAAAGGTGGCATGGGCTGGGGATGTGGCTCAAGTGCTAGCACGCTCGCCTGGCATGCGTGCGGCCCAGGTTTGATCCTCAGCACCACATACAAACAAAGATGCTGTGTCTGCCGATAACTAAAACATAAATACTAAAATTCTCTCTCTCTTTAAAAAAACAAAAGAAAGGTGGCAGGCTGAATATAGTGCCCAGTCCATCTAGTCTCAGGTCTTAAAGGCAGGACTTCTGACTCCAACTATCTGAGGACCTTTGGCTGCTGGATCCCACTCTGCCTCAGCAGTGTTAAGCCAAAAGTGCTTGGGAATTAGTGCTTCCTGACATTCACCCTGAAATAGGAGCCCCTAACCAAGGACTGGCCAGAGTTGGTGTATAAATACCTCACATTCCTCACCTCTTAGCATAGCTATGAGCTCATTATGTACACTGACTCCTGAGTTCCCCAGAAGAACTAAGCTTCAGTTACTAACAGTGGTAACTGACATTGAGGGAGATACAGAAGAGCTTAGGCAGCCAGGGCAAAATATGGAGTGAAGAGGTCAAGGGCTGAGCCAGAACAAAGGAGCATGGAGCAGGTCTTCTAATGAGGTCAAATTCCTGGTTGACAAAAGTGCTTGTGGACATGAGCAGGTGACCCAATCAGACAGACACTTCCATATTCCTAAGCTCCTAAGTGAGGGATCCAATAGAAAAACTAAAACAGACGCTTGGACCCTGGGGCACCAATCAATAATAGTGAGGAACATGTGGACAGGGAGGGGATAAGGAAAGGTGGAAATTTCAGAGACCATAAAAAGAAGAGGCCAAAAAGTGACCTACCAGATTCCCAGCTCTGGGGCCCTTTCTTTTCTGGGAAGTCTGTCTTTGTTGCTTTTGCAATAAACCTGCTGCTTGCTTGCTATCTCTGTGTTCCTGTTCTTCAATTCTTTGCTGGATGGAGACAACAAACCCAGCACCCCTAGACAGTAACAACTTGACAAAACACCATTTATTGCCTTCTTTCCTTTTTCTTTCTTATTCCCCTATTCCCCTTGTAGCATCCCAAAAAGACTGGGTTAAGGAAAAATCCCTAATAAAATAGCCTAAAGAGCTTTGAGAAATCAAGATGAGTAGAGTAGAAAAGACAGAAGTCAAACTGCTAGATTCTGAGAGTTGTAAATGAGGACTTGGATACAGAAATGGAAAACAGCCCTTTCAAAAGTTTGGCACTTAGAGGAAGGAAAAAAAAAAAGATAGTGACTCCATTGGAATCTTTTCCTGGGGTCAGACCCTGTGAATCAGGGTAGGTAGGGGAAAGACATTCCTGGTATTTTTCATCTGTTAACGGTAACCACCAGGTAAAGGTCCTAAAGTTAAGAAGTGAAGCTGAATGAGAATTATGATAAAGAGAAAGCTCAAGATTCAGAAGGAGTTTTCCCAAAACAAACCTTTCAAGGTTAAGGCAAGGACGACATGGCTAGATACAAGAAAGGGATTTCCTTAGAAACTTTCTTAGAAACTTTTTGTTTGGAAAGGCTTCTTTTGGACCTCAGTAGCAGAACATTCCTATCCTGGCTCCCACACAAGGTAACAATTACATCTCCTAACTTGACGCATGTGTAGCTCTAGAGGCACAGGAAGACTTTCCAATGGATTAGAAAGTAAGAGGATTCTAATATAACTACTTTCAGATCCTTAATTTTCTTAAATTTTTAAAACAAATTATCAATATGGGTTCATGTCCTGCAGGATGTCCTTTCCTCTCCTACCATCTTACAGTTATCCTTGCAAAAGAGAAGCACATACCTCACTCATCCTGAATCTCACTCTGCACCAAAAAGGTGTGTGTGTGTGTGTTTGTGTGTGTGTTGATATTTTGGTGTTGAGAAAATGACTCACTTGAATACAATTTTTTTTTGTAAGCAAGATGTTTTCCACTCTTTAATTGCAACAAAATTGGAGATGAATCTAAACAAATTATCAGCTGAGAGCTCAACAAAATAATTTTCAAGCTGGGTGCAGTGGCGCACACCTGTAATCCCACAGACAGGGGAGGCTGAGGAGCATTGCAAGTTCCAGGCCAGCCTCAGCAACTTAGTGAGCCCCTAAGCAAGTCAGTGAGAACTTAGCTCAAAAAAGAATATAAAAAGGGCTGGGGATGTGGCTCAGTGGTTAAGTGCCCCTGAGTTTTTTAAAAAAAGCAAAACAAAACAAAACAAGTTGTCAATAATATGTCATAGGACTTTCTAGCATATAACTTAAGAGGTATTCGAACCTGAGTGACATTTGTTTATGGTAAAATGTCTACTATTCTTATTATTTTATTTATATAAGTATATATCAGGATTCATATGTATATAAACAAACAAAAAAAAAGAATATGATTGATGCTGGATTGGGTTTCATTCCAGCAATAAAACCAGCTGAGTATGGTGGCACACACCTATAATCCCTGCTGCTCAGGATCCTGAGGTAGGAGAATCCCAAGTTCAAGGCCAGGCTGAGCAATTTAGCAGAATCCTGTCTCAAAATTAAAACATCAAAATTAGAAAAGGCCAGCTGGGGATGTAGCTCCGTGGTAGAGTATCCCAGTTTCCATCCCTAGTATAGAAAAAAAAAATTCATCCATACATTTGTGAACCAATTAAAAATTTTTTTTTAGTTGTAGATGGACATAATACCTTTATTTTATTTGTTTTTATTTTTATGTGGTGCCAGGGATTGAACCCAATGCCTCATGCATGCTAGGCAAGCGTTCTACTACTGAGCCACAATGCCAGCCCCCAATTTTTTTTAAATATTTTTTTTTAGTTGTTGATGGACCTTTATTTAATTTATTTATATGTGGTGCTGAGAATCGAACCCAGTGCCTCACACATGCTAGGCAAGGGCTCTACCACTGAGCTACAACCCCAGCTCTATGAACCAATTTTTAAAAATAAACTTCCACCTTACTAATAAACTTATTTCCAATAAATTTTCATTTTTATGTTTGATGTTATTTATCAAAGTTTGTGATATATTTATGTTGTTTTGGTCAAATGTGCACATACATTAATTTTCATGGTAGCTCAATCAAAAAAATGTTTAAATAGTTGAAGTCTAATGGTCATAGCTAATGTTTTAAAATTGCATTTTAATTTTATAACATACCTTTTTTTTGTAAAGAACTATGGTAATGTGATCAATGAAAACTTTCAAGCATAAATAAATTCTGTGGAGGAAATGGAATAGCTCTTTAAGTTCAAGGGGTTAAAAAAACAATATAAAATTTTGGGTGAAAAGAAAAGGTTCATGTATTTTAAGATGGACATCGATTGGTGAGTATATTGAATTGTTATGGTATTTAGATTTTACAGAATTCATTTGAAAAGAATAATATAACAATTTATCTTAAAATGATTATATGTAGGGGCTGGGGTTGTGGCTCAACAATAGAGCAATCGCCTAGCACTTGTGCGCTGAGTTCGATCCTCAGCATCACATAAAAATAAATAAATAAAATAAAGGTATTGTGTCCAACTACAACTAAAAAAAAATATTTTTAAAAAATGATAATATGTAGCCGGGCATGGTGGTACATGCCTATAATCCCAGTGACTTGGGAGACTGAAGCAGAGAATTACAAATTCAAGGCCACTCTCAGCAATTTATCAGGACCCTAAGCAACCTATTGAGACCCTGTCTCAAAATAAAACAGAAAAAGGGCTGGGGATGTAGCTTAGTGGTAAAGCTTCCTTGGATTCCAAACCTAGTACCAAAAAGATAGATAGATAGATAGATAGATAGATAGATAGATAGATAGATAGATAGATCAATAGATAATAGAGATAGATGTATATAAAAATATCAGAAACTATATCCTTTATCATGATTAAAATTATGAGAAAATTTTTAAATGTCAAGTTAAAATATGCAAGGGATACAGAGTTTTTAAATTATTTTAGGGAATAGGTAAGTAAAAATATATGAAGAGCACCAAGTTAATGTTCTGCAAGGAAAATTCATTTTTGTTTTGCTTTGTTTTGTTTTTAAATTAACCAAGGCTCCAAAGGACCACACTCACCAAAAATCTCCTAGTACTGATAACTGCTCTTTAGCTCTGAGGATAAAACTTCTTGGCATGAACCAGGCTCATAAAGCTCTTTGCCCATTCAAACTCCATCGGCCTCATATCAGTGCAGCCTTCTCCCTCCTCCCTCATTTCCGGCTCTGCCTCCTGCCTCAACTCCAATCTAAAGCAGGCAGGATTCTTGCAGCTCCCTCAAACCACCACAGTATGTCACATCTTTGGGTCTTTGCTTAGCATGACCTTTACCCCTCCCTACTCTCCAGGAGTTCCCCCTCTCCACCCAGCAGGGATTTTCTCCCAGAAATTGTCACTCATAATTGACCCTGAATTTAAGGCAACATCATCCCAGTTTTCCCAGAGTGAGGAGTTTCCTTGGTCAGAGGGACTCCAAAAGGGGAGACAGTCGAAAGAATCACAATTTGGCCTGGGGAGAGTGGTCCCGGTATTAGGGTGTTAACTTGTGTCTTCTTCCTCCTGAAAGAGCTTCAGAAGGCAATCACTCTTCCATAGCCTTCCACACTCCTAGAGCACTTTCTTAAGATAATAGGATCCAAATTCTTTTAACATTTGAGTTACAGTGTTCCCAATTACCAGCTCCTATTTCAAATAGCAGTTATGTTGTGATCTTAAAAGAAACAGTCTCCCCTAATTAATTGAACTCATTATGCTTGTATATTCAATTCTGCCAATGTATGCCTTAGAGCATCACTTCAAAATAATTTGTCTATGAAGATTCAGGGCTCCTAGTCTCCTAAAAATAACTTTGAGAGATGCATTTTAAATCTTCTGTGAATATATGTATGTGTGTTTGGGGGAAGTGGGAGTTGGAAAGGTTAATTCTAAAATTACCCTAAGGAAAGTTTCTAGAATTTTCACAGGTCAGCATGTGGTCAAGAGCAGAGAAACCATAGAGACGTGTAATCTGATTAAACTCCAGTATTCTATCTGTCCAATTTGTCCAATTCAATCAAGTATTTTAAAAAGCCTGTATAGCAACTTAGTTAGGAGCACAGATTCTGGAGCTATGCAGCCTGGGTTTGAATTTTATTTCTAGAGAGCTGTGTGACCATGGGCTGGCCACTTAACTTCTCTGCTCCTAATTTCTTCATTTGTAAAATGTGGTTAATACTAGAGGCTGCCTCCTAGGCTTGTTATGAGCATTATATGAATTAACATGTGTAAAGTGCTTAGAAAGGGTCTGAGAACACAGTAAGTGACGTATATTTGTCAATCAAGTCTGTGTGAAGTACCTGCAGCATGAACCAAAAAAACAGAAACTATTGTTGTGTTTATAGGCATTCTTTCTCAGCTGGAATCTCTAAACTTCCAGAGAATAACTGGATTCAACAGAAGTTCAAGAATTATTGAACCATGAGAACAGATTTCCTAACTTTCCATAGAGAGTCCTTTGTTCAAATTGTCTAGGGCTCACTGAGAAAAGATTTTGTGCGATCAGTTTTTTTTTTGTTGTTGTTTTTTTTTAATTGCTAAGAAAAATCTGACAATGGACAAAAGAAATGTTTTAAATAAACTGTTTAAAATTAGCAAAGGTGCCATCCCTGCAGCTTTCATCCCGGGAGATTCATTTCCATCACTGCTCTGCTTGCCCAGGAAGGGAGGTTGGCAAATGCGTCACGGCACGGAGTCCAGGTCAGCAGGCAGCCTTCCTCAGCAGGGCTCCCCTTGGTACACAGGGCTGTGAAACCAATTTTGGGTTACTATGGTAACCAAGGGAGCTTCTAGAAATTTTTCTAAAGTGAAACATTCATCAGGCCATCAACAGGCATAGCCTGGGGGTAGGAGTAGGGGAGGAGAGAGACAAAAATATACTACTGTCCCTGACTCCACCAAGTCTGTTGGTAAGAAAAAGTGTAGAACATCATTGAATTATTTCTTCAATTTAAATATGTTCTTTTGTTTGTTTGTTTCACATTTTAAAGCTTCCAAGATCAGATGCCTCCATGGATGAGTCCACTTACTGTTAGAGGTTCCCCTGAAACTAACCTGTTATTAATTAATGGACCAAAAGGCGTCTTACAATCTATAACTTTTGGGAACTGAAGAAATTTGGGATACTGGTGTGCCAGGTACCATGTCAGAAGCACATACAAATGATAGCAGGGACCAAGCCACGGGAGGAGGGGGAAACACCACTCTAGCACTCAAATTCCCCAGGAAGCTTTTTACAAGCTCCTGCCTTGGTTCTGAATTGTTTGGACACAGAAAAAGATACAGGATTTCGCCAGCAGGATGCTAATCGAATTGTCTTCTCTTTTTCTATCAAGTAAACGTGGCACACCAACTGTACCTTGTGATATACGCCAGATAGAGCGACAAGTACAACAGGATTCGGTGGTGGCCAGGCTTCTGCTTATTGATGACCAACATGTTAGCATGCCCTGGACCTTCTAGCTCTATGCCCAGACAGTAGGGGACAGCCCTGATTGAGGAGGCTCTGTCTGAACTGCCAATTTTTAGCATGGCTACTCAGGGGCATAATCCCTCTAGCCAAACAAATATTGAACCCTATAATGGGGGGTCTGTACATACTATTGTACAGACTTTGTACATTCTTACTTGTAGACTAGAGGGATACTACTGTCTCAAAACCAAGGACAGCAAACACATAACCTTTCCTATATCACATTTATACTGTTCTAAGAGTCTTACATCATTAGCTCATCTAATCTGAACAATCATTTTATAGTAGGGATCATTATTATCTTCATTGTAACAATGACACAGAGAGGTAAAGTGACCTGCTCAAAGCCTCCGCACATAGTAAGAAACTGAGATCTTAACCCAGTTGGACTTCAGGAGGTAAAGGGTGCGGAGGGCTTGTGTTTAATTTTAACATCTAGCTGCTCAGGTGTGGGTTCAGGTGGAGGCAGAGTCCCTCCCTGACTGTCAGGCCACCACATATGACCAACTTCTAAAAAAGAGAAACCCTCCCCTTTGCATACTTTATAGTTCCCCTTCCACAATCCCTTCATCTGTTTCCCTAGAGGGACTAGGGATATAACAGAGAACAGACAAGCAGCTGCTGGAACTAAAACAACAACAATAAAACAAACAAAAAATCTCCAACCCAAGCCTGACAAAGGAAATGCTCTTGGAGAAAGAACATGAACTGGGGAAATTGTCAGTCTGCAATTCCTGATCTATTCCTTTGTTTCCCACCCACAACCAGAGATCCACCTCTCTTTAGAGCTCAGCCTCCAGGGAACCGAACCGGCATGTTGTTTTTCTGTCCACATCCTATTTCTTTGCAAGTAGACGAAAGCAATATCATTGATCTGGAAACACTCAGATGGGGTCTTGAAGAATGAGTAGGACTTTTCTAGAGGGAGATTGAAAAAGGGAAAAAGTGGATTCCAGTAGAAAGAAATAGCAAGAGCTATGACAGAGCTGAGAAGCAGACAGCATAGACTTTTGAGGACCTGGGAGTAGTTTCATGTGATTAGAGAGTATAGGCACAAGATGAAGCTGGAGAGGGAGGCGAGGTCAGCTGTTGTCAGCAGGACGCCTCCAGTATCAATTGGAGAAAGTTCGTTTTTACCTGGAGGCAGAGAGGAGCCCTTAGAGAATTTAAGTTGGAGAATAAGATGCCCTGATTTGTGTTTGGAACCTTCACCCCAAAGGCTGCAAAGAGAGGTCAGAACCAGTGGGGAACTGCAGGCAGGCCAAGCTGCTTGTACTAAAGCAGAGACTCCAAGGAGAGAAGGCAGAGTTCCCAGTGATTTTCAATTGGTGGAAATGACATTGTTTAATGATTGGAGAAGGGAAGTGAAAAGGAGATTGCAAAGTGAATAATATTAGAAGCAGCTCAGGAAAATAATTCAGAAATTGGTACTACTGGTGTTTTTCGTTTTGTTTTGTTTTTTGGTGTTATTTCAATTCTAGGTTTTTTGTTTTTGTTTAAGTCTTTGTTTTTGTTTGTTTTGTTTTGTTTTGTTTTGTTTTGGGGGGGGGGCGTTCTGGGGAAGCAGCCCATTCCCTCACACATGCCAGACAGGGACTCCAGCAGGGATCTACACTCTCAGCTCCTGGTTCTGCATTATTTTAATTGAATTGTTTCTACCTTCTATGAGCAAATCCTATAGAAATGTTTCAAATGCTCATTCTGCTCTAGTGCAGCTGTAACTGAGATGTCTCATAGAGGAAACAGGGAACACATCTTTGAGGAAACATGGGGCTGGACTTCATAGGCAGTTTCCTGTGGCAGTGTTAGGTGGAGACATAGCCTGTGCTGCCTCCGTGGTGTCCACTTCCCAGGCTCTGGTCCCTCTCTCCTGGCAAGATTCTCCAGCTGGTGCTCCCCTTCTTCAGTTGTTCAGCCTCTAATTGACTTGATCCTCAGAGGCAGGCACCTATGTGCCATCTAGTCAACGCCCCAGGGGACAGAGCAGTATCTTATCAAGGCAACTCCCTATCTACAGAAGCAGGACAAGATCGGGAAAGAGAAGAGGCAGATAGGTGTCAGGGAATATTGCTCCTTAGGTCAAGGTCACCCTGGGAGATGAGCTATGGATAACCCAGTGCTCAGAGGATTTGTTCAGAACAAGCCTTGGGGGTTGGTTTCAGAGGTTTCAGAGTTCAGTTTGGTGCAGCCTCCCCAGAGACAGCACCTGTGTCTCAGTAGGTAAGAAAAAGCTTTGGCTGTTGACTACAAATCCAACTGCCTACAGGGACTAGGCAAGAGTGAAACGGGCTGAAGCCGACCAGCATCCTGGGCCATTCGTGCCTCCTCTAGATGGGGCAGCTTCCCAGCTGAGGTCATGTGTGAACACCAAGCCAGGGAAGGAAGAGCTGCCAACTTTTCAAGAGAAGGCAGAATTCAAATTTTCATAACCCATCTCCTGATTTTTGGATGTTGGCACTTAATTCATTTTTAAAATGTTGAGCGGGCCAAACAAAGTTTGCCTATGGGCCAGATTTGGTCCTGCAATTTGCCAATTCTGCTCTGAAACTTAGGTATTAAACACAGAATTTCAACCCTCTAAAGCTAGAGCAGGAAAAAGGCTGGAGCTACCAGAAAGCTGGAAACAGGCAGATTGGTTCATTGGATCTGAGAGGTCATTAGTTCAATTCCTAACCGCATAGAAGGGGAAACTGAGGCTTGGAGAGAGGTGCTCAAGGGCACACAATTATTTCCAGGAAGTGCTTGTCGCAAGAACGAGGAGACTCAAGCCAGGCTTTTACAAAGCAGCATCCATGTCCATTAGTTCCCTCATTTACTTGTATGTTTTTCCATTCACTAGTTTGTGGCTATGACTAGTACATCTGTCCTCAGCTGAACCCTGGAGATTGTCCTAAGCTTCGTCTGGAGTCTCTGTTCCTACCTCTTGCCTGGAGCTAGGGCCTCTTCTAAATCTGTTGGCTCTAAGCCCCTGGGCTTCTTGACTGCACCTGTCTGAGCTCACATTGTGCTGGGTGTGACACACAGCTAATCAAGGGCAAAAATAGGACTTGACCTAAGTCTGAGTCCTGTGCCAGACCCACAGAGATTCACTGCTTCTTGGGATTAATATCTCCCTGCATAAAGGAAAGGCAAGTTTGAATGTCATTTTATGTATGTAAACTATAAAGTAAGTTTGAATACATTTGATTTTGCTCTTTTTTGCCTTTTTTTTTTTTTTTTTTTTTTGCCAAAGGTCAGAGCCTACTTATCCAGTAGGCACACAGAAAGCTCAGCATCTAGGATCTACAGTACTTTTTTTTATATTTATTTTTTAGTTGTAGGTGGACACAATATCTTTATTTCATTTTTATGTGGTGCTGAGGATCGAACCCAGGGCCTCACGTGTGCTAAGCAAGCACTCTACCACTGAGCCACAACCCCAGCCCTGAAGAGACTTGTTTTTGTCTGTTAGGCAGGTCCCACCTTATTTAGCACAGTCCAACAAGACACATGGAGAAGGTCAGTTTCACTCCAAAGAGGTTTTATGATGATTTTTTGGTCCCAGGGATTGAACCTAGGGCCTTGTGCATGCAAAGCAAGCACTCTACCAACTGAACTATATCCCAGCCCTGATGATTTTCTATATTAAACCAATCTTTTTCTTTGGACTCCCAAGCAGCATTCTAGTGGACCTCTCTGTCATGGTTTTTGTTCCCATCCAATCCAGAATGACCTCTGTACATATATGTCTTCCTGGAATAAGATTATTCAGTGACTTCCATTATTTTCATTATTTCAGAAAGCTTGATTTTTATGGTTTGGATTTGGAACCCCATCCCCACCCCAAGGGCCGATATGTCAAAGGCTTGGGTCCCCAGTGCAGCAGTGTTCAGAAGTGGGACTTTTGGAAGTGATTGGGCCCTGAGGGCTCTGATCTTGCAATGGATTAATCCATTGATGAGTTCAAAGTCACATGAGCGCTTGGGAGCTGAGGCCCAGTTGTAGTACATAGGTTACTGTGTGGGGGCATTTCTTGAAGGCTATATCTTGTCCCCAACCCTTTTCACCCCCTCTGCTTCTTGGCTGCATGAGGTAAGCAATTTGCTCTGCCACACCCTCCCCACCATGATGTTCTGCCTCACCACAAGCCTACAGGGATGGGACCAAGATACCATGAACTAAAATCTCTGAAGCCATGAGCTAAAATAAATCTTTCCATCCTTTTTGTTGTTTTTCCCAAATATTTTGTCACAGCAATGGAAAGCTGGTTAACACATTGATGGAAATCCCACTTCTCCTCATGGTAATGCTTTATAAAGTAACTAAAATTTTCTTTAGTTTGGCTTGGAATGGTACCAGTATGTCAGTAAATAAGTAAATTTGGGGAAAACAACCGGGTTATTCTTCCAGATGTAATGAGGTCTTTCACCCACAAGCCCTTGGGGGAAAGATCATGAATGGGTCCTTGGAAGTGAGAAGATGCGGGGATCCCTGGAAGTGTCTCTGCAGAGTTTGCCTCAGCATTCTAGGCGGCAATGTTATTCCAGCCAGAGACAAATTACTGACTAGCTGAGCACAGGAGAGGGGGTGGGGGAAGATGAAGAAACATCACATTAAAATTCAATGCAAAGTGAAAGCTTGTCTTGAGCAAGGGTGAGTGACTCAGCAAGAAACCTGTTTCCAGGATTGTAGTTACTGCTCTCTGCAATTTCTATATTAAAAAAGAAAAGCAGATTCTCATTATCTGCTGGAAGTAATTCCACTACTTACCAGATGGCAAATAAGCAACAAACACATTTGCTAGAATATTTTTTAAACCCTAAAGTGAAAGCACTGTTTAGGGTCACAAATGCTTTGCACATTTGGTCATTGACAGAAATATGGCCTTTGGCAGAATGAAAGAAATTTCCTGTTGTTTATTTAGTTTTGAATTTGAGACAGAGTCTTACTATGTTGCCTGGGCTGGCTTCCAACTTAACCATCCTCCTGCCTCAGCCTCCCAAGTAACTGGGTTTACAGGTGCGTGCCACAACATCCAGTTCAATTTATAAGTTTATTTCTGTTTGTTCATTAATCATTGCAATGCATAGTTATCATTTCACATTCCTACACTCAAGCTCCTTTCTTCTGGTAGCAGTTAGACACAAACACACACATGCACACATCAATTTTTTTATTATTATTAGTGTTCAAAACATTACATAGCTCTTGAAATATCATATTTCATACATTTGATTCAAGTGGGTTATGAACTCCCATTTAAAGGCAGCAGATTACAACAGACACTAGTATGGCAGTATGTAAAAACGTGGATGTGTAACCGATGTGATTCTGCAATCTGTATACGGGGCACACATCAATTTTCATGAGAAATAAACACATGCATACACATATTTAATCCATTCTTTCCTTAATTGAAGTTATATATAATAATTTATAGTATATAAATACACACAACATATAAATGCCTACTGTATGCTATTCTGGACATTGGGGCTATAACAGTGAACAATTAAGAGTCTTCAATAAGACAAGGGCTGGGGATATAGCTCAATTGGTAGAGTGCTTGCCTTGTATGTACAAGGCCCTGGGTTCTAGATAGGGAAGAGGGGTGGGAGGGAAAGGGAGGGGGCAGGGGATTAGCAAGGATGGTGGAATGTGGTAGACATCATTATCCAAAGTACATGTATGAAGACACAAATTGGGTGTCAAAATACTTTATATACAGAGATATGAAAAATTGTGGTATATATGTGTAATAAGAATTGTAATGCATTTCGCTGTCATTTTTTTTTAAATCAATAAAAAAGAGAGTCTTTAATAAAACATATTCAGTTGCATGTGGTGTCGAAAGGTAAGTGACCTGACTTGTCCATTAGCATAATACTTAACCACTCGTCCAGCAGCTGGTTCAGATATCTGGGTCTTTCCCAGTTTCCTTAAAAGCAGAGTCCAGGATTCAACTGTAAGAAACATGGAGTATTTTATTTTATTCATGTATTTTTGGTACTAGGGATTGAGCCCAGGGGTGTTTAACCACTGAGTCACATCCCCAACCCTTTTTATTTTTTGAGACAGGGTCTCACTAAGTTGCTTAGGGCCTCACTAAATTGCTGAGGTTGGTCTCCAACTTGTACTCCTCCTGCCTCAGCTTCCTGAGCCACTGGGATTACAGGCGTGCACCACCATATCTAGCAACATGGAGTATTTTAAAGCGACAGCTATAAAGGGAGCAAGACAGACAAGGGGAGGGCGCCAAGCAAACATCTGATGTTAATTAAAATCAAGATTTGGCCTGGTGTGGTATGTGGAGGGAAATCTTGTCTCTGAAACACAAATTGCATTACAGAGTTTTTTTCTGCCTTGAGTCAAGGCAACTGGCCTTTTGTAGTTCCTTATTTGTCAGTCTTCTGGAGATGGAGGCACCCCTGGGCTCTGGAGCTCTCAGCAGCCAAAGGCAACTCTCATAAACAGACATGATGCCATAAAAAAAAAAAAAATCTAAAATCTGCCAAGCACAGTGGCACACACCTGTAATCCCAGGAGCTCAAGAGGCTGACGCAGGAATATCACAAGTTCAAAGCCAACCCCAAAGGGCTGGGGATGTGAGGCTGTGGCTCAGTGGTAGAATGCTTGCCTAGCATGTGTGAGGCACTGGGTTCAGTTCTCAGCATCACATATAAATGAATAAAATAAAGGTCTATACATCTAAAAAAATTTTAAAGAAAAAGGGTTGGGAATGTGGCTCAATAGTTAAACATCCCTGGGTGCAATCCATTGTACCAAAAACCCTCCAACAAACAAATTTAAAATCTGGTTATGCATTTGGGCTTGCCCTTTTGCACCTCTGTTCTTGCCATGAGAAGAACTACCCCCAGGTAACTACTGCCCTGGCAGCCTGAGACTGAGAATAAACACATATGGAGCAAATTTGAGCTCCATTCTTAATAAGGAGTCAAGAACAGGTGAACCCACAGCTTGAGGCAGAACCAGTCAGCCAAATCCAGCCAAGATCAGCCAATTCCCAGATATAAAAGCAATAATAAATGGGTTTGGAATAATTTGCTATGCAGAATTATGTGACTCTAACTCATTGATTTATACACTGAGAATTTCTGGAATATTCTAACCTGGCAATGTTATTGGACACTTCATACACTTACTAAAACTCTCTTGGCCTTTCCTGCCATTCACAGTGGAAACTGTGTGGTGGGCAAAGCTTTGTGAATCTGGTCTCATAGTGTCCTAGCTGTTATGAAGCTCTACCAGTCTCACGAACTTTGATTCTCCTCAGGGCTTGCTCTAAGAATCTTTTTTCTTTTCTTTCTTTCTCTTTTTTTTTCCTTTCTAGAGATTGAACCCAGAGGTCCTTCACCCCTGAGCTACATCCCCACAGCCCTTCTTATTTTTTTTTTTTTTTATTTTGAGACAGGGTCTTGCTAAGTTGCCAAGGTTGGCCACAAACTGGCAATACTGCTGCCTCCACCCCTCAAGCGACTGGGATTATAGGCATGTGCCACTATGCCTGGCTAAAATCAATATTCTTCAAGCCCATGGCTCAACCCACTGTGCTAGTCAGCTCATTGTCACTGTAACAAACATCTGAGATAATTAACTCATAAAGAGAAATGGTTGATCTTGGCTCACAGCTGTAGAGGTTGCAGTCCATGATCTTGGCCCTGTTTCTTTTGGACATGTGGTGGCACATCATAATGGGAACATGTAGAGAAGCAAAACTACTCACCCTCATGGGCAGGAAGTGAAAGAGAGAGAAATAGGAAGGGCTGGGATCCCACTATTCCCCCAATGACCTTAAAATCTCCTAGAAATTCCACTCTCTCTCTCTCTTTCTTTTTTTTTTTTTTTTTTTTTTTTTGGTACCAGGGGTTAAACCCAGGGCCACTTAACCACCAAGCCACAACCCTAGTCCTTTTAGTTTTTTAAATATTTTATTAGAGACAGGGTCTTAGTGAGTTGCTCAGGTCCTCATTAAGTTGTTGAGGCTGGGTTTGAACTCTTGATCCTCCTGCCTCAGCCTCCAAATGCCTGGGATTACACGCATGTGCCACTGCACCAAGCTGAAGGTCCATCTCTTAAAGGTTCTAAACCTCCCAATAGTGCCATGCTGAAGACAGACCTTTAACACATGTACCTTCAGGGGACACTGAAGATCCAAACATAGCACTCATCAAGGTGGTGTTTACAGACAGAAGTTGCTGAATTTTGAAACCTAATAGCCAACCAATTGCAACCACCTTCTTTCTGCCTCAGGCCAGAACAAACCCCATAGCCTCTTCTGTACTTTTCTGCTCTGGAAACCAATTGACAACCTCTCTTTTTTTCTAACCATTCTGACAAGGTCTATAATTATTAAATTATCAAATTGTGGGACCATTGTTAACCATTGTGAAAGCAATTCCAGAGGAGTAAATCAGAAATCAAACTAATAGATTCAGCAAAAATGATAAGTGAGGGCTGGGGATGTGGCTCAAGCGGCAGCGCGCTCACCTGTCATGCGTGCGGCCCGGGGTTCGATCCTCAGCACCACATACAAACTAAGATGTTGTGTCCACTGAAAACTAAAAAATAAAATAAATAAATATTTAAAAAATTCTCTCCTCTCTCTCTCTCTCTCTCTCTCTCTCTCCCTCCCTCCCTCCCTCCCTCTTAAAAAAAAAATGACAGGTGAGGAAGAGGGTACATTAGCATGAGGTTGTCTGTCTAAAACTTGCCCCTTGACTCTCTCCCTTCACAACCTGGAGTCTTTTAATTTCATTCTGCCTCTCACAACTAAAATTAATAAAGTGTTCTACATTTTACAAAGCCCTTTTTAGGCAGAAAAAAAATTCATTTAATTGTCACTTCTAAAAGCTAAGTAAGAAAACCACCTGACATTAACAGGTAATTTACATAAATTATCTTATATTTTGTTCTCAAAGTCGTGAAGTATGTTTTACAAAATGATAGGTGGTCTCCATTTTTTCCAGTGGAGATTAAGAGACTTTGAGTGATATGCCTAAGGTCACTCAGTGGGTTAACAGGAGTGAGATAATCAGAAACCACCAGGGTAGGACACAAGGCTGGAACAACTGAAATAAACCCATGGGCACAATAACCTGTCACTCTTCATAGCATATGTCCTTTCCTCTACCCTTGTGTTCTTTTTAACAGACCCGCTTAAAATCCTCATAAAAACCACAGAAGATAAATGCTTGCACAAGATGAAATTGTAACTGGGGGACCACCCTTCCCTCCCTGCCAAAAAAACCCCTTTAGTTTCCCTTATTTCTTGTCAACATAAAAATCACTAATTTTGGAGGTCATACAGCAGGCTGAGACATTATTAGTCTCCCACTAACTTTGTTGTAGGTAACACCTCTGATATGTGGATTATGATGATAATGGTTGCTTAGGTTACTTTTTAGGGACTTGAAGGCTACTTTTGCTGAAGAACATTGACTCTTGGTGTGGGCTTGCAGATGTCTGGTGGGTGATTGGAATGGGATCTCTGTCATTATATATGTCTGTCCCTTTTGCTGTCTTAACTTTTGGATTAGGCTCTGCCTGTAGACATGTTGATTGCTTGTTGGACCTGGTGTTTTCTTCTACCACACTCTTGTGCCTTTATAGTAGGTATTGCAGCCCAAGCACCCGAAGTCCTTCAGCCCTATCATAAGACCCAGATCAAGGGACAAGTCTAAGATGTTTGCACAGGATAATGGTGCCAGCCACAAGAACCCCAAGAAAGTTGATTATGACTTCCTGGTGGTTCAAATCTTATATAAGAACAAACATCTTTTGGAACTTTGCCCCTGGCTAATGGAAATTACCAAATCTTAGCCCACCCCAGCGAATCAATAAAAGCTTGTATCTTCCTTTGTTTAGAGAGCAGCCTAGTCCTTTGATCAATGCTATCTCCCTTTAGCCAAGCCCCAATTAAAGACTTGCCTCTATATTTATGTTCACTTGACTCTTTCATTTCTATTGTCACCAAGTCAAAAGTTTCTGTCTCTGGTATCAGAAAAATTGAACCAGGAATGAGGACTCCTAAATCTTGATTAGTGTTCTTGCCTCTGCATAAAAGGATGTCCTCCCAACCCAAGGTGTCCAATTCTCTTCACTATTCAGTAGTCACAGAATCTTATTTCCTTACTCCAGAGAACAGATTAAGTGAGATTAATGTGCCAGAAGATCTAGGATTGGAATCCAAACCTTGTGACTCAAGTTGAAGGCATGTTCCAGAGCACCAGGCTGCCCCAGTTCTTGGCAGATGTAAATATTCTTTTGCCAAGGAAAGAATATTTGTTTTACAAGGTCAGCCACACACTGTAAAAGAAATCTTGCCTGGTGACCATCCAGTGTATCCTCATTTACACATCTGGAGTATCCCTAAAGACTCCCGTCAGCTTTGGAGAACACCAAGTTCTGTGCCCTTTGTCATGTCTCCTTGGAGTGTCAAAGTGATCACGTGTTCCACTCAAAACAGAATTTGGACAAAATGAGGGCCAGTTTCTGTGCTGACCTGTCAGTTCTGCCCCCAACCACTTGCTTGCTGAAAGCAGCCTGAATGCATGCTGCCTGTACTTGCTCACAACCCCTGTTGGCACTGTATCGCATCCATCTCAAGGAGCCAGCAGGCTAGGGGCCAGAAGATCCCATTAAGGATCATGAAATGTGCCTTACTGCTCCTTTGTTGCTGTCAAGAAGTTGGAACTAACCATCAAAGAATTTTTGGAAGTAGAGAAGAATAGTGACTGAACCAAAAGTTCAATATAAACCATCATTTTTTTTAAAAAAAAAAAAAGGTGATAAAATCCAAATTTTAAGAGAGAATTAAGTTTCAAGTTGTTGCTCAGTTGGCTTTATGAGTGATGCCTCTTTCCTTTCTCCACACCCCAAAGTCTGAAAATGTTATTTCTGAGTATTTCCAAGTATTAGCAATATTTTTGTGGGTCTATTTAGCAAAGCATTAGAAATTACAATAGAACTTTAAAATTTTGGAATTGGAATTTCCTTTTTTTAGTACTAAGGATTGAACCGAGGGGTGCTTAACCACTAAGCCACTTCCCCAGCCCTTTTTTGTACTTTTTTTTTTTTTTAAGAGACAGGGTCTCCCTGAGTTGCTTAGAGCCTTGCTTTGCTGAGGCTGGCTTTGAACTTATGATCCTCCTGCCTCAGCCTCCCTAGCCACTGGGATTACAGGTGTGCTCCACCATGCCTGGCCCCAGAATTAGAATTTTCAAGTATATTGTTTTGTTTTTTTTAATACAATGCCAAAGGCTACCTTTTTACATCCAGACTGCTGAGCCAGCTCTGTTGAGATTCTCCTTTGTGAATGTCAGGGATATGATGATCCACCACTCAAATACTCCTTCAATGCAGGATTATTGTCCTAGCTGCTAGGAATGCTGTTGGCAGATAATTCTTCAGCCATCAGCTTCTTCAGGGATTGTCTCATTAGTAGAAATTAGCCTCTCTCAAGGTCACAGTGTTTCAGGGCTAGCCATTTCCAATAACTAAAGATGAAAGAAATAAAATCTGGCCCCTTAGCCCAACTTGGGAAAACTCTGAAGGGCTATTTTCACTCCAGAACTTTCTTTAAAGAAAAAGACTGCTTTGGGGCTGTATCACATTTTGATTTCTCTGTCAACTCCTGTCTTCTTCCCCTTTCTTCAATAGAAGTTGATCTGAAGAGTGCTTTCCAGTAAAATATCCTGTATGCTAAACTCCACCTCAGGGTCTGCTTTCTAGAGAAGGTAATCTAAAATATAAACTATCTCAATTTTTAAAAATTTAAAAATAGACTTTATTTATCTGAGCTGCTTTAGGTTCATAGTAAAATTGAGCTGCCAGTACAAAGATTTCTCATATGCACCCTGTCCCCAGTACCCAGAGTCCCCCACTATCATTCTGCACCAGAGTGGTACATTGGTTACAACTGATGACTCTATATTGACATGTCATTATCACCCAAAGTGGGGGTAATGACAAAAGTTAGGTTTCCTCTTGGTATTTGTTGTACATTCTATGCATCTTGACAAACATATGGTGATATTATATACAATATTATAGTATCATGCAAAGAAATTTCACTGCTCTAAAAATCCTCTGTGCTCTGCCTATTCATCTCTCCCTCATCCCCAAACTCTGGCAACCACTGATTCTTTTACTGTCTCCATAGTTTTGGCTTTTCCCGAATGTCATATGGTTGGAATCAAACAGTATGTAGCCTTTTCAGATTGGCTTCTTTCACTTAGTAATGTGAATTTAAGATTACTTCATGTCCTTTCATGGCTAGATACCTTATTTCTCTTTGGTGTCAAATATAGTTGCATTGTTGGGATATTACAGTTTATTTATCCATTTATTGATTGAAGGACATCTGATTTGCCTCCAAGTTTTGGTAATTACGAATAAAGCTGCTATAAAATCTGTGTGTAGGTTTTTGTGTAGACATAAATTTTCAACTTATTTGGGTAGCTACCAAAGAGTGCAATTGCTGGATCATATGGCAAGGGTATGTTTAATTTTATAAGAAACTCCAAACTGTTTTCTATGGTGTTCCTTCCAATAATAAGTGAGGGCTCCTGTTTTTCCACATCCCTTCTAGTACTTCATCGTATCTGTGCTTTGGATTTTGTTCATTCTAATAGGTATGTAGTAGTATCTCATTGTTATTTTAATTAGCAGGTCCCTAATTCCTTAATATGATGTTGAACATCTTTTCATATGATAAACAGGTGGCTTATTTGCCATATTTGGTGAGGTATGTACTAAAGTCTTTGACTCGTTTTCTATTTGATTTTTTATTCTCTTATTATTGAGTTCTTTGTATATTTTGGATAAAGTCTTTTATTAGATATTTCTTTTGCAAATCCTTTTTTTAAATCTTTATTTTCACAACAATGTCCCCCATGAAGTAGAAATTTTTTTATTTTAAAAAAGTCTAGCTTTCATTGATCATAGCTTTGATGTTGTATCTAAGAAAGTCTGTTCTGCTCAAAGTCATCTAGGTTTTCTCCTATGTTGTCATTGAAGGATTTTATAATTTTCTGTTTACTTTTAATGGCCCATTTTTTATTTAATTTTTGAGAATACAAAGGTCTGTGTCTAGATTTATTTATTTATTTTGCATGTGGAGATCCACTTGTTTCAGAACCATTTTTTGAAAAGACTATCTTTGTTTCATTGTATTCCTTTTGCTCCTTTTTAAGGCTCAGCATAGGCTTGTTTCTGAGCTCTCTCTCTTCTGTCCCACTAAACTGTATGTCTATTCCTTCATCAGTACCACACTGTCTTGATTACTGTAGTTTTATAGTATGTTTTGAAGTTGGGTAGCACCTGTTCTCTGATTTCATTCTATTCCTTCAATGTTGTTGACTATTTTGAATCTTTCTCTCCATATAAACTATAAAGTTAGTTTGTCAATATTCACAAAATAACTTGCTTGAATTTTGGCTGAGGTTGTGTTGAATCTATACATCAAATTGAGAAGAAGTGTCATCTTGGTAATATGAGTCTTTCTATCCATGTGTACCAAATGTCTCTCCACAGTTTTCTCACATATACTTTGTTAGGTTTATTCCTAAATATTCCTTTTTTTTTTCAGGGGTGGGGTGCTAATGTAAGTGTGTAATGTAAATTAGTTCCAGAAACATGTTTCATTTGTTTGCTTTTGTTTTTTATTTGTTTTATGCTTCTGTTGGGTTTCTACACAGACCACCATGTCATCTAGGAACAAAACCAGGTTAATTTCTTCCATCTCAATCTGTATACTACTTCTTCTTTTTTCTCTCCTTTCTTCCTTTCTTTTCTTCATCCCATCTGACTACATTACCTAGGATTTCTGGTAGAGTGTTGAAAAGTGGTGGTGAGAGAGACATTCTTACCTTGCTCCTGATCTCAGTGGGAAAGTTTCAAGTGTCTCATTATTAAGTATAATGGTAACTGTGAGTTTTTGTAGATGTTCTTTATCAAACTAGGAAGGTCACCTTCTATTTATAACAAATGGATTTTGGATATTTTCAAATGCTTATTCTGTATCTATGACTGCCTACAAATTAATGAGGGAGACCCAGGAAAGGAAATCCTGCTGACATCTTGTTATCATACTCCTAACCTCTAGAACTGTGAGAAAATAAATTTCTCTTGTTAAAGACACCCAGTCTATCAGTCTATGATGCTTTGTTGTGGCTGCTCTAGAATGTAATCTTAAATTCTTTTCAGCTTGTGAAACCAATTCATTCATTGGTACATTGTCAATGTCTTAGTTGCAGCAATATGTTATCTTTGTTCATGTCAACATCTAACATCAAATCATCAAGAAATTTAAATACAGCTGAGTGCAGTGGTGTATGCATGTAATCCCAGTGACTCAGGAGGCTGAGGCAGGAGGATCCCAAGTTCCAAGGCAGACTCAGCAACTTAGCAAGGCCCTAAGCAACTCAGCGAGATCCTGTCTCTAAATAAAATACAAATTAGGGCTGAGGATGTGGCTCAGTGGTTAAGCATATGGGTCTAATTTCCAGTACCAATAAATAAATAAATAAATTTTAAAAATTAAATACAGACATTCTAATAAATTCTACCTCATAGAAGTCCCACCATAAATACTTTATAAGTGTATTAGACATTTATAAATGCAAATGTTACATCATTAAGAATATTTCCAACATTCATGGATCAGAGCAGAATTACCTGTCTAGGAGCAGTGGTGTGCATCTTTAAAACCACTTTTAAACAATTAATAAAAAACAAACAAACAAACAAACAAAAAACACTTTTAAAAAAGTGGTGTGACTTGGGAGGCTGAAGCAGGAGGATCGAAAGTTCTAGGCCAGGCTTAGCAATTTATCAACAGTCTCAGCATCTTACACCTAGTCTCTAAAGAAGAATAAAAAGGACTGAGGAGGTAGCTCAGAGGTAAAGCACTCCTGGGTTCAATCTCCAATCACTCCTCCCAAATAGAATTCCTGCTTACAACTGATTATGTGTAATGATCAGTAAGATATATTCTGCAGACTAACATTTGGGTATATACATTCCAATCCATATTCCCAGTACCTGTATACTCCCATTGCCAGGTTCTGTCCACAAGTTCATATAGTGATGCATTCTCTAACCCTGAATCTTCATTTCACGACTCCAGTTGAGTAAGCACTGTGAACAATAGGGATTTCCCTGAAAGCCAATGCTAACCAGGACAGCAAGTAATACTTACTGTTTATGGAGCTCACTAAGGGGCACATGAATACACCTCACTAAATACAAACTGAATGTATCCCCAACTCAATTTTCCTTTATTTTTTTTAATATTTACTTTTTAGTTGTAGTTGGACAAAATACCTTTATTTTTAAATTTATTTTTATGTGGTGCTGAGGATCGAACCCAGGGCCTCGCATGTGCTAGGCAAGCGCTCTGCCACTGAGCCACAACTCCAGCCCCTGAACTTTCCTTTAACTGAATCCCCAAAGTTCTTTTGAGTACCCTACACAATTCAAGAAATGTGACAGGAGAATTTCAAATGGAAAGAGACATTAGTCTTTTATTTTTCAAGGCTTACCACAATATATGACTATAAGAATACCACTGGGGTTCTTCCTAAAGTTCTGGAAGTCCTGAAGCTTGTGCTTTAATAGTTTCACAATAAGTCAGCCTTTGCCATTGTAAGAGTCTCATGCCTGATGCTATTCAGGAATTTACAAGATGGTCCTCTGTGTTAGCTTTTTCTCATTATAACAAAACACATGATCACTTAACTTACAAGGATGGAAGTTTTATTTTGGCTCATGGTTTTGGAGGTTCCCATTCACAACTGAGTGGTTGCACTTCTTTGGGCCTCTGTTAAGGCAGCATATCATAGCAGAGAAGAGTGTTCACCTCATCAGCCAGGAAGCAAAAGAGGAAGAAGAGGCCAGGGTCTCACAATCCCCTTCAAGCTCATGCCTTCAATGACTTAAAAGCCTCCCACTAGACCCCAAGTCCACTGTAACTCAAAATAAACAACACCAACCTGGGAACCATACCTTTAACACAGAGATCTTTGGAGGCTTTATACAAACTATAATATACTCTCACCTGTTTTCTCCTACCATCTCATGATGGTCTTTTCTCACGCAGATCAATGTTATATTCCACTATAACAGTATCCAAATCAATGGATATGTCAAGAATTTGTGCCTTTGTCTTTACCCACAGCCTCTTTCTGGTTGAGTTTATCAGTCTTCCCTCTGAACCTTTCTAGTTTGCATCCTGATCATCCCTCACAATTCTCAAAATAGGATGTGACACCTTTGTCCCTCACTTTCACACTTGAACAGACCCTGACAGGAGAAGAATCATGGAGGAGTCAGAGTCGCGGTGACCAAGGATGGGAAACTAGAAACAAAACAGCTCAAGCCAGGAGGAAAGGCTGGCTGGGTTTAAAATATGATCTTCTTTTATTTATTTTATTTTTAAATTAATCTCATGTGTATAAAAAATAATGTAGTCAGGATTTACATGGAAAATAAGAATCTTTCTCACTCCAAAGACCTAATCCTTTACCCCAAAGTTAATCATTAACCACAGTCAGTGATTTCCTGTGTGTGTATTTGAAGGATTAGTTTTAAGGGAGAGATGATCACTCTGGCTTGAGACATTAAGTTGAGAATAATGATGATACAGCTTGGTGGCAATGTTCCAAGAAACAGTTAGATATTTTAAATAGGCAATTGGAAAAGTGAGAACTAACAGGTAGATCTAGACTCTTTTATTTTTTTGCATTGCTAATGGTGTGTGTGAGAGAGAAATGAGAGGTAGGGGGGAAAAGAGGACAATTCTTATCTGTAGGGAACACCAACATTTAGGAGAAAACCAAGGAAGTAAGTCCCTTGAAGAGACAAAAGCAATAGTCAGTGAAGTGAAAGAAATTGAGAAATGCTTCTTTGTTTTAGTAGCATTGGAAACTTTGCTTCCTTGAGAAAATACAATATACAGATAGCTAGCAGCCAGTACTTCTAGCAACAAGAAAATTTAGAGCAAACATACTGTTTTGTGCAATATTTTATGGTAGAACTTCCTGTTCCTTGCCCTGGGTCACTAAGTCCCCTATTAATTTTTATGTGCTAGACTTTGAGCCTTTTTTCTGTCTAGAGATGTGAAGACTATAAGCTCTCCTCAAGCCTCAGCTTTTCTTTCCTTTTTCTTTTTTAAATATATTTTTTTTAGTTGTAAATGGACATAATGCCTTTATTTATTTTATTTTATTTATTTTTATGTGGAGCTGAGAATTGAATCCAGTGCCTCACACGTGCTAGGCAGGCAGTCTACCACACTGAGCCACAACCCCAGCCCACCTCAGCTTTTATTTTCTGTTCTACCACCTTTGCAGAACCTCACTCCTGTTTCATATGGTAGAAAGACTCCTAAGGTGGACACGTATGGTCCCCAACTCGTAGAATTCAGAGCTGTGCATAATTACCTCCTTTGAGTGTGAGCTGAACTTAGTGATTTGATTCTATGGCAAAGATTATGAGATGCCACTTCTATGATTGTAACAAGGGTCATAAATTTGGCTTTCCTAGCTGATTATCACTATTGCATTTTGGGTTGACTTTTAAAAAAATGTTTTTATTAGTTATAGATGGACACAGTACTTTATTTATTTTTTTAATGTGGTGCTGAGGAGTGAACCTAATACCCCACACATGCTAGGCAAGTGCTCTACCACTAAGCCACAACCTCAGCCCGGGGTTGACTGTTTTGATGAAGTAAGCAGCCAGGATGGAGAAGCAAGGAACTGAGGTCAGCTTCTGGCAAAGAGCCAACAAGGAACAGAAGCCCTGAGATTAATAGCCCAACAGGAACTAAATGTCGATAACAACCACTGAATGAAGTTAAACCTTCAGATGAGAGTACAGACCTCAGACCAATAGTCCAGGAGAATAATGCTGAGACCCGAATTGAGACAGTGGCTGAGGGAAGAGAAGAGCAGTATATACAAAACAAGACCAGCTGGACTTGATGATCAACAGGATGGTGGGGAATGACAGAGAGGAGTTGACCAGGGCCCCTAGGTGGAGAGTGGGGATGTTTGCTAAGCAGTAGTGCTTAGGGATGAGGCAGGTTTGGGGAGATGGCTTGGACTGTATGATTATGTCCTTAAGCTAGAAAGAAAAAGTTTATATTTTCCTTGTCTGTTCAAAAGCATATCTGCTGGGAAAATGTGCAGGGGTAAAATAAATCTGAAGCTGGCTCATGGGTACATGAAATACAATCTACATCTACAATTTTTCTCAACATTTATACATGTTTGAACTTTACAATATTAAAATTTGTTAACATAAAAGTTAATAGGTAGATCATTTAAATTGACTCAAAGAGAAGATGGAGGGAGAGAGGGAGAGGGAAAGAAGGAGGATAAGAGGAAGAGAGGAAAAAAATGAATATCGTCTTTAGACAACGGAGCTGAGCTCTGTGGTACACACCAGAAATCTCAACTACTCAGGAGGCTGGGGTGGGAGGATGTCAAGTTCAAGGCCAGCCCTGGACAATGTAGTGTGACCCTGTCTCAAAATAAAATAAAGTTTAAAAAGGGCTGGGAATAAGCTCAGAGGTAGAGTGTTTGGAGTGGTAGCATGCACAAGGCCCTGGGTTCAATCCATAGTACCACAGAAAGAAAAAGAAGAAAGAGAAGAAGGAGGAGGAGGAGGAAGAGGAGGAAGTAGAGGAATAAGAAGAAAATAGATAGAAGTATATGCAAATACAGCATAGTAATTTAAAGCAAATGGAACAGGAAGTTCCATTTGCTTTAAATTAAAGTTCCATTCCAACTTCTTCTCAGTTGAAGAAGGCAGTAGCTAAAATTTTGTTGTTGTTGTTCATTGAACCCAGGGCCTCACACATGCTAGGCAAGCATTCTACCACTGAGTCACATCCCTAGCACTTTAAAATTTTTCTTATACTGAGACAGGGTCTTGCTAACTTGTCTAGGCTGACCTCAAACTTGTGATTCTCCTGCTTCAGCTTTCCAAATAGGTAGGATTTCAGGCATGCTCTACCTCACCAGGTAGTAGCTAGAGATTTTAAGGGAATTCTGTGCCCTTGCCACTAGAGGCCCTGAGCCAGCCTGAACTCCCAGCTACAAGGTTAGACCTATTCTATAGTAAGAGGCTTAGCACATTCCACAGTAGCAGTATCACCCAGAGCAGGGCTATTGTGGAAGAATATGCAAACCAGACAGGTAAGAAAATGCCAGAAAATGGGCCCAATTAGGAGAAGCATCCAAGTAGGTTCCAATAAACTTCTATGGTGCAAGACTGCCTTGGCATCACTGGCTGAGGAAAGAGAAGTGGAAACAGAGCAGATCTTGTAAAATTAAGTGAACAGCACTTACTGCATTCAAAATACACTCGCTTCTGCCACCTCCTCATCCCACCTCTCCTTTCAAGTGTGAATAGCATCTGTGCTCTGCAACTGAGTCCTGACCTTAGCAAAATGTATTAGGAGTGAGTTGCTGGTATACTTAACAACTAGATCCTAAGGACATGGTTGGGGAGAATTACTGATTTGTAGCACTTGCAGTTATCCATCATGTAAATAATCCAGACTTCAGCTTGATGTCATAGAATACAAAGTGGGGAAGAGATGTGCACAATTAGCTTTTATGAACTGGTGAAAGCCAGCTCCAGCATGTCAGGGTAAGGCACTATAAAACATTTTGCTGAACCCAATCATCTCTTGGAATTCACATTGCTTATTCTTCATATATTCTAATGGTTATAGTGAACATCTGTTGCTCTTTGCACAGTATACCTCAACTTCTTTGGTTACTTCTCTTCCCTTACTCCTAGGAACTTCCCCTGCACACCCTTTTTATGGTGTTTCTCAGTGAAAGTAATAGTCAGAGGCCACCCCTTGACCTTTGGGGTAGATTCAAGACTCAGGCTAAGATCAGTAAGTACTGTTCACTTAATTTTACAAGGTCCAAATTCTTAATTTTACAAGGTCAGATTCTCTCTGCTTTGTAGAAGAAGATTTAAGTCAAATCATCATTTAATGCCAGCTTCCCAAAAGAGGATATCTGAGATATGTTGGCTCCTGCTGTTTGTGACAACAGTATGTTCCTAAGTTCCTTCCACTCTGTGAGCTACTATGATTTTTTTTTCTATAAGTAAAATGTTATTGTGAAAATAAATAAAATGGTATTTTAAAATTCTAGCTAGAATTTCCGTCAAAGGTCATGTCTGGTTAAAAAGGAAATCAGCAAGTACCAACTATAAGCTCCCAGCAAACTACAAGTTTCTCTATATAATTAGGATTGAAAGTGCATGTCTTGTGTTTGCACTCCTGAAATTATTCCACATTCCATGCTTGCAAAAACATTGAGCTAGGTAATGCACACTCTCCAAAGAGGTGTTTGGACTGGCATGCCACCAGTTGGTCCAGCCCTCTTTCTTCCCCTGTTGCTGCATATAAGCAGAGAGGGATAGGAGTCCCTTTGGCTGCTGTCTCAAACTTAAAGCCTCACTTTAAGCTATAGTTGAGAAAGACTTTTGGATTTCATGAGCAGTGTCACAGACAATTCATTTTTTTTAAACCTTTATTTTATTTATTTATTTATTGTTACATGGTACTGAGGATCAAACCCAGTGCCTCATACCTAGGCGAGTGCTCTACCGCTGAGCACAATCCCAGCCCCATTTCATTTTCTTTTTCTTTCTTTTTTCTTTTTTTTTAGTTGTAGATGGACATAATACCTTTATTTTATTTGTTTATTTATATGTGATGTTGAGGACTTTTTTCTCCAACCCAGGGCCTCACACATGCGAGGCAAACACTCTACCACTGAGCCACAATTCCAGTCCCGGCAATTCATTTCTTATGGAACGATCATGGATCATGGATTTGATTAAAAGGACAATGTGTTAAGTTAAAGTAACATTGCAAAATTGAATTTGCAACTGTTTCACTGATTATGTTGGCTGTTGGCCATTACAGCCATGTCCTGCGTTTGACAACCCGGTTGTGTGCTTCACACATTGATCTATCCTGGGTGCCTGTTGACAGTTGAGTAACAGCAAACATTCTATTCCCTCTGTCTTCTTAAATCTCACCAATTAAAGGTTTTTAGAAATGTGAATGGAAAACTTTTCAAGTTTCTACCTTTAAATTTATTGTGTAAATATAGATTTAGCCTCTTTTGTCAGATACTCAAATGTTTAATATAAAACAGTAATTAAAGTGTATAAAACAGTGATAGGAGGAGAAATACTGATGACAAAAAAATTACGACAAAGTTCTCCTTGCTTCTACTTCATATCTATTTAGGCATCTAGTTTAGGCTGCAGACCCAATGCAGACAGTGCTGTCTCCTCTGTGTATATCCTTAAAGCCTGGGCCAGGGGAGCAACATCCATCTACTTCTGAGTGGAGGACCACTCTTTCTTTTTTTCTGGCTACACCTGCGCAACTCTCCACACTATGGAAGGGTTTCCACAGACAAGTCCATCAACATGTATGGGTGACTCTAGCAACTCTCTCACCTATGTAGTTCCTGTCAAGGGACAAAGCAGAGGAGCCTGCCTACCCATTTCCACCCCAGCATAGACTTTGCTGATCTTTCGGAGCTGGGTTCTTGATGGCTCATTCATACTGCCATTGCTCAAGACCACAGCTGCAGTCACTTGTGCTGGCTCCTGTAAGTGGACTATTCTGGCTGTGAGCACATGCTCTGGTGCTTCCTTGAGTAAGAGTCTTCTCCCCCTCTGTCAATCACTTGACTCAATAGGAAAAAAGGAAAGATTCCATCTTTTCATTACTTATAATTGTCAAACACACCACTGAATATTACTGAAAGAAGTGACTGTTATGATTCTAGATAGGCAAGACTGTCTACTGCCTTGACAACCACCAAAAAAAAAAAAAAAAGAAAGAAAAAAGTCTGGTTCTCCTTTTGTCTCTTTCTTAGTAAATGATTTTACTCTCCATCAAGTAGCACCAGTTAGAAATTCCAGAGTAATTCATATTCAAATTACCTTGCTTCTGGGAGGTCAGTTTACTGCCAAATCATCTCTTAAAACCACCGACTGTTTGGTATCTCCTCTAATGTAATACTAGTCCATGCTAGCCTGACCTATATCAAAAAACTTTTCAAGAAGCCAGGTGCAGTGGTGGTACATACCTGTAATCTTAGCAACTCAGCAGGCTGAGGCAGGAGGACGGTAAGTTTGAGGCCCACCTCAGGAATTTAGTGAGACCCTCAGCAACTCAGCAGGACCCTGTCTAATAAATAAATAAATAAGCCAGGCAGGGTGGCTCATGCCTGTAATTCTAGCAGCTTAGGAGGCTGAGGCAAGAGGATCACAGGAGGCTCAGGTAGTGGCTTGAGAGGCTGATTCAGAAGTTCAAAGCCAGCCTCGGTGAATTAGCAAGACCTGAAACTTATTGAGATCCTGTCTCAAAAAATAAAAAGGGCTGGGATATAGCTCAGTGATTAAGCTCTCCTGAATTCAATCCCTAATACCTCAAAATAAAAGAAGTCTGAGGATGTAATTCAGTGTTAAAATTGCCCTAGTTCCAATCCCCATTATTCAGGAAAAAAGAAGAGAGGCAAATGGGAAGGGGGGGGGGGACTGACTTCTCACTTTTACCTTGAATTCATTATCCACACAGCAACTAGTGATCTTTGTAAATCTAATCAGATCACTCTCCTGTTTACAACCCTTTGACTTACTCTGTTGTTAGAATAATGATAAAAACAAGACAAATATGGTCAGGTTCATCCCTCACATTCACTAGATGGAACAAAATGGATGCCCACATACCAAATTTCTAAACACTAAAAGGCCATAAAAACAAGCCGATGATCATATTTTAAAAAATAGTATCTTCCTCTTGTGACAAAGAGGAGGATATATCTTCATGACTATATAGAAGAAGTCCAGGTTTCCATTTTGAATTCTCAGACATGAAGTTCCTGACCCAGGCAAAGCTAAGCACCAAGCCCCAACTTTCTCTGCTTTCCTTTCTACCCCAGGTTCTAGACACTCTCACGGGGTCTCACCTGCATATATGCAGTCACCCAAGTCTACATGTTTCATATTTCTGATAGATAGACAGTTGTCCTTTGAACAACTTTATTTTTTTTTAGCTGTAGATGGATACAATACTTTATTTTTGTTTGTTTTCATTTTTTTTTTTTAATATGGCTCCAGGGATTGAACCTAGTGCCTTACACATGCTAGGCAAATACTCTACCACTGAGCCACAATCCCTGCCCCCTTTTGAACAACTTCTGAATCCAGAAGTGTGTATTCTAGTAACTAGGTCAACACTCAAGAGACCAGACAAGGGACAGGCTCTGGAAGCCAGGCACAGGGACATTTGCTCAAGGGATTTCAGAGTACCTTGAATATGTTCTAAAGAGTAGGGTGGTACAGTCTTGAGGTGGGCATGTCCCTCTGACCTTGAAAATTCCTTACCCCTTTGGAAAAGTGAAGCTAGAGAAGGGCCAGTGTGGATCCAGAGCTGTTTTTTGCATTCTTTTATGACCTTCTGCCTTTTATTCATCCTGAGCTTTTAGTTCTTTAAATCTCCATCTTCCCTTCTGTTACAGGGCCTTTGTAGAAGGGGTTACTCCCTCCTTGGCAACTCATTTTTTTCAGGTCTCAGCTAAAACATCTTTTCCTTGAAGTTGCTTTCTGATAGTCCTCATATCACTCAAGTGCCTCCATTCGGTAGGCTCATAGAATCCTGTACTTTTTCATAGCACTAATAACAAAGCTAATAGAATAATTATTACTTGCCTAGTACTCATATAATTATTAAGTTATTATATAAGTAGTTATTACATAATGAGAAGTTTAATGCTTTTATCCTCTGCTAGAATGAAAATCTCCAAGAGGGAAGGGACACTGTGTCTAATTCATCACTGTCTTTCCAATACCTAACATGGTACCTTACATAAAATAGCCACTCAAATATATTTGTTAAATGAAGAAAAGCATGCTTTGTGGGACCGTCTCCAGTCTCAGGTTTTCTCTGCCTTGTTATAAGGGAAATCCCTTTTAAGATTCACAATCTTGGTCTCGGCCTCTGTGAAGCACCTGCAGATCCTCTGAACCTTTCTTTCTAGTGGGGGTCCTCATGGACATTGGCATTATGGCCTGTCCCCTTCTAGTTCTAGATGTCTGCTCATGGCATGTATTTTTAGAGACCATTCATTTAAAAGGATTATTCAAATGCTTTAGCTCTATTTCAAAAGAATCTTTTCAGAAATAAAAGTTAGATGCAATTATTTATTATTATTATTTTGGTATTGGGGATTGAACATGAGGGTGCTTTATTACTGAGCTATATACCCAATCCTTTTTATTTTTTATTTTGAAACAGGATCTAGATAAATTATCCAGGCTGGCCTCTAAATTGCAATTCTCCTTCGTCAACCTCCCTAGTAGCTGGGATTATGGGCATACACCACTGTGCCCAGTTGCAATTATTTTAATAGATCTTTCATCAGTTAAAATATCAATGTTAGTATTTTAATGTCATCTCTTTATATTGTATGTTTTATACGCAATTGTTTTGCAGCTTTGGAAATAAGTTAAAAATGATGTTTGCAATTCTATTCAGTTTCTAGAAATAACTGCATCAAGATATATAATTGTATTGTTTAGTTTTAAAAAATGTTTTCTGTGATTCTAACAGTGTATGTTTACTATAGAAAATTTGGGATGAGCACAAAAAATATAAAGAAAATAAAATTTATCTATAATTCCAATACCTTAAGATATATACTGAGGATCTGACCACCTCTCAGAGGCCCCACCTCTTGAAACTATCACAGTAGGGATTGAGTTTCATCATAGGAATTGGGAGTGGGGCACAAACATTCAGACCTTGGTGTTATATACTGTTCCCATATGTACGTACTCTAACAGAGGGACCATGATTATTCTTTTGATCTCTAAGAATGTCAATTCAGATTCTAGGACCTATGGTCCTTGAAGTGTTTAGGTATTCCCATGTTCCCAGTGGACAGTTATCTGAGTAAATGGCTTTAGGTCTAAAGGTTCTGAAACAATCTTTGGGGAAATACTGAGGAAATTGATACTATGCACATTCATCATGGTATTTCAAGTCCATCTTCATGGGGACCAGTCTTTCTTTGAGTTCATAGTTTTAGATCTAAAAACAGATTCATGTTTGGAAACTTGTCAAGGAATCATTATTTTAATCGAGGAGACTGCTTCACTCTCCTGGTTATAAATCCTAGAATTCATCAAATGGTACAAAATGAGTAGTATCCTCATTAACTGCCCATTTATTTTTCCCTCAGGATCATCATATTAATTATCTTCATATTATTTTCTGTGGTTCTCTTTTTCCTCACTGCACCTGGGACTTTATAATAATTGTCCAACTTGACTTCTGACAGTTAATAACCACTACATGGCCTTGATCACTTTAGGACCCTGTTATCCCTATTGCTATCAGTGAAACTCATTCTTCCATGGCTTCTTTTACCATCAGTTCTGGCCTACAGGGAGTCACTAGTCAACATCTTAGAGATACTGGTGCCCCAACAATAGCACATCTTTTTCTTTTTCTTTTTTTTTTTTTAACCATAGTGCTGGGAACTGAACTCAAGGCCTCATGCATGTTAGGCAAGCGCTCTACCACTAAACTATGTCCCCAATCCAGCATAACAATGCATTTCTAATGGCCTTGAAATATGGTGTATCTAATGGCCTTATGTAAACTAGTCATCTGGTGGGTTTTCCATCTTTATAAAGTAAATGTTCTTCAGCATAATCAAATTCCTGATCCTTTAAATTTATTCTTCTACTCTCTACCATGGCAATGGTGACATTTTAGCCTCACTTGATATGGGTCATCAATTTTTCATGCTTCTGGAACCCATTCACACTAACTGTTGGGGGTCTTGATATGGTTTTAGATCCTTAGTACTGGGAGGGTGTTTCCAAATATACTTCTCCCTTATCCAATCTGATGTTCCTTTCATTATTATTAAGCACTCTCAAAATTTAATTCTATACATTTTTTTCCCAGTTTATGCTGGCTGGGTATTAAAGATCTTTTGGGATATAGGTCCTTTCCTGAATGACAATATCCAGCATATTGAGACTTAACACTAGTTAAGGCCTACTGGAAAGAGAGAAACTGTGAGCAAATCTTGAGGGCAAAGAGGAGACACTTATTATTTTAATGGAGAGACATGTCTGAATCATCTCTGAGTAATGGGGGACCATTTCTGGAAATGTCCTCATCTGATGTGTCAAGCCCCATTCTTTCTCAACTAAGACCCTGCTCTTAGCTTAATATGCCTGTCTTGACTGGAGTTTAGCTCACTCTGACTGAATTCATTCTTTGGCTTATTCTGGACTCCTACTTCAGGAGATTTTTTTCGCTTCTTTTTTGTGAGGTACTAAGGAGTCACTTTGAGCTTTCAGTTGGAGATTAATCACTCTCAGCTTTTCATTAACTTATTTCCAGTACATTCATCCGGCTAAACAATAATCTTAGTCACCATGAGCTATCACAACAAAATGCCATAGACAGGGGCTGGGGCTGGGCTCAGTGGTGCAGCGCTTTCCTCACGCATATGAGGCACTGGGTTCAATCCTCAGCATCACTTAAAAATAAATACATTTTAAAAAAGATATTGTATCCATTTAAAACTAAAAAAAATATTTTTTAAAAATGCCATAGACAGGGCTGGGGTTGTAGCTCAATGGCAGAAGATCCTGGGTTCGATCCTCAGCACCACATAAAAGTAAATAAATAAAATAAAGGTATTGTGTCCAACTACAACTAAAAAATAAATATTAAAAAAAAAACCGCCTTAGACAGATTGCTTAACAAAGAGAAATTTTTCACAGTTTCAGAGGCTGGCTCATTTGGTTCCTGGTTAAGGTTCTTTTCCTGGCTTGAAGACCACCATCTTCTTGCTTTGTTCTCTCACATTCTTTCCTCAGTGTGTTCACAAAGAGACACAGCTCTCTTCCTCTTTCTGTATGGCCATGAATCCCATTATATTAGGGCTCACTGCTACAATCTAATTTAACCTGAATTATCTCCTAAAAGCCCTATATCCCAGTACAATCACATTTTTAGTCCAGAGAAATACCCAATTCCATTGTTCTTATAATTTTCATTTTCCCCATATATACCATTCCACTGGTGTACCAACCCCATTAACCATCCATAAAAATTTTAACACTTAGACTGTAACCTTGTGATAGGAGCCCTCAATGTCAGGTAGGCATCTAATGGTCATATGCAAAACCCCATCTTATTGCTTGCTCCTTCAGACCTTATTCTTGCCCTCAACAGTTATAGGTTGGGTTTCCTGGGAAGGTGACGACAAGACATGAACAGGTAGGGTATTTGGAGAGTGCCCTTTGGATTAAACGCTTGTAGAAGAGTGGGAAAGAAAACAGGATTGGGGAGAGAAATTGTGCAGGTCCCATAGGGAGTTTTGGAGGTTCAAATTGACTATTATAGTTGTCCCAAGTTGGCCAGTCTCTTATATTCCCACTTTGATCCCCAACTGCTATGTGGACCAGGCTGGGAGAGGACCTTAGCAAAGGTGACAGTCTGCAAATGCAACAGTTCTAAAGGCACCAAAGACTGGGTCAACAGCAGGCTCAATAGCTGGGACAAATCCTTACTCAGGGGGATCGTGGTAGCATATCACCATGTTCATGAAACATTTAAATCTCTTATTGTTTTTGTTTTCGTATCAGAGAGAAAACTTCCACTCCCATGAGGAAAAAAAAATGGTAAGAGCTCAGTCTCTTACTTTCTAGGGAAGTAGGAATAACTTCACTAACAGTTGAGATCAGGAGAAGGAACCAAATTTGAAACACTAAGCCCATTCTGGGCTTTTTGTTTCTGTCTCACTTTGTTTCTCTCTGTTTTTTTTTTTTTTCCCTCTTGTCTGTAGGATTTAACAAATTTTCTGTTTTATGTGGCAGAAGAAAAATCTATGAAGTTGTCCAGTTCTGCTTTTGACTGGGTGATATATCTGGTTGTGGGTAACAAGTACATTTGCTAAACCTTACCTCTTTGTTTAATTGGCTTTATGCAATGTAATTTTTTATAAATTTTATTTATTAAAAAAATTTCAAACATGATCAAAAGCAGAAAGAATAAATCAAGGAACTGCTTATATTTAATACCCAATTAAGTAAATATCAGGATTTTTAAATATTTATTTTTTAGTTTTAGGTGGACACAATATCTCTATTTTACATTTATGAGGTTCTGAGCATCGAGCCCAGTGCCTCATACATGCTAGGTGAGCACTCTGCCACTGAGCCACAACCCTAGCCCCCTTTATTTTATTTGTATGTGGTGCCGAGGATTGAACCCAGTGGCTTCCACATGTGAGGCGAGTGCTCTACCACTGAGAGGATTTTTTTTAAATATTTTTTTTATTTGTTGATGGACACAATACCTTTATTTTATTTGTTTATTTTTATGTGGTGCTGGGGATCGAACCCAGTGCCTCACACATGCTAGGCAAGTGCTCTACCACTGAGCAACAACCCCAGCCCAATATCAGGATTTTTATACAAGTCAATATTTTGATTTCTGTCAGATTTTTTTAAATCTTATTTTTCATTTGTTTCCATACTTGGGAATGGAGGAAAATTATATTATCTTAAATACAAACACAAAACAAAACACCCTGAGAAACTTCACATGAAATCTGGATTTGTGACAGCTCTTTGGGTGATTAAAAAAAAAAAAAAAAAAGGTCTGGCAACACTGGCTAGGGTGGCGACTATCAGCTGGCTCTGAGAAGCAGCTGCTGACTTTAGACTGGGTGTGAGCTCTCCTCTTTGAGATCTCAGTGTCCACCCCTCCCAGTGTGGAGGCCTAGTGCCAGTTCACCGTTCATCACAGAGCTTAAATTGTTGCTTTTATTATGTCTGTCCCTCTTCCCACTTTTGTATATTACCTCTCTGGCTTCTGAAGGCCCTAGCTTTGTAGACAGCTATTTTAGTTTACCTCAAGACCAGATCAGGTAATGCATAATCACAATGTCTAAGTGTTTGCAGCAGCTTTACTATAAGACAAAACTGGAATACAAATGTCCATCAGTAGGTACACTGACAAACTGTAGTATGATCATACAAAGGAGTACCACAGCAGTACTGGAAAGGAATGAATGTTTAATACAACATGGATGAAACTCAAAATAATTATATTGAGTAGAGAAACAATACAAAAAAGCAAAACCAAACCAAACCTAGTACATGTTGTACTTACTATTCCATTTTTTTTTTTAATTCTAGAAAATTCAATTAACCTATAATAACAGAAAGCAGGTCAGTGGACAGACAGCGGATGAGTGGTTGCCTGGGATGAATAAAGGAAGAGAAATGGTTTACAAAGGCCAATGAGGCAACTTTTAGAGATGATATATTTGTCATCTTGATTGTGGTAATGGTTTAATGGGTATACATACATGTTACAGCTCATCAAATTATAAACTTTAATTATATGTAATTTATTGTGTTAATCCTATATCCATAAAATTGCACCAAAAACAACAAAATAACAAATGTCTGTCATAAATGGCAATAGCTACTCAATATACGTCTACCTCAGTGTCATTGACAGAAGGTATTTATATTTAATTTTATTTATTGATTGTTTACATTGATTTAGAAGGAAAGGTCTGCAATTCTGATCCTGATAACTTGTAGTTATATTTTCTTTCCTAGGAACACTAAGATTAAAGAGAAAGCCTAAAAGCTTTTGGAAACAGATAACAGTGGTTGCCTCTGGGGAGAATTAAGAACAAGAGTAAAGAGATAGGCAAGTGTTTTAGTCATCTTTTTTTTTTTTTTTTTGCTGCTGTGACTAAAAGACCCAACAAGAACAATTAGAGGAGGAAAAGTTTATTTGGGGACTTACAGTTTCGGAGGTCTCAGTCCATAGACGGTCAGTTCCATTCCTCATGTATGTATACCTGTTAAACCATTACCATAGTCAAGATGAAGGCTCTCATAATCCAATCATTTCACCTCTAAGCCTTCTTGCACTGTCTCACAGGTTTGACCTTTTGGGGGACACCGAACATCTAAACCATAACAGCAAGTCACTTTTTATTGTTTCAATAGGTCATTCATATGCATGTGATATTTATAATAAAAGTTCTTTTTACAAAATAAACCTGGTTATAAAATAGATGCAGTGAAAGATCATAGGAAAATCATTTAGATATGTTTCCATAAAATATTTTACCCAGAGATGATTTATATTGGTGGGAAGGGTAAACATCTGATAATGATGAGGAATTAAGAAACTATTCATCTATTAAATCCAGGAAAACAGGTTGAACATTCCTGCTGTCAAGCTCAGAGAGGGTTGTTGGAATGCTTTTGTTGTAATTGTTCATCCTCTCATTTATCATACGGTACTCAGTAACAGATTTATTTTATTGTTTGTTAACACTTTTTAATCCAGGGCTAGGTAGAGTACTTGTTTATGAGGCCCTGAGTTCCATCCCCAGCACTGCAAGCAAGCAAACAACAAAAAAAATCAATTCATACTCCCATTCAGTTTCACTGAGTACTAGACAATGCCTTGGGGCTTCTGAATGAAAGTAGATTCAAACTTAGTTATACTGACCAACTAAACTTAATATTTCTTTTCTTTCTTTTTTTCTGTGATACTGGGGGTTGAACCCAGGTGCTGGGAGCCATTAGCCAAGTAGGTATGACAATTTCCTTGCCAGCGTACCCCATGTTGCAGTGACATTGAATGTACGTGACCTTGCTCAAGGACCAAGGCAGATTAGGGTGTTCCCGGTTTTAAGATAATCGTGTTTAGGGCGTTCCCAGTTTAGGTTCCAGGTTTAAGGTTTAAGATTATTCCTGCTGGGAATAGGGCGTATCCTGCTGCCTGAGTTCCCCTTGAGTTCTCACGGGATTCAGACAGTATATTTTGGAGATAGAAGCCCAGTGGAGGGGGATTTGGGCAGAGAACGTGGATTTGGGCAGAGAACGTGGATTTCCCCAGAATGTGATTGTAGACGGCTGGTGTGAGTTCGGGAATAAAGAGTTGCTGTTTGAATCTACAAGCTGTGTGGTGGCTCGTGATTGTGTGCCCAGCCAGACTGCGGCATTTGTGCCCAGCCAGACTGCAGCATTTGGCGGCCCGTGCGGGGAACTTCTGAAGCTTAAAGGTAAGTGAAATTTCTCACCCCTGAAGAAGAGCGAAAGAATGGGTGACCAATTCAAAAAACAATGTGTTCTTGTTTTGACTTATTTTGTTTTTATTTCAAGTTGCTTGTTCCTAGAACTTTCTCAGGCAAACTGGGGAAAATGGTTGACTCAAGGTTTGAAGTTGTTCACCTCCGAGCAAGAGAAATTGTTAGAGGAAGGAGGCACCCCAGTGAGACCAAGAACAATTAGGGCATATGTTGATACAATACAAAAATGTAGCCCATGGCTTTTTAAAGACGAGTTATTAAGTATATCAATGGGACCACCATGGTATCCTGTAGAAGGATTTTTCTTCAACAAGAAAGAGATGGCTAGTTCTGTTTGCTACACTTGTCTAAGATCTTGGTTTCTACAAAGTTCTGATTAATTTACAAAGCTAAAATGTTGAAACATCAACCACTCTTTACTTATTAAGTTACATAAGGTAATATATTTAAGCATGTGTGTTTTCATAAATTGGTGAATGGAAAAAAGGTTTAATATTGCTTTGGTCTGTGTCTTTGCTAAAACAAGGTTACTAAGAGTTAAGATTCTATCATGTGTAATTTATATACAAAGAGTATAAGAAGTTTCAGTTGGGTTTCAATTATAGTATTATAGTATCATAAAAAACATGAAAGTCTTTCATCTTATTAAAGTGGAGTAATTTGTCTAAATCAGAAATTTTATAAGAGTTGTTTCAGAATGTAAATTTATAAAAAGGGTTAACAGTTAAAAAAGAGATATAAAAAGATTCAAGATGTGGGAATATATTTTAATATAAAAGGTTAAAGGAAAAAGAAATGTTTCTAGATGAGATAATCTCTGTGTGGTAAAGTAAAAAGTTGTAAATGCCATTTAAAAAGATTTTGAGGAAACTAGACTTACTTTAAAAGCTTGAGAAAGGAAGAAAGAAGAAAAAGATATTTGTACATGGCAGATTGAGACAAAGCTTCTCAATGGAGTTAAAAAAAAAAAAAAAGCCTTTGGTTGAAGGGCAGCCATGTAAACTAACATTAAAGCGATTTAAACAAAATCTAAGCCTCGTTTAAAAGAGTGAAGTTGTAGGTGGTGAAAAAGTACATTTAAAAGTACAGTATAGATGATAATTAAAAGGCTTTAAAAGATTAAATTGAAGGTGGTTAAAATGCCTTCATGATGGAGGAAAGAAGCTTAGTTAATCTTAAAGGCATTGCTTAAAAAAAATGAGAAGATAATAGGATTCAAGTAAGGTATTTCAGGTAGAAAATGCAAAAAGCTAAGACAACTATTAGATACAGACATACTTATTAAAGCAAAAAGAGAGAATTGGAAAGGGGTATATATCCCCCAAAGATAAACTTAAAATAACCCTTTTTACTCTAAACTTTTTAAATTTGGATTCATCAGGACTTAGTGCTGCGGAAAGGCATATGTATCCAAAAATGTACATAAGCCTAAAGTACTTTGGAAAGATATTCTAACAGGACAATGGAAAGGTCCTGACCCAGTGATTGTCTGGAGTCGGGGGTCTGTTTGTGTTTTTCCACAGGGAGAACAGCAGCCCATTTGGATTCCAGAGAGATTAACTAAAACAGTTTCTACAGATCGAAAAGAAGATGATTTGACTCAAATCCATAACAGCTGATATCCAGAACTCCAGCTTGGCCATTCTTACATCTGCGACAGTGATTAACCAGGATGCTTTTTTCAATAGCTATTTTATTATTGCATTTTTCCACATCATAAGGTTCTATTTTTATTTTTTGAGCTCATACAAACCTAGGTTAATGTTTTTCTGATCAGTTTTATTTTTTGACTGTGGAGTTTTTAAACATTGCAATGGAGATTTCACCTAGGTAAAGCTACAAGGCCTTTACTATTTTCTTATGTGTTTTACGTTTGTGTACACTCTTGTGTTTTGTGTTGTATGTCTGTATGTGCGTATGTCCATATTTCTTATATGAGGAGCGCTCATGAAAAAATGGATCCGAATTATTATTATTTTTTTTATTCACGTGATTTAAATGGTTTAATTTAAATTAGGTAAACAGCTGTTAAGGATTGTTTTTAAAGGTGGTTAACAGATCTGTTTGTTTACTTTCACCTTTCCTTTTCATTATATTTAATAATTATTTTCAGGATAATGTCTCTTTAGCATCATTGCCAGAATTCCTATCTCCATCCCAGTGCCGGTGAAGAACTCAACAAGTAATGCTCAATCAAAGAGTCAACTTACTTTGGGGAGGAAACGGATTTTGGGAGGAAATGGACATATTGATAGATTCCTCTGCTTTGAACTGCTTGCAGAACTTGCCTGGACTATGTAACTATCGTTTGGTGCAGCGAATTGTGGTAATGCTAGCATATCTTTGCTGATGGTGTCACCAGTGATGCAATTTTTCCCAAAGAGCCGTCAATTGGCTTGGTGTCGTGGCATTTCTGTATCCTCCTCCCTTCTGCTAGTGATGGTCTAAAATTTGGGGGCCAATGGCTTATGCTGGACCGGTAGTCAGTGACGGGTATGATCCAATTGCAGTGGTATCAACCTAAGACAGGAGGCTGACGCCTAAAGGTCAGTTTTCCGATGACGGGTAAGAACCATATGTTGAATTGGACAACCTACCAGGCACGGTCCATAAGCCACATTAACCTCACTCCCCCACTGGCACCAAGGCCAAATTTGGGGGCCAACAGAGGTGAGGCAAAGAACCTCACCCCCCCACTGGTGCATAGACCTATCCACAAGTATGGCTGTATGCTGGACCGGTAGTCAGTGACGGGTATGATTCAATTGCAGTGGTATCAACCTAAGACAGGAGGCTGACGCCTAAAGGTCAGTTTTCCGATGACGGGTAAGAACCATATGTTGAATTGGACAACCTACCAGGCACGGTCCTTAAGCCACATTGCTTGTTGTTTAATTAATCAGAAGGGGGGAGATGCTGGGAGCCATTAGCCAAGTAGGTATGACAATTTCCTTGCCAGCGTACCCCATGTTGCAGTGACATTGAATGTACGTGACCTTGCTCAAGGACCAAGGCAGATTAGGGTGTTCCCGGTTTTAAGACAATCGTGTTTAGGGCGTTCCCAGTTTAGGTTCCAGGTTTAAGGTTTAAGATTATTCCTGCTGGGAATAGGGCGTATCCTGCTGCCTGAGTTCCCCTTGAGTTCTCACGGGATTCAGACAGTATATTTTGGAGATAGAAGCCCAGTGGAGGGGGATTTGGGCAGAGAACGTGGATTTGGGCAGAGAACGTGGATTTCCCCAGAATGTGATTGTAGACGGCTGGTGTGAGTTCGGGAATAAAGAGTTGCTGTTTGAATCTACAAGCTGTGTGGTGGCTCGTGATTGTGTGCCCAGCCAGACTGCGGCATTTGTGCCCAGCCAGACTGTGGCACCCAGGAGCAATCTACCTCTGAGCTACATCCCCAGCCCTTTTTAATTTTTATTTTGTGACAGGGCTATGCTAAACTGTCTGTTAGATTGGTTTCTCTGTGTGTATGGAAACAATGTCTTAGACATTTATTTGATCAAGGATGATTTCCAAAAGTGGGCCAGGCCTTTTGCAATGAGGTGGAAATTCCAAGGACACCAAGAAACTTGGACTAAAACTTGGACTAAGCAAATTGTTGTTCTACTGATACTTTAATCTCTACCTTAAATAACGTGTGGAAACCGTTAGTTTCTTCCCATGTTAGTTCCAGTCTTCTGCCTGTGGATTTATTTCCTTTTTTTTTTTTTTTTTAATATCTGAGTAGTTGTGGTCCTCTACATTTTTAGGGATAGAACTTTGTCTGCAACCATGTTATTGACTCTAAAAGGAAAGGTAATTTGGATACATCTTATTATAAACTTTGAGGCAGAATTGATTTGTCATTTTTGGAAGGAATTATGTTCTGAGTTAAAAAAAAAAAAAAGGAAAAAAATTCATGATTTAACCCAATTATGGACTGGTAGGGGACACCATGGCATATTACTGCCACCAACTGGCATCACATCTTAATTGCAAGAGTAGAAAAAGGAAAATAATTTCTGATTTTTTTTTTTTAATTTTAATATTTATTATTTTTTAGTTTTCGGCGGACACAACATCTTTGTTTGTATGTGGTGCTGAGGATCTGATTTTTAAAATATAAGCAACATCAAATTTCCTGTAACCAAGTGAAAAAATATTAAGTAAGAATACTTCATTTGGGAAATAAAAAAGAGGAAGTTGTCATGATCCCCAAAACACAGGGTTTGTGAAAGTGATAAAAGTGAAGGGATAAGGAAGTAGGGTCAGATGACAGAACACGTTTCTTTGGTCTAAATATTCAGTAGCTGCATCTGGAACTATATCTGCAAAAAAGTAGTGTAAAGGAAGAATAATTCATAAAAATATTTCTTTAAAATGCCTTTATGTGAAAAGAACATAACCATTATCATCATCAAAGTTGACTGAATCTTGGGCTGGGATTGTGGCTCAGTAGTAGAGCGCTTGCCTGACATGTGTGAGGCACTGGGTTCGATTCTCAGCACCACATATAAATAAATGAATAAAATAAATGTCTATTAAAAACTAAAGAATATTTTTAAAAAGTTGATTGAATCTCTTAATTTTAAGCAGAACTGAATTGTTTTGTGAGCTAACATTATCTAGAGAGGAAAAAGGCAAAAGTTTTCAAGGAATCATACTCTCTATAGAGTCACAAACTAGTTCTTTGTGTTATAAAACAAAGTTCCTCATGTTATTGGTTAATTAGATCGAATACATTGTTAGACACATTATGATTTGGTATATATGCAAGGAAAATATCAAAGGCAATTTAAGACAATAGTATATAAAAAGTCTTTTTAAAATAAACCATAGAAACTCCTCTTCAATGTCTACCAATTTCATAGAATATGGAATGCATTTTTCTGTTTGTAATTTTAAATGTCAACTTTGGATGAGGTGGGCCAAGAGACTGAGTTGAAATAAAGGTCTAATGGCATGTATTTTAAAAGGCATATCCTTCTTTTTGATATTTCAAGCATATCTATGACCTGTTAATGAAAAAAGCCGTGTTTGAAAATTTTTGCCAAGGGATTTGGAATCTTAAGAAATTCTTAAAAGCAGAGGCTTCTGGGAAATATGTAATCCTGCAATGAATTCATCATGTTATGGAATCTCTATTACTTTACCAAATAGCTAAAGGATGAATGAATCTGCCTTTTGCTTACATTTATGATTGATCAGACCAAATCAGCTGGTATGAAGAATTTGTGACAAAACAGAGATAAACTGGAAAAAACATCAAGGCATTCCTTGAATGACATTACGTATTTTAAACATTTTTTTTTTAAGAGAGAGGTAGAGAGAGAGAGAATTTTTAATATTTATTTTTTAGTTATCGGCGGGCACAACATCTTTGTTTGTATGTGGTGCTGAGGATCGAATCCAGGCCACAAGCATGCCAGGTGAGCGTGCAACCGCTTGAGCCACATCCCCAGCCCTTGAGTTCCATTCTTAACTATATTCAGACAAAGTGGTGGTAGATGAGATTAAAAGCATGCTTGAGCCACATCCCCAGACCCCACATTACGTATTTTAGATGATAGTTTATAATCCATAAGAAACTACAGAGACCTTTTGTTTAAGTATACAATATTGCTTTTTTTTTTTTTTTTAAAGGGAGGAAAATGAAGGATCTGAACTGTTCAGGTAACTATTACAACAGTGGTGTAAGGCAATGGGAAGAGATAGGGAGTGAAGGGCTTTGATGAAGATGGCTGCAGAAAAAAAGCAAGGGATCTGAATGAATTAGGATATGATGGGACTCAGGTTAAAAAAAAAGTCAAGTATGACCTTATAATTTAGAACCTGGGGATTACGTAATTATTTACAAACACCAGTTCAATTTGTGTGAGGGCAAAATAAAGAACATGTTAGGTTTCTACATACTTAGAAAGTTGACTATTTATGCTCTTGGATAATTTTTAAATATTTTTTTTTTAAAGTGCTAGGCTGGGAATATAGCTCAGTGGTATAGCACATGCCTCAAGAGGCCCTGCCTGCATGAGATGAGGGGTAAAGGGCTGAGGGGGAGGAGAGAAGCTAAAAAATACTTAGCAAAATATTATCACTGTAATAACACAAATGGATTTTTTTGATGGTGGTGGTAGGTGGGGACTGAACCCAGGGCCTCACACATGCTAGGCAAATACTCTACTGAGCTCTATACCCCTGGCCTGTTCATTTTTAATTTTTGGACAGGGTCTCCCTAAGTCGCCCAAGGTTGGCCTTGAATTTGTGATCCTCCTGCCTCAGCTTCTGGAGAAACTACCATTATAGGTGTGTACCACCATACCTGGCTACAGATGACATTTTAATATATTAAATAGTTTAATACTCAACAATCCTATTGCTATTTCCATCTTACAGATGAAGAAACTGAGACACAGAGATCTGCCCAAAGTCATACAGCTTTCCAGAACAGTCTGGTTCCAGAGTCCATGTTCTTAATCACTGCACTATGCTGAAATCGCAATGTTATTAGGAGATTAGAATGTTCAAATAAGAGAAATAAAATGTTAGTTTGTTTATTTTTCCAGTATTGATGATTGAATCCAGGGGTGTTCTACTGCAGAACTATATCCCCAGCCCTTCTTTCATTCCTCTGCTTTTGAGGCAGGGTCTTACTACATTGTTGAACCTGGCCTAAAACTTGTTATTCTCCTTCTTCACCCTTCCAGTAGCTGGTATTACAGGCAGGTAACACTGAGCCTGTCTTAGAGAATTAATTATTTTAAATGCTTAATTTTGCAATGGAGCTTCCTGGAAAGTACCTGTGAGGAAAAGGTAGGAAGATTAAAAAAATAATTTTGGGGAGACTTTCAAGAGAAAGAATGTATTACGTAACAGAGAGCTAGGGGTTGAACTACAGGATGGAAGACTGAAGTGAAGTTAGAAAAGGAATCAGAGACCAGTAAATCAGGTAAGTATAGATCCAGGGATTGAGAAGTGTTAACTGTGAAGGAAGGTTGATAGTAACTGGAGGGAACAGACAGCACTGTTTTTTGTTTTTTTTCCTTTAAGACAATGGAAACTTGAAAAACAGAAGGAAGAAGCCAGAGAATAAAATACTGAATACTGAGGATGTAACACTATAGGAAAATAGTAATGGAACAAGGAACTTGAAAAGCAGGACACACATCATTACACATCATTTAGGCAGGATAGGCTGTGGAGAGACGGGCAGAGGGAATGCCTTAATTTGCTGAGAAATTTTGAGATCCTGGTCGGGATCATGGTTACAGATGTCTGAAGATGGAGAGAATGTCAACCCATTGTTGGAATTGCACAGCTTTGAGCCCAGGAAACTAGACGAAGTCATCTATTTAGCCTGGTTTGGGACTGGCACTTTTAACAAGGAAAGCTAGAAACAGGCTTTGCAGAGTAACAATAGGAAGTCAACCAGAGACTAGTAAATATGTATCTATAAATAGTGTTATCTAAAAATCTATGCAAGTCCAGTCACAAATTCATACCCGACTTCCTTCAGTGAAAAGCCACCACACACCACCTTCCAACGCCTAACAGAAACCAGGAACAAGGATGATAACTAGAGATTAGCCCTCAAGAATATAATGGAGTTGAGCGAGTATAAGGTAATACTGGAAACAGAGCAGGCTATTCTGATGGAGAATTGAGTCACAAATGGGCTGATGACCTGGGAGAGTAAGGATTCGCTTTTGTTGTAAAAAGTTGGAAGCAGGTGAAAGGTAGAAGCCATGGTCAGGGATAGGCAGGTAGAGAGCAAGGGAAGCTGTGGGGTCCAACAAAACAGCTGGGTCAAGATTTCACGGTAGTGACTTTGTCCCTAGCCCACTGGAGGGCTAAGAGTCTCACGTCCATTTCAGAACCACTGACAATACTACTAGGTTGCAGTAGGAGAAACCGAATTCCAAAGCTGAGTCTCTATTTTCCCAGTCTAGCTGCATTCCCGGCTCACTAACTAGCCAATGCTGCCGCCTTATGCAAAGCCGGCACCACGGAGAGACTGCTACACAGAGGCAGGACGACGCCAATCGGCCTGGAGCGGGCAGTGTTCCGTCCAGAGCCGTGGCGAGGGAGGTCCCAAACAGTTCTGGGAACCTACTCCCCTAGGCTCGAGGAAAGCACCTCCCCAACAATAAATCGCTAATACAAAGCAAAGCTTGGAGTTCTCCTTAAGACCGGGAGGGGCTGGAGCAGGGCTCCGAGCGACCGCTCCCTCCCGTTTCCGCAGCAGGCCTGGCGGGCAGCGGGAAACTGGAGCAGAGGGAGGGAAGAGCTAGCCCCCGACCTGGGGAGGGGCCTGGGTGAAGAAACGGGGGCGGGTTCCTTCCCAGGTCTCCGAGCAGCTCTAAAAATGGCGGGTGGCAGCTCTGCGAGTGGGACGCGCAGGCGCCAGTGTTCGTCCTTCCGCCCGCCGCGGGTGGCCCACGAACAGTCCACAGCAGCCTCATCCAGAGCTCTCCGCCGCTCGCAATTGGCGGAGCTGGGCAAGCGCTCCATGCGGGGGCGGAGCCGCCACGCAGCGGCCACGTTTCCCGCCCCGCTGGTGCGCGTGCGCGCAATCCCCTCAGGAAAGCGTTTGCGCGCGCCCCCGCCGCGGCCCCCAGCTCGCGCCTCAGCTCCCTCCCCTTTCCGGGCAGGCCAGTCCCGTCAGCAAGGCAGTGAGCACCGCGGCCAGCAGAGGGCGGTCCGGACCCAAGTCTGCAGCGGCGCCATTGGCGTGTGGAAAATGCCACCAGATGGCGGGTTAGGATTGCAGCTCCGTTGAAGGCGCGGCCCCCGCTCCCGAACCCCCGGCGACCACCCCATAACAACCCCCCCACATCGGGAATAACACACCGGAGACTTTTGGGGGGAAACTAGGTCGACGGCCGGCAGCGCCCGGATGGGCAGCTGAGGTGAGTGCGGGCGGCGGCGACGGCGGCGGGGGGCGGGAAAGAGGGGGAATGCGGCGGCAGCGGCGCGGGGGCTGGAAGCGCCGATCCAAGATGGAGGCCGGGAGAGAGCTAGAGAGCGCGAGCGGGGAGCGGGCGGGCCGGGCGCGGGCCCCGCGCGGGGGAGGGAGGCCGCGCGGGCCTGTGCGGGGCGCAGCGGTCGCGGGCCGTCCGAGCTCCCGGGGAGGCGGCTGTGGGTGCGGCGGACACCCCAGCGCTCCCGTCTCTGCCCACCCCTCCCGCTGGCCCCGAAAATTGTGCCCCCGCCCGCCCGGGCACTACGGCGACAGGCGCGGAAGCCTTTGTGGCGCGCTCGGGCCCGCCGCCAAGCCCGCCCTCCGCCCCCCCGCCCAGGCTCTCGGGACTCGCCCGCGCCCGGCGGGGCCGGGCCGAGGCGGGCTGGCGCGAATGCCTTCCGCCGCCCTGCGTTTCTGCGGTGTTTTAGCGGCGGCGGCGTCACATGACGACGAGCTCGCCTCCGCGGAGGGGCCTGGGGGTCGCTCGGCGTGGCGGCTGGCCCAGGCCTCTTGTTGGCGGGGTGGGGCAAAGGCTGTTGACTGGGGGTGATTGGGCGTCGAAGCCGGGCTTTCCCGCTATCTACCTTCCCCGCCCCCGACGGGGGCCTCCCGGCGAAACGTGTCCCGGCCCGAGCACTGCCCCGCTAGTTTGCCAATCTCCCGGGAGACGAGGCCAATAAAAGTTGTTTTCCCTCCTTTCTCGTGGTGGGGGCGGGGTGAAGAGCTGGGAAACTGGAGAGCCTGGAGTTGGACCTGAGCCCCACTCGCAGGGTCCGAACTGGGTGCCGCTTGTGTGCAGTAGGGACCAAGAAATTTTCATATTTTTAGGATTGTCACGTCACCCCATCTACCCACATTTGAAATGTTATCGATTCTCTTCACATTGCATACAGTCGTGCCCCAGGCGTATAAGTCATGGGATGGTTTTGGAAGCTTGTAGACGCAAAAACAGTGCTGTTTGTGATACCTAATTATCTGCTGTTAAATTTGGTGTTAAAGAGGGTGGATGTAGTTTATTCTTTCTCGGGGTTGTGACTGGAAATGACTTTGTTTTGCAGCTTTGCAAAAATAGTGTTTGCGAAAGTACCTCAATTGGCATAAAGTTGTGTGATTGCATCTTAGGTGGAATTTGAATGTGACTCCCTACCTTCAGTTTTCCATATTTTAAGAAAATTGCAAACTGATGTTGAAGCGCTCATGGAAATGTACAGAAGAGTGGAAAATAAGAATGACTCCTTTCTTGTATAATATGTTGTTACATGTTTTCTATATTGTGTGAATTCAGACTTAAAATTTTTGACCAAATAGGGAAATACTAAAAGAACCAGAAATGTTATTTCCTTGCTTTTGATTTTTGATAATGTGTCACAAATTAGTACCCAAAGTTCTAGGAAATGTACAGATGTGTTGCTATTTTTTTTTCCTACAAATTTAAAAACGTACTTTGAGCAAACCAAATTTATTGAGATAAGTGGTCTACCAGTGGTCCCTTTTACAAGCAAACTACTTTTCAGTAGAATACTTTCTGTGTCCACTTTAGTTTTAACATTCTGAAAAAGCTAGAGGGAATTAAGTAGATGTGAAATATGGAAAATTGTTACTAGGATTACCTCTGTGAAGAGAGCACTACAATTACTGTCCATTTGAATGGCTCTTCTACACTCCTTAAGGAATTGTAGCATATGGGAGAGGGAATCTGAGCTGAAGTTAACTTGGAACATTCCCATGGTTTATAGTCTTCAGGATTTTATTTTTTGAGTCTTACTTCCCTCGTCTCGAAAATGGGAGTAATCTAGTGGATATTATCAAGATACATGCAAAAGCCTTTTTTATTAAAGTGTTAGAACTTAAAACTTACACAAATTTATATAGTTGTGATATTTTTTCTTTGATTGTAGACCTGTATAATTTCATAATCTCAGCGCTATATAAGGAGATATAATGCACTCTGGGGAAAGAAAATGCCTTTCCCTTTTTCTTTGGCTTATATCCTTACTGAGAAGTGTGTATTAGTTTTGTCCTGATGCATAACATAATACAAACTTAGTAGCTTAACACCCATTTATTTCAGTTTCCATGGGTCAGAATTTCGGTGTGGTATAGCTGGACTCTAATAATATCAGGATGAAATGAAGGTATCATGTGTAGCTGTAATTCTTATTTGTGGCTCAGGTCCTTTTCTAAGGGTACTACCTGTTGGCAGAACCAATTTCCTTGTGACTATATGATTGAAGTCCCCATCTTCCTCCTAGTTGTTAGCCAGGAACTGCTCTCAGTTCTTTGCTATGTGGCCATATAGGCAGCAGTTTACAGAATGGCTGTTTGCTTTTGCTTGGAATCAGGAACCATTCTCTCTGACTCTTCTGCCTCTGACTCCCCTTTAAGAATGTATTTAAAAGTTACCTGATTAGGTCAGGTTTACCCAGATAATCTTTTTGCCAAATTCAACTGATCAATGATCTTAATTGCATAGGCAGGAATCTTGCCATGTAATAGTCATAGGAAATTTATTTCATTATATCTACAGATCTCTCCTACATTTAAGGAAAGGGGATTATATAAGTGTGTGGGTCATTTTAGTGGTCTAAGAATTTTGCTTATCATGAAGAATGAAGTATCTTCAAGTTTGCCTCTTTAGAATCTGGACATACAAGGACAGGGCACAGGCAGAGCAATAGCCCCCACTTGATCTTCCTTAATTTCTTTACTAATAATTATTTTGTCTTTTCCTCACTCTTTCTTAATTTCCTGGTACCTCAGCTTAAGTGCCTCCTTCTAGAAAAAGCTTTTGATTTCATTGAGAGAAAATTGTAAACAAAAACTAAGATTAGGACTGGGCTTGTGGCTCAGTAGTAGAATGCTTGCCTAGCACGTGCTAGGCCCTGAGTTTGATTCTCAGCACCACATAAAAATAAATAAATAAAATAAAGGTATTGTGTCCAACTACAACTAAAGAAAATCATTAAAAAAAAAAACTAAGATTAAAAATTTTAAGAGGGAGGAAGACATTGGGAAAAAGATGTAATTCTTGCTGTTCTTAGATACTTGTTTTATTCATTTGATACATGATACTGAATCAGAAAAGTTAAGGAATTTTAATGTTTTAGATCACATTTCTGTTAAGTGACAGGTAAATTCACATACTCATTGCATCAGGCAGTTGTGTGATTGGTCCAGAAGCTTGTAGAATTCTTAGGAATAGTTATTCGAAAGTATTAAGAGGTAGCAGAAGTTTGTTATGGTATGTGCTTTGTCAGTCCAAGGAAAATCATTTTCAGGGAAGAGGCAGGCTCTTGCCTAGAATGTGCAAGGCTTTGGGTTTGATTCCCAGCAGCAGCAGCAGAGCTGGTGCGCGCGCATACACACACACACACACACACACAGATAAGTAGGATAGTTTTAGCTAAGGATATCAAGCTTTAACAGATATAAGCAGGTGTTTAATAGATATAAACAGAGCCATGGTTGGTGGTGTAGCTTAGAGGCCCTGGTTTTGATCCTCAACACCATAAATTTTTTTTTTTCATTAGGGAGATAATTGCTTAATTTAATATAGATACATATAATGGCTTGGTAAATTTTTTGTTGATCAAAGAAAAATAGAATTCTTGGGAATTCCAATGACTCTTGCTACTTTGGTACTCTAGGGAAAAGAAGTGGGAAGCAGAAACCTAAAAAAGGTGCTCTTGCATAAGCTATAGAATGACATGATTCTTGAGGTAGGAATTAATGGTTGTGTCTTCAGAGAAGGGGGGGGGGCTGGTTTTCTGTCATTTTGCTAGTTAAAAGAATAGGATCACAGCTTCCTACCTTAGTGCTGAGAGAAATCTTTATTGAAAAATACATGATTCTTTTAAAATGACCTTTAAGTAGGTCATAGTTACATCAGTTGGTTTTATGGTATCTTCTCCACATAAGACATTCCTTTTCTCATATTTTTCTCTTTTTCTTAATCTCTTACCAAACACTATTTGAAGAACATCTCAAGTTCTGCCTTGTATAATCCTTTGTGCTGTGAGCTTAAATGATACACCAATGAGTTGCCCAAATGATCTATGGAATTTTACTATAATTAATGTCTTTTTTAACTTGTTAGAAGCTAACATGTTGCATTGTGACTTCCTACAAACACATAAAATGAAAATAAAAGTGTTGTGAAACAATTTTTAACCTTTGTTCAGGGCATTCTAATTCTGATTTTTTTTTTTTTAATTAAGAATGGTTGCAACTTAACTGTTGAGTGGACTCAGCAGCTCATAGTTGGAAAAGTGTTGATTTGTAGTCTCATTAGTAATGAGGCAAGTGCAAAGTAGAACTTTGAAAAGGAATCATTTCACTTTGATCAGATTGACAAACATTAAAAAGTTTGATAATATCAAGTGTTGTCTGAAATTCTGGAATGTGGAGAAATTAACTACCACTTTTGGAAAGAGTGTAAATTGATAATATTTTATGAAAGATGAGAGTTTTTTTTTTTAATAAAGTTGAAGATAACTACCACTTTTGGAAAGAGTGTAAATTTGCCGCAGTCTGTCTGGCTGCAGCAAAATAATCAGGGGGGGGGTGACGAATAACTTGTGTATGTTGATACAGCAGGAGTAGGAGCCATTTATTGCAGGACAGGAGCAGTATTTATACATTCCACACAGCTTATCTAATTAGCATAAACTAGATACATCAGTCAACCAATAAGGAATCTCCACACTTAATGGCTTGCTTTTGTTACTTCTCAAACCACTCCCTCTGGCATTTTGCCAGGTACCATCCAGACTTGTTTACGAACTCTAACATTCCCCTGGCAAAATGCCAGGTGTTATTTTTGACTTGTTTACAGACTCTAACATTTCCCCCTTTTGTTTAATTTAAATAACGACCATAGTGGTTTTTACAGAAACACCATAAGTAACCTGCTACAAACAGAAAGGGAGGATACAAAATGTCACAATACCAAGCCAATTGATGGCTCCATGCAAGAAGCCCTTGGAAAAATTATACCAGCAATGACACCATTAGCAAAGATACTGAGTTACAATTTGTTGTACATTACAGTTTGTTGTCTCAGTCCAGGTAAAGTAGTGTCTCAATAGATTAACTCACAGTCCCGGTAAATCACAGTCCAGGTAAGTTCTGCAGGCAGCTAGCTTAAATCACAGTCCAGGTAAGTTCTTCAGGCAGCTAGCCTAAGCTGTAGCAGCAGAAACAGCAACAGTTCCGAAGTCTCATCCGTTTTTCAGCCGAAGTTTCATCCGGTTTTCAGCAACACTGGAAATTTTTCCATCCTCGTCCTCACCAGCACTGGGACGAAGGCAGGAACTCTTGCAAAGATGCTAAAGAAAATCCTGTAGCATTCCACTAAGAAAACAACCTTCTGAACAATTTAGTACATTATCTCAAGGGTTTTACATTTGAAATAAGCCTTAAAGGTGCTCATTACTCATTAGCTTCCAGGTGTGGGAGAACCATTGTAGCTTAGTTATTGGCATTGAAAATGACCAAACATCAGGGACACCAGTAGTGTCTTCTGCAGGCTGTAGTGCCTGGGCAGCCCCAGATGGCCCTGGGGAGTGTCCCCAACTCAAACTGCTACTGGGCACAGGGAGCAAGAGCCTGCGAGACTGTGCCTCCAGGTCAGGTGTAGATTTGGGCTCCCGGCAGTGGAAGAGCTAGCTCCCCGGCTAGGAGGCGGGGAAGGGCCAGTCGCCACCGCCTCTTGGAAAATCCTTGCTGCGCTGTGACCGGCTTGCACACTCAGCAGCCGCCTCTCCGCTTCACACACCCTCCAGTAACGAAAAGTATTTAGTAATAGCCTTTTGCTGCAACTTTTTTCCTGATAATCCTTCCTCCTCTGATAATCTTTCTTCTTCTGAACTTTCTTTTTCTTTCTGACTAGAGTTCCTGGGCTCTTATCGACACATGCCCTAACTATTCTTGGTTCCACTGGGGTGCCTTCTTCCCTTAGTAATTTACTTCTCACCCCTTCCATATTTTCATCACAAAGACAATACAATACACTGAGACAAAACAAGACACAAACATACTGTATCAATCTTCTCCATTTTCTCGAAATTGTCATTTTTCCTCTCGCCCTATCTGCCTAGGGACGAGCAGATTTGCTCCAGTCCTATCTATGGACGGGCAGCATTTTTCGTCACTTACCCCCGAGTGTCCCGGGGCTCCCCGTAACGGGCCACCAACTGCCGCAGTCTGTCTGGCTGCAGCAAAATAATCAGGGGGGGGGTGACGAATAACTTGTGTATGTTGATACAGCAGGAGTAGGAGCCATTTATTGCAGGACAGGAGCAGTATTTATACATTCCACACAGCTTATCTAATTAGCATAAACTAGATACATCAGTCAACCAATAAGGAATCTCCACACTTAATGGCTTGCTTTTGTTACTTCTCAAACCACTCCCTCTGGCATTTTGCCAGGTACCATCCAGACTTGTTTACGAACTCTAACATTCCCCTGGCAAAATGCCAGGTGTTATTTTTGACTTGTTTACAGACTCTAACATAAATTGATAATATTTTATGAAAGATGAGAGTTTTTTTTTTTAATAAAGTTGAAGATACCTGTACTTTAAACCTAGTACTTTCTTTATATTCCTGATGATGGAAAGTTTTGTTCTGTATACCAGAATATATGAACAAAATGTTCACAGTAGCCTTATTTGTGGTAGCTAAAGTTGAGAAATAAATGCAGTGTTCTTTCATGGTAAAATGGATAAACTTTTGCTTTTCAAAAGTTAAAATAATCTTGGTTCTTGGGATAATCCAACTTAGCATATCCTCCTTTTGTTTTTACTAATATTCTGTTAGAAGACCTTGTACATTTTTTTCATATTGCTTTGTTATTTTGTCTGTCTGGTTCTGGTATTAGGATTATGATGGCCTCATAAAAGAGGTCGGGAAGTGACCATTATTTACTGAAAGAGTTTGTATAATACTGGTCCTAATTCTTCCTTGAATGTTAGAATTTACCAGTGATACCATCTGGACCAGAATTTTCTTTGTGGGAAGGTTTTTGGTAACATCCAAATTCAGTTTTAGGGCTATTCAGATTTTCTGTTTTACCTTGTGTCAATTTTTTGTTATGCATTTTTTTTAATTGTATATTTTATCTAATTTGTTATCAAAAGTTGTTCATAGGTTTCCCTTGTTATCCTTCTAATGCCTGTAGGATCTGTAGGGTAGCTCTTTAATTTCTGATGTCATTTGTGTGTGTGTGTGTGTGTTTTGTACAGGAGATTAAACCCAGGGTTGTTTAACCCCTGAGCCACATCTCTAAGCCCTTTTTATATTTTATTTAGAGACAGGGTCTATCTATGTTGCCGAGGCTGGCTTTAAACTTGCAGTCCTCCTGCCTCAGCCTCCCAGGCCTCTCCATTCGGCTTTTTGAACCATCTAATGGTTTTTAAGTTTGCTATCTATTCAAATCAACTTTGCTAATTTTCTCTATTGTCTTTCTATTTCATTGGTCTGCCCTTTTGGTTTTCTTTCTTCACTTCCTAAGTTAAGCCTTAGGTCATAGATTTTAGATATTTCTTGTTTTCTAATAAAAAAACATTTAAAGCTATAGATTTTCCTCTAAAAGCACTGTTGCATTCTATGAATTTTAACATTTTAATACATTTTTATTATTTAGGCTTAAATAGTTCTAATTTACTTTGCAATTGCTTTTATCTGTGGATTACCTGAAAGTATGTTGTTTTATTGTTATTTGAGGTTGTTTTTATTGGTTCATTTCAATTTTACAGCATGGTGGGTTTCATTGAGGCATATTCACATATACATAACACAATTTGGATTTCAGTCCCCAGTAACACCTGCAAAACCCACCCCCCCCATCCTAATGGTTAGCCTTCTACTTTTATGGCATTCTGTTATTTCCTTGCTTTTTTCTTCTACTTCCACATATGAGGGAAAACATACTTTTCTCTGAGTCTGGCTTATTTTGCTTAAAATTATAGTCTCTAGTTCCATCCATTTCCTTGCAAGTGACATAATTTTGTTCTTTGTGGCTAAATAAAACTTCTTTGTGCATATATATCCCATTTTCTTCGTTCATTCATCTGTTGATGGACATCTAGGCTGATTTCATAACTTGGCTATTGTGAGTTGTGCCACAGTAGACACAGGTATGCATGTATCTCTAAAGCATGCAGACTTTAGTTCTTTTGGATAAATACCAAGCAGTGTATAGCTGGATCATATGGTAGTTCTATTTTTAGCTTTTTGAGGAATCTCCATACTGATTTCCATAGTGGTTGTACTGATTTCTTACCAACAGTGTATGAAAATTCCTTTTTATTTGGGATTGTTTTAGATATCTTATTGATTTCTAACTTAATTTCACTTGAGGATACTCTGCATGGTTTTAATTCTTTTGAATATATTAAATCTTGTTTTATGGGCCAGCATGTGGTCTATCTTAATGTGTGGCAAGAAAATGTATGCTGTACTAAAGTACTGTTGGGTGAGTACTTTGTAAATTATAGATAGATTATGGTGTTTTGGTAATGTTTTTCAAATCATCTATGTGTTTACTGATTATTTTTTAGGGAAGGGGTCTTGTTTTATCAATTGTTGAAAGGAATGTTAAAATAACCAAGTATGACTGGAATTATTTCTCTTTTGTCAACTTTTTTCCTTATGTATTTTGAAACTGTTATAAAACACATATAATTTATGATATTTTTGTCATTTTGATAAGTTAACCTTTTTATCATTATGAAATATTCCTCTTTTGGTAATAATATTTGTCTTGAAATTTACTTCTTTCTGGTATTAATACAGCCATTCCAGGTAAGTCGTTTTGAAGAGTTTCTATAATGAATATATCTTTTTCTATTTCTTACTTAAAACATTTTTTTCACTATATTTAAAGTATATCTTTTGACAGTAGTATATAGTTCAGTATTGCTTTTTTCCTACCCATTCCAGCAGTATGAAAGTGGAATCTTTCAATTATGGTAAACATTAATTATGTGCTAATGCCTGTCAAAAACTATGAAGTTCTGTGATTTTTACCTTACCTGCATGCTACCAGGTTATGCTGCCATAGTTTAATGATTGCTGGCAGAAGCCATGAGACTCTTCAGTCAGAGATGAAGAATAATGTATTATAGCAATAGCCAGAGAATTGGCATTTGCATCGAATCTCTGAGCCCTCTTTGCACATGGCAGTGGGTAGAGGTCCAGGTGAAACCTGCCCAGGCAATAGTTACATTACAAAAGAAGAATCCCAAGCTTAGAGAAACTCAGATATTTTATAATGGGTAGTTAAGTATGTCTTTTGCTCTGAGGGAGACCCTATAGCTCTTCCAAGTCTGTTTTCTAGGGAGTTATTGCCTCCATTTTCAAGATATGTAGGAAACTGAGAAACTCAAGTATTGTCAAAGATATTTTCTCAATTTTCCCTGTTATTTGCTTTTAAATTTTTCTACATAGTACTAGCCTGACTTTCCAGTATTATCTATGCACAATATTATCTATCTATCTATCTATTTATTTATGGTGCTGAAGCTCGAACCCAGCACCTCCCACATACTAGGCTAGTGCTCTACCACTGAGCCACAACCCCAGCCCCATATACATAGTATTTTTGTATGCATTTTCTGCTCTCACCAAATTGGATTTCATACTTGGGTCCTTTCTTTCTATATGTCTTTGATTCTGGTATTGGTAAGAAAAAAACTCATTGAACATTTGCTTTATACCAGTAAGCATTTTACAATAATGTTGTGAGGTAGTTATTGTTATGCTGATATTATTCCTGTTTTAATAAATTCAGATTAAATTTCCCAGATTTGTAATTAGGGAGGGACGACACATTGTGGAGAAACTTGTGGTATCTAATTTTCAATTTTAGTGGTAAGAACACATAGTGTTTGCCTTAAAAACTTTTAAGCTGTAATCTAGACTCTTGTGTTTGTCCTGAACATTTGATATAATTCACAAAGGACAAAACAAGTGAACAGTGAATTGTAGGATCTGTGTAAAATCTTTCCTCATAATTTCAGTGAATATTCATTACCCTCTTTGTCACTTATTGGATTTATTGTTGTCATGAGGGGTTAGTATGTGACAGTGGTCAGAAGGCACAAAATCCCCTGTAATGTTTAAGACTAATTATCCCAAGGCCACACAGCTAATAAGTGATAACAACTAGCATAAGAATGTTGGCTTAGTTGTAGAACCCTTAAAAGGTCATTTTTATTTCAGCCTTTTTTCTGTATGTTGAGTTCCTTTGCATTTTGAAGTTTACTTTATGGAGACTTGGTTTTCTTTTCTATTTACCATCTAATAGTTATGTTATCATGGATAGGATATTTAATTTATGGATAATTGTCTTAAGATTCTTATTTCAAAAATATCTTTAAGATTATGTGTATTTAATGGGGTACATGTGATGTTTTGGGATATATGTATCCAACATTAATTATATATACTACCTCACAGAAGTTGTTGTTTTCTTTTTGTGGTGAGACCCCTTCAAATCTACTTTTAGGGGTTTTCAAGTATACTTGTTACTAACTGTAGTAACCATGTTGTACAATAGATCTTTTGACTTAGTCCTCCTATTTCACTGAAATTTTGTATCCATTGACCATATCTTCCCAGTCCCCACCTCTACCCCCCAGCTTTTGGTAACCACCAATCTTCTCTGATTCTATGAGTTTTAAGTTATTTTAGATTACAATGTGAGATCATACCTTATTTTTGTCTTTCTGTGCCTGGTTTATTTCTTTTAACATAATGTTTCACAGGTTCCTCCATGTGGTCTCAAATGACTGGGATAGTTAAAATTCTGCCAAATAGCTTTTTTTTTGGTACTAGGGATTGAACTAGGAGTGCTTTATCACTGGGCTGCATCCCCACCTCTTTTTATTTTTTATTTTGACAGGGTCCCACAAAGTTGTTTAGGGCCTCACTAATTTGCTGAGGTTGGCCTCAAACTTGGCAAAAAGTCCTCCTGCTTCATTCATCGTCTTAAGTCTGGGATTACAGGCATATGCCACCACACCTACCTCAAATAAGGTTTTTTTTTTTTTTTAAACATTTATATTTGTAGTTGTAGCTGACACAATACTTTTATTTTATTTATTTATTTGTATGTGGTGCTGAGGATGGAACCAAATGCTTCACATGTGCTAGGCAAGTGTTCTACAACTGAGCCACAACTCCAGCCCTCAAATAAATTTGAGAATGTTTACCACTGAGAATTTAGGGAAAAAACAATCCTGTCTTTTCTGTTTTCTCACTCATCAACCAACACAAAGACTTTTATGTTCTCTAGTATGTGGAGATTTCGCCTTGCCAGTGACCAATCTATTAATTCTGTAGCGGACATCATCTGGATATCCTCTTTTTTTTTTTTTTTTTTAATTTTTTAGTTGTAGATAGACACAATATCTTTATTTTATTTTTTATTTTTATGTGGTGTTGAGGATCAAACCCAGTGCTTCATGCGGGCAAGGCAAGCACTCTACCACTGAGCTACAACCCCAGCCCCTGGGTATCCTCTTAATTCAATTCTGAGTAATTGAATTAATAATCAAGAGATAGTTTCAGATCCCATAGATTGTGGGCTTAGTCCCACAACATTGTCCCCCAACTTTCATTGCCAATTACAAGCTCTAGGTTGTTTTCCCTATGCTTCCCATGACTTTCTCAAGTTTATTTATTTGCTCACAGAACTCTTGAGAAGCACTTAGTTTACTGGTGACAGAGGATATAAATGAAGAAATGCGTAGGGCCAGGCATATGGGAAGGGGTATGGAGCTTCTGTGTCCTCTCTGGACTTGCCACCTTCCAAGAAAATATGGAGGACATGTTCGGCTATCTGGAGGCTCACCTGAACTTTCTTTTGGGCTTTTACAGAGGCTTCATTATTCATGATTGATTATATTATTAGCTATTGGTGATCAGTTTAACTTTAGCCTCTCTCTTCTCTTGAGGCTGAGGAGTGAGGTTGAAAAACTCCAGTCCTCTAATAAGGCCATGGTCTTTCCTGTAATTAGCCCCCATTCTGAAGCTATCTGGGGGCTGACAGGCCACCAGTCATTTCATTAGCACACAAAGACATCACTTTGGAGATTCCAAGATTTTAGGAAAGACCAAATACATATTTTGCAATGTTGCATTGCTCAATATCTGGTAGTGGACATACAAAGTTGATAAAATATGTAGATTCTGTTCTTTAAAATGTAAATTTTGTTGAGTGATTAAAAATCAACCAAGGGGCTGGGGTTATGGCTCAGTGGTAGAGTGCTCGCTTCGCACGTGCAAGGCCCTGAGTTCAATCCTCAGCACCACATAAAAATAAATAAAGGTATTGTGTCCAACTATAACTAAAAAATAAATATTAAAAAAAAGAAAAAACCATCCGAACAGGGCTGAGATTGTAAAGCGCTTGCCTAGCATGTGTGAAGCACTGGGTTCCATCCTCAGCGCTATGTACATACACACACACACACACACACATAAATAAATAAATAGATAAATAAATAAATGTGTTGTGTCCATCTATAACTTAAAAATTTAAAACAAAACCTCAAAGTAATAAAACTAGCAGGATAATACATGAAGTGTTGTGGGTGCACTGAGGTAGGTTCAGGATATTTTTGCAAGCGTAAAGTACAAAAGTAAGTATATATCCTTCTTTGTGAGGTCCTCTCTTCACATAACAATAGATTGCATTTGTGTGTTAGAAAGTGACAAACAAGACTCAGAATTTTTCAGCAGTCTTTATTTTCTAATCAAGATAACATTAATAATTAGGTACTACCTGTACTGTTTTCTTTGGCTCTCTGGGAAGATTTCTCTTCATAATTGTTGAATTAGTTTAAAGGTCAGGGTGTAGATTGAGACATCACTGTCTGTCTCGGTCTTAGAAAGGTAGGGAAAAAAGTGTTTTATACAGAATCAAGCATGAATATACTTCTCATTTAAGCTACCTACTGTCCTTTCTTACTGTTAAAGCTCAGTTGTCTCATTGTTATCTGACAGTTTTTCCCATCTAATTTAGTCTACCTGATTAGTCTACCTATAATCAGAGGTTGATTTCTTCTTTAGCTCCATTTCTCTATTTACAAAGAAAGCAAATATACAGAAATTCTTGTGATTTAGCACAAGGTATAAAAGTTAAAGAACATTTTCGGCTTTTTCTTTTGTACCTTAAATTAATTTTTTGGAAGAAAAATTAAATTGCTAGTTACAAATTAAAGAGCTTATATGTTCACAGATGAAGAAAGTACTGTCTGGCCTGGAATTATAGCTCAGTGGTAGAGCGCTTGCCTAGCATGTGTGAGGCACTGGGTTCGATTCTCAACACCGTGTATAAATAAATAAAAATAAAATTCTATCAAAATAAAAATTCCATCATGTGATACATGATTAGGAAACCCATTGTCAGAGTTCTCTGGTGTATAAATAAATAAAAATAAAATTCTATCAAAATAAAAATTCCATCATGTGATACATGATTAGGAAACCCATTGTCAGAGTTCTCTGGTGTTGGTATCACATTGTGTCAAATTCTAACTCTACCTCTTTCTAGTATGTAAACTTGAGCAAACTCATTAACCTTTTTAAACCTCAGTTTTCTCCTCTGCAAAATGGAAATAAAAAGAGTATTTTCTCATGAGCTCTTGTGAGAGTTAAGGAGTTAGCTTTTAATCACTAGACTATTTTGTATTATACATAGATCTAAAGTACATAGATTTTAAACTTGAGAGGTGAATAAAGTTATCATCTAGATGACGGATAAGGTTACTTCCCAAAAGGAAATAATTTGGGCTCACCATGTAGAACTAGGAATAGATAAAAATCTTAATGAGAGTGGTCAGAGGATTAAGTACTCTCCTGGTTAATTGAGTGATAAAGATAATAACTAGTGTTTTCTGCTTATTGTTAAGCATATTTAAAAAAAATAGACTCTTTTTCTTTCTTTAGACATGTTCTGAATCTGGCAAGACAGTGTTATGCTTCCTTGATAACTAAGTTTTTATAGTTTTATCAAGATTATTTATGAATATTAGGCCTTGCATGGATAATCCTGCAAGCAAAAGCAGGATTTTATAAGTATTTTATAACTTCATTCTTAAAGTGAGTTCCTGGGTAAAATAAATGCTTTTTTCCCTTATAAAAGTGGGATATAGACAACAAAATTGTGGTTAACTGTTTTCTTTGTGAGTTGTGGATATTTAAATTTTAGTTTAAATTTTTAAATTTAATTTTATTTAAATATAAGGGTAACATGGTATAGAAAAGAGAAGTCTAATGCAGGGCACGAGATTATAAGATCCAAGTTGGAGTCCTGCCCTTGCCCATGGTGTTTTGCATGTTAGGCAAACATTCTTATCCCTGAACTACATCCCTAGCCTGAACTCTGAGTTTTAATTATAGCTGTGTCACTAATTAACTAGCTTTGTATCTTTGAGCCATTAGTTCTCTAGGCCTCAGTTTCTTTATTTTTAAAATTACTGTCTTGGATGAAATAGCAGATTTCTAAGATTCCTGTAAATGTAACTCCTATTGAAATAATCATGAAATCAGTCTGAATTAAGTAATGCATTTTTTAATTTGGAAGTCTTTCATTTTCAAAGATGTAAGTATGATATTTTGCCTCTCCACCTCCCTGCTGTGTATTAGAATAATTGATGCTTTCCTCTAACTTAATAAGTCTGTAGACCAAAGACAGTGTTGATACTTAATATTTATAGTTTTTGGTGCCAAATGTAGGAGTGTGTTATCTTTATTTACTTGATGAAAAAGAGAAAGTGATCTCATATAATTTGTTGTCATTCATTAAGCATTTATTGATCATTTATAGTGGTTATAAAAAAGTAATAAAGCACAGTTCTTACAGTCCTGAAGTATAGAGGAGGCACATTAAGACTCACAACCTTAAAATTACTTCCCTAAAATTCCTTTTCTGATAGCTTTATTGCTCTCCTTTTCCAGCCAGGGTTTGTTTCTCCTCTTTTGTGCTTTAGTGGTACATTGGGCCAGGGCTGCCATAAATGGTTGTATAATTGCTGCTCTGGTCAAGGGAGCAGGTGGAGGTTGAAGTTCAGAATTTATTTTGCTTGACAAATTCTGTCTTCTTGCCCGCCCCTCCCCCATTTAAAAATTTTCCTATTTAAAGGAGGCTGCTTTTTCTATTTCTATTTTTAATTTTTAATTTTTTTAGATATATATGACAAAGTGAGCTTTTTCTAATCTTCAAAAAAGAACTGTGTGTACTAATGTACCATTAAAAATATTCTGCAGTGCTTTTTTTTTGCGTGGGGGGCAAATTTTATATTAGCTAATAAAGGCCTTGAGGTGGATTGTTGAAGCGAGCAGATGCTTCCTGAAAAGAGGTGAGAATGATGGAGTTGGGAATGACATTACAGGTAAAGGAATAGTAGCCCAGTAGTGGTTCCCAAAGTGTGACACCTGTGCCAGTGCTGTCAGCATTACTTGGAAATTTGTTAGATATGAAAAATCTTGGGACTCTACTGTAGGTCTACTAGCTCAGAAGTTCTAGGGATAGAGACCAGCATTCTGTGTTATAACAGGTATTTTAGGTGATTCTGCTGCAGGCTGAAGTATGAGGACCACTACTATAGCCCACCTCTTCAGGGACTGTTACTTATTCAAGTGCTTTTGTAGTAGGAGGGTCCCTATGGATCAATGATTAAAGTACAGTGATCAAAGTTGCTAGTGTGCTCAGGTAAAGAACTTGAACTTTGTCCTTAGGCCAATAGTTGCACATTAAAATCACCTGGCCAGGGAGTGCTGGGTGTATAGCCCAATGGTAGAGCACATGCTAAGGGCCCTAGGTTCAACCTTCAGCAAAACAGAATAGAAACATCTGGGAGCTTTGAACCTATACCAATGTTTGGGATTCATCCCAGCCAGACCACCTGAACCCAGATCTTCCAGTTTATGTTTTATAATGAGGGTTGTGAACAATATAATTGACAGGATTAGTTACAGATTACTTTTTGAGAATGTGTCAAATACTATACTGAATAGCATGATAATAAAATAGCACAACAATCATAGTATTTCCATTTCATAAGTGAGGTAGAAAAGTTAAGGTACGTTTTACCAATGTTACATAGCTGGGAAGTGGTGGGTTGGAGTACAGCTTTTAGTGCTTCTATAGTCTACCCTCAAATAGTTAAAAACAGAAAATACCAGGGTTTCATGGTATTTATTTTCTCTATTCTCTAACTGAAAATTATAATTTTCTTCAAATTTGAATGAAGGCAAAAAAAATCACAGTTATATTAGTGCCTATTATTTATTTTCATATTATTTTACTGATGTTGCAGATAACCCAAGATATAATTTTTCCTAAACAGTACATTAAAATTAGGTAGCTAGCACAAGCCTATAGTCTTAGCTACTGGGGTGGAGAAAAGATGTGCTGAGGCAGGAGAAAGCGATCTCTTGAGGCCCAAGTTTGAGACCAACCTGGGCAAAACAGACCCCATCTCCAAAAAACTTATCCTGTTAGACAGATCTGGATATAGAATCTGACCATCTGGCTTCCTTTATGCTCCCTTTATAATATTTTATAATATATTTTTTACCACTTATCCCTGAATGTATACACAGAATATAGGTAAATTTAAAGTTAGGTTCTGAAATTGAATAATAATATGCTTATCTTTCTTATTAAAACAAGCAAATGCAATTTCAAAGTCATTTTGTGGTTAGTTGGGTTTGGTTAATGAGGCCCTTGGGCTTTTCAAAATCAACATACAGTTGGTTCTCCCTGTCTTTAGTTTCATCCATGATTTCAGCTAACTTTGAATTGCAAATATTTGAAAGAAAAAAATTTGTACATGTACATTAACCATGTTAAATCTTTATATTGTATTAGGTACTACAGATAATCTTAGAGATTTAAAGTAGGCAGGTATATGTGTATAAATTTAGGTTACAAGTAGATATGTCATCTTGAGTTTCTTATATATAAGGTGAGGTGCTGTTCTGGCTACATGGGGTGACTATATTTGAATAACAACCTTGTGTTTACTTAGTATGGTATGTCCTGGAGATCCAGAAGGGGAAAAGTATCTTTTTGAGTTCCATTCTTTTTTCTTTTTTTTTTTTTAAGAGAGAGAGAGAGAGAATTTTTTAATATTTATTTTATAGTTTTCAGTGGACACAACATCTTTGTTTGTATGTGGTGCTGAGGATCGAACCCGGGCCGCACGCATGCCAGGCGAGCGTGCAACTGCTTTAGCCACATCCCCAGCCTTTGAGTTCCATTCTTAACCATATTCAGACAAAGTGGTGGTAGATGAGATTAAAAGCATGCCACAGCCATGAAGTCATCAGGGACCTCAATCACAGACACTGGTCTCCCAGTTACTGTCACCACTCTCCACAAGGACTATCATTTCTCAAGTATCTTTAAAAAAAATTTTTTTTTTTTTTTTTTTTTTTTTTAGTTGTTGATGGACCTTCATTTTATTTATTTGTATGTGGTGCTGAAAATTGAACCCAGTGCCTCACGCATGCTAGGCAAGTGCTCTACCACTGAGCCACAACTCCAGCCCCTTCTCAGGTATCTTTTATAGATGTTGTGCTTTGTGCTTTAAATACAAACCATCATTTATTGAATATAGGGTGCTTATTATGTCCTTTGTGAGGTTAAAATTCATTACTTATGTTACTTAATTTGTACATTCCCCTTCAGAGAACATTGTTGTCTCCTCTTCCTCCTTTCCCCCAATTTTCCCTTCCCCTTCACTTCAAGGGTAAAGTGATCATAAATACAGGTGAGGAATGAGATGGAGATTGAACTGAGGTTGTCATTGGTGTCAACTCACCTATCACCTATTTCTCCAAGTTGTAAATTTATTTATTTAAATTCAGTTATATGCCGAGAAATATAAGGCAGACAAGTAATTTGTCCTCATGTGTGAGAATAGTAATCACATAAATAAAAATAATCATACACTGTGATATGTGCTATGAAAGGAATAAATGAGGTATTGTGAGGGGTAATAATATGAGGTATATTTATTACCTAGTGAGTCAGGAAAAGCATCTGAGGATGTGATATTTAAGCTGAGACACGCACAAAACTAGACAAGAATGGTCCATGCACAGGAAAGAACAAAGAATCTAAACAAATAGCACTGGCTTTTAGGAATTGAAAAGGCCAGTTACTAGAGGGAGAGTATAATACAGGAAGAGTTTAATGGTATCATGAGGTTACAGTGGTATGCAGAATCAGGATTATGGAGGTATATTTGAGATTCTTAGGACTTCAAGGAGTGCATATTTTATTATAAGTGAAATGTAAAAACTGTGGGAGAATTTTAAGCAGAAGAATGTTTTAAAAACATTATATCTGGCAAACGTATCCTGGCATTATAGAGTGCTTGCTAACCATGCATGAGGCCCTGGTTTGATCCCCAACACTGCGTAAAAACAAACAAGACCAAAAAATTCTATCACTGTGGTTCTCAAACTAATTTTGCTTCCCAGTGGGTATTTGTGCAATGTTTGCAGAGAGTATTGATTGTCACAACTTGGGGTGATGGATAAATTGTCATAACTACTGGCATCAGTGGGTAGAGACCAAGGTGCTAAACATTTTATAATGCAGAGAACAACCCCCCTTACAACAAGGAACTAACTGCCCCAAACTTCAGTAGTGCCAAGGTTGAGAACCCTTGCTTTAGCTGCTCTGTGAATACTGGACTGGGCAAGGAGGGGTAGGAATAGAAAAGGGGAAGGTTAAGTTGTTATAGAATCCTAGTGGCAAATATATAGTGTCTTGGACTATGATTGTACTAGAGGTAACAACAAGAAGTGTTCTAATTCTGAGTTTGGGGATAGGCAAGTGAGAAAAGGCAAGTGAAGGATGATCTCTAGGGCTGTGGTTGTAGCTCAGTGGTAGAGTACTTGCCTAGCCATGTGTGAGGCACTGGGTTCAATCCTTAGCACCACATAAAAATAAATTTTATAAAATAGTTACACACACACACACACACACACATATATATATATATATATATATATATATATATATATTTTTTTTTTTTTTTTTGGGGGGGGGGTGGGCACGGAAAGGATGATCTCTAGGTTTCTGACAATTGAGTAATGATGGTGCCATCCTAAAATGGGCAACACTGAGGGGAAGCCCAGGAATGGAGGATTCTGATTTATAAAATCTCACCTCTTTAAAGGAATGTGAGTTGCTATTAATAGGAGACACACTGCTATTCTAGTACTATAAGGGAAAAAATATATTGTAATAGTCCTGTACAGTCTATAATCTATTCCCATGGATTTGGCAGTTTCTTCAACCTTCATTTACATTGCTTATTATATGACAGGATGTCCTTTGCATGTATTCCAATAATAAAACATAATGCAACTAGATCTCCTTGTAGCTGTTCTCATCTCAAAATCTTAAGTCACTTTATTGGTGCTCTTCAAGAATACATGGAATTGGAATTATTACTAGAATAATGAATGTCTGACTTGCTAATCTCAATTTTTGTTTCTTTCTGTATGTGGCAACTTTTTGATGCCAAAATTATGCAGTCATATTTTTAAAAAGACTTTTTTTTCATTTTTAATTTTTTCAGTTGTTGATGAACCTTTATTTTATTTATTTATATCCAGTGCTGAGAATTGAACCCAGTGCCTCACACATGCTAGGCAAGTGCTCTATCACTGAGCTGCAACCCCAGCCCTAAAAAAGTGGTTTTCAAGGTAAACTCAGTATGCATGGACTCAACAATGCAACAATTCAATGATGATATTTTCTCAAGCTAGACAGAATTTAGAAATAGGAAATAACTATTTTTTACTTCAAATACACATACACACACACACACACATTTCCCAATTCTTGCTTATTAAAGCTTTATATATTAATGTGTGGATGACTTGATTTGATTAAGATTTTTTGGTAAAGATTCATTAAGAAGTTTGGAAGCTTCCTTAGTTGATTCAAAATGTTGGAAAAAAATCATAGGATTTACATAGTAATGTTGAGGAACATCTATATTTGCAATTATAATACTTTAAGCATTTGACTGGTTCCATTTGGAAACATTCTAGTTTCTTGAAAAAAAAAAAAATTGAATTGTAAGCCAAAAACATTCCATTTTCTAAAATAAGACCAAGAAATGATATTTTGCTATAGACCTATTAATGATATTTCAAATATGCTGAACTTTTAAATGTATTTTTTTGAACATAGACATTTGACATAAATGTTTTTTTTTAGTCGTAGATGGACACAATATATTTATTTTTATGTGGTGCTGAAGACTGAACCCAGTGCCTCACATGTGCTAGGCAGGCGCTCTACCACTGAGTTACAGCCCCAGCCCCAACATGAATGTTTTCAATCTTATAGAATATAGCCCTCTAGTTAGGCCCCCCGCCTGCCCCCAGTCTTCTTTTTGTGATGGGGGGTCAAACTCAGGACCTCAGGCATGCTAAGCAAGTACTTCACTGTTGGATTGCACTTTCAGTTCCCCTCTAGTTTTGACATCTCTTTGTCCTAAGTATCATCTCTTCATGCCTTGTTTTCTTTCCTAGTGTAGAACTTTATTGATGGATAAAGAAATGCTTTCTCTTTCTTTGTTGCATATATCTCAACAAAAGCCAGCTACAGATCAGTTTCTAAGTTGTGTGCTTTTGGCCCTGAGCTGCTGAACCTAGTTGGAGAAAGTAATAAATAGTCTTACGTACTGGAGCCATTAAATGTTTGTGCTCTCCATTTTTAATTGTACTCTCTGCATTACCCAGTAATCCTCTTTGATTCCTAGTTTTTTCTTATTCTTCATTGCAGTTATTTAAAAACTTGTAATCCTCTGTAGCTCCCTTACTTTACCACTTCTCTTTTTCACAGAAGATGATTTCATCTATTCACTGATAAACTTGAATTTACTTATTTTATTTCTGGAAGATGCTAAAAAAAAAAAAAAAAAAAAAGATTGAAATGGGACCAGATAGAGAATACCCTGACGTTTACTACACCCATTCCTTGGAGCATATCAGATTTTGTTCTAAATTTTAGAACAGAAATTCAAAGACACATCTTTGTGGTAAAATGATTGAATGTACTGTGAGCTAATTTTAGTTCAAAATCATTCTTTTCAATTATGGTTAAGTTCTTTTAGTAGTTTTGTCTTTTAAAATTTGACATTAAAAGAAGTTCTTTTGTGTGCCTCCCATGCACAAAGCCCTGGGTTCAATCCCCAGCACCACCACCACCAAAAAAAAAAAAGTTCTTTTACATTTTATAAAAGGTACCAAATAAATGCCATCTTTTTTGTAGTGTATCATGTTAATATATGGAGTAAATATACTACTCATAAGCTTGATGGATTGTTACCCATTAACTACCTCCTAGTCCAAGAAAATAAACATTTTCAACATCCCAGGAGGTTCTCCATGTTATTCTCCCCTTCACTCCCCATTTCGACTTCTGTAATCAAAGTTAATTTTGTATTTTAATGTCTGGTAATAGAGGCTGCTGCTGCTTTTTTTTTTTTTTTTTTTTTGGTGTTTATTTTGCTTTGGTACTGGGAATTGAACCCAGGGGTGCACTCTATAGGAGCTACATCCCAGCCTTTTTTGAGACAATGTCTCACTAAGTTGTTGGGGTTGGCCTTGGACTTGCATCCTCCTGCCTTAACCGCCTGAGTTGCTGGGATTATAGATGTGAATCCCCTTGCTCAGTCTTCTGGTCAGCATGTCTATGAGAATTATCCATATTGTGGCAGGTTATCAGTTCTTTTTTATTGTCATGTACTATATTACTGTAGGAATATGCTTTTGTGTACGGATGTTTAGGTTACTTTTTTTTTTTAAAAAAAAGTGTATACTTTTTTAGTTGTAGATGGGCACAATATCTTTTATTTATTTTTTTATGTGGTGCTGAGGATCTAACCCAGTGCCTCACACATGTCAGATGATCTCTCTACCATTGAGCCACAACCCCAACCCTCTTTAGGTTACTTTTAGTTTTTTGACTATTATGGTAACATTGCTGGGAACATTGTTATACAAGTCTTTTGGTGAATATATATTCTCATTCTTTTACATACATGTACCTAGAGTGAAATTGCTGGATGACAGTATAGTTTTTTTAAAGAAAATATTTTATAGTTATAGGTGGACACAATGTTTATTTACTTAATGTGGTGCTGAGGATAGAACCCAGTGCCTCACCCATGCTAGGCAAGTGCTCTACCTCAGAGCCACAACCCCAGCTCGTGTAGTTCTTAATAATACTTTGTAATGGAACTTAATTATTAACTTCACCTATTCCTGCCTATCAGCATTTTTATTCTTAAGATAAAGAATATAAAAAGAATTATTAGGTTTTAAAACAAGATTCTAAGGGAAGGATACCTCTTTGCTTTCATTTACATATAAAAAGAAAATGATTTAGTTCCAAATTGAACTAATTGGCTGGACATGGTGGCGCTTGCCTATAATTGTAGCAACTTGGGAGGCTCAGGCAGGAGGATTGCAGGTTTGGGACCAGCTTCAGCAACTTAGTAAGACCCTGTCTCAGAATAAAAATAAAAAGGGCTGGGGATATAGCTCAGTGGTAGAATTCCCCTAGATTCAACCCTTAGTTCTGCAAAAACAAATAAACAAAAACCTGTTTGGGGCTGGGGTTGTGGCTCAGTGGTAGAGCACTCACCTAGCACATGTTGGGTACTGGGTTTGATCCTCAGCACCACATAAAAATAAACATATAAAATAAAAGTTGGGCTGGAGATGTGGCTCAAGTGATAGTGCGCTTGCCTGGCATGCGTGAGGCCCTGGGTTCAATTCTCAGCACCACATAAAAATAAAAAAATAAAAATTAAAGATATTGTGTCCACCTAAAGCTAATAAAATAAAAATATGAAAAAATAAAAGTTATAAAAGTTATTGTGTCCATCTATAACTAAAAAATATTTTTTAAAAACCTATTTGGCTTTTAGTACTTCCTTCAGTATTGTTTATAAACCTACTTCTATCTGTTTATCCAAAATCTGAGCATTTTTATCAGAGTCTGACCTGATCTCTCATTTATGTTTTATTACTTATTAAAATAAGACGACTTTCTCTACTTTTAAGACTGCAGAAAATAATTATTGGTTTCCCTGGCAGAAACTAATAAGGCTTTCTTGGTTTTATTCAGTATTGTTTGTGTCTAAAGAAGGAACTACTGGGTTATGATATCAGTGACTTGGATTTTAATCCAGATTAGTTTATATATTAGCAATGTGTCCTTTTGTAAATTACTTTTATCTCAGTGTCTCACTTGTGTTGGAAATAAATATGTGTGTCTTTGTCATCTCAGAATGTTGGCTAGCAAATGAGTTATTATAACAGTACTCCTTAAACTATGAAACATTAATATAAGTGCTTTTCTTCTGGGGGACACATTTGCAGATTTCTCAGTATCATTCATCCAGTTTGTAAAACATACAAAATATAAGTTGCTTTTAGAGGTATGCAGTAGTGTTTCTAGGGAAGGCTAATCAGCCTGTCAGTTCTTATATTTGGCAGGTCCTGATGAACTGTGTCCCAGACTGTAGTTCTCATAATTGATATGATCAGAGATTAAATTTATTATTTACATCTAGAAGTGATGAAAGTTTCAGGTGAATTCAAGTCTGAGGAATGAACCCAGGGTAGCAGATTTTTGTACACATTGAGGAATTAACTTTCAAGTGAAATAGGCTGCCTGTGCTGACCAGTCAGTGCCTATTTTCCTTTTGTAATATGCGATATAGATTATAATCTGAATGCTGATAAGCATTCAGAATGAACCCCAAACAAGTTGTTTCATTTTATTTATCAGTATTACTGAGCTCTGATACCTGATAAATCTGTTGGCCATTGTAGCAGATCTGGGTCAGGACACTCTCCAGGGACAGTGTTGGAGACAAACTGCCAAATGTAATTTGTATAAACATTCCTCACTATTCAGTTAATTTGGCTTCAGCTTCATATAGTCATGGACATATCTGTGTCCTGCTCCCATGACTCCTTATTATGATTTTATGTATGTATGCATGCATTCTATGGTTTATCTTGTACTTCATAATTTGATTCTTCATTCTTCAATTTAATCTATTGGTATACGTGTATATGTATGGATTTGATTTATTCTTGCAAAGTTGAGAAAGATAAATATTGTTTCTAGTGTTTCTAAGTGTATTCTTGCTTCTGAATGTAGGGAATGTATGGATTTTGCAGTGTAGTTTAGATTTCAGTATCTGCTTTGCCATGTATTTAGCTGAGACCTATCCATCCTCATTCGTCCATCATTCCAGAGGTACCATAGTCCAGGTCTTAGGTGCATTCTGTCTTTTTTTTTCATAGATATAGGGAGGTATAATTTATATAATGTAAAATTGTCTTGTAAGTTTACAATTCAGTGTTTTTTTAAGCCAACTTGAAAACTATACAACCATCACTACAGTCTAATTTTAGAATAGTTCTTTCTTCCCCCAAAGAAAATCTATGCCCATTTGTAGTCACTTCCAATTTTCACTCCTACCTCCAAGAACTACTAATCTTATTTTCTAACCATACAGATTTGCCTCATTTGGGAATAATTGGAATAAAACAATATATGGTGCATTATATTTGACTTATTTAACATAATGTTTTCAAGGTTATTCATGGTATTGGATGTTTTGGGACTTTATTCTGAAGAGTATTCCATTTTCTTTTTCTTTTTTAATTTTTTTTTTTTTTAGTTGTTGATGGACTTTATTGTCTTTTTTTAATGTGGTGCTGAGAATGGAACCCAGTGCCTCATGCGTGCTAGTCGAGCATACTACCACTGAGCCCCATCCCCAGCCCGAATATTCTGTTTTCTTAATCCACTTTCCAGTTGATGGACATTTGGATTTCCAAATTTTGGCTATTGTGAATAATACTACTATGAACATTTGTATGCAAGTTTTGGTATAGTTGTTTCCATTTTTCTTCTGTAGCTACCTAGGAGTGGAATTTGTGGGTCATATAGAAACTTTATAATAATTTAAGAAACTGCCCACCTATTTTCTAAAATGTTTGTAACATTTTACATTTCTACCATCAATTTGAGGGTTTTATTTATTTTTATTTATTATTTTTTTAATTTTTTATTGTGGGTTGTTCAAAACATTACAAATTTCTTGACATATCATATTCCACACTTTGATTCAAGTGGGTTATGAACTCCCACCTTCACCCCATACACAGATTGCAGAATCACATCAGTTACACATCCATTGATTTACATATTGCCATACAATATGAGGGTTTTAATTAGCCTCTTTTTATTTTAGTATTTAGGATGTTTGCTTGATTTGATTTTAGTATCACATAGGACAATAGCTGCTGTAATGAAACAAGAATCATAGCATTAGAGGATTTTACTACATCTAGAAAACTACATTAAAATACAATTTATGTCACATAAAAATATAATGCTTAATAATTTAAAACAGATTAGAACTAGATGAAGATGGGGCAGTGATTCTGGCTCAGTGGTAGAACACTTGCTTAGCATGTGTGAGGCACTGGATTTGAACCTCTGTACCACATAAAAATAAAAATAAAAAGGTATTTGTGTCCATCTACAACTAAAAAAAATTTAAAAAATTCAATGGATGTGATTGCTTGAAAGGTTTCATTTACTGTTTTAAAGACTCAAGATTTATTATACAAACACCTGATTGTGGAAAATTTTAGATGTACAAAGCACTTTAATGAATCTCTACATACTTACCACTCAGCTGCAGAATTAAGTCATTCTAGTTTTTTGTTTGTTTTGGTTTTTTTGGTCATCGTTTGGGATTGAACTCAGGGGCTTAGGCATGTGAGGCAAGCTGTGTACCAATGAGTTACATTCTCAGTCTCTAATATCTGCTTATGATTGTCCAAAGGATAAATGAGAATAAAAAGGTACACAGATTATTTTGCGGGTGGTGTAGGGGTGTAGGCGTTGGGGCTCGGTAGAAAATCTTAATTAAGCTCCTTCAGAGATCCTCACCATAATTCTTCTAAGACTATCAGCAAGAATTTCTGCGAGAGTTTTCAGGTCGGGAGTAAGGGGGAGGAGGGTATGTTTGCAGAAGTAGAGGGCAGTAAGAAAGACTAACTCAAGGCCTTCACAGAGGCGTTTGCATTTCAAAGGACAGTAGTAAGATCTAGGGAAAGTCCTTTACAATCCAAAAGATAAGAGTAAATGGTGAATTAGGTCCTGGGAAACCAGCTGGTGGGAAAAGGGGAGGGGAGAACTCTCCCTTTCCCAGGCACTGATTTTCACAGAGAGTGTCCTTGGGGTTATTTTTGTAAAACCTGGCCTGAGTTGGTTGCCCAGAACAGTAGGGAAAAAAACCTGCTTTTATGTGGACTTCTGCAGATTGTGAGCCCCTCCCCCTACACATTGGTTATACAGTTCTAAAACTTTCTGAACTTGGGTTCAGAGGGATTGGTTGTAGTGAAAGTCTTCCTCTGGACCTGGCGGCCCAATGAAACCTGCTTTTTGCTAATTCCTCCGTGTGCAGCCTCATCTATCCTTCAACAGGTTAACAGGATTTTGTGGCTTTGTGCTCCATGCATTTACCAAGTAGAGAAAAGGGAAATGGGGGAAACAGATAACAACTATGTTATATAGTGTAGGCCTAATGTATACAGTTTATTGTGATAAGCCATTTGGTGCATGTTTTTCTCATTCTGAATCAAGGCTTAGAAACTTGGAGTAAGTTACAAAAGTTATCCTTGCTTCATATATGAGGAAACTAAGGCTTGAAAGGTGTAGTTATTTGCAGAAAGTTTTACAACTCGTTAGTGCAGCTTTAATTTGAAAGTGTATGCTTCTTTTTACTATGGATAGTTGTGAACTAGGAAATGAATGCATAGATGTTTTCTTTTTTTAAAAAAAACATAAAGTTTACTTTGAAACGTTAGAGGTTTCTTTGGTTAGCTAGTTAGGATATTATTCTGATAGAACCATGTCCCTGGGTTTGGTCAGTAATTTATTTAGGCTTTACAGAAGGGCAGAATTTCTTCTGATTTGAAATCTGTTACCTACAAAATTTGGCTTATAGGATTCATATCCCAGAAGCACGTGGTCAGTGCTATGGGTCAGAAAAGCGGCCATGAGTCCAATCAGTGTTTTCAGAAATTAAGTCATTTCAGACACATATGCCTTTAATTTTTGCCATATGATCTTCAACTTTATCGGTGTTAGAAATTATTCTTTGCATATCACTTTTTGGAAAACAGATTTGGAAGATATAACTCTTAAGACAAAAACAGATTGAACAAAGCAAAAGAAATGTAGGCATTCATACTAAGCCATTTGTGACCAGTCCAAAAGTGACTTTTTAAAAAAGTGATGTGAACCCTTAAAAGAGACTTGTGTCAGTATGTGTGTATATGTGTATATATATATATCTACCTTTTATTTATCTTTTTAGCTATAATAATTGTCCAAAATGTCTAGTTGATTTTTCCCATTTACTTGCCTTATAATTTGTAAAACAAGTTAAAAAATTTGTGAAATAAAACAAAGTGCATCAAGCTTAAATGTACTAAAGATTACACAGTATGAAACGTTCTAGATAAAGAACCAGAACCTTGGGGCTGGGGTTGTGGCTTAGTGGTAGAGTGCTGGCTTAGCATGCATGAGGCACTGGGTTTGATCCCCAGCACCATATAAAAATAAAATTAAATAAAGATATTGTGTCTACTTAAAACTAAAAAAACAAATATTAAAAAAGAAAAAAAAAAAAACAGAACCTTATGAATAACACAGAAGCTCCCCCAGGGTGTACCCCCTTTGCCTTACAATCCCTTTCCTTTGCCCTAAAGAGCCACTATTGTGACTTTTATGGTTATAATTTTCTTTTTAAAAAATTTGTCTACTAAGTCTGTATCCCTAAATGCTGTAGTTTGGCTTTGTCTAATTTTGAGCTTCATATTGATGGAATCATACTCTTTTCTTTTTTTTTCTTATTTCCTGTGCTCAATATTATTTGTACTATTCATTAATGTTGGAAGCTATAGTTCATTTGTATTACTTTAGTATTGCATTATGATTGTGCCATATCCATCACATCTATTTTATTCTTTTTTTTTAAAAGAGAGAGTGAGAGAGTGAGAGAGAGAGAGAATTTTTAAATATTTATTTATTTATTTATTTTAGTTTTCGGCAGGCACAACATCTTTGTTTGTTTGTATGTGGTGCTGAGGATCGAACCCGGGCCGCACGCATGCCAGGCGAGCGTGCTACCGCTTGAGCCACATCCCCAGCCCCATCACATCTATTTTATTCTTGATGAACATTGGAGTATTTTCAATTTGGGGTCATTATAAAATAATACTGCGAGGAACACACACACACACACAGGGCTGGGGCTCAGTGGTGGCGCACTTGCCTAGCATTTGTAAAGCCCTGGGTTCTGTTCTTAGCATCACATACAACTAAAAAAATATATATGTACTTAAAAAAAATAGTCCTAAAAAGAAAACACCCTGACACATGTATTTTTTGGTACTAGGGAGTGAATCCAGGGGTGCTTAACCACTGAACCACATCCACATCCCTTTTTTGTATTTTATTTAGACAGGGTCTCACTGAATTAGTTACTTACAGCCTTGCTAAGCTGTTGAGGCTAGCTTTGAACTCTTGATTTTCCTGCCTTAGTCACCTGAGCCTCTGGGATTACAGGCGTTCACCACCATGCCCAGCATATATTTGTTTTTTTAATATACACGTTTAGCAGTTTCAAATGAACCAATATCTAGGAGTGAAGTCATTCAGTCATAGGTGTATAATCAGTAGAAAATGTCAAGTTGTTTTCCAAATTGGATTTTTTTTTTGTTTTATTGTTCTGGAGATTTTGAACCCAGGGATGCTTTACCACTGAGCCCTTTTTATTTTTTGAAACAGGGTCTTGCTAAGTTCCTTAGGGCCTCACTAAATTGGGAGGCTGGCCTCCAATTTGTGATCCTCCTGCCTCAGCTTCCCAAATTGCTAGGATTATGGGTGTGTACCACCCTTCCCAGCCAAGTAGTTTTTTAAAACTTTTCTTTTATTGGAAGCATATGAGTTTCCTTTCCTTCTTATTTTTCTGTACTTTAATAAGTCTTTTAAAACTTTAGTCAGTTTTGATGGTTTTAATTTGCATTTTCCCTGATTAGTAAAGAGATTGACAGTGCACTTCAGCTTTGGCTATTTTGATAACCCTGTTTTGTAAAATGATCATTCTTGTCATTTATTCATTTTAATTAGATTGTCTATATTTTGATTCATAGGAATGTTATTTATTCTGAATATATGTCTTTTGTCAATTTAAATAGGTTGTTAGTATCTTCTCCCATCCTGTAGCTTGCCTATGGTGTCTTTCAAAATTGTATCTTTTGGTGTAGGAAAGTTCTTATAGAGTTACATTTATCTCTAATATTTATAAGGTTTAAGAGAGTCCAAGATATTGCATAGAGTAATTACTTTTGACCATGTCATTTCATTTCCCTTTTTGTTTTTAAAGAAGTTAATTGTTCAGTGAAAAAAACAGAAAATGACCATTTTACTTATCTCTGTTTTGTTGAGTTAGATTGGTTTTCTGTACTTAACATTTAATTGCATATATGGCTTTAATCTATTCATGAAAACAGTTGCTTAAATAAAATGATTGATTTATTTACTGTTTCTGAGTTTTGTATTTTTTTCTTCTTGGCAAACTTCATTTTGCATTGAGTAGTTTCTTCTGGTCCATGGTTGGAATGGGGGAGGGGCTATTACCTGAATCAGTATTAAAGTGAATTAAAGTGTGTACATTGCAATCTAGTATAAAGATGTTCTAAATTCTGTACTGTGGAAAGGAAACAAAATACGATGTAGGATTAATTCAGGATAGTGGCATGTGAGAGAGGGGAAAATGTGTACTTCTGAATTCTAGGACTGATGCCCTGTAATTGAAGCACTGAAATGGAGAATAAAGGAGAGAACAAAGGGAAATGAAATAACTTAAGGAGGGAATGATAAAACAGTGTTTTAATATCTTATTTTCTGGAATACCATAATATATTCAGACTCTAGTTCTGTGAAAATTGTTCTTTGAAATAAGTATGTTTATAAAAAATTACATTGCAGTTGTTTTGGGAGAACTTTTTTAGTTTTAAAAACAGTGTTCACTGGGCTGGGATTGTGGCTCAGTGGTAGAGTGCTCACCTAGTGCATTCAAGGCCCTGGGTTCGATCCTCAGCACCACATAAAAATAAATAAAATAAAGGTATTGTGTCCAACTACAACTAAAAAAAAAAACATTAAGAAATAATAATAATAATAAAAAAAACAGTGTTCAGAAAGAAAGGAAAAAGAACAGAAAAATCTAGCAAATTTCTAGTGATATATAGGTCAAAAAACATTGCTGCTTCAGTTTTATGTATAAATCCTGTGATACTTTTTCTGGAGTCCCTTGAAGTTATAGAAATAACCATATTCATCTGTACAGATGATATTGTAGCCATAATTTCTAGGGGTATTTATAAAGTAGGTATAGTAAATACACTTACACGTTAAATATCGGTCAGGTTTTACCACACATTTCAAAGTGATTTTTTTTAACTTGTTGATAGACTTTAATTTAATTTATTTATTTATATGTGGTGCTGAGAATCAAACTCAGAGCCTCACACACACATGCTAGGCAAGTGCTCTACCACTGAGCCACAGCCCAAACCCTCAAAAGTGATTCTTAACTATGGAGTACTGCTAAGTACTTTTATGCAAGTATCAATACAGTAGCAGCGAAACTGTCTCACTTTGTTGTTTATTTAATTTTATTTTTATGTGGTTATAGGTAATATTGGTTCTCTAGCATTATCTTTTTCATTTTTTATTTTATTACAATTTGAGATGAAATTCACATAGCATGTAATGAACCATTTAAAATATATGGTTTAGTGGCATTTATTGTAGTTGTGTTCTGGTGAAACCATAATTTCTTGTTTCGGGATGTTTTTATTATATCAGAACATCCTATACCCATTAAGGAGTTGCTCCTCATTACCCCTTAACCCTCAAGCTCCTGACAACCTCTAATTTTTCTGTCTGAAAATTTGCTTGTTCATAGTTGAACCATTTAATATATGTCTGGCTTCTCTGACTTGGTTTAATGTTTTTAGGGTTCATTCACGTTGTAGATGAATCAATATATACCTATTTAAGATGTGATATATGACATTTTCAATATGTATATCTTGTAATGTTTAAATCAGGGTAAATATCTTTTTCTACGAATGTTTATCATTGCTTCAGTGTGAAAACATTCAAAATCCTTGGGGCTGGGATTGTGGCTCAGCGGTAGAGGGCTCTCCTAGCACGAGCGGGACCCGGGTTCGATTCTCAGCACCATAAAAAATAAAGGCATTGTGTTGTATCCATCTACACCTAAAAAATAAATAAATAAATATTAAAAAAAGAAAACATTCAGAATCCTTTCTTACAGCTTTTTGAGATATACTGTACATCTATAGTCATCATCAATATTATTGGGCAATAGCACTCCAGAACTTCTTTTATCTATCTGTAACTCACTACCAATTGATCCCCTCTGCCCCCTCTTCCCCCACGCTTTTCCTACCTCTGGAATCAACTTTTTCTGCTTCCAAATATGAGTGAGATTTTGTGGTACTTGTCTTTTTGGGTCTGACACATACCATAATGATCTTCAGTTCTATTTATGTTGTTGGAAATGACAGGATTTCATCTTTCTTATGATGGAACAGTACTCTATTGTATATATATACCATATTTTCTTTTCCTGTTTGTCCATTGATGGACATATAGATTGTTATCATTTCTTGATTATTGTGAGTAGTTCTGCAGTAAACATGGGAGTGCAGATGTTTCTTTGACATACTGATTTATTTCCTTTGGATATACATATACCCAGAAGTGGGATTGATGGATCATATTATTCTATTTTTGAGGAACCTCCATACTGTTTTCCATGATGACTTGTACTAATTTACATTCCTCCAGTAGTTTTTCTTTTTTTCACAAATTCATCAGCAATGGTTACCTTTTGCTTTTGTTATCTTGATGATAGCCATTCTTACTGGATTGAAGTGTGATCTCATTTTGGTTTTTATTTGCATTTCTCTGGTTTTCAGATACCTGTTGGCCAAATACATGTCTTCCTTTGAGAAATGTTTGTTATCCATTTTTATCAGTTTTTTTTCTACTGAGTTTTTTGTTTATGAATTCTTTTTTTTAAATTTATTTTTTTAGGTGTAGATGGACACAACACAATGCCTTTATTTTTATGTGGTGCTGAGGATTGAACCCGGGTCCCGCCCGTGCTAGGGGCGCTCTACCACAATCCCAGCCCCTGTTTATGTATTCTTGATGTTAACGCCTTATCAGATGTATAGATTGCAAGTATTTTCTCCCATTCTGTAGTTTGTCTCTTGACTCTTGTTTCTTTGTTGTGCAGAGCTTTTTAGTTCATAATAATCCCATTTGTCTATTTTTTCTGTGCTTTTAGAGTCTTGTCCAAAAAATCCTCCCCTGTGGCAGTTTCCTGAAGCATTTCCTCTATGGTTTCTTCTCCTAGTTCCCTAGGTTTTGGTCTATTTTGAATGGTTTTTGTAGCTGGTGATGAGATAGGGGTCTCACTTCATTCTTCTGCATGTGGCTATCAAATTTGTCTTTTCTCAATGTGTATTAGCACCTTTGTTGAAAATAAGTTGGACATAGATACATGTGGGTTTCCCTCCAGGCTCACTCTGTTTCATTGGTCAAGTGTCTGCTTTTATGCCATCTTAGAAAAATACTGAACAATCTTCCAGTCTGTGAACCTGGGATGTCTTTCCATTTATTTAGTTTCTAATTTCTTTCTTTTTAAATATTTTGTAGTTGGATACAATACCTTTATTTATTTATTTATTTTTTGAAATTAGTTTTTTTTTTAGTACCTTTATTTTTTTTTTAATACCTTTATTTTTTTATGTGGTGCTGAGGATTGAATCCAGGGCCTCACATGTGCTAGGCAAGTGCTCTACCCCAGCTCCAAAACCTTTATTTTTGTTTATTTATTTTTGTGTGGTACTGAGGATTAAACTCTGCACCTCACATGTGCTAGGTGAGTGCTCTACTGCTGAGCCACAACTCCAGCCCCTGTTTCTTTCTTCTTCTTTTTTTAAAAAAATATTTTATTTTCAGTTGTAGTTGGATATATAGTACCTTATTTTCATATATTTATTTTCATGTGGTGCTGAGGATCGAACCCAGGGCTTTGCACATGCTGGGCGAGCCCGATACTGCTGAGCTGCAACCCTAGCCCAATTCCTAATTTCTTTTAGTAGTGTTTTGTACCTTTCAGTTTACAAATCTTTCACCCCTGTATTTAAGTTTGTTCATAGGTACTTTTAATTTTTGGATGGTATTGTAAGTGGAATTGTTTTCTTAATTTTCCTTTTCAGTTCTTCATTGTATATTGTATGTAGAATCACAACTGATTTTTGTATGTTGACCTTGTACCCTGCTACTTTGCTCCATTTATTTATTATTATTAGGTTAGTGGTTTTCTCTGTGTGTGTGTGTATGCGCGCGTGTACACGCACTTGGCGCATTCCTTGGGATGACCTGTAGATGGGATCATATCATGTTCTTTTTTTTTTTTTTTAAAGAGAGAGAGAGAATTTTTAATATTTATTTTTTAGTTTTCGGCGGACACATCTTTGTTTGTATGTGGTGCTGATGGTCGAACCCGGGCCGCACGCATGCCAGGTGAGCGCGCTACCGCTTGAGCCACATCCCCAGCCCCATCATATCATGTTCTAATAGAGATAGTCATATCTCTTTCCAATATGTCTTTTGACTTTTTTTTTCCTTGCTCAGTTGTTCTGGCTAGGACTTCTTGTCCAGTATGGTGTTAAACAGCATCCCTGCTTTGTTCCTATCTTGGAAGGATAGCTATTAGTCATTCACCATTGAGTCTGATGTTAACTTTTGGGTATTCATAAATGCCTCTTATGTTATAGTTCTATTCCTTGTTTTCTGAGTGTGTGATTTTGTTTCATTTTGAATCAAAAGGTGTTGAACTTAATTTTTCTTGTAGATGTCAATTGAAATGATCATGTGAAAAATTTTCTTCCATTCTATTAATGTGTAGTCAGTGATATTTTTATGGTGAACCATTCCTGCATTTCTGGGGTTTTCCCATTTGTCATGGTGTATATTCTTTAATGTTTGCTTATGTTTTTTGTTGAGGGTTTTGCTTCCACATTTGAAGGATATCAGAGGTTTTCAAGGGGATTTTTTAAAAATGGTTTTCATATCAGTATTATGTTTCTGGCATAAAATGTGTTAGGAAGTATTATTTCATTTTCTGGTTTCTGAAAGACCTTGAGGAGGATTGGTGTTAACTTTTTTTTTTTTTTTAACATTTAGTACAATGCACCAGTGAAGCTGTTTGGTCTTGGACTCTTTTTGGTGGTGGGGGGCGGGCAAGGCTCTTTTTTGGTGGTGGTGGGCGGGCAGGGCTGTGTGGCGAGCGCAGTGGGTGACAATGGTGGTGAGTTTTATGATAACCGAAACATTTTCTTTTCATAGGTCTGTTGAGATTTTCTTAAGTTAGTTTTGGTAATTTCTTTTTGTACTTTTTGTGGGGTGGGGTGGGCGTACCAGTGATTGAACCCAGGGGCACTCAATCACTGAGGTGTATCCCCACCCCTATTTATTTATTTATTTTTAAATTTTAGTTGTAGACGGACACAATGTTTTTATTTTATTTTTTTCTGTGGTGCTGGTGATTGAACCCAGTGCCTCATACATGTTAGGCAAGAGCTCAACCACTGAGCCACATCCCCAGCCCTATTTTGTATTTTATTTAGAGACAGGGCCTCACTGAGCTGCTTAGTGCCTCACTTTTGCTGAGGCTGGCTTTGAACTCACAATTCTCCTGTTTTAGCTTACTGAGCTACTGGGATTACTGGCGTGCACCACCACACCTTGCTGTAGTTTTATTTGTTTTTAATTTAATTTTATTTTTAATTTTCATCTAAATAATCGAATTTGTTGGTGTACAGTTGTTCATGGTTTTCTCTTACATTTTATTATTCCCACTTTCTGATCTTAGTTATTTGCATCTGCTACATTTTTTTTCTTAAGTTTAGCTAAAGCTTTGTTAATTTTGTTGATCTTTCACAAATCAATTTTTGATTTTATTGACTGTTTTCTCTATTTTTTTTTTAATCTCCAGTCTAGTCTTTATTGTTTCCTTTTATCATTGACTTTGGGTTTAGTTTGCTCTTTATCAAGTTCGATACATTGTACAGTTAGTTAGGTGTTTGAGGTTCTCCTGCTTCTGGTCTTCCCTGTGCTGTGTGTCCCCACCCCCCACCCCCTTTGTCTTCCTCCTCCCTTTTGTGGTGCTAGGGATCTAACTCAGGGCCTTATGCATTGTGTAAGTACTCTATCACTGGGCTACTTCCCTCTGTTTCTCTTTTGTTATGTAGATTTTACAGCTATAACTCTACCTCTCAAATCCTATAGATATGGAATTTTGTGATGTCATTGTCATTAATCTCAAATTGTTCTAACTTCCCTTGCTGTGTATTCTGCAACCTATTGCTAGTTTTAGGTTGGTTTATCTTCTCAGTTTTTCAGTTTTCCTTCTCTTGTTGATTTTTAGGTTGATTGTATTGTGATTGGAGAAGATACATTGTAGAACCTAGCTGTTTAAATTTATCTGAATATTTTGTTGCCTAAAATAGGGTACATCCTGGGTAATGGTCATTTCCCTGCCCCCTTCCCAGGATGTTCTTTTCTGTGGCTGTTGGGTGGAGTGTTCTAGATATAACTGTTAGGTCTAATTGGTTGATAGTGTTGTTCAGGTTCTGCATTTCTTTTTTCTTTCTTTCTTTTTTTTGTTTGTGGTCCTGGGGATTGAACCGCAAGGGCCTTGTACATGGGAGGCAAGTGCTCTACCAACTGAGCTATATACCAGCCTAGGTTCCCTATTTCTTGAAAGTGGGGTTTTGAAGTGTCCAAATGTCGAACTATTTCTTTTTGTAGTTTTATCAGTGTCTGTGAGTCAATTTTGGGGACCTATTATTTAGTGTGTAATTAATTGCTTATAATCATCGTGTGTGTGTGTGTGTGTATTTAATATTTATTTTTTAGTTGTAGTCGGACACAATACCTTTATTTCACTTATTTATTTTTATGTGGTCCTGAGGATGGAACCCAGTGTCTCCCACATGCCAGGCGAGCGCTCTACCGCTGAGCCACACCCCCAGCCCATATTTTTTAAAAACATTTTTTAGAAGTAGTTGGACACAATACCTTTATTTTATTTATTTATCTTTATGTGGTGCTGAGGATTAAACCCAGGGCCTCGCATGTGCTAGACAAGCATTCTACTGCTGAGTCACAACCCCAGTCCTGTATATATATTTTAAATGAATTAACCCTTTTTTGTTTTGTCTTTTCCCCCCTCCCCCACACTAGGGATTAAACTGAGGGCTTTCTTTACTATTAAACTGTGTCCTCGGTCTTTTTAATTTTAAGTTTTCTCATTTTGAGACAGTCTTGTTAAATTGCCCAGGTTGGACTTGAGCTTCCAGTCCTGCCTCAGCCTCTCTCATAGTTGGGATTACTGTTGAACTAGTAAACTCACCCTCCCAATTCCTCCTGGAATTACAGGTGTGCCTGCTTAATCTCATAATTGAGATTTAAAGGCAAGTGACTCACTCCAGATGGAGATTCTAGGGAAGAAAAGAGAGAAAGAGAGGAGAGGAGGAGGGCAGAGAGAGAGAGGAAGAGAGCAGAGAGAAAAAGAAAGAGCAGAGAGAGGAGATAGAGAAGAGGGAGAGGGCAGAGAGCCTGAGCTTGCTTAGAAGGGTTTGCTTAAGAAGGGTAGGCATAGGCGACATGGCGGGTGATGATTGGCAGGGTGACTCAGGAATGGCCCACAGCGATTGGTGGAGAAAACTTTTGAATTTGGCGCCCTTTGGAGAGGGAGGAGTAAGCGATTGCGTGATGTTTGTGTCAGAAACTTTAGCGAGAAGTCTCCCACACAAACAGTAATGGCTACCAAGTGACTAATGGGCAGGTGTAGCACTTACAGCATGGACATGCCGGACAAAAGATGATTCGCATCCTAGGTGAAATGGAGTGAGATTATGCCAGATAATATCACACTACTAAAATGAGGTACAGTATTAAAATCTATGAATTTTTTATTTCTGGAATTTTTTGGTTTACTATTTTTTGGACTGCAGTTGACTATAAGGGTAACTGAAATTGTTAAGAACAAAATCTTGGAGACCTACTCTTGTTGGTACTGGTACCTCTTGGCAGCTTAATAATTATTTCGGTAGAAGGACTTTTGCTTTGAGCTTCTTTGTCATCTTCGGTGATATCACCTCAGCCTTTCTTTCTTTCTTCCTTTTTTTTAAAATAACATTTATATTTTTACGTGGTGCTGAGGGTTGAACCCATGCTAGGCAAGCGCTCTACCACTGAGCCACAACCCCAGCCCCAGCCTTTATTTTCATATGTTGTTATTTTATTTAAATGGTTTCCTAGCCTAAAATCTGTGAATGAACCTGAAAATTAAAGTGAATTTTAAGTTCAATTATAAATGAATTTGTAAGTTATATTTGTGGATTTAATTTAATAATTTAATATTAGTCAATATTTATTGGAAATAATTTTGACAAGTGTTGAGAGCCACAGCCAAGGGACCCCACAAACTTTCAGACTGCCAGCTGATGATTGGCTCACAGTGGCCCCAGCAACATCTAGCTGATTGGCTCCTCTGCTGTGATGCTCATTGGAGATGCTCATTGAGCTGTTTCCCCACCCTTTCAGACTGCCAGCTGATGATTGGCTCACAGCAGCCCCAGCAACATCTAGCTGATTGGCTCCTCTGCAGTGATGCTCATTGGGCTGTTTCCCTGCCCTTTCAGGCCACGGAGCTGCTCATTGGGGGACTTTTTTGGCTCCACCCACACGACCCAGCCAATCATCCTCAAGAGCAGGAGGATTGTGGGAGGTGGAGAGGCTGGTGGTTGTGGGAGAGGCTTGTGGGAAGCAGGTGGTGGCAGTTGGGCTCTGAAGGTTTTCCTGAGGAGCTATTTTGTTTGGCATGTGTGGTTCCAAAAATAAAGTTAGTTTCTTTTGACAAGTGGCTCCTGAATTGTGCCCAGCCAGACTGTGGCAGACAAGTATTGATTTTTATTTAAAAAATATAAAAGCATAAGCTTATGTTGGACCTGGTTGAATTCTACTTGCTCATTATAACTGTGGGGGCAGAAAAGTATTTCCTAATAATTTTATGATTTAAAAGACTTAATTTGAAGAGTGTGATTATAAAGAAGGGGTTTATAAAAACGGGTCCTAGAAGTAGTCACTACATTTTATTGAATGATTGCTGTATTCTAAGAACACTAAAAAATGCATTAGATGGTCTATTTTAATCCTCAGAGCATTCCTATAAGATAAGATAGGTGTTATCTTTATTTTTCAGTTGAGAAAATTGATGCTCAGAGACGGTAAGTATATTTATATTCAGGGGATATACCAGCTATTAAGTAACACAGATTTTGTCTTTCTGGCTCTTTTAACTTTTGATTGTAGGATATAGATACTTTTAGGTTTTATCCAAAAAAGGATAGAATAAGCACTGCTTACTCTGTAGATACTATTTTTCTATGATGATGTAATGGGTAGTGATGTTCTTTATTGAAGTAGAGTTTTTTTTCTTATTGGGATATATATATGCGCAAATTGACTTTTAAGGATAGAATGGTGGTGAGTCAGAGTGTAAATTTTAATCAGGAATGAAGTTCCTAGATAAAAACCAGTTTACGTAAAAGTTTTTTTTAATACAATATCTTCTGGATATATTGGATTTTTTTTGATACTTAAGAAGGTTAAAGTTTTCAAAACATGCACTAAATAATGGATTTTTATGTCTGTTTAAAACATTTTTGATAGTACACTTATGTCCTTTTGAATTGTGTAGCTGTAAGGATCTTTTGATTTAATTTAGTCCTGTATGCTTATTTAACATGAGAAAATAGAATGAGTTTGAAAGGTTTAGAGTACTTCAAATTATTTGGTACACTGAGATAGAAACCTGGTTTACTGATCTTTTTTTTTTTTTTTTTTAAATCTTCTTTGGTATTTTATTGCTCAAGATCAGGAATACAGAATAGCATGAGCATGTAGAAATTACTTTTTAAATAAATACCTCCCTAGGTAAAGCTGTCTATACAGAAAAGAAATAATTTGTGAAATATATCAGAATGAGGAGCTGTAAGGACTCTCATATGGTAGTTGTGTAGAAAAATATAACACAGCAAAAAAAGGGAAGAATAAATTTTTCTCTCTTCAGCAGCCTGGCAGTTTTGAATATTCTAAAATAAACAAGCTTTTGCAGGCAAGAGGAAGAATATAACTTTATAACAGGTATAGAATTTTGAAGGTGGTCATTTAGGTGTGATATGACTGCTTGGGGTGGGGTGAGGGAGGCGTGTGGGGGGGGTGACATTATTTTCCAGGATTCATCAAACCTATTTGCAATTAATTTCTTACTAGTTCCTCTGAAGATATTTTTCTTTTAGAAAAACCAAGGATATAGAGACTTAAAGATGATTATGAATCAAAAGTCATAATGTCATTTTGTTAATTTTAATTTAGAGGTTATCATCGTAGTGATTGGGATTGTGTTATATTTGTATCATCCAGGAAAGTTTTCCCAGAAAGCATATATTTATTTATGTCTCTCTCTGGTAAACCAGAATGTTTTTATGTGTTGTTGGAAGAGACTGTATTTTGGCAAAAACTGCCCAGGTGATTCTTTTGCATTAGCTGTCTTCTTATTCCCCACAAAAAGGAATTAAAGGGGAGGAGGGAATCAAACTAAAATCTGTCAAAGACAAGAAAATAATTCAGTAGGATTTGGGTAACCAAGAGAGCAAATAAGGGTGAGTTGAAATAAGTGGACATAAAACTGAATTTAAGGGGCTAGGGGTAGAGTTCAGTGGTAGAATGCTTGCCTGGCATGCACAAAGCTCTGCAACATACACAAGGTGGGTAGGGAGTGGTATATATTGAGAGGTTAAAAAATTCTTTTGAGGTATTTTGCTGCAAACATGAGCAAAGAAATAGAGTGGTATTCAGAGTAGAAGATGGGCTCAAGGGAACCAGTAAAAGATATTGAAAATGTGTTTCTGTGCTGATATGAGTGTATATGTATGTGTACCTAAAATTGTAAGAAAAAGTTTGAGGAATTGTGGAAATAATGTCTGACAAGGTAACTGGAAAAGAGTTGAAGTATTTCAAAGTGCTGGTGAGTGGTGGATGTGGGGTTTTAAGTTTTAGAACGTTTTTAGATGATTTTTCTCAGAAGTGGGAACTGAGTAAAAATGGGTGTAGATTTGTTGGAGGATTGCAGAGATTAAATGAGAATGAAATGATTGTTCAGAGTAGTGAAAAAGTAGATTCTCCTTTTTTTCAGAGATATATAAAATAGCGTGTGAGAGTTCCCCTTCATTCCCCCCCTCCTAAAAGGTAGTCACTGTTGTTGGATTTTATGTATCTATGTCTATTTTTTCTATCTACTTACAAATGTATGCATGTAGATGATTTAAAAATGAGATATAAGTAACTGGAATTTGTAGTGGGTTAAATAATGACTCCCAAAAGATAAGTCCCAAGTTTTTGTTGCTGGAACCTGTGAATGTGACTTTGGACAGTTTTCTCAGACTTTGAGGTTCTTAATCCAGTAACAAATCTCCTTAGAAGAGAAGTTATGTGTAGAAAAATAGGCTATAGCAAGACACAAAAAGGAAAATGCCATGTGAAGATGCAAGAAGAGATTGAAGGTGTGCAAATCACAAACCAGGTACTTGTCTAGAGCCACTAGAGGCTGGAAAGAGGCAGAGTTTTTTTTTGTTGTTGTTTTTTTGGACAGAGTAGAACCTTGCTGACATTTTGATTTTTGTACCTATGGGTCTGTAGGACTGTGAGAATAATTTTTTTAAATTATTTTAAGACACCAAATTTGTGGCAATTTGTCACAGCAATCCAAGAAAATGAACACAGGCTTATAATAATATGAAATTGCTTAACTCTCAAAAAATTGGTATTTTGTGATCATTAGGAAACCACTTTTAATTTTTTTTTTTAAGAGAGAGGGGGGGGGAGAGAGAGAGAGAATTTTAATATTTATTTTTTTAGTTATCGGCGGACACAATATCTTTGTTTGTATGTGGTGCTGAGGATCGAACCCGGGCCGCACGCATGCCAGGCAAGCGCGCTACCACTTGAGCCACATCCCCAGCCCAGGAAACCACTTTTGACATTAACTAAAACTCTGACCACTTAAAATCATGGTTTCCAAATAAAACTTATCATACTACTCTTGTATGCTTCAATTTCTGATTCTTCTTGTATTTCAAACTCAGCTTTTGGTGTGTGCATGTGTGGATTTAATACCTGAAAGATTACTTTTACCATTTACTCACAACTCTTAGGAAATTGTTTTTTATATTTTCTTCAGGAAAATTTTGTTACTTTTCAATGAAAGAAGAAATTTAGCTGGGTGCATTATCATATATCTGTAATTCCAGCTACTCAGAAGCTAAGGCAGTGCCGCAGTCTAGCTGGGCACAAATAACCCAGCAGCCACGAGGCACTTGTAGGTTCAAACAGGAACTACTTTATTGCCGGAACTCTCACCGGCACTCCACATGTTCTCCCTGGGAACTCTCTCCCCTTCACCAGGCTCTGTGAGAACTCAATGGGAACTCCAAAGTAGCAGCACCCAAGGCAGCAGGAGCCGCCCTATTGCCGGACAGCAAAGGTCTATATACAACTGAATACACAACCTGTTTCAATCCAGTATCATCCAGTCACAGCAATTATACACAGCTTAACTTAATTATCATCATCTTAATGGCTTGCTGGCATCATCTCTCAACCACTCCTTCTGGCAAAATGCCATGCACCATCCCCACTTGGCTGTGGCTCTCAACAAGGCAGGAGGATTGAAAGTTCCAGGCTAGCCTCAGACTGTGTTTCAAAATACTTTTTGCTCCTTTATAGATTTAACAGAAAATCTGGTTTGTGAATTGAATTGCAACTTAATCTTAATTCTGAAGTTAATAAATTACTTCATTGAGAAACTCTAGTAGTATAAACTACTTGTCCTGACTCTGAGGATTTGATTCATATTATTTTCTTTTAAATAATTCTTCTACAGTTAGGATAGACTATTGTCTTCTTATTTTCATAGGTCTGTGAAAGACAGCTCAGATTCTATCTGAAGTTACTTTTCAAATGTAGAGTTCATTTAATTTGAAATTTAACTTGTATGAATATTGTTCAAGTCTTGAAAATGTTTTGAAAATGTCTTTGAAAATGTTTTAAAAATTCCTCTCTTGTTGTGTGTGAACATAGTTATGAAGAAGACTGGAAAATACTGAAGGAAGTGAAGGTCATCAGGTCACTGTAGTCAACAGATTGATGAGAAAATGTAGTTGACCAATTAGATAGGAACGTTTCTTGATTGTGTGGATAAACAGAACAAATAGTACTTAAGTATTTGAATAAAGCAGTAGTCTTAGCAAAGGTATTATCTTCTTTTAAAATCAGTTAGGCTAGTAAGACATTAAAGAAAGAAATAGCAGCAGCAAAAGATGGGTTAAAGTTTGGGACTGTGGTGCTCTCCTGTAATCCCAAGGGTTTGGGAGGCTGAGGCAGGAGGATCAGGAATTCAGAGCCAGATTTAGCAATTTAAAGAGGCCCTAAGCAACTTAATGAGACCCTGTTTCAAAATAAAAAATAAGAAAGGGTTGGGAATGTGACTGGATGGTTAAGCGTCCCCTGTGTTTAATCCCTGTTACCTCCCCTCCCCCCCAAAAAGAACCCCAATTTTATAGGAAACTGCAGTTCTTGAAACAATGGATTCCCACGCTTTATATAGATAAAATAACAGGACAAACAAAAAGATGTGCTTGTCACAAATTTATTTACTATTTAATTATATGAAACAGGATTCCAAGAAGAAATGATTGTGTCTTCAGAAAATAAGGGTTCATCTTAAGAAAAATTATTTGGTAACTATTGTTCCAGGAACAGATCTTGAGATGTGGATAGCCATCACTAGTCTTCAGGATTCACTCTAAAAGATAATATCAGGAGGCAGGAGAGTTAAGAGGTTGAGTTTTGGCTTTGTTACTTGTTATTCAGTCTTGGTGCAGGGCTGGAGGTATAGCTCAGTGGTAGATTGCTTGCCTAGCATGCATGAAATAGGCCCTGGGTTTGATTACCCCAGCACAGCTGAAAAAACAAAAACAAAAACAAATTGGCCTGGACAAATCACACAGACTCCTTTAAGTCACAGTTTCATTCTTTGTTAGTTGATAATGAATGATGCCTGTTAATGGAGAATGTTTTTGAAACAGATTTGTAAGTTGCCAAATGATATATATGTAAGAATTTAAAAATATATGTTATACTTGTAAATATTTCAGATGAAGAGTTGGGGAAAACTGAAAAAAATATTTAAAAGTAGAGTCTTTTAATATTTAATGTCTAATTTTAAAATTTCAAATAAAATTCTACTTTAAAGTTCTAAAAAAATTATTATTGCCAGGATGGGTTTTATATAATTAAAAAAACTTGACAATTTGCTCAACTGTCAACAAATATTTTTCTTCAGCAAAAGTTTATGAACAACAACAAAAATGAATAGGACCTGTGTTATCAGTGCTAAATGTTTGATAATAATGGAATTTTCTTTCTTATAATAGTTCAATTGTATGTTTCATAAGAAAACAGTAAAAATATGACTGTGACTATATGATTTGTGCTAAATATACTTCATATTTATTTAAACATTAGTTGTACAGTATAATTATATATTTAGTGCTTCTAACTCCTTTATTAAAATTAGATACACTATTGGGGAAAGCAGTCAGTCGAGAAAATTTTGGTTTCTTCATTTTCTATTTCTCCCTGTTGAACTCCAGATTTTAAAGTATAAGTAGCTTGTGTCTAATTCCAGGGAATCCCAAGCAAGCATTAATTAAAAAAAAAAAAAAAAGTGCATCGCTTTGGGGCAATAGGTAATATTCAGTATTTGTGAGAGAAAGGATTTTTGTTTTTTAAAGATCCTTAGGTTACTGACATTATAAAGAACTGTAGTGTTGTTAAACTTCTTATGTCTGATACCCACCTAACTTATTGAATCAAAACTAATCTTGGTTCTACATTAGAATTATCTGGGGAGATTAAAGAATACTGATGGCTAAGCCCTGTCCCCTGGAGAATCTGATTTAATTGGATGGGCGTTACGGCTACTGATTCTTAACTGTTTTAGATTCAGACTGAGAGTTTGTGCTTCATTTAGAGTGGAGCCTAACATTCTGCATTTCTAACAAGATATAAGGTGATTCAAATGCTTATAATCCAGACACCACACTTTGAGAACTGTAGCCTGGCTGGGGTTGGCAACCACCTGCTTTGTTTGGGAGATATGTAATATTAAGACTAAGTTCATTAGCAAGATATAAAATATGGTAAGTTTCAAAGTATAATGTGTAGAAATCCAAAAGTGGAAAGGACACACTATATTTACTATAAGTCTAAAATAAACTTTACATCAGAAAAATCCCAAACATAATACCTAGTAATTTACCAAAAGAATATTTTCAGAGATGTTAGAGATGGCAGATGCCCTGTCAACCTCCCACCTCCTACACTTTCTCGTTTATCAGATTTATTGAGGTAATAATTTACATACAGTAAAATTTAAAAAAATTATTAGTTATTGATGGATCTTTATTCATTTATTTGTTTATATGTGGTGCTGAGAATCGAACCCAGTACCTCACACATGCTAGGCAAGCCTGCTACCACTGAGCCACAACCCCAGCCCATACATTCAGCAAAATTTCCTTTTTTTTTTTCCTCCTTAAAGAGTTCCGTTTCAGGGGTCTTTTTTGGTACTGCAAATTGAACCCAGCGTCTTGGTCATTCTAAGCTTGCAGTCCACCATTATGTTGCTCCCCCAGTCTTTAGTTTTAGGAGTATGTGTTTGTTTTAGTAGAGATCAAACCCAGGGGCATTCTATCACTGATATGTGTGTGTGTGTGTGTGTGTGTGTGTCTCCTTAGCCTTTTTTTTTTTTTTTGTACCGGGGATTGAACCCCAGGGGCACTTAACCGCTGAGTCACATCCCCAGCCCTTTTTTATATTTTATTTAGAGATGGTGTTGCTTAGCACCTTGCTTTTGCTGAGGCTAGCTTTGAACTGAGATCATCCTAAGCCTCCCAAGCCACTGGGATCACAGGCATGTGCTCTTTCGCCTGGCTCCTTAGCCCTTTTTATTTAATCTTGAGAGATGGTCTTGTTAAGCTGCAGAGGCTGGCCTCAAACTTGAAATTCTCTTGCCCCATCTTTCTGAGTAGCTGGGATTCAGGATGTGCCCAGCTTAATTTCATGAGTTTTGACAGGCATATCAATAGCCATCAGCAGAAAGAAAATCATGTTCCATGTGGCCAACCTTTCCCCAATCGGATCCTGGCAATCACTGATCTTTTTCTTACCTGGTAGTTCCCTTTTATAGAATGTCTCAAATTGAATTGTCTACTGTATAACTTTTGATTCTGGTTTCTTTAACTAAGCATAATGTACACGTTCACTAAACATGTGTTGTTGTGTTTATTAGTACTTCATTTCTTTTTAAATATTTTATTTTTGTAATTTGTGGTGCTGGGGATCAAACTCAGGGCTTTGAGCATGGTAGGTAAGTGCTCCACGACTGAACTACATCCTCAGCTCCATTTTTTTTTAATTTTTATTTTTGGTTTTAATTTTTTCAAAAATATTTTTTGTAGATGGACACAATACCTTTTTAAAATTTATTTATTTTTATGTGATGCTGAGGATCAAACCCAGTGCCTCAAACGTGCTAGGCAAGTGCTATACCACTGAACGCAGCCCCTATGTTTTTAATTTTTAAAGAGAAATTTTAGGTTCTCAGCGAAATAGGGCAGAAAGTGCCCCTCTTTGTACATGTACAGCCTCTCCAGTGTTGTCCAAGTTGGTGAACCTACAATGACATATCTTTTATTTTTATTTATTATTTTTGTTGTAGTTGGACACAATACCTATTTTTTATTAATTTTTTTTATGTGGTGCTGAGTATAGAACCCAGGGCCTCATATGTGCTAGGCAAGCACGCTACTGCTGAGCCACAACCCCAGCCCCCAATGACACATCTTTATCACCAGCAGTCCATAGTTTATCTGAGGGTTCATTCTTGGTGGTATATGTTCTATGAATTTTGACAAATATATATATATATATATATACCACAAATCCACCATTATAGGATCATGGACAGTAGTTTTGTTGCTTCAAAAATCCTCTGTGGGGGCTGCAATTGTGGCCCAGTGGTAGAGTGTTTGCCTAGCCTGTGTGGGGCACTGGGTTCAATCCTCAGCACCACATTTAAAAAAAATTAAATAAATAAAGGTATCGCGTCCATCTACAACTAAAAAAAAAAAATTTTAAAACCTGTGTGCTGCAAATTCATCCTTCCTGCACCCCCATTCCTTAGTAATTATTGATCTATTTATTGTCTCCATAGTATTGCCTTTTTGAGGATATTATCCGTTGGAATTATATGATATATACAGACTTCACTGGCTTCTTTTATTTAGGTATACATATTTTTAGTTGTAGATAGACACAAAATATCTTTATTTGTATGTGGTGCTGAAGATTGAACCCAGTGCTTCACACATGTGAGGCAAGCGCTTTACCACTGAGCCACGCCCTAGCCCTCATTTAGGTTAAGGTTCCTTTATGTCTTTCATGACATAGCTGATTTATTTTTAGCGCTGGATAATACTCTGTTGTCTGGATATTTCCCAATTTATTTTTCTATTCACTTGATCCTTGAACAAGAAATAAGTTTTGATAATTATGAATAAAGCTGCTATAAATTGTATAGAATTTTGTGGATGAAAGTTTTCAACTCATTTTGGGTAAATTCCAAATAGGGCAACAGCTGGATTTTATAAGAATATGTTTAGTTTTGTAAGAAAAATGCCAAACTGGCGAGGTGTTTGTTCTGCTCTTTTTGACCATTGTTAAAATTTGGGTTCATTTTTCTTGAGTTTAGAAGTTCTTTTTATGTGTTGGATAGCAGCCCTTTATTGTATATGTCATTTGCAGATATTTCTCCTGCTCTGGGGCTTGACTTCTCATTCTTTTGACACTGAGAATAGAACTTAGTGCCTCACGCATGCTAGGCAAGCACTCTGCCACTGAGTCACAACCGAGCCCCAGAAGTTTTTAACTTATTTTTTTTCATAGATTGTGCCTCATATATTGTTGTATTTGAACAGTCATATCCACACCCAAGATCATCTGGAGTTTTCCTCTGTTATTGTCTAGCAGTTTTATATTTTTGATTTTTATATTTAGATTTTTAATACATTTTGAGTTGATTATTTGAACAATAAAAGATTTGTGTCTAGATTCATTTTTTTTTTTTTTTTGGCATGTGGATGTACAGTTTTGCCAGCACAATTTCTTGAAAAAGAGTTTTGTTGTATAGACTTTGCCTTTATGTCAAATATCAGTTGACTATATTTGTTGATCTTATTTCTAGACCTTCTCTTCTGTTTTATTGAACTGTTTGTTCTTTTACCAGTACTGCTTTGTTTTGATCACTGTAAGTTTACATAAGTCTTGAAGTTGGTGGTGTTAATTTTCTGACTTGGTCTACTTTTTCAGTATTGTGTTGACTGTTTGCGGTCTTAGGCCTCTCCATATAAACCAGAATCTGTCCATATTGACAAAATAATTTGCTGAAATTTTGATTGAGATTGTGTATAATTTGTAGCTCAAGTTGGGAAAAATGGATATCTTTGATAATATTGAGTTTTTCTCTCTTTGAATAAGGAACATCTCCAGTTATTTGATTTCTTTCATCAGAATTTTATCATTTTCCTTATGTAGATCTTGTGCATGTTAGATTTATACCTAAGTATTTTGTGTATGGCTTTTATTAAGATTCTCCATAGGAGCAGAACTAACAAATGGGAAAAAGCATATAAGCACATAGTTATAAAAGGAGATTGGCTTATATAGTCAAAGGCTGAATAGTCCCACAGTGGCTGTCTGCAGGCTAGAGAGTGGGGAAAGTCAGTATCTGCTCAATCTAAGAAGCTGGAAACCTCAGAATAATAGGTGCTAAGATAATATAGCCCCGTTCAAGACTGAAGGTCTGGAGTCCTCCTGGAGAGTTGCTTGTGTAACTCTGCGTTCAGAGGATGAAGAATCTGGAGTTTGATTTTCATGGGCCATGGCAGCAGCAAAAAATGAACCTACTAGAGTTGAATGTGCATGAGCATGAGTTCCTTTCTTATGCTTTTTGTTCTATCCAGACCCCCAGCCTATTGGATGGAATCCACCCCCCACCAAGGTGGGTCTGCCTCACTAGGTTTGCTGACCCACATGCCAGTCATCTCTGGAAACACCCTCACAGACACATCCAGAAGTGTGCTTTACTAGTCTTCTAGGCAGATTGACAATCAAGATTAATCATCACAAGGGAAGTAAGTAAATAGTGCTAGGTTTTTAATTTCAAATTTTACTTGTTCATTGGATATATAGGAAAGCAGTTGTTTTTGTATATTTATTTTGCAGCTGTCACTTTTAAGTCCAGGAATTCCTTTTTGGCTAATTCTTTTGGATTTTTGACATACACAATTGTATCATCTGAAAACAGTTTTTTTTTTCCCCCTTTTCCCCTCTGCATACCTTTTATTTCTTTTTCTTATCTTGAGTTGTGAGAGGGAACATCTTTGCTTTGTTCCTGGTTTTAGTGGGAAAACTACTGTTTTCTTCGTATTATGATGTTAGCTCTAGTTTTTAAAACATTTATTATTAAGGTATATATTACATAAATGTGAAGTTCAGTAGTATTTAAATACATTCAGTTTGTGGTGCAGCCAGTCCCTAAAACTGTCTTAAATCTTGCAAAACTGAAACTGTACTCTCATTAAACAGCTCTCCATTTTCTCCTCCACACAGTCCTAGGCAACCACCATTTTACTTTGCCTCCATGAATTTGATTAATCTAGGTGCCCTATGTAAGTGGAATAATATAGTATTTCTCTATTTGTGATTGTCTTACTTAGTATAATGTCTTCAAGGTTCATCTGATGTAGCATGAGTCAGAATTTCTATACTTTTTTTTTTTTTTAAGGCTGAATAATAAATTCATTTTATGTACCACATAGTCCAGGAGTTCAGCACCAGCCTAGGCAACTCAGTGAGACCATCTCAAAACAACAACAACAACAGTTTCTGTGGATGTGGGTGTATAAATAGCTCTTTCAGATCATTCTTTAAGGTCTTTTGAAAGTGTTTGAAAAGGTGGAATTACTTCTTTCAGCAACATTTGTAGTTTTCCGCATGTATCTTTTGCTTTTTTAATCTCAGGAAAAGCATTTAGTATTTCACCATGTGGTATGCTGTTACTTATTTTTTCATAGCCTTCATTATGTTGAAGAAATTTCCCTTTTAAAAATTAGCTTTTTAAAAAAATATGCCAATCTTAATAAATGGCAAGAGGGTGTGTTCATTTTATAAGTGGAGAGTTTTAATAGCCTGGCATTTTAATTCCTTTAAAAAATTTTTTTAAGTTGTAGATGGACAAAATAGCTCTATTTATTTATCTTTATGTAGTGCTGAGGATTGAACCCAGTGCCCCACATGCACAAGGAAAGCGCCCTACCACTGAGCCCCACCCCCAGCCCCTTAATTCTTATTTATAAGTTCATCTTATAAATGATTATGCCCAACTTAAAGGAGTTTTATTGTTCTTCTAAAGCACATGCAGATCTACAGTATAACTGATGGGCATAATTTTAAATGCACATACATATATTTATTTACTAATTAAATTTTGTTGTTGCATTCAGTTATTAATATTATTCTGTGTAAATCATTCAAATTATTCATTCTTGAAAAAAGTTACAAACTGATGTGTCTGCTTAAGATTGAATAGTATTTGTTTTTGTCAGTTCATATGAAAACATAAGTGAGAGTTTATCCTATTCTTTTTGGCTTGGGGCTCAACTTTACTTCCCGCAGTATCAGAACTACCCTTTCCCTCTTGCCCCAGATTTGCATAAATAGTATTTTTCTTATGTACTCTTTGATATTTTTTTGTATTCCTACTTAGATATATAAGGGTTTTGTGGTGATGGTTAAGAGAGATTGTTGCACATAAAACTTTCTGCAACTTGCTTTTTCACAAATAATACCTCAGAGGGAATTCCCTCATGTAAAATATAACTCTAATTCATTCTTTGCATGGCTCTGTAATGAATGCTTCGTGTTGTTATAAAAAACTTATTTAGCCATTTCTGTATTTATGAGTATATATTTCTTTTCTATTTGGTCATTTTAAATAATATTGTATCTTTGAATATGTGTCATTACTTCATGACACTTTTATTTCTGTGAAATAGATTTTCAGAAGTAGAATTTCTGGGCTTAAGTGTTTTTAGAGTTTTTTATTTCTGTAGATGTTGCCAAATTGCTACCTACCAAAGTTGTCCACCAACAACATGTGAGAATTCTTTCTTCTACATCTCTGGTAACAATAGGGCTATAGCTGTTTAGAAAGTTTACTTTCTAAAGATGTAACATTTTATCTCAGTTATTTTTAATTTGAATTATTTTAATTTTTTATTTTATTTTGAATTTCCATCAGTAATACACATTTGTTCCTTTGTGAAGTGTTGTTTGATATCCTTTCCCTGCATTTTATTTGATTGTCTTTGTAAAAGACATTGTAAAAGTTCATTACATGTTAAAAACCTTAACCATAGGCCAGCAGTGGCGGCACAAGCCTATAATCCCAGCTACAAGGAAGGCTGAGGCAGGAGGAAGAGTACAAGTCCAAGGTCAGTCTGGATAATTTAGTGAGATCTGTCTCAAAATAAAATTTGTAAAAGGGCTAGAGATATATAGCTCAGAGATAGAGGGTTCCCCCAAATAAAATTGCTATCTATGTTACATATTTATTTTTCCCCACATGTAGAAAATTTTTTAATTTCAAACATGAATTCCTCTATAGCTTCTAATCTTAAGTTGTGAAAAGTGTTTCCCAGCTTTCTTCCAACAGTATTTTTATTGCATACAGTCACTATTCATCTTGATTTTATTTTTTTGTACAATGGATAACTGTAGGGCATCTTCTTTTTTCTAAAAGATTATCAGCATTAAAAAAAAAAAAATAAGCCATTTGTTTCCCTGACTTGAGTGATCCCATATATAGAGAGATCTTTTGTTTTTTTAATTGAGTACTGTTTTCCTAATCATGTGTTCCTATATCAATACTGTGTTTAGCTATTTTCTGTGATAATCTATTATGTTTTGTTATTTGGAGCAGTTTCCAACTTCTTATCTTTGACTTTCCTTAGTTATTATTCCTACATATTAATTTGATCATTTTTTTCTCCCTTAAATATCAAAACCCCTTTGGATTCTAATTTGAATTACATGAGATTAATGAATTACTATAGGGGATAGTTGACCCTTCTATGGCACTGCTACATATGATAGTGTTTATAACATCTAATAAAAATCTAGTTTTTTAGATAAATGCCAGCTTATTAAACTTATTACAAAGTCTTCTGTTGGTACTGTGCTATAGAGGATATTTTATTTTCATTCTTCTTTTATATATAATATATATTATATGTGTGTGTGTGTGTGTGTGTGTGTGTGTACACGCGCGCATGCGCACTCTGGGGATTGAACCTAGGGCCTTGTGCATGTGAGGCAAGCACTCTATCAACTGAGCTATATCCCCAGCCCATTCTTTCTTATATTTTTTAACAGTCCATTTTGGTCATCTTTTACCTTAGACAAATTTATTTGAGACTGGGAAGTACAAGATCAAGGCACTTGCAGATTTGGAGACTTGTGAGGACTTAGTCTCTACTTCAAAGATGGTGCTTTCTTGGTGTGTCCTTACTTGGTAGAAGGAGCAAGACAGCTCCTTTCACTCTTTTCTTTTTTTCTTTTTTTTTTTAAATAAAGGCAGTAGTTCCCTTTAATAGAGCAGAATCCTTACGACTTAATCACATCTTTAAAAGTCATTGGGTATTAGATTCCAACTTAAGAATTTTGGCGGCTACCACCATTCAGATCATAGTAGTTATTGTTTTTCCTATATAAAAGCTATTGATTTTTATTTATTTCTCTTTTTTTATATTGGATAAACAAAATGTGATATATTTATGTAGTGGAATAATATTTAGCCATAAAAATGAATGATGCATTGATTCACCCACAACATGGGTGAACCTATGTTAAGTGAGCCAGGTGTGGTGGTGTTCCTGTAATCCAGCTACCCCAGAGGTTGAGGCAGAATGATCCCAAGTTAGAGGCCAGGCTGGGTAACTCAGCGAGATCCAGGTTCAAAGGGGGGGGGGGGAAGGAAAGAATAAAGATAGGCTGGGGTTGTAGCTCAGTGTTTGAGTGTTTCTGGATTCAATCCCCAGGAACTTTCCCACCCCCTAAACTAAGAAACTAAACATAAAAGTTTATATGGTGTATGATATAAGAAATGTATAGAATATGCAAATCCAGAGAGATGGGAAGAGGAAAATGGATAGGAAGTTAGTGCTGATGGATAATGGGATATCTTTAGGATTATGAAAATGTTTTGGAATTAATGGTAATAATTATACAACCTTGTAAATATACTAAATATTAGTTAATTATATAGTTTAAAAGGGTAAATTTTATGCCATGTGAATTATAACTTAGTAAAAAAAATGAGTGACAGTTGTTGTATCAGGGTTGATTTTGGCATTAGAAAACAGAAAAACAGACTTCATTAGTTTGATAAAACAGGGCTTTATTTTTCCTGCATAATAAGCAGAGTTACAGTCTTTCTAGTATTGATTCACTGGTATAGTGATGTTTCTACGATTGGTTCTTGACCTGTCCCTCATGTTTGCACGTGGTAATAATAACTCCAGACATTGAAGAAAGAGGTTAGGAAATGAACAATGAGTGTACCAGGAACTACAAAGACTATCCCATGCCAAAGGGTGCTTTTGTGGAAGTTGTTTGGGCATAATTTGGTAGTGGAGAATGATACAATATTAATGTTTCACACTTTAGAATAATATTTGCTGTTGGTTTGTTTTGTTTTTGCTTAAGTAACTTTCCCAGTTTATCACCTCAGTTTTGTTGTTCTTTATTTCTTCAAGTTCTATTCATGTTCAGGGATTATTTATAGCATTTTACTTATTTATGAGAACAGGAAGAGGGAACCAATTATGCAGGACATTAGCTTTTGTTTTTAACAACAGCTTTATCAAATTAGAATTGACATGCAATAAACTGTGCATGTGTTTAAGTATAGAATACAATTCTTAAGTTTCCACAGTATACATACTGAAAACATCAGTCAAGATTCTTTTTTTTTAAAAAATCAACTTCATTTAGGAGTAGTGTATATACAATGCATCCATTTTAAGTGTATGCTTTCAGTTTTGACATATATAAATTTTTAAAAATTCTTTAAGTGTTTATTTTTTAGTTATACACAATACCTTTACTTTATTTATTTTTATGTGGTTCTGAGGATCGAACCCAGGGCCTCATGAGTGCTAGGCGTGCATTCTACCGCTGAGCCACAACCCCAGCCATTGACACGTATAAATTGTTATAAACTATAGTCAAGTGGAAAACATTTCTAGCACTTCAGAAATATTCCTCCTGTTCATTCGTAGTTAGTCACCTACAACACTTTGATATCAAGGAACCACTCATTAAAGTTGACATCAAGAAATTTTCTTCAGAATTTTATATAGGTGGGATCATACACCTATAGTTTCACTTTGGCTTCCTGAAGTGATCAAAATGTCTTTTTTTGAGTCCGGCATATTGTTTTATGTATGAATAGTTCATTTTTTAAAAAATGATGAGTAACATTTATTATATAGTGTATATTCCAGTTTGTTCATTCATTTCTTTTTGAACATTTGGGTTGTAATCAGTTTTGGGCAGTTTTAAATAAATCTCTTTTTGAACATTTGGGTACAATTATTTGTGTGGATATGTTTTAATTTATGTAAATGCACCATTCTACACTGCCTAAAAAATGTCACCACTTATATGACTACAATATCATTATTATCCCTAGGAACAGTTACAATAATCCTTAATTATAGTGTAATGAAGTATCTATTTAGTTTGTGTTTAAAGTTACCCATCGTATTCCATAGTCTTTTTTTAGTGGCTTTCTCACTCGTGTGTGTGTGTGTGTGTGTGTGTGTGTGTGTACACGCGCCCTTTTAATGCTAATGGGAATGGAACCCAGGGCACTCTACACTGTGCTACACCCCTAGCCCTTTTATGTTTAGTTTGAGAGTAGATCTCCCTAAGTGCCCAGGCTGGCTTTGAACCTAGGGATCCTCCTCCTGCATAAGCCTCTCAAATTGCTGGGATTATAAAATATGCTGCTGTTCCCAGTTTGTGCTGGTGTGGGTGTGTGGGTGTGGGTGTGTGGGTGGGTGGGTGCGGGTAGGGGGTGGGGATGGGGGTAGGGGTGGTGGGGATTGAACCCAGGGCCTTGTGTGAGGCAAGCACTGGACCAACTGATCTATATCCCTAGTCCCTGTAGTCTGTTTTACTCTAGAATAACTCTTCTTTTTTATTGACTTCTAAAATATACAAGCTAGCTTCTTTTAAAAATTACTCCAAGTTATGTTTTTTCCCCTCTAATAGCTTCAGAAATGTTCTTTTGACTCAACTGAAAATGAAGTCTAAACTTTTGTAATTTAAAAAAAAAAAAAATATATATATATATATATATATATATATATTTAGTTGTAGGAGGAAACACAATACCTTTATTTTATTTATTTATATGTGGTGCTGAGGATTGAATCCAGGGTCTCACAAATACTAGGCGAGCACTCTACTGCTGAGCCACAACCTCAGCCCTAAACTCTTGTAATTTTTAGTTGAGTATATTTTGCAAGAATGATTTGTAGGTAATGTTATATACTTTATAATGCATTAGTTCAGGACCAACAAAGTTTCCCCCCCATCACTAGTAATACTAAATTTGATCATTATCTTTCACATAGTGGTATTAGAACCAATTAATCACTTTCTCTTTTTATCTTTTTTTAAGTACTCTTATGGATCCATGGATTTTTACATTTTCTATTACCAGTTGCACTTATTCTTTCGGATGTTCAGATTGACCCAAATTTAGCTAGTAGATAATAACCATATGTTTCATGTGCAAAGACAGCAAAGTTGTAGACTGAGAAGCTTTGACATCTAAAGGTCATTCTTTTTTTTATTTTTAGATGTATATGACGATAGAGTGTATTCTGGTATATTATACATACATGGAGTACTTATTGTAATTAGGATCCTGTTCTTGTGTTTGTTCATGATGGGGAGTTACATATTCAAATACAAGGAAAGTTATGTCTCATTAATTCTACTGTCCTTCCTCTTCCTCTTCCCCTCCCTTCCCTTCATTACCCTTTGTCTAATCGCTTTTATCTATTCTTCCCCTCCTTACCCTTACTTGTTGTTGGTTAGCATCCACATATCATTACCCTTTGTCTAATCGCTTTTATCTATTCTTCCCCTCCTTACCCTTACTTGTTGTGGGTTAGCATCCACATAACATTCAGTCTTTGGTTTTGGGGGACTGGTTTATTTCACTTGGCATGATATTCTTAGTTCCATCCATTAACGTGCAAATGCCATAATTTCATTATTCTTTATGGCTGAGTAATATTCCATTGTGTATACATACCACATTTTCTGTATCCATTCATCTGTTGAAGGATACCTAGGTTGGTTCTGTAGCTTGGCTGTTGTTAATTGAGCTGCTATATACTGATGTGGTTGCATCAATATAGTGTGCTGATTTTAAGCCCTTTGGATATAGGCTGAGGAATGGGATAAGTGGTTCAAATGGTGGCTCCATTCCAAGTTTTCCAAGGAATCTCCATATTACTTTTCAGAGTGGATGTACCAATTTTCAGTCCTACCAGCAATATATGAGGGTACCTTTTCCCCAACATCCTCCCCAACATTTATTATTACTTGTGTTCTTTATAATTGTCATTCTGACTGGAGTTAGATGGATCTTAGTTTAGTTTTAATTTGTATTTTTCTAATTGCTAGAGATGTTGAACATTTTATATATTTTGATCATTTTATATTTCTTCTGTGAAGTATTTGATCTCCATTGTGTTGGCTTAGGAACCAACTTCCTCAGTAAGATTCTTAAAGGGCAAGAATAAAATCAAGAATCAATAAATGGGATGATATCAAACTGAAAAGCTTCTTCACAGCAAAGGAAACAATCAAGAATGTGAGCAGAGAGCCTACAGAATGGGAGAAAATCTTTACCACTCGAACTTCAGATAGAGCATTTATCTCCAGGATATATAAAGAACTCAAAAAACTTACACACACACAAACACACACACACACCCACACCCACCCACCCAAATAACCCAATCAGTGATGGGCAGTCTTTAAAATGATACAGTTTTCTTCTTTCCCTTTAGATATTGGTTTTGATAACAGATTGGAGTAATTGTGGCAGTGAGGTCATTGCATTATATACACACAGCATGTGATAGGGCTGTTGGGCCCAATTTGTTAACAGTTTTCCAAACTATATTAAGGATTCATTTCTGATGACTAAATTTATCATTTTAAACCTTCAACTTCCTTTGGATCTTAACCTCTAGTTAAATTTTAGTTTGTTCCCCCTTTTCTCTGTAAATAAGAAATGAAATGTCTTCATCTTGTTCTCAGTATATTTAACTTTATCACAGGGTGAAGAGATTTTTAAGGTACAAAGTAATTCTAACTAGGGTCTATCAGCAAACTCATTCAGTGTTTTATAACTAATATTAAATATCTTTTTATTATATAACCCTTCCATTACCTTACCTATTCTTGAAGTTTTCCCTCTTTGTTCTGACAACCCAGTTATGCATGTTTAAATTGTCTGAATTTAAGTTCACTTTGTCTAGAAAGGTAGAAGCAAACAAATTTAACTTGTGTCTTTCTTTTGGGTGGGGGGAGTTGGTGGAAATGGGGATTGAATCACAGGGGTGCTTAACCAATGAGCCACATCTCCAGCCCTTTTTATTTTTTAGATAGCTCTCACTAAGTTGCTTAGGGCCTTGCTAAATTGATGACACTGGCCTTGAACTTGTGATTCTTTTGCCTCAGCCTCAAGCTGCTGGTATTACAGGTGTGTGCTACTGTGCCTGGCCTCAATTTGTGTTTTAGGTCATTCTCTATCTTCTTTTAGTTTTGAAACAAGTTGTCTTTCTTATCTGCCTTCCTAATCTAGAAAAGGATGATCTTTATCCTGTATTAGGATATGTTCAAAGCCAATGTCACCCTAAGAGCAAGTAATTGCTGGTCTTGATTTTGGGGGAGTTAAGTGTTCTCTCTTATTTCTTCTGGGCTTCTTGAGGTTGAGTAGTCCATGTTAGTGGATAATCTATTGTTTTTTTCCCCTACCTGAATTACTAATTTAGCTAGCCTTTTTTACTGTGGCCTATTGTCTTTTAATATATGAAGTTTAGCTGCTGTAGTAATTCTTGTATCTTGTTTTGAATAGGACACACCACTTTGTCTTTCTCTGTTAAGTATTTTTGGGTTGGGGTGTAGTTAAAAAGTGCTAAATGCTTACATTGTTCCCAGGGTTTTTGTTGTTGATTCATATCTAGATAACAGTGGAAATGTGTGGATGTTAAAAGTACAAAATAGTGGGATTGGTGGCACATGCCTGTAATCCCAACAACTGAGGCTGAGGCAGGATTGCAAGTTCAAGGCCAGCCTCAGCAATTTAGCTGGGCCCTAAGTAACTTAGTGAGATCTTGTCTCAGAATAAAAAATATAAAGGACAGGGGACATAACTCAGTGATAAAGTGCCTCTGGGTTTAATTTCCAGTTAACACTCCCCCACCCACCCCCAAAAAGTTAGCTGGGTCATAGAGCACTTGCTTAGTGCTCAATCCAATTAAAAGGAAAAAAAAGGGAGGGGGTGGACACAAAACCAAAAAATTATGATAGTCTTTTTTCTTTAAATTACATTGTTTAAAAAGTATGTTTAATATATACATAATTGTTTGTTAGGCATGTAATGCATCAGGAAGCATACAGCCAGAATTGGCCACAATTGGCCCTTGGATCAGAGGTTGTAGAAGTTTTACTTTGCATCTTTGTGTCTTTTTTTCTTTAGCTTTTAGCATCCATTTCTCCAATTTGCCGCAGTCTGGCTGGGCACAAAATAACCAAGCCACCACAAAAACTTGTAGATTCAAACAGCAACTCTTTACTCCCGAACTCTCACTGACTCTCTACACACACATTCTGGGAAAATACACTCCCTCCACCGGGCTCTGCGTACCAATTCTCTCAGAACCCCGGGAGAACTCCAAAGGAGTGGGGCGCCTGAGGCAGCAGGATACACCCTAATCCTGGAGCTGCCCTATTCCCAGCAGGATCCACTCTAAACCTGGAGCCGCCCTATTCCCAGCAGGATCCACCCTAAATCTGGAGCCACCCTAATCCCTGAGCAGGGTCACCTTTCAACCCAAAACACCATGTGTCATTTCTACTTGGCTATGGCTCTCAGCATCTCCCCCCTTCTGATTAATTAAACAACAAGCAATGTGGCTTAGGGACCGTGCCTGTTAGGTTGTCCAATTCAACATATGGTTCTTACCCGTCATTGGATAAGCTGACCTCTAGGCGTCAGCCTCCTGTCTTAGGTTGGTACCACTGCAATTGGATCATACCCGTCACTGACTACCGGTCCAGCATACAGCCATACTTGTGGATAGGCCTATGCACCAGTGGGGGGGTGAGGTTCTTTGCCTCACCTCTGTTGGTCCCCAAATTTGGCCTTGGTGCCAGTGTGGGGGGGTGAGGTTCTTTGCCTCACCTCTGTTGGCCCCCAAATTTTAGACCATCACTAGCAGAAGGGAGGAGGATACAGAAATGCCAAGACACCAAGCCAATTGACGGCTCTTTTGGAAAAATTGTATCACCGGTGACACCATCAGCAAAGATATGCCAGCACTACCACAATTTGCTGCACCAACAGATAGTTCACAATGTATACAAGTGATACATAGTCCAGGCAAGTTCTGCAAGCAGTTCAAAGCGGAGGAATCTATCAATATGTCCATTTCCTCCCAAAGTAAATCAACTCCTTGATTGAGCATTACTTGTTGAGTTATTATTCATTGATGCATCAGTTTATACAGTTTACTGTGATAGCTATCACAGAAGCTGTAGTTTGGTTTTATCTTTGTCTTCACCAGCACTGGGATGAAGATAGGAATTCTGGCAATGATGCTAAAAAGAAATTATGTAACATTCCAACAGGTACTAAGAAAACAATTTTCTGAACAATTGACATTATCCTGAACAGAATTATTAAATATAATGAAAAGGAAAGGTGAAAGTAAACTAACAGATCTGTTAACCTCCTTATTTGTACACATATTAAAACAATCCTCAACAGCTGTTTACCCAATTTAAATTAAACCATTAAAATCACGTGAATAAAAAAAAATTCGGATCCATTTATATGTGAGCGCTCCTCATATATGATATATGGACATACGCACATACAACACAAAACACAAGAGTGCACACAAACGTACAACACATAAGACAATAGTAAAGGCCTTGCAGCTTTACACAGGTGAAATCTCCATTGCATTGTTTAAAAACTCCATAGTCAAAAAATAAAACTGATCAGAAAAATATTAGCCTAGGTCTGTATGAGCTCAAAAAATAAAATAGAACTTTATGATGTGGGAAAAGGCAATAATAAAATAGATATTGAAAAAAGCATCCTGGTTAATCACTGTCGCAGATGTAAGAATAGCCAAGCTGGAGCTCTGGTTATCAGCTGTTATGGATTTGAGTCAAATCGTCTTCTTTTTCGTCTGTATAAATTGCTTTGGTTAGTCTCTCTGGAATCCAAATCGGCTGCTGTTCTCCCTGTGGAAACACACAAACAGAACCCCGACTCCAGACAATCACTGGGTCAGGACCTTTCCATTGTCCTGTTAGAATATCCAGAATATCCTTCCAAAGTACCTTAGGCTTATGTACATTTTTTGGATACATATGCCTTTCTGTAGCACTAAGCCCTGATGAATCCAAATTTAAAAAGTTTAGAGTAAAAAGTGTTATTTTAAGTTTATGTTTGGGGGATATATACCCCTTTCCAATTCCCTCTTTTTGCTTTAATAAGTACATTTTAATAGTTTGATGAGCTCTTTCAACTATGCCTTGTCCCTGTGGATTATATGGGATTCCTGTTATATGAGTAATGCCAAATGTTGAGCAAAATTGTTTAAAAGAGGTAGAGGTTTTGCCAGGACCATTATCTGTTTTTAACTGTTTTGGAATGCCTACAGTGGCAAAATTTTGTAAGCAATGAGCTATAAACATGTTTAGTTTTTTCTCCCGCATGAAGGGAGCCCATCAAAAATCCGGAAGAAGTATCAACAGGCAAATATTTTAATTTTCCAAATTCTGGCAAGTGTGTGACGTCCATCTGCCAAATATGGTTAGGTATCAATCCTCTAGGATTGACTCCAAGATTAACTTGTGGTAAAAAGGTCACACAATTTTGACATTGTTTTATTATATGTCTGGCTTGTTCCTTAGTTATTTTAAAATGCTTTTGTAAAGTATTAGCATTGACATGGAACCTTTTATGAAAATTTGTAGCTTCTTCTAGTGTAGAGAAAATATGTATGTCATGTGTAGTTTTATCTGCTAAATCATTGCCAAACTAAGGGCTCCAGGCAATCCTGTATGTGCCCTGATATGTCCTATAAAGAATGGATCTTTTCTGTCCCAGATTAGACTTTGTATAGTGGAAAACAGAGAAAACAGTAGAGGAAGGAGAAATCCTACCAGCATCTTCAAGGGATACTATAGCATTAACTATATACTGACTATCAGAAAATAAATTAAATACAGAATCTTTAAACATCACAAAAGCTTGTAAAACTGCATTAAGCTCTACCTTTTGAGCTGATTGTTTGGGTACTAAAAATGTAACAGTTTGATCAGGGGTAACTACTGCTGCTGTACCATTATTTGACCCATCAGTGAATATATTTGGAGCATTCATGATAGGGGTTTTTCTTGTCATTTTTGGAAAAACTACAGGATGCGAAGACCAAAAAGACAACAAAGGATTAGATGGCAAGTGATTATCAAATGAAACATTAGATTTACACACGATTATTGCCCAAGTATTTAACTCATTAGCTAACTCATCAATTTGATCCATAGTATATGGAGTAATAATTTTATTGGGAGAAATTCCAAACACTCCCTTTGCTGCTTTTATTCCTTTGAGTATTAATTGTCCTACAGCCTCAGGATACCTAGTAAGAATAGTGTTAGGAAAATAAGATAAATGTATCCACAATAATGGACCTTCTTGCCAAAATACTCCTGTAGGAATATTTTTTGTTGGTAATACAATAAATAATAAAGGCAAACGTATATTAATTCTATCCAAATGCATATTTTCCATATATGTTTCAATAATTTTTAATGTCTTTCTTGCTTCAGGAGTTAACATGCGGGGTGAATTTGGATATGATGGACCTTTTAGGATATCAAATAAAGGTCCCAACTCTCCTGTTGGTATACCTAGATAAGGCCTTATCCAATTTATGTCTCCCAATAACTTTTGAAAGTCGTTAAGTGATTTGAGTTGATCTACTCGTATTTGAATTTTTGGTGGATGGACCATGGTTGAGGATAATAGAACTCCTAAATAATTAATTGGAAAATTTAATTGTACTTTATCTATTGCTATCTCTAGATTATAATTTTTTAATAAATTTGTAAGTGTGGCATAACATTCCAGCAATGTGTTTTTATCTTTATGTGCTAATAATACATCATCCATATGGTGAAATATTTGTAGTTCAGGATTTTGATTTCTAAGTGGCTGGATTGCTTTGTTAACATAGATTTGACACATAAGCCTATATACACATTCAGCGTAAGGTTCATTAGTTCCTTGTATTACCTTAGATAATTGTCCTTGTAAATCTCCATGCCCCTGTAAAGTTTTCCATGCTCTATCCGCATCTTCAGCAATTTGTGCTTATACGCCAGGATCATTTTCAATTTGTTGCCGTTGACCCTCATAAGGTCCTTTTCCTAACAACATATCTGGATTTCTTTGAGGGTAACCGGCTGCTGCATTTTGCCTAGCTGTCTCCGTGCAAAATTTCTCATTGGCAACCTTCCATAACAAATATTGTCCTCCATTTAGCACAGATTGACACATATTAGCCCAGTCTGCTGGCATCATGTCCAAGTTGGTAATGGATTCGACCATGCTTACAGTGAAGGGTGCTTACGGACCATATGTTTACAGTCTCCTTTAATTGCTTCACTGTTTTGAAATCTAAAGCATGGTGAATTTGCTGCCCTCCTGTGTGCTCAAGTACAGGGCATGCTAATCTTTGAGGTCCTGCCTCAGGATTCCATCTATCGACTATGGGGGTTAAGGGCCACTCAGCTGTCTCCATAGGTGGAGCTGTTGGTTGAATTACGCCCTCTGGTGATAGAACGGAGTTAGTAGCAGCCTCCTGTTGTAGATTTTTTCCTAATAGCCCCTTTTCCTTTAAATTTTCTTCCTCTGTCTGACTAGCTCGAGAGACCTTCTCTTTTGCTTGATCTAAAATGTCTTTCTCCATGGTCTGCACCTCTAACAATTTACTTAACACTCTTTCGGTTTGTTTTTTACTAATTTCTAATCTACTATAAAGATAACACTACCCAATAAGATAAAACAAAACTGAAACTGAATGAAACAAAAACGGAATAAAAAATCCTTGTATCAATTTTCTCTTCCTCAGGACCGAACAACTTCAAACCTTGAGCCAACCATTTTTCCCAGTTTGCCTGAGAAAGTTCTAGGGATAAGCAGCTTGAAACAAAAACAAAATAAATCAAAACAAGAACACATTGTTTTTTGAAATGGTCACCCATTCTCTTGTCTTCCCTCAGGGGCAAGCAATTTCACTTACCTCCAAGCTTCAGATGTTCCCTGCATGGGTTGACAAATGTCTCAGTCTGGCTGGGCACAAAATAACCAAGCCACCAGAAAAACTTGTAGATTCAAACAGCAACTCTCTATTCCCGAACTCTCACTGACTCTCTACATGCACGTTCTGGGAAAATACACCCCCTCCACTGGGCTCTGCTTACTAATTCTCTCAGAACCCCAGAGAATGGGAACTCCAAAGGAGCAGGAGCGCCTGAGGCAGCAGGATACGCCCTAATCCTGGAGCCACCCTATTCCCAGCAGGATCCACCCTTAACCTGGAGCCACCCTAATCCGTGAGCAGGGTCACCTTTCAACCCAAAATGCCATGAGTCATTCCTACTTGGCTATGGCTCTCAGCACCAATTTAAGTCTTTAGTTGTGTTGACAATGTACTTGTGTGCATACACATATCCATTGAAAATACTGTTTCCATTTTAGTTGATGCATTAGAAGGAAAGAAAAATTTCAGCTTATAGGTTTTCTTTTTGTGGTAACTTCTGAGTTCTCATGATTTAATTTTTTTTTTTTTTAATTGTTAGGCTCTTGTATGGGCTATAGTAAATGCTAGCTCTACAGCTCAAGGGAATCTTTGCTTTGGTAAATAACAACAGCAGCAGACTCCAAAATAGAAAAGTATTTCTGTCTATCTGTTTGAATGACACTCCAGAAATATGCTTTATTGGTATTTGGATTATATGAGTCAGTTTAGGTCTCATTTTCTACCAGCTCATAAGTCACTGAAGAAGAGAGTATTAGTTTATAACTTTATCATTTTTGGTTCTATACTTGTCAATGAGTGATGATGATCTATTCTTCATTTTAGTACATTACTTTCTCATTAAACTTTTTCTTCAGGAACTTTTCTATTTTTAGAGCCTTTCTTTATAGTTTAGCTTAACATTTTCATTAAAACTACCCAATGAATTATCTAGAGAACTAGACAGTAGCTTTTAACCTTGTATTCCTGCCCTTCTGCACTTGTGAAGATACCAGGCTTTATTGAGAACCAGAGTATGAGAGTTTTTGTCTCAGGTATAAAAAGCATGTTGAAGAGAAAAAATATGACATATTATATGTACAACTTTTAAAATTGATCGACTACAGTGCTGGGCCACGTACTCAGGGACTTATAATGCTAGGCAAACATTGTACCATTGAGCTAAACCTCCAGGCCCCATATTTATTTTTTAAAAGATGGGTTGGGGAATATAGCTTACTGGTAGAACATTACCTAGTGGGCTTTAAAATAAATAAGTGAATGAATAAATACAATACTTTGAATGGTAAAAAGTCTTTCTAAAGGTCAAGAACCTCTTTTAAAAAATCTGTATATTGACAGGTTGTAGCTGTACATGTTTATGATGTATAGTAATGTTATGTGTCTCCCCCTTCTGTCCTACACTGCAGTTGGGGATCAATCCTAGGGCCTTGGTCAGAGCTCTATCATGTCCCTTAGATCAATGATTTTTTTTTTTTTTTTAAATAATGTCCTGGAGATTGAACCTGGAGCCTTACACATACTAGGCTCTGCCACTGAGCCATATACCCAGCTAGGTGGAATGTATTTTAGAACTTCAGATGCAAGCCAACCAGCCCATTCATTACCCCAGACATTTGACATCTTCTGTGAGGAGATACGGAAATCCTCAACACAACACTAACTAGCAAACCATATTCAGCAACACATTGATGATTCACCATGATTAAATGGGTTTATCCTTGGAATTGCATGTATGGTCGAAAATTCACAAATGAAGAAATGTACCTACCATATTAACAAAATCAGGGCAAAATAATATGATCACATCATGATTTTTTTCATACATTGCATTAGGTATAGAAAAATATTTGGTAAAATTCAATATTTTTTCATGGTAATACACCCAACAAATAGGTATAGTATTGTACTTCAGCATTCTAAAGGCCACATATAATAATGAAACCATAGTTTGGAGATGAAACTCAGTTACCTGCTTCTGCTGGTAGGTGAGGTTTGTGTAAGGTTGCAGACCTCTGCAGTTGAGAAGTGTTGTAGCTCTTAATGGTGGGCCATGTCCTTTGGTGTTGCACCACACCCCAGCAGTTCACTCTGTTTTTTTTCCTGGGTTTATGTCTTGTGAATTCAAAGGATGAAATACACAGACCAGGATGAGAGAGTGTAAGAGTAGGATTTATTGAAGAATGGAAATAGGAATAGAACTTCTATGGTATAAGAAGGGATTTGATAAGCAGGTTTTCTTTTGGAGTGTGCTAGTGTAGGGGCTTATATAGCACATGGGGGCACTGCTATTGGTCCAAACTTATGCTAATTAGTACAAAAGTACTAATGCTTTTGTTCCAAGTTTATGCTAATTAGGTTTGAAAATCTAATGCCATTGGTCACTTTTTTAAAAAAATTTTATTCTAATTAGTTATATATATGACACTAGAATGTATTATAATTCATATTACACATATGGAACACAATTTTTCATATCTCTGGTTCTATACAAAGTATATTCACACTTGCCGCAGTCTGGCTGGGCACAAATCACAAGCCACTCAAGCAGGAACAAACTTTATTTCCGAACTCCCCCGAACGCCACCCATGCGGTCCTTCCAGCGACCACACACCAACTGGAACTCCCTACACCGGAACTCCACCACCAATGTGAACTCTTCAGGAATCCCCAGGAGAGCTCAACTGGAACTCAATGGGAACTCCCCGAGAACTCAAAAGTCATCATCTTAATGGCTCGCTGGCTTCATCTCTCAACCACTACTTCTGGCCAAATGCCAGGGGCCATTCCGACTCGGCTGTGGCTCTCAACATCTCCCCCCTTCTGTTTAATTAAACAACAAGCATGTGGCTTAGGGACCGTGCCTGTCTTAGATTGTCCAATACTACATATGGTTCTTACCCGTCATCGGATGAGCTGACCTCAAGGCGTCACCCTCCTGTCTTAGGTTGGTACCATTACAATTGGATCTTACCCGTCATTGACTACTGGTCCAGCATACAGCCATACTTGTGGATAGGCCTTTACACCAGTGGGGGGGGGGGGTGAGGTTCTTTGCCTCACCTCTGTTGGCCCCCAAATTTGGTCTTTGCACCAGTGTGGGGGGGTGAGGTTCTTTGTTTTTTGCCATCATAACCGTTTTCTCATGTCTCTGCATTCATAAAGTAACCATGTATACTTCTCATTCTGAAAATATCATCTCAAAATACAGGTCCCAAATTTCAGAATTGTATTTGATTCTTTGTATTTCCCTCATTTCTGTGCAAAGGTCTTCAAGGTCATATGGATCATCCTCCTTTTTATCTTCTTTTACTTTGTGGGTTTTCTTCTTCATCTTCTTTTCATCGACCTCCTGGTCAGAAGTGATTGCAGGATTATCAATACCACCTTTCCAAGTTTCAACAGGAGAAAGAAGTGGATGTTCTTCACTTCCAGGATGTCTTCCTTTTCTTTTTGTTTGTGAAGTAGTGAAAGCCTCATCATCACTTGCATCTGAATGTGTTCTTCTATAATATGACTTGGCTTTACTAAACAAGGTTTTATATTTATATTTATATTTAGAAGGCCTCCGTTCCCCATGACCTTTTGAGGTTCTATCAGAAAATCCATTTTCTTCATCTCCTTGTGTGTTATTTACAAATGAGTTTCGAGTTTTAATAATTTGATTCGGACTATCATCTGGGACAACATAAATCTCATCAGAATAGCCCTTCTGTTTAAAAATTGTGTCAGTGGGTTCTGCATAGTTATCTGAAGAATCCATATCTTCAGGATGTGCTACAGGCACCCGGGAGGTCTGTTTTCTTGGATTTTTACCAATACCAGCTTCAATTGTTTTTAAGAGATTTGGATGCAATTTTTTCACATTTGTCTTAGGTACAACTGGTTTAGGTTTAATAGGTGGAGGCACTTTATGGTTGCGTTCATGATCGTGACAGTTTGGAGTGCTATGAGCAGGGTATTCATTTCCTTCCAAATCTAACCTATATCTGGAATGGTCACTAGGTGTTGGAAGCAACTATACATCATTCCCCAATTGGACTATAAGGAGGTGGTGCTTCTGTATCATCATCTGAATCAGGGTAGTTGTTATAAGGAAAACAATCTCTGGGAGATGGTAGAAAAACATCTTCACTTTGATGTGTTGACTCCCTTGTATTATCAGATAAGTAAGAATTTTCTATCATATTTTTTTTCTCTAGAACATCACTAAAAAACAGAGTAAAGACCTCAGTTTGCCGATGATACTGAGATAAAGAATACAATGCTGTAAATTTAGCAGTGATCTCAGTTGCAATGTGTTCTCCTTCAGTCACTAACTCCTTGATAGCCTCATTTTCAAAAAAATCTGCTTGGCTGTCAGTAACTGCCACCAATTGTACAGGAATGGTATCTTGAACTTCTGATAGAAATGCTCGAAGCATTCCCATTGATGCTTTCCGTTTAGCAGAGTAAACTAATATATACCCATGAACCAGTTCATCCTTCCTTACTCCAATTGAAGAGTTATATGACAATATTGTGATCTGTATTCTCCTCCTTTTTTCATCGATAATTTTATCAAGCATTAAGGAATTATTTTCTCCAGCTTGAGCAGCACTGCAAGAATGAGAATCAAGGAATGGTGAAAGAATAAGATCCACACTAAATGGATCACCACACATGGCACACATGACAGTTCTCAAGTCAGCTTCTGATACATCCTTATTGGTGGGAACTGGGCTCACCTCATCTAAATTGTGTTTAACTGATTCCAGTACTCCTCTTAGAGCTTGCTTTATTTGGGTTTCATTAAATTTACGAGGATATGTACCTGCAGGCACATCTACAAAAGGACACTGCATAACTTGTTTGCCAGTTGTTGCCCTTGGTGCCTGAGAATGGGAAGGTTCTTGTCATGTCTTCATGCATGTACTTAGGGTAATGATGTCCATCTCATTTCCACCGTCTTTTTAACCCCCTTGTTCCCTTCTTTCCCTTTCCTCTATCTAGGGTTCGTCTAATCTTACCATGCTGCCCCTTCCAACCTCACAATGAATCAGCCTTCTTATATCAGAGAAAACATTTAGCATTTGTTTTTTTTTTTTTGGCAATGGTTAACTTCACTTAGCATTATATTCTCTAACTCCATCCATTTTCCTGCAAATACCATGATTTTATTCTCTTTTATTGCTGAGTAATATTCCATTGTGTGTGTGTGTGTGTGTATATATATATATATATATATATATATATATATATATATATACACACATCACATTTTATTTATCCATTCATCTACTAAAGGGATCTAGGTTGGTTCCAGAGTTTAGTTATTGTGAATTGTGCTGCAATAAATATTGATGTGGCTGTGTCCCTGTAGTATGCTATTGTTAAGTCCTTTGGGTATAGACCGAGGAGAGGGATAGCTGAGTCTAAAGGTGGTTCCATTCCAGTTTTCAAAGTAATCTCCATACTGCTTTCCATATTGGCTGCACCATTTTGCAGCCCCACCAGCAATGTATGAGTGTGCCTTTTTCCCCACATCCTTGCCAACACTTACTATTGTTTGTATTCATAATAGCTGCCATTCTGACTGGAGTGCGATGATATCTTAAAGTGGTTTTGATTTGCATTTCTCTAATTGCTAGAGATGTTGAACATTTTTTTCACGTATTTATTGATTGATTGTATATCACCGATTGAGAAGTGTTTGTTCAGTTTCTTGACCCATTTATTGATTAGGTTATTTGTTTTTCAATGCTTGACTTTTTGAGTTCTTTATATACTCTAGAGATTAGGGCTCTGATGTGCAAGTGGTAAAAATTTGCTCCCAAGCTGTAGGCTCTTTATTCACCTCACAGATTGTTTCTTTTGTTGAGAAGAAGCATTTTAGTTTGAATCCATCCCATTTATTAATTCTTGATTTTAATTCTTGCGCTGTAGGTAGGGTCCTAATCCGATATAATGGAGATTGGGGCCTACTTTTTCTTCTATTAGACACGGGGTCTCTGGTTTAATTCCTAGGTCCTTCATCCACTTTGAGTTTTGTGGATAGTGAGAGATGGGGGTTTAATTTCGTTTTGTTGCATATGGATTTCCAGTTTTCCCAGCACCATTTGTTGAAGAGGCTATCTTTTCTCCAATGTATGTTTTTGGCGCCTTGGTCTAATATAAGATAACTATAATTATGTGGTTAGTCTCTGAGTCGTCTATTCTGTACCATTGGTCTACCAGTCTATTTTGATGCCAATACCATGCTGTTTTTTTTGTTACTATTGCTTTGTAGTATATCTTAAGGTCTAAGTTCTTGAAACAGTGGTCAGAGCAGTTAGACGAAAGAAATGAAAGGGATACGGATAGGAAAAGAAGAACTCAAATTAGCACTATTTGCCAACGATAGAAGACCCAAAAAATTCCACCAGAAAACTTCTAGAACTAGTAAAAGAATTCAGCAAGTAACAGGATACACCCTTAAATCAAAGGCTTTTCTGTATATCAGTGACAAATCCTCTGAAAGCTACTCCATTTACAATTAGCCTCAACAAACAAACAAACAAAAACCCCCAAAACCCCACAAACTTGGGAATCAACCTAACAGAAGAGGTCAAAGACCTATACAATGAAAACTACAGAATGCTAAAGAAAGAAATTAAAGAAGACCTTCCTTAGAAGATGGAAAATCTCTCTTGTTCTTGAATAGGTAGAATTATTATTGTCAAAATGACCATAGTATTAAAAGTATTATACAGAGTTAATGCAATTCCAATCAAAATCCCTATGACATTACTCATAGAAATAGAAAAAGCAGTCATGAAATTCATCTGGAAAATAAAGAGACCTGGTATAGGTAAAGCAATCCTATTGGTCAGTTTTTGAGTCCTAACCTCCATTCAGGTCTGCCCCATTTCATATTCTCATAGGTTCTGGAAGTGGGAGGTTGAGATCATCGAATGGAACTGGTTGTGCTGCTGCTTGGCTTGCCTCAATGCTGTCTTTTCGTGCCTTGGTGCCACCAGGCCACGTGGCTGGGCTCCTAGGGACAGTTCTTGCTGCTTGGGGCAGACACTGCCCTGCTCCATTGCTTAGGTGCCACTTCTTGGTAGTCCGGCTGTGCACCTTGTAGCAGGGTACCCATGTCAATAAGATTATATTCAGTGGTGAAATATTGGAACACTTTCCTGTGAGATCCCAACAAGATAAGGATGGATGCTTCCGCTTATGATTATTTTTTTCAACATTCTACTGATATCCCTTGCCAAAACAGAAGGCAAGAGAACACAATAAAAGGCATCCAGATAGAAAAAGAAGAAGTGGAACTGTCACTGTTTCTTGACAGTATGATTTTATATGTAGAAAACCCAAAGAGTCAACCAAAAAACTGTTCAAATTGATAAAGTAATTGAAGTGGCAGGATAACAAAAATCGATGTGCAAAAAGTAGTAGAGTTTTTCTACATTAACACTGAACTTTCCTAGAAAGAAATCAAGAGAACTACAAAATCAAGGGAAACTACAAAACACTAATGAAAGAAATTGAAGAAGACAGACAGACAAATGGAAAGATATCCTGTGTTTGGGTTGGAAGACTTACTGTAAATGTCAAATGAACTTTCATTGTGTGTGTGTGTGTGTGTGTTACTCTTAGAAACAGGAAAGTTAAACGTGCTTTGTTACCTTTTTAATCAAAAGTTCTTTTTTGTGAAACAGAAACTTTTTCAACTTTATTAGAATTGCAGCCCTTTGTCCAAATGGATTTTATGAAAATAGGATAAATAAAACAAAACTGTAAATGAAGTAGTCGATGGAATGGAAGTCCCTGTCAAAATTCCAGTGTCACATGTCTGTATTCCAAGTCTCCTTGTAATTACTTCTGGAATAGTCTGTATATATATAAGACAAAAACAGATAAACAAAGTACTCCCCTATATCTGGAAAATCCAACCAATATTGAAATTGCTGGCATTATCAATTACATTTTTCCCAGCATATACTTATATACATGATTATTATTGAAAGTTCAAGTTAACTGGAAAGAAAATACAAATGCAAAAATAAGTTTTTCAGCTCTTTTTTTCTTTAAAGGTTTATACTTTCATTCTGATAAGTTAAGGATATTATGAGGATTAAGGATACATAGAGTGTTTCCCCAGCATGTGCAAAGCCCTGAATCCCCAGCAGCATCTTGGGGGAGTGGGAGGAAGTCAGGGTCCTGTTAGAATTCAAGAATTTGCAGGAGGCTTACCAGCCTAGTTTAAAATATCACTTAATTATGAATCAGTGTTTTCCCCTGGCATTGCCACCTTTTCAACTTGATGATCTTGGCTTCATATATCAAATGCAGCATTTATTAAACAAGAATACTAAAAGCTTTCTGATGGGAAAACCAAGCGAGTTTGGGCAGTTATGTGTGTTTTACACAGATACTGCTGTTAAATACTGAATGATTCTATAAAATAAAAATGATTAGGAAATAATTTGACTGTGGATTACTGGCATTTGTATATTGAAGTCATTGAAATCTTTCTGAAAAGTGCGTGATATATTTTAATTATTTGTGTGCTACTATTAAGTGCCATAATTTTGTTGAGTGTCTTTTAAGTATTAAAGTTGTTAAATGGGTAATTAAATGCATGTATTATACCTTAATAGGCAGACTACTCTTTGAAGTGAAAGTAGTAATTTGTAAATGTGTTCTTTTGCCCCTAGCTAATTAGAGGCCGAATTATTTTCATAGTAACAGCTCTGAAGAGAACAGTCAGTTTGTCAGTTCAGGCCTTTCTCTATCAACCATAAAACTTTCAGATTATTTATTTTTTATTATTACCAAAGTCTTGTTATGTCAGTTGTAAACAGCATGGAAAATACAAGTAATGGGAAAAAAAAAAAAAGCTCATGACCCAATAGGTAAACACCATTAACATTTTTATTTTATTAAAAAAAAATTTGTTTGGGGTGTGTACTGTGTGTGTGTATGTGTGTGTTGTAGTCTCAGGCTAATACACAAACAGGGAAGTTAAATTTATTTTGCTTCCTTTTCAATCAAAAATTCTTTTTTTGTGACACAGATGATTTTCAATTATTTTATAGCATTATGGTCCTTTGTTTAAACAGATTTTTATGGAAGTAGAATAAATAACAACTGGTACTGTGATCGTTGAGGATGGGATGGAAATACAAAATCTGTGTTTGGCTTTTTTTCACTTGTCTGGATTGTCTTGGAGGTATAATCGAAGAACTCTAGAACTTCCTAGAAGAAGCATTAAGCTGGGCACAGTGGCACATACCTGTAATCCTAGCTACTTCGGAAGCTGAGGAAGGAGCTTCACAAGTTCCAGGCTAACCTGGGTAGCATGGTGAGAAGTGACACTCTGTCTCAGGGGAAAATAACAGCATAGTTGGAAAAATTTTCCTAACATTTTTTAATGGCTGCAGAGTATTCCATTATATGACATCTGTGAGAGCCCTGGAGGGGTTCTGCTTAGATCTCCTTTTAAGAATTTTGCTTTGAGGAATGTTAGTTGACAGCTTCCAGTAATAGAGCCTTTGAGATTTGCTGCATCATTGATCCATAGTCACATTCTCCCTGGGTATTTCTCCCCAAGTAACTGAGCCCAGCAAGGTGCTAGCATCTGCCTTTTCTGCTCAAGGTGAGATTTCTCTAAGAACATTCTTTGTATTTGAGCTCTGTGTTGGGCAGGTAGACCAGAGCTGTAGTGGTTTGGGGGTGTTCTGATCTCTTCTTTATTCTTTCCTTTCACAATTGACAGGCCTGTATCGTATCTTGAAGTCTTTCTCTACTCACTCCTCTTGCTGTTTCTTCATTCATTTTCCCATAGGCATTTATCATGATAAATTTTTCACATTTGTAACTCCATCTTGGTTTTGCTTCCTAGAGAACCTCAACTGAAATGCATTGAGATTTTTCTTTCTTTCTTTACAGACTGAGGAACTGAGCCCTGGGGCACTCAACCATCAAGCTTCTGTATTCCTTCTCCCTGCACCGCCCCCCCCCCCCCTTTTGCAATAGGATCTTGCTAAGTTGCTGAGGCTGGCCTTGAATTTTCCATTATCTTGCCTTATTCTTTGCAGTTGTTAGGATTACATGGGAGCACCAGTACCACCTTTCTGGCAAGTGTTTTTTTTGTTGTTGTTGTTTTGTTTTTAAATATATTACAATTTTCACAGGATAGAAATGCACCCTTCTGCAAAACTTCATAATGTCCCATCTTCATGTGTTTGCATCATATTCTCAGTTATGTCTTTGTATCTTAATTTTACCAACTTTTTTTTTTTTTTAAATAGAGAGAGAGAGAATTTTTTAATATTTATTTTTTTCAGTTATCGGCTGACACAACATCTTTGTTTGTATGTGGTGCTGAGGATCGAACCCGGGCCGCACGCATGCCAGGCGAGCGCGCTACCACTTGAGCCACATCTCCAGCCCAATTTTACCAACTTTTAACTGTATCATCTTACTGTTTTGAAAGATTAAGAGAATTAGTATGTCTGTCATTTCACTTTTTATTAGTTTTTGTTTACCCAGCAGTGTTATTCTTGTGATGCCAAAAGCTTACTTTATACTTAGTTACATAATTAACTGTAGTTTAGACTATATTTGATTAAAAATTATTTTTGGTAATTAATTGGTAATATTATTCTCTGTAATACATAAATCTAATTTAGTCCTGAATCAAAGTTGAAGTTATATAGGAGGAATATAATGGCTCATATCTTAGCTCTGCCAGTGAAAGTGTTCAGATCTTTAGAGTCTCATCTGTCTTTGTTCTTTTTTTTTGCTCATTTTGTCATCAGTGATCAAGAGCACAAGCCATACTTCATGGGTTTGAATCCCAGCATCATCAGTTACTTACTATGTGATCTTGGGCAAGTTTAGTCACTACAAACTTGGTGTAACAGTTCACATGTTGTTGTTTTTAATATGCTCTGACAAACTACCATAAATTTAGTAGCTTAAAACAAAATCCTTGATAATTTCATACTTCTATAGGCAGAAGTTCAGTGGGTTAAGTTGGGTCTCATTGAAGTCTCATAGGGCCTAAATTAAAGTGTCTTCCTGAGGCTGGTTGTATTCAGGAGGCTGTAGGGGGAGAATCAGTTTCTTGATCATTCAGATTGTTGGCAGAGTTAATTTGTGTTTGATCAAAGAACTGATGTCCCTTTTGTTGGCTGTTGGCTCAGAGATTGGGGTCCTACTTAACTTCTTTGTTGACCTTGTTTCTTTGGCTTATGGCTCCTTCATTTGAGAATCAATAGTGGAGGGTGGAGTTCCTCCCAAGCTTCAGATTTCTTCTGCCTCTTCTGCTGCTTCTTTTTAACTGATTGTTTTGTTTTGCTTTCCTCTTTCTTTCTTAAAGGTCAGTGTGATTATACTGGGCCTACAAGAATTTCCTTATTTTGAAGTCTGTTACCCTTTTGCCATGAAATGCAAAATACACAAGTGTAAAAATGGGGCAAAAACTTGGGGGCCTAAAACCCTGTGCAGCACAATCCCTCTTCTGGCCTCTGTGATCCTTATCTATCTCACAACATCTATTCATCCTATCCCAAGATCCCTAAACTTCTTTTATATATACCCTATTGTAGTTCAAAGTCTTATCTAAAAATCTGTGGACCTATGAAACAATTTAATTCTCCCCAAAGTACAATTCTGGGACAGTTACAGACATTCTGGTTCAAAAAGGGAGAAGACAGGAAAAAAAGGAGCTATAAGTTCTAAGCAATTTTAAAAATCAGTTGGAGAAACTCCAGTAGATGTCAAGGCCTGGGAATAACTTTGTGATTTGTAGCTTCACCCTTTGGGCTTACAGCTGAGCTCTCTCTCAGATTACTTTTATGTTTTGTGTTTTTTTTTTCCCCTTCATTTTTTGTTTTTCCTCAGATTTATTGATTCTTGGTTGTCCATCTGTATTCATGAAAGAAAGATTAAGCTGATCAGTTTAGTAACTTGCCTGAAGTTCTCTGCTGCAGGTTTATTTTATCAATAGATCTTTCCTTGACTGTGGCATGTGGTAGGCTTAACTCTCAAGTACTTCTCAAAACCATACATTAAAAAAAAAAAAAAAAGTTCTGGGCCGGATACCCCTCCAAAACCAAACAACTGTTGTTCTTTTTGTAGGTTTACCACTGATAGCTATACAAAGCACAAAGATATATGTAGTATATTGTAGTACTAAAATTTGAAGGAGGGGTTATTTGTGGGGGTGCAAAAAAATCTGAAACAATTCCTTGGGGTTGGTAATGGAAAGGAAGGTTGAGGGATATTGCCCTAAGGTTATGGTTGACTAGGAAACTGGCTGTTAGGCACCCATAATTTTCAAAATAAGCATGCTTCATCTGAGGAGTGGATTGCTTTAATGTTTATGTGCTCTGCTTTGCTTTAAGGCACTTTTATTTAGAAAGTAGCTTTTTGACTTTAAGAATTGTATTCCATTGTATAATATTCATCATAACCATATTCATTCATACATTACATCTTTCTGCTTAAAAAACGTGAAATCTCAACTATTTTATCGTCTTCTACTTTACATACCTTCATATGTAAACCATTTCCTCATTTGTTGTTTGTGTTCAGCTGACTTTATTTTTATTTTAAATCTAATTGTGTTTTGCTTTGTTGGAATTATGATTTGCTGGGAGACTGGCATAGCTAAGACTAAGTCATCAAACTAAGAAGAGAAGAATTGTGAGATGATAAGTGTTAATTTTTGAGGATGAAGTATTGATTTCAAACCATATTTATTTACATAAGCTTTGTGGATAATAGTTAATGGTGTAAAATATGGAGTCAGACTGTCTGAGTTAGAACACTGGTTTCACAACTTGTTGGGGATGTCATTTCTGAGCCACAGTTTTACCATCTGTAAAATGGAGATGATGATACTATCTACCTCATGAGAATATCCATGACTTAATATATGTAAATTGCTTAGAATTGCTTAAGAGATAATAATTGTTAGAATTAATATTATGTTTGGATTTTAAGTTCAGTATTTGATTATGTTCTAAGTTTGTCTAAGTACAAGGCACACAGAATTGAAAAAAAGGGGTGAAATTTTTATATTGAAAGGAGAAGTATACTATGTTTTCCACTATCTAGAGTTGGAATAACATTGGGGACTGAAAGAATAATCTGGGAGGTTAATGAATACTTGATTAATAAACCAATACTTCAATCATTGAGCCACTTTTTAAGGGTGTTATACAGTGTTTGTGGCCATATCAAGGTGTTGCCGTGGTGGCTTGTTGTTAGTTTTCTTACTTAGCAGTCATTAAAGCAATTTATCTTTGTCATTTCCTAAATTTCTTCCTTAGTAGTAAAAGTTGCTCCCAATTTTTAAAAAAAATTCCTCCTTGAAGTTTTTGAAAAATTAAAAGTTAGAAGATTTTGTTTCACTATATTGTATCACAAAGTCTCTGAAGTCTTGTCACAAAAATATTTTTCTAGTATTTGAGTGTTACAGTATGATTATTAGTAATTCCAGTGTGTTTTATCTAAACATCCTTTTTTAAAAGAAGTTTTTATTTTCTGATTAAAAACACCTTGAGTAGTAGTATTTATGTATTGTTTTTTTGAACTAGTTGGTTGACTAGTTTTTGAGCTCGATTGTTCAAAACTATAAAATTTTTAAATTTAATAGTTTTTAAATTTAATTTAAAATATTTAAATTTAAATATTTTTTAATTGTGAATATTCATTAAGTATAATGACTACTTAATGCTGTGGAAAGTATCAGCTTTGAATTCATTTTACAGAAACAAGTTTGTTTTTGAAAGTTTCTTATTCTTGCAGAATTGAACACTGTTCAGATGACTTCGCTGGTAAAGTTGGGGTGATTGTGCATATCTTTATGATGAGGTTTTTGGAAAGAGAGATCTATCTTCAGTGAATTGCCAAGAGAATGATTTTCTTTAAAATAGTCAAATGTCTTTTGTATATATTTTTTTCCTAGTCTTTTATATATCTATGGAATATATACACGTAAACACAAATTATATATGTTGCAAAGCATTTTTATACTACATTTACGCCAATTATTAGTATGGTTGCATGACAGTTTGCTAGTATATTACAGTACATACCCCCTCCTTTTTTTTTTTTTTTTTTACAGTACATACCCTAATGGTCCATTGCTAAATATAATCCTGATTATTATTCTTTACTGTATCAGTTTTGTGCATTAATAAACAAGGCATTTAACCATTATATGTTATTAAATGTAGGCTTTACTTTGAAATTTATAAACCTTGATAGCATTTCAGAGGTCATGAATATCAAACATCCCTTTTGTTAAGAAGTTCCTCTTTTAAGGTAGTTGAATTTTTTCTTTCATTTGGATAATGGGCTGTGTTGAGCTTTGGTTGTTAATTGATAGATGTGGTATCCTCTCTGAGAGAGCTTTTAAAATGCATGACACGTATTTCAGAAAGCAGCTGTTGCTATGGCAACTCTCAGGTCACTTGCAGCTCAGCTTACATGATTGGCTGCTAATGGAGTCTAATATGCTTGAGAAGAGAATTGAGCAAATGAAAGAGGGTTTTGAAGGAATCCCCTTAAACCTCTTGAAGTTTAACAGAATAGCACACAAAAAATTAACACTTTATGTTAAACAATTTTGCTGGAGGCAGTTTTATGAATAATGAAAGTAAGCCTGTTACAGATTTTCAGAAAAATAATTTTCAGAATCTTAAGAACATTGGCACCTTTTATGTTGTCACTTTTTTGCATTTTACTATTTGTTTAAAGAAACATTTTCACAGCTATCAGTTAACTTTCTGTGCTCTACTCTCTGAAGCATATACCTCAGAGAAGTTAATTGGATTGAGGAATGAAAAAGCTGTTAATTCTGCAGGGTCAGAAGAAGCAGTAAACCAGAAATAGTGTCTAAATTTACTCTGGTTACGTGAATTACATTAGAGTCGCCTCTCATTTGGATTCTTATGGTAGCCTATGAATACCTGCCTCTCTTATAAGGGTATATGGATGATATAAAGGGAGATGGTAGTATATACGTTGGATTTTTAAGGCCTGTAAAGTAAGTAAAATCAAGCATAATTAGAAACTGCCATAATAAAAATTAATAGAGCCATGCAAAATGGCACAGGAATATTTCTTAAATGACAGTTTTCACCAGTATCTCGTTTGCAACTATAGTGCTAAAATGAAGGTTGTTCTACTAATTTTGGCAAGTAAATAATAGCAAATATAATTCAGATACAATTATGAATTTATATTTCAGATGAAGTTTATTCAATAATAAGCTAAAATCACCCTTAGTTTTACAAAGTCAAATTATTCCTATCTTCAGCTGTTTCATTCAGTAAGTGTAGGAATTAGGCTTAAGACATGTAGCTTATGTATATGCTACTTTTAATTTATTTTAGAGCTTTAAGAAAATTACTGCTTAAAGAGGTAGTGTTGAAATTGATACACTAAGCAAGTTGTAGGTTGGCATGAATAGCTAACAAAATTTGCTAACAGAAGTGACTTGTCAAAATTACCCAAATGCAAATTTTTATTAAAATTGCCTTGCATTTCTTATTTTCTATTAAACACTCAAAAGTGTTCAATAAAAACTTTTCAAAATAAATTTCCAAAGAAATCTATTAGTGGGGTGCCCCATTACTTTTTTCAGAAAACATCTTTGAAGTTTAGTGAGTATAAACACTAACCACCAAAATCTGTGAACCTATAATCAGTTTGAACTTTTGGGAATATATGTTTAATTATTTTGTTTTTAAATGATGTGTCTAGTGACCTGGTAAACATAAGTCCTTACTAGGAACCTAATATCCTATTCTGCCTGTGGCAGTACTAGTAGTACTAGATTATGCTATTTTCTCATATAATTTTTTACAATAGTCCCATTTTATATTTAACACTAGGAAATATAAAGTCCAGGAAGTTAACGTGCAGATCCACAATTTCAGCTAACTACTAACGTTTTCAAACATTTCCTTCTTTAGTCCTTTTTGTGTGTAGTAGTATATATAAAATGTAAAGAAGAGATCATTCTTTATATACAAATCTTTTATATATAAGTCTATATGTTGGCCACTTCTAAGCATTTCATGTTTTATTCTTTTTGAACTTTTTTTAGTGGTATAAAATATTTTACTGGTGATTGCTTTCCAATTGTAGGACATAGGTTGATTATTATAAATAGGTCAGGGTGGGTGAATAATTTAAAATGTTAATATGTTTGCTTATTTATATATACTAACCCCCCCCCCCCAATTGAACTCAGGAACACTCAACCACTGAGCCACATCCCCAGCACTATTGTATTTTATTTCGAGACAGAGTCTCATTGAATTGCTTAGTGCCTCCTTTTTGCTGAGGCTGGCTTTGAACTCAAGATCCTCCCGCCTCAGTCTCCTGAGCTGCTGGGATTACAGGCATGTGCCACTGCACCTGGCTTTATTACTGATTCTTGAAGAATTTCTAAATAAAAGATAATTTATTTCAAGGTTTTATATGTGTGTGTGTGTGTATTGTTTTCTAGAAGAGCTTTGGATTTTTTTTTTCACTGTTAAATTATTTTAAATTTACTTGTGAGGTCTCAAGTGCAGAGTTGAATTAATCCTGCCTTCACTTTATGACATACAGTAATTATTGACTCATTTAGATCCTGCTTTCAGATTACCTTCTTTTATCTGTATTATTGTTCTCCTCTCTTACCATAGGCATGGACATTTTGATAAGCTTGAGACACACACATATGCTTATTTGTATTCATTTTTGTAAAACATATATTGTCATTTTGTGTGGATATATTTCTGGTCACACAGAAATTGTGACAAATTGACATTCTTTTGTTTTCTTCAGTTTTTCCCCTCATTCACCATTGTTTTACCCCGGATTTTTTTGTGATAAAATTCACTTAATAAGATGTCATCTTAAACACCTTTAAATGTATAATTCAGAAGTGTAGGCATATTCAGCTATCACCATTATCCATCTAGGACTTTTCATCTTGCAAAATAGGAATAACACACCCATTAAGTAATAGCTCTCTAATACCCCACCTCTGCCCCAGTCCCTGGCATCCACCATTCTACTTTCTTTCTCTGAATTTGATTACTCAAATTATCGTAGATAAAGGGAATCATATAGTATTTAGCTTTTTTTGTGACTGGCCTATTCACTTAACAAAATGTCTTCAAGGTTCATCCATGTTATAGTTTATATTAGAATTGCCTTACTTTTTAAAAGTGAATAATATTCCTTTGTATATACTGCATTGTGCTTATCTGTTGATCTGTCAGTGGAGAGTATGATGTTTGCTGTGGTTTTTCACATATTGCCTTTATTATATTGAGGAAATTCCCTTCTATTCCTAGGTTACTGGGTGTGGTTATCATTCATAGGTGTTGAATTGTGTCAAAAAAATTCTTTTTTGTTATTGAGATGATTATGCTATCCTCACTTATTTTGTTAGTATAGTATATTGCTATTGCTGTTTATTGATTTTCATATTTTGTATTCTAGAAATTATACTTTTCTAAGTGTATAATCCTTTTAATAATCTGCTGGATTTGATTTGACCACTTTTGTAGTGTTTTGGTAGACAATATAGTGAAGTGGTAAAAATTGTGCTTAGGTATGTTAGCTTGAATCCTAGCTCTCTCTCTCTTTTTTAAGTTATTTTTTTTTAGTTGTTGATATACCTTTATGTATTTATATGTGGTGCTGAGAATCAAACCCAGTGCCTCACACATGCCAGGCAAGTGTGCTTCTGCTGAGTTCTAGCCCTAGCCTTTTAGTAACTGTAGTATTCTGGGTTTCATCATCTAGTGCCTCATTTTTATGATTTTGTAAAATGGGATTATGAGTAGTTCCTCCTCTTGAGAGGATTAGGCAAATGCTTATTTTTAAGCCCCCCCCCCCCCCATTGAATTTGGACCTACTAGGCAGGTGTTCTACCACTGATGTACATTCTTAGCCTATTGTGAGGATTGGATTAATTTTGTGTGTATATTGTTTAGAACAATGCCTGTCACACACTATATGCTATAAAAAATGTGTTAATACCAAATTTTAAAAAATTAAACCAGAATTTTAAATGAATTGATACATTTCTGGAAAAATCACATCTTAAGTTAACTCATCCAAAAGCATGAACTAGCTCTCTGTTGATCAAAACTTTCATGTATTTTTAACAGAATAAGAATTTTCTTCTTCTTCCTAGTATTCATTATTCTTGATCACTAGTTCTTAGCCAGATGTAATCCAGATGTAATTTTGCTGCAGTGTGGGATGTTTGAAAATGACTAGAGATACTTTTGGTTGTCTCTTCTGTTACTTGTTCCTGCCATTATGGTTTAACAAGTCTTGATAGTACTATCATAATAACATTATAATTGCTTTCCTTGTATCAAGACTTTAAAACCTTTATTCTTTCCTACATCTTGCCTAAAATAAATTTTTATAAAATATGACTTCACTGTACAAAATGAAGTCGTAAGTTCCCTGGATAGACATTGAAGACTTTTAGAAACAAATTTGAGTAGGTTCTGGGAGGCGTTAATATGTAGTATATGTATCTGTAAGTTTTTAATAATTGTCTGATAAGATATATTTGGGTCCATACAACTGGGGGAAAAACACAGTTCTTTCATATATATATATATATATATATATATATATATATATGTATGTATATATATATATATACTATTTTATTAATTATAGTAAGTATAGAGAAGCAAGAAATGTGAAAGTTGAAATTAATAATTTTACTGTTCAGACAAAATGATTAGTCTCTTCCTCCTCCTCCTCTTTTTTTTTTTGGGGGGGGGTACTGTATATTAAACCCACAGTGCTTTACCATTTAGCTACATCCCCAGGCCTTTTTTATTTTGAGACAGTCTGGCTAAGTTACCTGGGCTGGCCTTCTATCTCAGCCTTATGAGTTGCTGCAATTACAGGCATGCACCACCATGCCTGGCTGTTAGTCAACATCCTCCCCTAGGTTGGTTTGTTGGGTATTTTATTGGTGCATTATAATTATACATAGTGGTAGAATTTGTTTTTATGTATTTGTACATGTACATAACAATATATTTCTGTTAATCTCATTCCCAGGTATTTCCCCTTTCCTTCCATCTTCACTTCCCCAGGTCCCTTTTCTCTATCTGCTGATCTCCCTTTGAGTTTCATGAGGGGGACCCCCACCTTTTCCTTTTTCCTCTCTAGCATTAACATGCAGGAGAAAACATACAATCCTTGACTTTGAGTTTGGCTTATTTCCCTTAACATGATGTTCTCAAGTTCTAGCCATTTTCTTGCAAATGACATAATTTTATTTTTATTTATGGCTGAGTAAAAACTCCATTGTGTATATAATATCACCTTTTGTTTTTCATCATTTGACAGGCATGATGATTCCATACTTTGGCTTTTGTGAATTGTGCTATAAACACAGGTATGAATGTATTGCTATAGTATGATGGCTTTAATTCTTTAGGATGAATACCAAGGAGTGGTATAGTTTGGTCATATGGTGGTTTCCATGCATAGTCTTTTGAGTAGTCTCCGAACTGATTTCCATAGTGGTTTTACTAAATTAGCAATCCTATCAACAGCCCATCCTTTCCAACATTTATTATGTGTTTGTATTTTTGATGGCTGCCATTCTCACTGGAGTTTGATTTGATTTGCATTTTCCAATTGCTAATTATGTGAACTTTTTCTCATATATTTATTGGCTATTTGTATTCTTCTTTTGGGAAGTGTATGTTTAGTTCATTTTATCCATTTATTAGTTGAGTTTTTTTAGGGGGGGTGTTAAGTTTTTTGAGTTTTTGTTTTGGGGGTGGGATACTAGGGATTGAACTCAGGGGCACTCAACTAATTGGCCACATCCCCAGCCCTATTTTGTATTTTATTTAGAGACAGGATCTTACTGAGGTGCTTAATGCCTCACCTTTGCTGAGGCTGGCTTTGAACTGGTGATCCTCCTGCTTCAGCCTCCAGAGCAACTGGAATTACAGGTGTGTGTCATAGGGCTGGGCTAAATTTTTTGATTTCTTTACATGTTATGAATATTAATCCACTGTCAGAAGGCTAGCTAGCGAAACTTTTCTTCCATTCTATAGGTTCTATTTTTAATTGTTTCCTTTACTGTGTAGAAACTTTGTAATTTGATGCCATCCTATTTATTAACTCCTGGCGCTATCATCTGAGTTTTAGGGGTTCTATTGAGAGAGTTGATGTCTAAGCCAATGTGTTGGAGTGTTGTCCCTGTTATTTTTTAAATATGTTTTTAGTTGTAGATGGACACAATATCTTTATTTATTTTTATGTGATGCTGAGGATTGAACTCAGTGCTTCACTCATATGAGGCAAGTACTCTACCACTGAGCTACAGCCCAGCCCTGTCATTGTCCCTTTGTTTTCTTCTAGGAGTAACATAATTTCTGGTCTGATTTCTAGATTTTATCCATTTTGAGTTGACATTTTGTGTGGGTTTGTCTCTATATCTTCTGTTCTATACCATTGGTATATGTGTCTGAATTCTATCAGTACCATGCAGTTTGAGTTGCCATATCCCTGAAGTATAATTTGATGTCAGGTTTTGTGATCCTTCCAGCATTATTATTATTATTTTTTATCTTATAATTGCCATGGCTATTCTGGGTGTTTTATTCTTCCAAGTGAATTTTAGGTCTAGTTCTGTGAAGAATGTCATTGATAGTTTGATGAGGATCATTGATTGGTTTTCATAGTATAGCCATTTTAACAATATTGATTCTGCCTAAGAACTTGGGGGGTGGAGGTTTCCATCTTTTTGTATATTTTTCAATTTCCTTTCTCAGTATTGTGTAGTTTTAGTTGTAGGGGTCTTTCATTTCCGTGGTTAGATTTATTCCGAAGTATTTTATTTATTTTTTGAGGCTTTTGTGTGTGAATGGGATTGTTTTCCTGATTTCTTTTTTAGCAGATTCATTATTATTCTATTAGAAGAAAGCCATTATTTTTTTGTATATTGATTTTATAACCACCTACTTTGCTAAATTTGTTAAGTAACTCCAGCAGTCTTCTCATGGAGCTTTTGTTATCTTCTAAGTTTAGGATCATATCATCTGCAAACCATGATAATTTGACTTCTTCCTTTCCTATTTTTATCCTTTATATTTTCTTCTCTTGCATAAATGCTTTAGCTAGAATTTTTAGTATTGTATGGAATAGAAGTAGTGAGAGTATATTCTTGTCTGATTCAGATTTTATTCTATTTTATTTCATTTTTATTTTTTTGGTACAGGGGATTTAACACAGGGGTACTTTACCACTGAGGTACATCCCCAGCCCTTTTTATTTTGAGATAGGGTCTTGGTAATTTGGGGGGATGGTGGGGCGGGTACCGTATTAAACTTAGGGGCACTTGACCACTGAGCCACATCCCCGACCCTATTTTATATTTTATTTAGAGACAGGGTCTCACTGAATTGCTTAGTTCCTTGCTTTTGTTGAGGCTGGCTTTGAACTCATCACAATCCTCCTGCCTCAGTCTCCTGAGATGCTGGGATTTCTGGCCTCAATAAATTGCTGAGGCTAGTCTCGAACTTGAGATCCTCCTGGTTGGCCTCCCAACTCACTGGTATTATAGGCATTTGCCACTGTGCCCAGCAGGTTCCAGATTTTAAAGGAAATGCTTTGGTTTTATTTTCCATTCACTATCATGTTGGCTTTGTTTTGTTATATATACCCTGTATAATGTTCAGGTAGGTTCTTTCTATCCCTAATTTCTTTAGTGTTTTTAGCATGAGTAGGTAATGAGTTTTGTCAAAGACCTTTTCAGCATGTATTGAGATGATGTATGTGTTTTATATCATTAACTGTATTTATGTGATGAATTTCATGTATTGATTTGTATATGTTAGAACTTTTCATGCATCCCTGGGGAAAAAGTCAACTTGATCATGTTGTACAGTCTTCTTAATATTTTGTTGAATATGATTTATTGAATATAATTTGCTAATATTTTATTGAGATTTTTGCATCTAAGTTTATCAGGGATATTGGTCTCTAATTTTCTTTCCTTGATGTGGCCTTACCTAATTTTGATGTGAGCGTGATACTGACTTCATAGAATGAATTTTGAAGTGTTCCATTCCTTTCTATTTCATGAAATAATTTTGAAGAGCATTGGCATCAGTTCTTCTTTATAGGTCTGGTAGAATTCAGCTGAGAATCCATCTGTTTCTGGGCTTTTCTTCGTTCAATGATATTTATTATTGCTTCTATCTCCTTGTTAGTTATTGGTCTGTTTGTTTTGTGTGTCCTCTTGTTTCAATTTGGGCAGGTTGTATTAGAAATGTATGCATTTCTCCTAGGTTTTTCAAATTATTAAAATGTAAGTTTTCAGAATAGTCCCTAATGATCCTCTGGATTTCTGGGGTGATTTCTTCTTTCTCATATCTAACATGACATTAATTCTCATGTCTTCTTTCTTTCTTTTTGTTAGTTTGTCTTCTGGCATATCAATGTGGTTTATCTTTTCAAAGAATCACTTGTTTTATTAATCTTTCGTAGGCCCCTCCCCTCAACTTTATTTTGGCTCTAACCTTAATTATTTCTTTCCTTCTATTGGTTTTGGAATTGTTTGGTTCTTGTTTTTGAAGGATCTTGAGGTATATCATTGAGTTCTTTGAGATCTTTTTTTCTTTTTTAAAATGATTTATTTTATTTTTTTAGCTCTCAGATTTTCTTTTGTAGACACTCATGGTTATAAACTTTCTTCTTAGAACTGTCTCCATAGTGTCCCAGAGGTTCTGGTATGTTGTATCACTATTCGCATATGATTCTAAGAATTTTTAAATTTTCTGATTTCTTCTTTACTCATTTAGCCTTAAAGTGTATTGTTCAATCTTCATATGTTTATATAGTTTCTGTAGGTTTTTTTTTAGGGGGTATTTTTTATTGCATTATGTCTTATAAATAATTATATCATTGTGTGTGAGTGTGTGTGTGTGTGTGTGTGTGTTTGGTAGAATTGCTTTGTGGCCTAAGATATTGTCTATTTTGGAGAGGGTTTGATGAGCCACTGAGAAGAAAGCATATTCAGCTGTTTTTGGGTAAATATCTATAGGTATCTGTTACGTTCATTAGATTTATAAAATTTTGAGGTCCAAAGAGTTTTTACTAAGGTTATGACTTGATGACCTATTTATTAGACAGATGTATTGAAATCACCCAGAATTATTGTACTGGAGTTTAAGTCTAATCAAGTAGGGTCTGTTTTAATTAGGTACACTAGCATTTGTTGCATAAACATTTACTATCGTCACATATTTTTGTTGGATTGTTCTCTTTACCTGTATGAAGTTACCTTCTTTGTCTCTTCTGATTAATTTTAGCTTGTTGTCTTCTTTGCTGGATACCACAGTAACTACTCCTGCCTTTTTGGGGGCTTCATTTAGATGGAGTATCAATTTCCAGCCTTTCAGCCTGTGGCTTTCTTTGACTGAAAGGTGAATCTCTTGCAAACCACAAATTGTTGGGGCTTGGTTTGAATTGAGACTATTTACATTTAATGTTATTATAAAGAAATGTTTATTAATCCCTGCCATTTTGATTTTTTTCGAATGTGTAATTTGATCTGGTTTCTCAAATGAGATTTTCTTTTTTGAGTTCTGGGGTTTGTTTTTGATGTATTCTTTTTGATATATTTTATTAAGTATTTTCTGTATGCCAGCTTGGGCAAAAATATTCTAAGGCTGGAGATATAGCTCAGTTGGTAGAGTGCTTGCTTCACATATACAAGGCCATGGGTTCAATCCCCAGTACCACTACCACGTTTAAAATAATATATGTATGTATATAGGTTCTTCTTATTGTGGAAGGCTTTTATTTCTTGTTCAGTTCTGAAGGATAGCTTTGCTGGATATATCAATCTTGGATTGCCATTTTTTTCCCCCAGTATTTTAAATACATCATTCCAAGCCTAACTGGATTTTAGAGTTTGTGATGAGAAATCAGAAGTGATTCTGATTGCCTTGCCCCTAAGTGGGACCTGACATTTTTCTCTTGAGGCTTTTAAAATTCTGTCCTTGTTCTATATGTAAGGCATTTTAATGTGTTGTGGAGAAGTTCTTTTTGGATCTTGTCTTTTTTGGGGTTTTGAATGCATCCTGTATCTGGATGGCCTTCGCATTTTCAATTTGGAAAATTTTGTCATTTTTCTGAAGAGGTAAGCAATTCATAACCCTTCATCTCACAGCACTAAGAGTTCTTGTATGATTTGGTCATGGGTATTTATTTTCTCTTCTTTAATACTGTCTGAATGTTCAAGTCTGGCCACTTTCTCTTTTAGCTCTGAGATTTTATTTTCAGCATGGACTATTAAAGAGATTTCCAACTGAACATTTTATTTGATTCATTGTATCTTTTATTTCCAGAATTTATTTTTTGGTTCTTTTTCAGTATCTCTTTCTTCTTCTTAAATTCATATCCTGTACTGACTTTCTCAATTCATTCAATTTTTCTTTCTTTCTTTCTTTTTTTTTGGTGGTGGTGGTGCTGGGGATTGAACCCCAGGGCCTTGTGCATGCAAGGCAAGTACTCTACCAGCTGAGCTATATCCCCAGCCCCAGGTTGTTTCATTTAATGTTCTCTTGAATTTATTGTTTTTAATAATCACTTTTGAATTTTGATATTTCATGTACTTTTTATCTTTGGTGTCAGTTGCTGGTGAATTATAAACATTAGGAATTATTATGTTACCTCATTTCTTCATATTTCTTATATTCCTGTGTTGCATTTTGTATATCTGTTGGGATGAATTTCTCCTCCATTCTTAATGTGTGGACTTTTTTATGGCACAGGCTTCTCTTGTGAAAGTGTCTTAGATTGGTCTAAATAGATACCTCCTAGGTATGGTATCTACAACCTTTGTTTTAATCATCTCTGATTTTGCTCTAGAAGTGGATGTTCATGAGTAGAACCTGAAGATCTCTCTCACTGGGGGCTGGTCATTAGTTTGTTGTTCTCTGTATTAAAGTATAGCTGATGTTTGATTGTGGTTAATTTATATGTGGAGGAAGTTGCGCTGCATTTTGGCTGGATTTAATTCAGCAGCAGAATCATTACCTTGTGAACATGAAATGTCCCTGTGGATTTACAGCACATCACTGAAAAGGGAGAATTAAACAACAGCAATCACCAAAGCAAACAATATATAACATTAAAATAAACAATTAGTGCCTACTAGGACATCTACAACAGTAATTACCACAAAAACAGGAAATGTGGGATCAGAAATTGCCAATAGCAAAAATAATAAATAAGGGTGAACTAGATCTCATGTTAAAGTAGACAACAGGTGTCGACTATGTTATCCATAGTACTGGTACTGCAATCAAGTGAATGTTGGGGGCAGGAGTTATATAAGCTAAATAGTTCTAAAAGCTTGTAAAAATACAGTTCATTAAGACAAAAGACAATGTGACAGGAAAGTAGAAGAAAGTTTACAGTGGTTCAAAATGTGAATAGAGAATGCAGAAGAGATGGAACAAGTAATGGTTATAAAGAGGAGGAGAGAAAAAACAAAGAATAGGATTTGGCTGTTAGCAGGACTTAAGTTTTTTTAAATTATTTTTTATTTGTTTTAATTAGTTATACATGACAGTACAATGACTTTGATATATATATTTGAATCAGATGGGATATGATTTCTCATTTTTCTGAGTGTACAGTAGAATGAAACAGACATTATTACTGTGTGTATGTGACTGCATGACCAATATGATTCTGCAACCTGTACAAGCAGGACTTAGTTAACAGGAAAAAGAGAAACAAACAAAAACAATAAACCTCAAACCCCAGCCCTCAAAAGATGAGAAAAGAAAAAGTGACCATTTTAAAAACAATACTAAACATGAGAAAAAAAGAGAACCAATCAACACAGCAAAAACATGGATCCCCCTCTCCCCAGGAATAAAGATTCTTGATGAAATAATGGAAGAATTATCTCCACTGAGGAGGCAAAACAGTTAGCAAGGATAGATGATCACTGCCCTTGTCTCATTGTCCTTTAAGTTTCTTCTTGGGCTGTGTACTGATGGAGAGCAAGTCATGGAGGTTGTTAATCCCTACCCCTTTTTGTATTATTTCCTTGAGCTTCCTGCCCATCAGGCCTAAAACTGAAGCTGGTTGAAATGAACTTTAGCTTCCCTCCTCCTCCCCCCCCCCCCTCCTCCTCCCCCCCTCCTCCCCCCTCCCCCTCCTCCTCCTCCCCCTCCCCCCTCCTCCCCCTCCCCCCTCCTCCTCCTCCTGTTTATTTTATTTATTTATTTTTTTAGAGAGAGAGAGAAAGAGAAAATTTTTTTAATATTTATTTTTCAGTTTTCGGCAGACGCAACATCTTTGTATGTGGTGCTGAGGATTGAACCGGGCCGCACGCATGCCAGGCGAGCGCGCTACCGCTTGAGCCACATCCCCAGCCCCCCCCCCCTTTTTTTTTTTTTAATTTGGTTTGTTTCTCCATGATTAGCTCCCCCCTCCCCTGTCTTTACTGAGGTACTTTCCGCTGTTGGTTTTGGTTATTGTTTTTCATTTCTTCCTCATGTAGTGTTTTGCTCAAGATGCTTTGCAGTGCTGGTTTTCTGGCTGCAAATTCTTTTAACTTTTGTTTATCATGAAAGATTTTTATTTCGTTGTCGTACCTGAAGCTTAATTTTGCTGGATACAAAATTCTTGGTTGGCATCCATTGTCTTTCAGTGTTTGAAATACATTGTTACAGGATCGTCTCACTTTCAGCGTCTGTGATGAAAAATTTGCCGTTAACCTTATTGGTTTACCCCTCAATGTAATCTGCCTCCTTTCTCTTGTAGCTTTTAGTATTGTCTCTTTGTTCTGTATATTGTATATCTTCATAACAATGTGTCTTGGCGTTGGTCTACTGTGATTTTGTATGCTCGGTGTCCTGTATGCATCTAAAATTTGTACATCCATTTCCTTTTTTATATCTGGAAAGTTTTCTAAAATTATTTCATTCAACAGACTGCTCATTCCCTTGGTTTGGATCTCTATACCTTCCTCTATCCCAATGACTCTTAAGTTTGGTTTTTAATGTTATCTCATATCTCTTAGATGTTTTTCTCGTGGTTTCTTACCAGCCTTTCTGAGTTGGCTAGACTCTTTTCAAGATGATATATTTTGTCTTCATTGTCTGACGTTCTGGCTTCTACTTGCTCCACTCTGTTAGTGATACTCTCATTTGAGTTTTTAATTTGGTTTATAGTTTCCTTCATTTCTAGGATTATTGTTTGATTTTTTTTTTTATAATCTCTATCTCCTGGTAAAGTTGCTTATTTGCTTCTTTTATCTGTTGATTCAATTCATTTTCAATGTGCTCTTTCATTGTTTGAATTTGCTGTCTCATGTCCTCTTTAAGATTCCATTCCATCTGTCTAAGGTATTCCTTGAGTTCTTTATTTGACCATTTTTCTGATGCCTCTAGGTTCTCCTGTATATTTAGGCTGTCCTGCATTGTTTGTAGTCCTTTTCTTCCTTGCTTTTTCATGCTGCTCATGTTACTTCCGGTTCTGTTTGACTGCTGAGTTACTGTTTACTCCTATAAATTTATTTGGTTTTGTGTATCTCCGGAGTCTCTCTTTTGTGATGGGAGACTATGACTAGAAATGATGAATTTTGTTGCACTTTAATGCAGATTCATTCATTTCCTATACTGTGTACGGATTCTGATGGCATATAGCCATCAGAAATTTAAAAAAATTAAAGAAAAATGTGGCTAGTGTGTTTTGAGTGTTTGTAGCTAAGATATTGTGTAGACAGCATTTTTGGGAAAAGGTATGGCTATCATGGAGTAACAAAACAATTCAGAGCTCTTTGTACCTGTCTTATTTTTTGCTTTCTTTTTCCTTTAATTGAGGAATATTCATCTGTGTTATGTGATTATGTGTATTTAAGGTCACTTGTAGAGGAGACTTCCCAGTCTCACTCCTATTCCATTTCCATGTATTATATTCCTTTTCTTGACCCTTTAAACCCTGTACAAAACCCTTACCTCTGCTTTGAGAGTCACAGGTTTAGTGGATTGGTTACTAGGAATGTATTCCTCAACTGTTTTTGTTTTAAAGAAAAGTCCGATAACTTTTGTTACTTTCCAAGTTATAGGAGTTCTTTTTTTTTTTTAATATTTATTTTTTGGTGTAGATGGACACAACACAATGCTTTTATTTTTATACAGTGCTGAGGATCAAACCTGGGTCCTGCCCGTGCTAGGCGAGCCCTCTACTGCTGAGCCACAATCCCAGCCCCAGGAGTTCTTATCCTTAATTTTGTGTACTCTCCTTATCACCACCCCCACCCATTTATGGGGTATCTCGTAATATTTTGGTACATGTATACAAAGTGTTATGCTCAATTCAGGGTAATTAGCGTATTTATCACTTTAAACATCACTTGTTTGTGGTGAGAACATTCAAGATTCTTTCTTATAGGTATTTTGCAATATACAATATGAAATTGTGGAGTAGAGTCACCCTACTTGTTCATTGTGTATGTATACTGCATTCTCTTTATCAGTTCATGTTTATGGGCAGTTAGGTTAATTAAAAAGAGTGCAGATATCATACTGATTTTATTTTCTTGGGATTGTGTGACAGTTTTGTTTTTAATTTTTTGGGGAAACATCCACATTGTTTCCATAATGGCTATAGTATTTCTATTCTTACCAGCAATGTCTAAGCATTCCCTTTCTCCGCGTCTTCCCCAATACTTATCTTTTATGTTACTTCTTCTTTCTTTTACCTTTTTAAAATAATAACCATTCTGACTGGAGTGGGGCTATATTTCCTTGTAGTTTGATTTGTATTTCTCTGATGACTAACATACACATTTTTAATTAAACATGTTTACTAGGTTTTAGGCATTATAAATACAGCAATAAGTAAAAAGAACAATTCCTGCCCTTAAGGAGCTTTCATTCTTTTATGCTTTTGTCTATCTGCCCCTTCTTCCTGTGCCTAAGAGTTAATACTCATTAAAGAGTTCGAGGTATTCCTACAGTCACTCTCCATGGCTACTATATGAATTATGGCTTCATTTATTATTGCAGATGAGAATGCTGAGGCATAGTGGGTTGCAGATTTAGAAAGTAGCATACATGTTATGAGTACCTAGGCAGTTTGGCTCCAGAATTCAAACTCTTAATAACTCTACTCTGTTTCCTTTTGATTTTTAGGATTGTGTTACCAAGAGATTGTAAGAATAGCATTTTAGGATAAATTGTTAGGTGAGAGAGTAGAATAGTGATTATTGTTACAAATGAACTTTATCGCTGTCCCAGTGAGCACATGATTAAATTGTGGTTAAAAGTATCCTTTTGTATGCTTAATATCTGAGAGTTTCTAGATTAATGTTATCAAAGGATTTACCACTCTCTTTTCTTGGTTTTTTTTTTTTTTTTTTGGTATTGCGGATTGAACTCCAGGACACATGACCCCTGAGCCACATCTCCAGCCCTATTTTGTTCAGAGATAGGGTCTCACTGAATTGCTTAGTGCTTTGCTTTTGCTGAGGCTGGCTTTAAACTTGAGATCCTCCTGCCTCAGCCTCCTGAGCTGCTGAGATTACAGGCGTGATCCACTGCACCTGGTCTTTTCTAGTATCTTTATGTTGCCTGGTGATTTAGGTCATCTTTTAGTGTAAATTGCTATGTAACTTGGAAGATCTAAATCTGTTTTGGCAATCTTCCTGAAAGAGCTACAAAATCAGTCTTCATTCACAGATTAAGTTTCACTGAGAGGAGAGATTGAAATGTTTTCTTGGTTGAATACTACTTCCATGTTTGTATTAAAGATAATTCAATTATATATTTATGTATGTTATATTGGATTTTTTTTTCTCTTAATATCCTTAATTTGATATCATTCACATAGGTGATAATCATAATTCTAGCAAAAATAGTTAACAACTATATTACTTCTGTGTAGTTAGAATACCATTTAATAGAAACTGTTGAAAAGCAGCTTCTTAAATAATCTTGTTGTCATTGTAACCATTGATTTGCTTAGCAAATTTTGTGGTGCCCTACCACCACCATCACCTGCCTGTGTGTTTGTGTGATGTATACACTGCTAAGAGAATCTTCAGGAATAAAAAATGAGGCTCAAATTAATAACATTTTATTATATAGTTAATATAATTACATTGATAGTGAATTCCTGTGATTAAAGAAATAGGACCTAGTGATTTACAAATAAAACTTCATGTAATTGGAAATATTCTGTGCCCTTTAAATCCTTGCGTTTGATTCAGTTAATAATCATGTATGAGACAGAGTATATACTATGAGATGATTAGGTTAGCAGTTGTATTCTGCATCATTACCCTACCTTCATCCTTTGCAGCATGGTATATGACTTCAAAGATATTCCTTGTTTTAATAAATGGGGGCATTGTGTCTGTATTTGCATATCTACATGAACTTTTTTACACTTAAATCTACGTGAGGTCAAACACTGACTAAGGAACAAGAAATATTAAGATATCAATACATAAATTAGCTAGCATCTATTAGATACCTTAATCTGCTGATACATTATTTACTTTTTTTAGAGCAGTTTTAAGATTTATACTAAAATTGAGCAAAAGTCTGACTGATTTCTCTTATACCCACTGACTCTAGCTCAATCTCTCCTACTATCAACATAGTTACCAAAGTGGTACCTTTGTTAGAATACAACCTACATTGACATGGCATTACCATCCAAAGTCTGTAGATTTTGAATTAGAATTCACTCAGTGGTATATCCTACAGGTTTTTGACAGCTATATTACATATCCATCATTACAGTATCATTCATAAAAGTTCCACTGCTCTTAAAACCCCCTGTGCTCTGCCTATTCATTTTCATTCTGGCCTGCACCATCCTGCAACCACTGATCTATTGTCTCCATAGATTTGTTTCTTCAAAAGTACTGTATAATTCAAGTCATGCAGTATGCACCCGTTTCAGATTGACTCCTTTCACTTAGTAATATTTATTTAAGATTTCTCTTCTTTTCATGGCTTGATTGTTTATTTCTTTTAAATACCAAGCAATATTCTGTTGTCTGTACCACAGTGTGTTTTTCTATTCACTACTAGAGGATGTCTTGGTTGTTTCCAAGTTTTGGCAATCATGAATAAAGATATGGTAAACATCCTTGTGCAGGTTTCTGTGTGGATTCACCTTATTTGGATAAATATTAAGTAGTGAGATTGCTGGAGGTACTGATTGATTGTATCTATTTATCTGGCATATCACTTTATTTTTAAATAATTATTATTTTTTTTTTCCAATTAACAGGGTTACCTTTGTGGTTGTTTTAAAATTTTGAATTATACAGAACTTGATTCTTTTGCTGCATTGTGGAACAACCGCTCTAGCAATGATTACTTCAGAGTTACCAGTGTTACAGTAAGTATTAGAATTTTCTTTCCTGTTTTAAAAAGAAAGATGGATACAGATTCTATATTATGGGGTTCTCTTTGATGAGACACAGTAAATATGTTCTTTGATATTGAGACAGTATGTTTGAAAGTTTAAGTATTTGAGTATATAATTACCATATCCATTCATGTCCTTGCTAAGAGAATGTCAGCATGTTCTCTGATATTGAACAAAAAAGATGTTAATGTCCTATATCTGGGCTCAGCAAATTATGACCCAAGAGCCAAATGCTGCCTATTTTTGTAAATTGTTATTGGATCAGACTAACACTGGTTTTGCTTTATATAGTGTTCTTCACATACATGTTATGGCTGCTTTATACTTTAAATTATGATGATGAATATTATCTCAGAAGCCAAAAAATATTCAATCTGGCCATTTACAAGGAAAAGTATATTAACTTTAACCCTATATCATGCTTTTTATACCTTCTCCCTGCTCTCCTTTAAATTTTTTAAAAGGTTCTTTCTATCCCCTGACATTGAAATTGTTGGCTATTCTGATTACCTGAAGTAATGTAAGGTAATACTATTTGATGTTTTTGGTGGCATCTCCTTAGATTTGGAGGACAAATTTAGAACTGGAATTTCTTTTGGAATCTCTGGGAAATATGTTAACAGTAATAGCAGATACTGTTCATTTCATAGCTATAAATCAAGGATCCATATACTTTGGCCCTATATGATAATGATGGTTTAGCTATAATGAAAGTGATGAATTTAAACATTTATCTTATTACTGGTCCTGTTAATCTATATACCTCTTTTCCAAAGGACAGCCTTCTGATTACTCTCCTGGATTTCTTTTTTCCCCTCAGTTCCAAGAAATAAAGCTTTCTAAATTCCTTACCTGGCCTAAAAGATGGTTAATACATTCCTTTGTTCTTTCTCTCTAATATAGAAAATAGAAGTCTTTTCTACCTACTTACTTCATGCGTCTGTACCTTGACTTGAATATAACACTGATTTTTTGCAGTCCCCATGGTTTTTTGTTTGTATGCTTGCTTTTGCTTTTTGTGTTTATGCACTTCTATCCTTACCTGTCTAACTCAGGTAAGAACTCAGGTATCCACCTATGCGTGTCTCTAGCAAAGTGTTATGCCTCTAAGAAAGCTCCTTTGAACCCTCAAGTTTTAGGTAGGTGTCCTTCTGTGCTCCTACATTTCCATATTTTTTTTTCTTTCACCATGCTTAAAATAACATTCCCTCTCTCTTTGTTTCTGATGCATCTCCTAAACTGTGCATTTTTGTGTCTAATTTTTCTGGTATGATTTGCTCCTGGCACACACTAATATTAGACAGGCCCTCATGTTAATAACTCTTTGATAAAATATGAAACAGGTTATATTTAAACTGTGTTAGTATTTAAAGATGATGTATGGATGTTTAGTGTTATTATGCTTTGTAACTGAAATATTTTCAGAAAAATGTAAATCTGTAATGTCTATGTATTTAGAGGGAACTGGGTAAATGAACTCTGGTTTAGATTTGTCAACTAGAGATAAAGTTGAAAACTAATAAACATCATTTTCTGGGATTTTTGTTGATGTGTTATATATTCTATCACAGCCTTCTGTCTTGGTGACAAAATACCAGAGATAATCAACTTATAAGGAAGATAGATTCATTTTGGCTTATAGTTTCAGAGATTCTAGTCCATAATCAGTTGTCCCTGTGAGTTGGTGAGGATCATGGTGGAGAGTATGTGGTTGAGCAAACTGCTCATCTCATGGCAACCAGAAAGCAAAGAGAGAAAGGAAGTGGCTGGAGCCCCAGCATCCCCTTCAAGGGCATGCCTCCACTGCTTCCTAAAGGTTTTATCACTTCCCTGTTGTGCCAAGGGTTGGTGACCAAGTCTTTAACACACGGGCCTTTGGGAGAACATGTTTTCAAACCATAGTACCTGTCTTCATTGTAGAGGAATAAACACTTCAATTTCCACCATTTATAAAGTAAAGATAATATATGGGTATAGTATTGGAAAATAGCTATTTCATTCATTTATATATTGTATATGATTACATTTATGCTGTGGGATCAGAGTAGTAGCTGTAGAAATCTGAAGACCCACAAGTCTAAAATATTAACTGTGAAGTCCTTTTAAGTTTGCTAAGTCCAAGATATTATTTATAGTTTTAAATAGAAGATTTGCAAGCAGGGATTAACATGATATGAGAATGTTTTGGTAGTAATGTGTAGAATGGCTCGGACAGAGGGGATGATAAAAACAGGGAGATTAATTGAGATCATTTTGGGGAGTGGTGATCATGGTAATTAATAATAATGGAAAGAATGAGTGATAGATTATTATACTGAGAAGGATGACTGGGGAGGACTTGTGTTAGCAGGAGGCACAAGAGGAAAAGTGATACCATCATGAATTTGAATAAGAGAATAATAGTGGTGATACAAGTTTGTATAGTAATTTAAAACACACTCATGCACTAAACTTTCAAAAGCAGTTAAATAATGATGTTTCCATTAGCAGAGAGAGCCAGAACTTAATCAGAATTGGCCTTAAGTTTTTTCATTTTTAAAAATTACAATTAACGCTGGGAACACTGATGCACGCCTGTAATTCCAGCAGCTTGGGAGGCTCTGAGATAAGAAGATCGTGAGTTTAAAGCCTGCCTAAGCAACAGCAAGGTGCTAAGCAACTTAGTGAGATCCTGTTTCTAAATAAAATACAAAATAGGGCTGGGGGTGTGGCTCAGTGGTCATGGGTCCCTGAGTTCAAGCCCCAGTACAAAAAAACAAACAAACAAAAAACCACACACACACACACACACACACACACATAAATTACACAAATTAATGGATTTCACTGTGATATTTCCATACATGCATATATTATACATTGATAATTGTCATCCATTCTTTTTCCACCCTTTTCCTCTTCTCATTCTCACCCCCCTTCCCTCCCTCTTCCTATTTCCCACTTTGGACTAATTTTAGATGTATTTGGTGAATGTGAGGTAGCTTTCAAAGAAGCACATATACAAGTTAATAATCTTGAATCAGAGATCTGAAATGTGGTCAGATCTACTGATAAGGTATCCAAGTAATTTTTATAGAAGTTATACATTAAGTGGAAGAGATATATCTACAAAGGAGAAAAGAGCAGACACTGAGAATTAAGCTTTAAGGAAGCAAAACAAGGAGAGACTAAAAAGAACATTAGTGAAGCAGATTGAAAATAGTAGATTTTGAATTCGATTTACTATTGCTATTACTATTGTATATCCTTCCTGCTTTTTGTAATTTTATGTAGTTCCTTAATAGAGTTAGTAATGTAGAATTTAGTGAAGAGATTCTTGTTCATATGATGTATTCTTTTTCAGTGCCATGTTGGAGCCAACCTGTATTGGCTTGTGAAAGCCAAAACTTTCAGGAAGTTTTGAAAGCCTGTTAAATACAACCATAGCCATTATAAAACATTAAGTGACATAAGCTTAAAATTAAATCATACTAAAAATAAAAATATATACTCAATTCATAATTTTCTAATTATTTTGCATATATCACTGTTGAGGTTGTAACTTAACACCTGTTGTATACGTATGGTGGAATATGGTTTAAAGATGTACTGCATTTCATCATTTCTCAACTCTTTATGCCACTTTGATAGTTTGAAATTGGCTATGGCTATGTAAATATTCCCAGTATTTACACCATGAAAATGAGGAAATACCACAAATCATGATTTGATTTACTGTTTAGTTTATTGTGTACGGAGTTTAGAAAATTAGAGGGAAGTTGTTAAGAATGTGCTCTAAACTTAGAGGTGTGTTAGATATAGCCTTACATTATGAATAGAACAATATTCTTTTTTTTTTAAGAGAGAGAGAGAGAGAGAGAGAGAGAAAGAATTTTAATATTTATTTATTTTTGTTTTTGGTGGACACAACATCTTTGTATGTGGTGCTGAGAATCAAACCCAGGCCGCAGGCATGCCAGGAGAGCGTGCTACCGCTTGAGCCACATCCCCAGCCCCACAATATTTTTCTAGTATTGAGAACTCTTCTGATTCAGCAAATAAGTTGCTTGTAGTATTGACTAATGAGTGAAATTCCAACTGAGATCTTTTTCATTTCACTTTGACATTCTGTTCATTAAAGTGAATAACAAAAAATACTACTTTTTCATGTCAGAAACTCTTGTTTATTCATCAGTTACAACCATAATTTTAGATAAGGATGAAAGAGTTATACTTATCAAAATCATTTTGTGAGAACCAAGTGGCTATGTGGAATTTGCAGTAAAGAGTAGTGTATATTTTAATATTATTTGTAGACTGTATACTATGAATCCTTTATTTTAATAATATTTGTAACATTTATAATAACTTACTAAAGTAAGAGTCCCTTGATAAACATTTTTTAAATTAAATTCTTTATTCTAATTTGTCATATACAACGGCAGAATACAATTCATTTCACATTACACATATAGAGCACAATTTTTCAAGTCACTGATTATATACAAGTATTTTCGTAACATTTGTGTCTTCATACATGTACTTAGGGTTATGATGTCTAACTCATTCCACCATTTACTAGGATTTCTCTGACTTTAAGGATTTTATAGAATTCCTCCTAACCCTCCATCTTTTTATACTGAAGAATTAGTGTTTTGCATTTATATTTTATATATAAGCTGCCCTTTCCACAGTCATTTCCTCCTTTTAATTTTCCTCTTTATTTGGGAGTTCATTTCATTCAATGTTAATGTGATATTAAGCAGGAAGGATAAAAATTTTGGTTTAGTGAAGAGTTTTTCTGAAAGTAGAAATATTAACCACCTGTATTTAGTGATACAGCAGGAGATAAGGAAAGTAGTAGAATAGTGCTGCATTTAGCGCTGCATTGTATTTATTAATTAATTTGTTTACTAAAATAATGTTTTCTAGGGATTCAACTAATGAAACTACTGCTCATTCTGATGCTGGCAGCGAACTTGAAGAAACAGAGGTCAAAGGAAAAAGAAAAAGGGGTCGTCCTGGCCGGCCTCCAGTATGTATTTACTTGTCTTCTTTATTTCTTTAATAGTCATGATTTAAATGGTTTTCATAATAGCTATTTGTTAATTGTTGTACTAGTGCTGCTTTAACACTCTTTTATTATTATTTGTAAAAATTCTAGTGAAGGCTCAGAAATTTTTGGAAACTTTTCTTTGTAAACTAGCTTAGCAGTGATAAGAAAAAGGAAATTATTGTATCTTTTTTTGCCTTCCATATTTGGCTCATCATTTGAAGGCATAGAAGTAGTTCTAACATTTGCATGGGGTATAGTTATTTAAGAGTCCTGCTTTTCACTTGAAATTCTTGATTACTTCTTTTTTGACTCTCTGTTTTGTTGTGCTCTTATGAGTTCAGTTTGAGAGTACTAGTTTGAAGATCTGGGATTAGACTGAGAATATAGTCTCATTGATAGATGATTGAGAATTTTAGAAGATCTTTAGATATCCTTCCTCTGAGGATACCTGTACATGTTCTAAGACTTTCAGTTAATTAAACATGCATAAACTTTTCAGAGATAATGGTAACAATATGTCAAGAGGTTAAGGCTTGTAGCATTCTGTACTAATGTATGACAATTTTTGCTACTAGTAGTTTTTTTCCTCCCTCTGTGATGAAAGTTCTTATGAATAATTTTAGCCTACTTTTATAGGAGACATAGTAGTATCATGAATACCCCCACACACATTTACCTAGTCTCCATCTTCAACAAGTAGTATCATGACCCTTCCTACCCGCCTGCTATATACCCATTGTCCATCTTCAGCAGTTCTTTTTTTTAATGTAATTTTAAAATTTATATATGACAGCAGAATGCATTTTCACATCTTCATACATGTATTTTATATAATGATGAGGGTCTCCTTTCGCCATCCATGCTATTCCCCTTCTCCCTTCTTTTCCCTTCCATTCAGCAGTTCTTAATATGGCCAGTCTTGTTTCATCTCTCCACCTCTTTGCTTTCTTTCTTTCTCATATTATTTCATCTGTAAATATTTTAAAATGTATAAATGTGTTGGATAAAACAAACTATGCTTTTCCTCTATTCTCACCACAACAATCAACAAGGAAGACTTCAGTGACCTCAGAAGGTTTAGGGATTTTTTTTTTTTCCTTACCAGTAAGTAAGCAAGCAAGTATTTTGTAGAAGCAGACATCAGCTGGTTATCTTGTAATCCAATTTATTCTGACACCATCTATCTGGCATGGGTTCTACCACTGATTCACAATCCCAGTCCATCATCTACCTGAAGATAGTATCAGATACCATAGGTTGAGGGCTCAGTCCCAAATTCCCACTACCATTAGTTATAAGGCCCAGGTTGTTTTGCCTATGCTTCTAACCCAACTGTCTATAAATTGGGTTTCCTACAGCCCTTTCCTTTGATTAATTTGCTTGAGCAGCTCACAAAACTCAGGGAAATAGTTAGCTTTACCAGTTTATTATAAAGGATATTATGAAAAATGAAGATAAAGAGAAGCATAGGTAGAGATATGAGAGAAGGGGCACTGAGCTTTAATACTTGTTGAGGGTGTGCCACCTTCTGGGAACCTCAACATGTCCAGCTGGCCAGAATCTCTCTGAACTCTGGTCTTTGGGGGTTTTATGGAAACTTTATTGCATATCTAATGCTAGTTCACTGGATTGGGAAACCCAGCAAGGCCTGTCTGCTTCAGTAGCTTTTTGACCTCTCTCCAGGGTATGGGGCAGTAGGCCTCTGGAATGAGGTGAGCGTCTCATGACCTAGTACCGGGCAAGGATAATTTAGATTGGGGGGGTGTGGGCAGCTCCAAGACAAGAAAGCAAGGGAAGCAGAGTTTGTAGGACCTGCTTTAGGGAAGAGAGTTTCTACTTTCTATGGCCTGCCTTGAGGTCAGAGAGATGATCCAGGAATACATGAAAACAAAAAATATTGATTGTAATATTATAGTCACTTAAAAAAAAGTGAGGGCTTACTTTGTTTACACTGCAATATTAGTATCACACCCCAAGATAACAGTGTTTTATTAATATAACAAAAAAAAACACTTATATAGTTTGTTGGTTAGAAACATGATGCAAATTCTACCCACCTGTTGTAGTTTATGGTTATGTTGTTTAACCAGTTATTGTAGATAGATAAATAGATATAAATATAGAAGTCTTTCATAGTGAGTTAATAAGATTTTTTGATATAATTACTTTTCTGTTTGCCCGAATTCTTAGTTACTTATTTTTCCAGGTCAAACTTTTTTTTTTTTTTTTCCCAAAGATGGAAGGCAAACTTCTTCCATTTGAGTACACACTTGTTACACTTGGTTTTAACTTCTACCTACCTTTATTTAGTGAAATTGCAGCTATATAATCTAATAGATAAATAGTACATCTACAGGATGAACTTGGAATTGGAAAAAATATCACAGTAAAATAACCTTTTAGGCTTGTGTTATTTATACTTTAGTCATTATATTCATACTCAATAGTTCACAGGGCTGTCCACTCCATTTCATTATCAGGGAGACAACACAACACAGTAGAATACTACCTCCTGAGGTGTTTTAAAAAAAAAAATTTTTTTTTGTTTTAGTTTAGTTGTATTTGGACACAATACCTTTATTTTATTTTTACGTGATGCTGAGGATCAAACCACACATATGCCAGGTGAGCCTTCTACCTCTGAGACCCCAGTCCCCTCCTGAGCTTTTAAATTGGGTTTTGCATTGAGTGGTGATTTTTAATGTCATTTAATCCTCACACCACTGCTATGATATAGCTCTTCGTGCATTTTACACAGCAGAAAACAGACTTTAAAAGAGGAAATTGCTTAAGATCATACACAGTGAGTAGCAGAATTAGGATTTAAATGAATATCCCAATTCCCGTATTCTTTTTCTTAAGGAATTCGGAATACCGGTCTGTTAATATTGAAATAAATGATTGTCAGAATGATCATATTTGACTTATGTACCAGGTACTTGTTCTGAAGACTGAGTGGGCATTTTATGTCAACTAGTTCCTTTTTGGATAAATGCAAATTTGAATAATATATAACTAATTTTTTGTAGTTGTAAATGGAGAGCATGTCTTTATTTTATTTATTTTTATGTGGTGCTAGGGATCGAAACCAGTGCCTTACACGTGCTAGCTAGGCAAGCGATTATATATAACTTTGTTTAGCTATGTTTTATTACATTCTTTAATTTATTCTTATTTCTGCTTCTTTACTTCCTTTAAAAACTTTTAATTGGCCCATAATTGTATGCACATATGAGGTACATTATACATTGTGATGTACATAATGTATAATGATTAAATCAGGGTAATTATTGTATCTAGTTCAATTTTGTTAAGTTTTATGTGTTTGGGTATTTCTCCTTTTTTTTTTTTGCTTTTTTAAAAAAAAATATATATTTTAAGTTGTATATAATACCTTTATTTTATTTTTATGTGGTGGTGAAGATCAAACCCAGTGCCCCATATGTGCTAGGCAAGCAGTATACTGCTGAGCCACAACCCCAGCTCATATTTATTGCTTTTTCAAAAGGGTTTATCTATGTTTCTTAATGGATTACTTTTTAAGGGGACTTATTCTGTTTTTATTCATTTGGTTAACTATAAACGGTCTTAAGAGCATACTGATAGGAACAGTTTTGCTTTCCTTGTTAACATATGCCTAGGGTTCACCTTATGTTTAGGGGACATTTCAGTATATAAATATTTTTAATATGCTAATTTTTCAAAACATTTTTTTGCCACTAGACCTCCTTTTTGTGGAAGTAGGACAGTTGTCCTACATAGTATTTGTTGTTATTGCATCTCTTTATGCAAATAATTACAGGCTTACCTCAGAGACATTGCAGATTTGGTTCTAGAACACCACAATAAAGTGAGTCATACCAATTTTTTATTTCCCAGGACAAGTAAAAATTATGTTTTCACTGTATTGTTGTGTGTTAAGTGTGCCATAGCATTGTATCTAAAAATGTATACCTTAGTTAAAATATGTTTTGGGAAAAAATGCTAAGTCATTTGAGCCCTGAGGAGTCATTTTGCTTTTTTGGTGGAGGATGTTACCTGCCTATTGAAAGTTGCTGACTGATTAGGGTGGTGGTTGTTGAACCAGTCTTGTGATTGCTGTTGAATGTGGCTCTGTAAATTTCTTAATATAAGATAATAACGAAGTTTGTCACTGCAGTTGACTCTTCTGTTAATGGACAATTTCTCTGTAGCGTTCATAGCTCTTTGTGTTAGTATCTTATTCATTGTTTCAAAATTGCGATCAGTTCTTTCAAGCCCTGCCTTTGCTTTATCAACTAAAGTTATGTAGTACTCAGCCCTTTTTTTGTCATTTAAGCATTGTTCACAGCATTTTCTCAGAAGTCATTTCGATCTCTAGAAAATCTTTCTTCACTCATCTCTCAGTATCAACTTCTCAGCTACTAAAGTTTTATCATGAGATTACACCAATTTATTCACATCCCCAGGCTCATCCCTAATTGTTCTTATTATTTCTAGCACATGTGCAGAGTCTTCCTCTGCAGAAGTCCTCTGCCCTGAAAGTCATCTATGAGGGTTGGAATCAACTTATTTTAAACTCCTGTTAATGCTGGTATTTGGCCTCCTCCCATGAATCACATCTGTTCATAATAGAATGTATGATGGTAAATCCTTTCCAGAAGATTTTTCCATTGATTTTCCCCAGACTCATCAGAGGAATCATTCTGTGTGGCAATGGTAGTATTTTTATTTAGTATTTTTTAAATATAAGATTTGGAAGTCACAAATACTCTTTGATCCACTGGCTGCAAAATGGATGTTATTAGCAGGAAAGAAAACAACATTAATCTCATTGTACATTTCCATCAGATTTCCATCAGATGACCAGGTGCATTGTCAATGGAAAGTACTAATTAGCGAAGAACACTCCCACCCCATGCTCAAAAAGCAGTAGGCCTGAACAGGGGATGTTGTAAATAGATGTCTCATCATTCAGGTTTTATTGTTACATTTATAAAACATTGCACATTTAGTATAATTCTTAAGGACCGTAGGATTTTCAGAATAGTAATTGAACGTTGATTTTAGCTTAAAGTCACCATTTGGTTTAGTCCACAGCAAGTCAACCTGTTCTTTGAAGCCTTGAATGCAGGCATTTACACATCCTTCTCTAGCACCTTCTTCCATTGTAAGGCTATTTCATCTACATCGGAAGCCTCTTGTTTGGTATAGCCAATTATCACTTATCTTGTCTAGATGTTCTGGGTAACAGGGAATAGGGAGACTTGAGGAGAGGAAGACATGCTGCAGGACCACCAGTTATTGGAGCAGCTAGAACACAACACCATTTATTGATTAAACTCACCATATTGTATTTGCTTTATAAGAGTAAAGCAAAGATCCCTAATCATGGATCACCACAATAAGTGAAAAATCATATTTTTTCACAATATGAAAATAATTTGATATTTTTTCATATGAAATATAAGTATTACCAAAATTTTCAGAGACAGGAAATGAGCACATACCGTTGGAAAAATGGCACCAATAGACTTTAGTTGATGCAGAATTGCCACAGACCTTCACAGTTAATGTGAAATTCTAGAATATGAGGAGTGCTTTGAAAGATATCTTAACACTATGCAGTATCATGCTTATACCATTGTGATTGTACTGATAAGACATCTTATATGTCTACACACAACACTTCTTTGGTGATCACATCCAATCTCATGACTAACCTGACATCTCAGATTTATGTCCTTATTTCACAGATTATGACTTGTATTCAGATACCTTTTGAGCTCTTCATTTAGATATTTAATGGGCCTAAAGTGTTTAAAAACCTATAAATAAACTCTGAGTTTCCTATCTTCTGCCCACCTCCTCAGTAATGATAGGCTTTTCCCTGTAGTTGCTCAGATCAACTTTGGAGTCATCCTTGATTCTTTCTTAACCTGTATTCAGTCTGTTAGAAAATCCTCTTTAGTCTAATTGCAAATATTATCTACCATTTTTAAAATTCAAACTATTAAAATAGTTTAAGCTAACATGTGCTTTTGCTCAAACCTATCAGACTTGTTCCTTGTCTTAAGGTCCTGTTTCAAAGTGTAAATTTTTGTGTGCCCCTCTCCCCACTTTCCCCAATATAGCTTTCTCTCTTTCCTTCTTTCAGTTCTTGCTCAGAGGTCGTTTTTTTCATTAAGCCCTCTCCTAATGATAGTATTTACCATTACAAATTCTCATCCCAACCTGGCTACCTTTTCTGATTTTGCATGTATATATTTGTGCACACCTGTTTTATTTCGTATTTCCATGGGACTTAATTGTCATCCAACACAGTACAGTCATCCCTGAGTATCTGTGGAAGATTGTTCCAGGACAGATACCAAACTCCAAGATGTTCAAGTCTTTTATGTAAAACTGTGTAGTAAATATGTGTAGTTTACTTCAGAAACCCAAACTGGGTAGTATTACATATAAACGACATATAGATTTCCTTATGCTTGATATCATCTATAGATTAATTTATAATACCTAATTCAATAAATGCTATTTAAAGGGTTATTACACTCTTTTGTTCAGAGAATAATGTTCAAGGGGAAAAGTCTGTACATGTTCAGTAAATATGTAACCATTGAAGACCTAACTACATCCTATATATCAGCCACAACATATTTTCAGTTATTGATTGGTTGAATCCAGTATTGGATAGGGAGGATCAACTGTGTACATGTTACTTAATTTCCTTATTGTCTGTCTCCTTCAACTAGAAGGCACGCCTGACAATGGCACTGATTTTTTTTTTCTGTGTGATTTATTTACTAGTTTCTGACCTTTATTAAGTGCTTAGTAAATATTTATTGAGTAAATGAGTAAATCAGCACTTTTTTCTTCCCCTGGTGTTTTAAAGGGCTTTTATTTTAAAATAATTTTACACACATATTCTAAGAATTTCCAGACACTCTGTACAGATTGTCCAAAAGTTAGCATTTTTTTTTTTTTACATTTGCTTTATCAAATTATTGGTTTTTTTGTGCCTGTACTTGTGTACAACTCTTTCTCTCTGTGTACACACATCTGGGTAAATACATCTATATAGTGTATTAAAATGTTATGTCCTTATTATTTTTGAACTGTTTTAAAGACATAGTGCTATTTTACTTTAATACTTTAGTGTGAATTTCGTAGAAATCAAAAACATTCTTCTACGTAATCATGATAGTACAGTTATGAAAATGAGGACAACGGTATTGACATAACACTGATCCTATACTGATCTCATTCAGATTTTGCTACTTGCCCTAATGATGCCTAAAAGAAAAGAAAAACATTAAATTTTTTCTAACTTTGGATTCAGTGGTTTCGTGTTGCTTTTAGTTTTCATGTATGTCAGTACTTCTATATAACTAACTCATCTTAAATGTCCCTGCTCTTGTGTTTTATTAAGGATTTTGTTCCCTTTGTCCTAATTACATGAGGACCAGTACTTTTGTATCTTCAACATTATTCAACTTTCAGATTGGCATAGTCTTGAGTAGGAGAGGTAAATAAAAAGATGCAGTTTAAAAAAAAAATTCTCCTTCTATATGTGTAAATAGACAAATATAAACAATGAGTATGATATAGGTTAACAGATGATTTTATTTATAATAATTGTATCATAAAATAAGGCTTTCATTTAGAATATTGTAAATTTCATATTTAAATTAGTTTTAATGGCTAGAGAGAAGTACCATAATTAATTAAGTCCTTATTGTTCACTATTCTAAACCATGCTAACAAAAACTATTTTACAAATCAATTTAGCTGTAAAGCCGTTGGTTTTGTTTAAAATTCCTAAAGGTGGAGTTGGGTAGTCAAAAAGGTATCCCCTATTTTCCTAACCTTTTTTCTTTTACTCTTTTTGTGGTGCTGAGGCTTGAACTCATGGCCTGCATGCTAGGCAAATGCTTTACCAAGGATCTACATTCCTAGCCCTTTCTAAAGATTTTGATGTGTATTATTTACCATCATAGAGCAATACATATGGCATTCCCCATTTTACCTTTACAGAGATTGTGAATCTTTGCTAATTTTTAAGTGGTAAAGCTTTCAATACTTTTTAAAATATTTGTTATTTATGTTTCGTGAAATTTAACATTTCCTGCACTATACTTTGCATTTTTATTTTTCAAAGAAACAAAAATTCTACAGAATAATTTTATAGCTTTAAGTCTGTGTGCATTTGAATTTATATTTGTCAGTTGAATTTATGTCTCTTTTCCTTCTGTCAAACTAGTTTTATTGACTTTTTCTTAATTTTTCACTTTTCCTTCTGACTAGTTAATTAGTGCTAGACTTCCTTCCACCCACTTATTTATTTGTTTGTTTGTTTGTTAAGGACCACCACACTTCTCCCGGGAACACAGAATTAAAACCTGAGTCACTATTCAATTTTCTGACCCTCCCTGAGTTACTTTCTTAAATCTAATGAAATGTCATATCTCATTTACTTACCTATCTCCCATATTTATATTTCCCAAGTTCCTGTATTTAGGTCTCATTTTATTAGAATTTGCATTGTTACCTGTCTACTATTATTCTTCTAATTCAGTCTATTTTGTTTTTTAATGCTGTCTTGTTGGTCTGTTTTTACCTGTTCAAATGGCAAGCAGTGCTTTTTAATTTTAACTACCTTACAATGTAATGTTTTGCTGTATTTCTTGATTCATAACCAATAGGATTCATCTCTTGTCCTTTTATTTATGGCTTTTGCTTTCCTACTTCCAACACTTGTTCATGATATTTTTTTTTCTTTCTTGAGTTTATTTTTTCTAAGTTCTGTCTGTGCTTATCTTATAGTACTAGTATTACTATTTTATGAAACAAGTAAGTCTCAACTTGTAGGTCTTTTTGTGTGTGTGTATGTGTGTGTGGAACTTTCCCTGGTTACCAATACCAAAAATAATCTTTGCCTTCTTAAATCCTTTCAGCACTTATCTTAAAGCAAAGTTCCATGAAAGGTATTTTCTTACAGATTTTTAAAAATTTTTTAGTTTTATTTTTTAGTTGTTGTAGACCTTTATATGTGGTGCTGAGAATCAAACCCAGTGCCTCAACATGCCAGGCAAGTGCGCTACCGCTGAGCCCAGCCTCAGCCCCAGCCCCAGCCCCAGATTATTTTTTTTCTGTACCTGTTTATCTGCATATCTTAATCTTTTAATTATATGTATATAACCATTTTCTAGTAAACTGTTCCAAATATATTAATTTACCTTATTTGGATAAAAGGGTTTTAAAAATACACATTCATAGTTTATGAATAAAGTCAGATAAGGTTATTTGTTTTACTGTTGTTAAGTGTTTTGAGTTCTTACCCTTTTGAATAAGCAGCTGGCAGAGATCCTCTCTCATTCTGTGAAGCTCTTTCTTCACAGTCATAATTGTTTTCTTTGCTGTGCTCAAGCTTTTAAGTTTCCTGCTGTCCCACTTATTGGTTCTTGGTTTTTTTGAGCTGTAGGGTTCTTGTTAAGGAAGTCAGTGTCTGCTCTGATGTGGTGTAGTGTTGAGCCTGTTCCCTCCAGTTTCATGTTTCTGGCTTAATTCCTAGGCCTTTGATCTACTTGGAGTTGACTTTTGTGCAGGGTGAGAAACAGTAATCTAGTTTTGTTCTTCTATATATGGATAGCCAGTTTTCCCAGCATTGTTTGTTTAAAAGACTATCTTTACCATATATTTTTGGCACCTTGTCGAGTATCTGATGACTCTGTGGATTTGTCTTCGTGTCTGTCTTCTATCCTGTTGGTCTTCATGTCTTTTTTGATGCCAGCACCATTGCTGTTTTTGTTACTATGACTGTAGTATAATTTGAGAAGCAAATATTTTGATGCACCAACATCAATCTTGTTTGGGATTGCTTTGGCTCTTCTGGGTCTTTTTTTTTTTTTTTTTTGTACTAAGGATAAAACCCAGGGACATTCAAATACTGAGCCCCATCTCTAACCGTTTTTATATTTTGAGAAAGGGTCTTAAGTTGCTTAGGGCCTCACTAAGTTGTGGAGGCTGGCTTTGAATTCACAGTGTCCTGCCTAAGTCTCCTGAACTGCTGGGATTACATGCATGCATCACTGCGCCCAGCTTATTCTTTTCTTTTCAAAGGAATTCGAGGACTGTTGTTTTCTAGTTCTGTGAAGAATGTCATTGATACTTTCATGGTGGAATTGCATTCAGTCTGTGTGGGTTTTGGTGTTATGGCCATTTTAGCAATATCAATTCTGCCCACCTATAAGCATGGGAGATATTTCCATTTTCTAGAGTTGTCTTTTATTTCTTCCTTCACAGTTCTGTACTGCCTAAAGATGCATGGAAGATTGTTTAGACTTGTGACTTTCTAAGCATACATAATATTTTCTGTGAAATTTGTTACTTAATATGTTGCAGGGAAGGATTTGTTTCAGATATTTCAATTTTATTTTCATTAAGAGTGTCATTACCATTTTTTTCCCCCTCATTGTATCCTTTGAAATTAGCTGCAGCAGTGAAGTCTAATTTCTGTATTAGTAGCCCTGTGGGCTGAAGACATTTTACTTACTCTATTGTTTATAGTATACAATAAGCACAACTGTTTCTTTTTCACCACTAATTTACAAAATTGTATTAGGATGCTGAACCATACATCTTAATTACTACAAGTTCTTTGAAAGCCTTGTGGTGCCAGGTAGAAAGATTAACTTTTTTATGTGTCTGATACATAGTAACTATGTGATGAATAAAGAAATAAAAGTGTTCAATGAATGATAAAATATTTTCTAGTAAATTATATTTTGTGGAATGAGTGAGTAAGGTAACATTGGGGATTGGAATACTCACAGAAGTGTTTCTAGACAGTAAATTTCTTAGAACTGGCTTTAAAATTTGAAATATCAAGAAAAGTGCTGTCTTGTTTTATGGACTCTTGTCTTTTAAAATCCTTTTATGGAATCCTTTAAATGATTAAAGATAACATCAAGTGGACATTTTTAATTTATCTGCTTTTCTGTTTGTACTTATCTTTTAAGAAAAAAATTTTTTAAGAAAAAAATTATTGATGAAAGATTGTTGTTTTCTTTTATCTTCCATTTTAAAACTGTTTATTAAAGGTTTCTGGCCTGGTTGACTACATAGTGAGAGATATCCCTTGAGGATCAGAAAATTGATCATATATGAAATTATTGAGCCCATAAGTATGTTGAGATTAATGGATTAATGGAAGCTATTCCATTAATGGAAGTATTTAGTGTTGGAAAAGGGGATTCAAATCTGGAAAAAGCTAGAACGAACTTGGTATTGGATTAATATTGGCATCAACAGTGGACTTAAGGTTTTCTATATATGTAGATGGATACAGTGGCAATACATTTGCATGCGTGCTTGTGCAAGTGTGTGTTGGTGTGTGTATATGAGACAGACACTACTAAAAGTAATAGAAATAAAGAATGTGCTCAACAAATGATGAGGCTTACTCAAAGTAACATAGAAGCCAGTTTGAAGAAGACTCTTCTGGGGAAAATTGAGAATAAAAATAGACTGTAATCCATTGAATAAAGTAAGAACTCCTGGTCCATATTGAAATACGTAAGGGGAATGCCAAGTAATAAAAGTAGAAAGATGGATGGAATTAGAAATTCTATCTCCATTTGTTAGCCATCATAATAATAGGTTATTCAGGAAACACCAGATGGATCCAAAAACAAGTAGATGAATGATCTGATGGTATGTATTTACAAGTTTTATTCTTATCATCTCACAAAATACTTGTAAAATTACAAAGTGAGAAAGAGTAACTTCATGTCAGAGGAATCAGGCCTATGCTTCTTTAACCAAGATGTTAAAATTAACGTGGATGATGGTGCATGCCTATAATCCCAGCAGCTCCAGTGGCTGAGGGAAAAAGAATCATAAGTTCAAACCATCCTTAGCAACTTAGTAAGAACCTGTCTTGAAATAAAAAGTAAAAAGGACTGGGTCTGTGGCTCAGGGGGTTAAGTGCCTCTGGGTTCAACCTCCAGTATCCCCCCAAAAAGATGGTGATTAGGCTGATTGCATCATGTCTTTTCTGATAAAGGATGCACATAGAAGAATGGACTGCTATTTCTCTGATATTCTTGCTGAAAATACATAAGTGAAATCTAATCTTGGAGAAACTCAGACTAAATTGAGGAACAGTCCACAAGATAATTGGCCACCATTCAAAAAATATCAAGGTCATGAGTTAAAGAAGATAGATATATTATTCCATATTGAGAAAAAATAAAGAAAGGTGACATCTAAGTATATGTGATCTTAGTGTGGATCATTTTTTTGTAAAAGACATTGTGATAAATTTCTTTGGCATCTGTGGATTAAATGGATGATTTGAAACAAAGGCATTTTCTGATTTAGCTGGTTGTACTAAGATTGTGTTGCAGAGTGTCTTTAGGGTGTTTATCATTATCTACATCTTTCAGTGGTTCAGGAAAAAAAATTGTTTAAGAGGTAGGGCAACAAGATATGATAACTGTGGAATCTCAGTGAAGGATATACAACAGTTCTTCTAGTATTCTTGGAGCTTTTATATATATTTGCTTTTATTTAGAAATTAAAAACAAGATTATGGTTTGATTTGTTTAATAGTCTGTATAACACATTGCTTTGTGGTCTGAAAGCAACAGTGAAATCATGACAACTTTGAAAGTAAATTATCCCTCATGGTGATGATTGAACCCAGGGACCCTTTACCAGTGAGTTACATCTACCCCTATGTATTTATGTAATTTAATTTAGTTTTTGAGACTGGTTCCATTAAGTTGCTAAGGCTGGCCTAAAACTGGTAATTATCCTGCCTCACCCTCCTGAGTAGCTGGGATTGCAGGCATGAACTACTGCACCTGGTATCTTTGAAAGCTTTAAGGTGATAAACTATCATCATCAGATATTTTATGTGAAAACTGCTCCATCAACCTTTCCAAAATTAGGTATCCTGCCCTTTTTTACTGAGATGTAAAGTTCATGAGGATCAATATATTTAGTTTTAAAGTATTCCCAAATTCTTAAAACACTGTTTAACTATTCTGTAAAAATCCCAATAACCAACATGTTCTGAGCATGTATTGTATGTCAGTCACTATTTATATAATTTTTACAAGTCTCCTATCAGTATATAGATACTACTTTTCCCATAAAACAGATGAATAAAATGGGTACAGGAGAATTAAATCATTTGCCTAGACTCACTAGGAAGTTGCTGAATCACATTTATTATCACAAAATTTTTCTTTTTAAATTTTATTTTGAGGCAGGTTCTCACTATGGTTGCCCTTGAATTTGTGATCCTCCTGCCTCATCCTCTCAATTATCTCAGATTATAGGCATGTGCCACCATGCCTAGCTTTGCTGAGTGTTTAATCCTTTCTTTCTCCTTCTAAATACATATGTGCTGAATAAATAAAATGAACAAATGAAACATGAAGTACAAACAATTCAGTGTATTGGGTGAAATATTTAAACTTAGTAATTGAACTGTTTCTTAAGTAAGGTCTGCTGCATTTTTTGCTGAAGGTATACACATAGGTCCTCCTCTCTCTCCCCTTTCCCTTTCCCCTCCCCTCCCTCTTCCTCCCCCCACCCCAGATGAAGATGTGATACCCACCCTAAAGACACTCTGCAACACAATCTTAGTACAACCAACTAAATCAGAAAATGCCTTTGTTTCAAATCATCCTTTTAATCCACAGATATGCCAAGGCTTTTATTGGGGGGTGGGGTTTGCAGGGTATTCAACCAAGGACACTTTACCACCAAGCTACATCCCCAGCTCATTTATTCTTTTAAATTATTATTATTATTATTTTGAAATTTTGAGACAGGGTCTCAATTGCTGAGGCTGGTCTTGAAGTTGGAGTTCTCCTGGCTCAACCTCCTAAGTTGGTGGAGTTACAGGTGTGTACCCCTGCAGCATATTCTTTGTGATGATGATTGGAGGTGTTAGATGACTTGGATCTGTAGGAGTTTTTTGAGTTTGTATTTTTACATAAAGTATATAAAATTTAAATGTGCATTAAGTGCTAGTACTTTTTACTCTACACAATTCCACATAATTGCAATCAATATATTCAGTTGTTGGCACTCTGTATCTGAGGACTCTGTCTAAAGATTGAAAGTATTTGGAAAAAATATAGTATAGAAACTACTTACATTGTATTTGGCATTATAATTAATATTGAGATCATTTAAAGTATATATACAAATACTACCCCATATAAAGGAATTGAATATAAACTGATACTAAAATCCCTCACCGATACCAAGGTTCAATTGTGGACCACTTCTGGTGCTCTAGAAAAAGCATCCATATGCCCTTTTCAGTCTATTTTTTCTAGGTGTACCTGCTATTCTGCCTTTTCCAAGACTAGTTCTCCATGCTTTTGAACTTTATGCAAATGTATTTATGATATTTTATTTAGATAACTTTGATTCATTAGTTTGTACAGGAAACTTTGTGTTCTTAGTTATATGATCTTTTTAAATGCTTCCCAGTGTTCCATTGTACAAAATACTCCTTTTTATTTAGTTTTTCTACTGTTATGGACATTATTTTTTCAGTTTTTGGTTATTATGCAAAAAAGATACTATAAACATTTTTGTACAATTCTTTTTTTAAAAAAATATTTATTTTTTAGGTCTAGATGGACACAACACAGTGCCTTTATTTTTATGTGGTGCTGAGGATCTAACCAAGGTCCCGCCCATGCTAGGCAAGCGCTCTACTGCTGAGCCACAATCCCAGCCCCTTTTGTACAATTCTTTACATGTATATTAGTAGGCATTTTGTTCATATATATCCTGAGGAATAGAATTAATGATTCAAAGGATATATGTATGTGTAAATTAATTGAGCACTTCTAAACATTTCCCCAAAATGATTATATTTGTATCCTGCCAGCAATATAGAGGAAGTCCATTTGTTCCTTTTTTTTAACCAACAGTTGATTTCATCAGTCATTTCTATTTTAGCCTTTGTTTATTATTATTATTAGGTTTCAAGTACCTTATAATTATACACAATAGTGAGGTTTATTGAGACATATTCATATGTACATATGACATATTTTGTTCCAGTTCATCTCCTGGTACTTCCCTCTACTCTCCCTCTACCCTTTCCATCCCTCTTCCTCTTTTGTTCTGGTCTTCCGTCTACTTATTTATATATTTTCCATTGCTACATTATAATTGTACATAAAGTAAGACTCAGTGTGATATGTTCATATATAAGCATATAGCATAATTTGTTAGGCTTTATTCCCCAGTTCTTCACCTTTCCCTCCTTCCTTCCTTTTCCTCTATCTACTACTTTTACTCTACCATTTTCATAAAATTTCCTGCTTTCATTCTTTTTTTTTTTCCCCCTTTAGCTTTTTTCTCTTCAAAAAAGAGAAAATGTGTTACCTTTGACTGTGAGTCTGGCTTATTTTGCTTAGCATGTTCTCTAGTTTACCATCAAATGACATAATTTCATTCTTCTTTATGATTGAGTAGAACTATATTGTGTATGTATGTTACATTTTCTTTATCCTCTGTTGAATACCTGGTTTCATAACCTGACTATTGGGAATTGTGCTGTCATAAACATTGGAATCCATGTAGCACTATTTTAACCTTTCTGATGGGCATAGTGTGGTGTCTCATTTTTGTTTGCATTGGTATTTTTCTGATGTTAAATGTTATCAAGTACCTTTTGGTAAGTTTTATAGCTGTTTTTACATTGTCAGTTTTTTTCTCAAACTGCTCTGAGAAAGTTTCTGTATATATTTGTAATCCAAATCGGTTTCACCATTATTATTATTATTTTTTTTTTTTTGAAAATTGATCATTCTGAAATGTCCACAGAAATGCAGTGTCTCTAAACAGAGGTAAAGCAATAAGGAAGAAGTGCAAATCTGGAAGACTTTCACTACTAGATTTTAAATCTTACTGTAAAGCTACAGTAATGAAGGTAAATTGGTATTGGCACAATGACAGATCTGTGTGAGAGAGTACAGAGACACATATGTCAGCTGATTTATGATAAAGAGTCTTAATTCAGTGGGGGAAAGATGATTCTTTAAAAACAATGATTCTGAAGCAATTGCTTTTCTGTGTTTAAAGTCTTTAATTTTGATTAAGACTGAAGTTGTTGATTATTTTTATTTATAGATTGTGCTTTTGTATTTAAGAAATTGTTGCTAAGTTCAGTTTCCCTTGTTTTTTCTGCTATTACATGTAGGTCTAGATCTCTTTTGAGTTTATTTTGTATGTAGTGTGCGGTAAGGATCAAAGGTTTCTGATCTATTTGAAATAAGTTGCAGATATCATGATCCATAATCCCTATAGTTCATGGTGTATTTTCTAAGAACAAGGAAAGGAAATTCTCTTATGTAAGTATTATATAATTATCAAAACCAGGAAATTTAATATTTACAGAATATTATTATCTAATTAATAGCTATACACATAGCTTTGTAGTTGTTTCAGAATGTCTTTACATCTATTTTTCTAGTCCAGGACCTAACCAAATACATTAAAGATTTATTATGTTTAATGTCTGCTATCTTCAGTAGTTTCTTGTTCGATCTCTGATTTTTATCATCTTGATATTTTTGAAAAATATAAGCAAAGGCATTTTATAATGCTCCTCAATTCTTTTGTTTCTTCCTGATTAAATTCAGGCTATGCATATTTGGGAGTAATATATAATTAGCACTTTCTCTTAAACATGAATTTCATAAGGTAGAATAAGTGAAATGTATGAGACAATACATAGAAATTAGACATCCCCACAAAGTTGAGGCAGATATCTTCTTGTTAATGGAATAATTTCCTAAGTTATAATATTTGGGGGGAGAGGGAGTTACATTGTTCATGTTCCATGAGGGAAACTATGTCTTGTAGGATTAGTTAATTTTTAGGGGTCTGTATTGCACTACACCTATGCTAGAGCTAGCATGTAGTTGGTATGACAGCCTGTTTTGGGGTTCCCACCTAATGGTCTAGATTCAAGGATAGTGCTGATAATGGTAGAATAGAACTCTAGAAACTGGTTACTGTCTAGGTTACTAAGATTATTAAGATAGATTCATTAATTCATGGTTTTTTAATTTTTTTAAAGAGTTGGGGATCAAAATCAGGACCTTTTACATGCTAAGCATTCTTCACCTGAGCCAAAGTTTTGTTTTTGTTTTTGTAGTGGCAAGGGGATGGGTTGAATGGGTAAAGTTTAAGTTTTATTTGAGGCAGGGTCTTGCCTAGGCAGGCCTCAAATTTGTGATTACAGGGGAATTATAGGATTACACCCTGCCTAGCTAGCATATGGGGTTTTTAAGGTGGTAGAACTCTCAATTGTGATACCATAATTATGAATACAGAACACTATGCATTTGTCAGAGCCTGTATAGCTTTATAATACAGTGAATGTATTTTGTTATCTGTAATATGCTGGACATGTATTTCCTTGTTCTGTCCATCTCAGGGCCTAGAAGCAAAGACACCTCAGTAGCAAAAGGCCAAACCTGGTGTTGCAGATTTTCATCTCTAATATCATTCTCTAGTAAAAGGAACCATGTCTTTTTGTAGTATTGGTTAATTTTAGGATTGGGCTAGGAAATATACAAGGTGAGAGTCCAGCAACTTTTAGGTGCCTTAAGTATTCAAAGATTAAAAAACAAAATAACCCCCCCCCCACACACACACACACAGTGATAGGGAAATATCAAATGGACACTCAACTGAAATGACCAAGCTTGAAAAAATTTTAAAAACAAAGTAAAATGGGGCTGGGGATGTGGCTCAAGTGGTAGCACGCTCGCCTAGCATGCTTGAGGCACTGGGTTAGATTATCAGCACTACATAAAAATAAAATAAAAGATATTGTGTCCACCTAAAAATAAAAAATAAAAAAAGTAAAATGATATGAGACTATATCCCAAAGTAGAAAGTAAATGTTGATGAGTCCGTATTGATTTAAATGATCAAATAAATGGGTGAAAACAGATGTGGAAGAACGTAAAATAATTTTATGTAAACTGACTTTCAAGGAAGTACAGCTTAATTTCTTACCCCTTAACTGTAAACTATGTGTAGTAATTTTATTCCAAAGGGTACAGTAAGATAAAGGGAGGAAAAGTTACTTTATAGTGGAGAAACCTATCTAAGGCTACAACAGACAACTGATTAATTTCAGCATCAACAATGATATGTCATGTTAATAATGTATGTTATTTAATGTTAAGTTAATGCATCCTTAATATGAGATGATAAAAATGACGCCTTACTTTTTCTGTCTTCTTCCCCCAAGGTCATAATCCTAGTCTAGTAATAATTAAAAATGCTTGTCAAGTCCAAGTGAAGGATCTTTTGGAAAATACCTGATTGGTATTCCTTAGAACTGCTGAAGTCATCAAAAAAACAAGAAAAGCTAAGAAACTTTCCCAGAAAAGAGAAGCTCGAGTAAAGACATGATGACTGAATATAATATGGTGTCTTGGATGGACTTCTAGGGCATAAAATGGTCATTAGACAAAAAATAAGAAAACCTGAATAAAGGGTATACATTTTTATTAGCATATCAATATTGATTTATTATTTGTACCAGACATACTATACAAATACAAGTTGTTAATAATAGGGGTAACTAGATGTCAGATATATGGTAATTTCCTGTGCTATTTTCATAATTTTTTTTGTAAATCTAAAACTGACCTTGGAATAAAATTAATTTAAACAATAATCAAATGACCTAATATGTATTCACCCACCCACAATATTGGTTTTAGGGCCATAAACTGTTAAGAGAAATGAAGAGAGTACTACTGAGGAACACAGTAATAATCAAATACAGGGAGCAGGTACTGTAACCAGGAATAGAAGCCCTCCATCTTATCTTTTGTAGTGTTCCTCCAGTGCCCTCTATTTTTAAAGCCTGATACTGCAGTAGATGGTATAAAAGTAATGTTTCCAGGGTCCAAATCCAGAATTACAAAACAAGACAAATAAGGGTGGATTTGGAGACAAGGGACATTAGATAATTGGAACACGGCTATAGTAAGAATGAATTAAGTTACTCAAAAGAAAATATTATGATTGAGAAGAAAAGATGCTTGGGAAAGACCTCTGGGTAACACTAACAGGTAAAAAATATGGTACATGGAACGAAAAGGTATCTGAAAGATAAGGAAGAAAATCATGTCGAATGTTAAAGATCGTTTTAAGAATCTCTATTGCATTTAGCAATGTTGATGTCGTTGATGGTGAAGCACCAACCATGCAATTAATATAGATAGAAATGAATAGAATTTATAGAACTGGATGAAATGACCACAAACTGTTTTCCCAAATTACCCTTGACTCTAAAGATGAGACATAGATAGGGTGTAACTAGTATTAACTTAAGAAATAATTGGGGACAGGGGATGGTATGTTAATTAAAAAATGTAAACTTCATCAAGGCAAGAACATTTCTTTTTTTTTTTTATTATTGTATTCCCAGTACCTAAAATAGTTGCAAATATGTTCATTCTGTATTTATTGTATGACTAAGAAATATTTGAGTACTTCACAATAGGGAAGAGTTGAATAAATGGTATTTCTCAGAAGTATTTTATTGAACAAGATTTCTGAGGCAGAGGATGGCATAATGAAGGACATGTCAAGAGTATGCATGGTTAAAATATTATTGTTTTATATCATATCTAATTAGTTTTTAAACTTTGTTTTCATACCTCGTATGTATAAACTTAGGTTTGATTGTTTACACTATATTTTTGTTGAAAGCAATATGTAAAGCTTTTTTTTTGCACTTTTTAAACCACCAGTGATTGACAGTATGTTTAATTTTTCTTTTATAAAGTGAAAAGTAAGCCTGCATTTAATGTCATTTTTAAAAATCTTTTAATTTAGTCTACAAATAAGAAACCTCGAAAATCTCCAGGAGAGAAGAGCAGAATTGAAGCTGGAGTGAGAGGAACAGGCCGTGGAAGAGCTAATGGGCATCCTCAACAGAATGGTGAAGGGGAGCCTGTCACATTATTTGAAGTGGTGAAACTGGGGAAAAGTGCAATGCAGGTAAATTTAAAGTGTTTTTTGTTTGCTTTTTGTTTCATGCATAAAAAGAGATAGTAAATAACCTATGTGGAATGTCTTGGTGTACATATTGACACTTTATATACTTTAATTTTTTTTTTCCCCTGGGGATTCTACAGATTGAACCCAGGGTCATATACTTGCTCAGGACACTCTTCCACTGAACTATATCTTCAGCCCCTATACCTTGATTGTCATGAAACCATATATTTTATTCTGTAAGGTTTTTGATTTGGTTTGGTTTGTAAAGAGCATCGGGAAAGACATTTTGTTGAATAGTAACATATTCCTTAGATTGTGTTCAATATGTTGACCAGTATTAATAGGAGATACAACAGAGGATTTTTATTGCCTTGTTACAGTTTTTAGATGTGATTTTATTGCAGAGTAATTGACAAAAGAAAGGGTGATCTTTTATAACCTTTTTTACTCTTTTATCTCTTCTCATTTACTCAAGAGATATCTTAAGTATTTTGTAAGAGCATTATTTTATTAGCTTCTTAGTAATTCATTATAATCATAAACCAAAATTGTTTTGACGATTCCTTGAGTATATCATTATATATTCCTTGAGTATATATTATATTCTTCACTGTTATCAAAATTATTAGTCATTATTCATGTATTCATACATATTATTATTCATACATATTCTATGTATCTTTTCATTTTAAATAATGGAAGTGAAATTATTTGATTAAAGTGTAGTGGGTTTATTTTGTTTTGTCTTGTAGAAGAAATAGGGCTTGAACACAGAGCTTTGCACATGCTAGGCAAGTGCTTTACCACTGAGCTATGTCTCTGTCCCTTTTCATTTTAATGTTGAGACAGGGTCTTACCACGTTGTTGAGGCTGGCCTAGAAGGTGGGATCCTCTAGCCTCAGTCTCCTGATAAGCATGCACCACCATGCTCAGCTAACGGTTTTCTTTCTTTCTTTCTTTTTTTTTTTTTTAAACAGTATAATACAAAAATACCCTATTCCTCTCCAAGGATTTAATCTAGTTTACCTTTCACTAGAAGTGTAACAGAATGCCCACATTTATACTAGTGCTAGCAATTGCATATTTTGTATTTTAAAATTACCTAATAATATGAAAGTTGGTATTTCACTATTTTAATTTGCACTTTTTGGTCACCAAAGATTGATGTTATGTTAAATCTATCTGATAATTGACTGTTTTATTTCATTTTCCCAGTAAGTGTGACAGTCATTTAGGTAATTTATGAAACAATAATTACTTGTGGCACTAACACAGGTTTTCATTAGTTAAAAAAAAATTTAATCTGTATTTCATTTTCAGTCCGTAAAGGAGCTTAGTGTTTATTATTATTATTAGTATGTTGTCAAATTGATGTGTACAAGAGTCTTGGAATTTATATGCTGAGAGATTTATGTATATGATTTTTATATATGATCTCATGAAGTAGTGGCATGATTCTAAATGGTAAATACTGAATTCCCAGTTATTTAAAACAAAGGGTGACAATCTTGTGAATTACATATGTATAATTTAAAAAGAGATGAAGTGATCTTTAGGCATTAAGCTTGAAAATTTTATCATTATATTTTAATAGAAACATTGGTAAGCTACAGAAATATTATTTTTTGAGATTAACTTTATTGCTTCTCACCTTTATGTAGAAACACAAGTAACAGAAAGATAAAGGGTTTTTATCTACAATTTTAATAATTCCATTTTAATATTTTATTTTCACTTTTATGTGAAGCTTTATTGTACCAGATAGTTACATATTGTAATGATAATTTTAATGCATATTCTATTTAAATTGAATGCTAACATTTTTGTAAGTATATAAAGCAGGGTTTATTTAAAAAGGGGTAACATCAACTTCTAATATGAATAAAATTTTATCATCTGTATATGAAACAAAATACTGACCAATATAAATTATTTTTTTTATCCACATGTTCTATTCTTCATCCTGATTACTTTTCCCTAAGAAAACTGTTTGATACTGTAATTCTTTTACTTAAAATCTTTGAGCCATATTTTCTGACAGATAAGAATTAATAATTAGGACTCTAGAGGCTTCCATAATTTGGTTTTAACCTACTTTTTTTTTTTTAACTATTCATCTTTTGAAGTCTACTCTAAACCTTTTTTTTAAAAAAAATTTTGTGTTTTATTATTAATGTTATATTTTTCCTTACTAGGTATAGTCACATTAATCTAAAAACTTATATAATATCGTTTTTCACTTAATAATTTTCTAATAAAGTTGTTGCTGAGCACAAAGGGAATTCACATTTAAAAAACATACAAGTGTGTTCCATTGACAGTGGCACAGCAATTTCACTGTTTATTACATCCTGACAAGATAAAATGATATTTTAGTTAAATATTAAAAAGAGAAGACAAACAGATATCAATATATTCAGAAATAAAGCAAGTATTTCTGTGGTTTATATAGAAGAAAACTACAAAATGATGTTCAGGATTTTACTTAGAATAGAGAAGCACATTCTTACAGCCAAGAATTTGGTACTTGTTTGTTAAAATTGCATTATGAAGAATAGTGGAATAGACTCAGACTTATTTCATGAAGCCATAGCCTAATATTAGTTTCCATCCCTGAAAAGGAAGCTAAAGAAAGCCACTGATAACTAATGCGAAGGCTTATATTTATGGTGACTATAAATTTCAAGTTGTCCTTGATATTCTTTTTATATTTATTGTGCATGCAGTTATTTTTTATTTAAAAAAAATTTTTTTGTAGTTGTAGATGGACAGAATGCCTTCATTTCACTTATTAATTTTTTTCATGTGGTGCTGAGGATCAAACCTAGTGCCTCACACATGCTAGGTAAGCGCTTTACCACTGAGCTACAGCCCCAGCCCCCATTTAGTTACTTATTAATATAGAATCCTTAAGTATTCAAAAGGGTCTTAGTTTGGATTATAATTCATATTAAATTCCCATTTTTAAGAAATCAAAGGATGATGGAAGAGAGAAGACAGACATAGTCCTCATAAGAAACCCTTGATTGAAATGTCTGGTAATGTGGTGTCAGGGTAAAAATTTCCATTGTTATTTTAAGAAAGGAAGATCTAAGCCCATATTGTTTAATCTGAATCTGCAATGGCAAGCCTAGTAGGAACAGGTAATAAAAACATTAGATGTGGGCTGGGGTTGTGGCTCAGTGGTACACTTGGCCTCGAATGCGTGAGGCCCTGGGTTTGATCCTTAGCACCATATATAAAAAAATAACATAAAGGTATTGTGTCCACCTACAACAACAACAGCAAACTAGATGAAGGGTGATGAATAATAAAATAAAATACTAGCAGAATGAAAGAAGCAATTCTAATTAAAAAATAGGGCATAAATGAAACAAGAAGGGACAGATTTGAAAATTGATCAGTCTTGAAAGTTGAAAATAAATTTTTGAATCATAAAATTCAAGAGGTTAATTTTATTAAAGAAAAATACTACATTAGATGCCTTCAAAAGGAGAACTCAGGAATTAACTTTCATTAAGCATTCATTTAGAAAGTACCCAGAGTAAGAAAAATGTTAGAAAATACCTAAGAGCTGTTTAGAGACTTTGGTATGATTAGATGGTTTCAAAATAGGGCGGAGGAAGAGATCAGAGGGAATTAAAGAGACAACCACTTTTGAAGAAGTAGTTTTAGAAAAATGTCTAGATAGGGCTGGAGCTGTGGCTCAGTGTACTAGCACACATGAGGCACTAATAAAACAAAGGTATTGTGTCCATCTACAACTTAAACAAAACAAAACAAAAAGGCAAAATTTCTAGACAAATTTCCCTATATCTAATGTTTGTTCTAAGGAGTCTTGAGCTAAAAAAGTGAAAATAGGGGCTGGGGTGCTGGCTCAGTGGTAGAGAGCTTGTCTAACATGTGTGAGGCACTGGGTTCAATTCTTAGCACCACATATAAATAAATAAAATAAATGTCCATTGACAACTAAAAAATATTAAAATAAAAAAGTAAATAATTACACAGCTGTAAGAGTATATTATGAACAGAGAATATTGAGGAAATCTTGAAAGATTTTGTTAAGGATTTGTCTCATGTTCTCTTGACTACAATGCAATTAATGTTGAAATATACAATAGAATAAATTCCAATTATACTTGGAAGTATAAAAAGGTACTTTTAAAATAACTTGAGAAGGAAATATATAGTTGTGAAATGTCAGTGTTAGTGAAAGTAATGTTAATGTAAATGATGGGACCAGCTAAAGTACTATTTGAGTAGATATGTCCTCTTAAGTGTATTAATGTTAAGTGACAGCAGTAGAAGGAAACTAACAAAAGAAAAATGAAAAACCTAAAGTAATTTGGAAGAAAACAATAATGAAAATACAAGTAGAAGTTAAAGAGAAAATGGTAGAGAAGGTCAACTGAATCCAAATATATGAATCTAATAAAATTTTAAGATGTTGAGGTTTTATTTTATTTTAAGAATTCAAAGGTGAGCCAGGTGTAGTGATGCATGCCTGTAATCCCAACACTCAGGAGTTCAAGACGGGAGGATCACAAGTTTGAGGCCAGCCTGAGTGTGACCCTTTCTCAAAAAAATAAGGGATGCAGGTGTAGTTCAGTGGTAAAGCACTCTTGGATTGAGTATACAGTGCTAGGGGAGGGGTGCTGCAAGAATGTTTTAATATTAGAAAATCTTTTGTACTATAATGTACCAAATAGTCATATTACAGGAGTAAAAAGCCTATACTTATCTGAATTGTTGTAGAGTGTTTAGAAAAATAATTTGATAAAGTAGATCTGACATTCATGATAAACAAACCCTTTGATGAGTTGGGAATACGATAGTACTTCATATCCTAGTGTAAATTATTTCTCCAAAACGTACAGTGCACATCATGTCATTTTTAACAGTGAAATATAGATGTATTTCCAGGACCTAGCATTATCAGTACTCTACTGTACTGGAACCCCAAGCCAATAAATTAAAACAATAATAATTAAGTGGGCTGGGTCTGTATGTCAGTGGCAGAGCGCTTGCCTAGCCCATGTGAGGCACTAGGTTTGAGCCTTAGCACCACATAAAAATAAACAAATAAAATAAAGGCATGCTGTCTATAACTACAAAAAGTTAAAATAATAATTATAACAATTAAAAATGATAGATATGATAATAAAAAAGAGTGTTAACAATTGAAACAAAGATGTAAACATATCCTTATTTGTAATGGAAACAATTATTGTCTATATTGAAATTTCAAGAGAAACTCATATAATGAGTTTTGCTCATATAATGAGCAAAGTTTCTGGATAGAAAATTAACATTAAAAAATGGGTGTACTTCTGTGTAGTAATAATAACCAATTAGAGCAAGTAATCAAGTAATCAGAAACAGCATCTTATTCAGTTCAAGTTAGAAATAAAATTTTAAAAGCACCTACAATTTTTTTTTTTTTTTAATTCTGGGTAGAATGGTATAAAATAGTGTCTCATACTCATCGATCATATTGAGTTATATAAAAAAGGTCTGACAACACCTATAGGCAGTAAGATGTGGAATAGCACCTAGTAGAAGTCCAAATCTATTTAAGTACTTTGGAGAAAATTTTATTGATATCAAGGTAAGTTAAATAATCTATTATTCAGTTTTCATTCATTCAGTAAATATTTAATGAGTTTCTACACTGTAGTAGGTTTACCTCCCCATCTCTTTCTGTTCCCTTTTCCCATTTCTTCCCCCATTTCGTCCTCTCCTTTCTGCCCTTTAAAGAAAATCAGTTTAAAAAAAGACTACTTTAAAAAACAAACAAACAGTTTTTGTGGTGCTGGAGATAAAACCCAGGGCCTCATGTATGCTAAGCAAGTGCTTTACCACTAAGCCATATCCACAGCCTTTGTAGAGAAATTTTTTTTTACATGTTTATAAAAGAGGTCTATATGAGGAATGTTTATTGCTTCTTTGTAGTGGCCAAAAATTAAAAGTATAAATGTCTGTTATCAAGAAAAATAGTAAATAAAACATGCCATATTCAGATATTTTAATTTTCTATAGCAGTTGGAAGTGAAATGGTGCTGTAATTGGGAAATAATGAAGGTTCAATTTTAACCTTATGGTAAATTTCAGAAATGCATTTTAGGGAAACAATGCAAGCTGTAGAATGATGTGTAATGTATGATGGCACTTAAATATAAGCACATGCATAAGATATTTTATCAACATGTTTTTGATAAGTGTTACTAACAGAGAAGATAGGATAAAATTGGACCTTAAAGGTATGTATAGTATGTATGTTTTGCTTCTAATTTAAAAATAAACAAAAACAAAACAAAAAATAAAATATTTTCATCTTTATCTAGTTTAGTTTATTATTTGAAATAAAAATAGATGTTTCTGAGATGCTGCCCCAAAGGATGGCTTTATGTATTTAGTATATTTGGAAAATGTCCATATTTCATCTCCCTTGGAAGAGACATGGAATGTGAAGGCTTTGATAAGTTTTGTATTAAAGGACCTAGTGGCATTCCACAAACTCTTGATTCCTACAACTATTTATGATCACTCTGTTTTTTAGTCCTTTCTCCCTATCAGAATTAATCATAATGAATCAGACTTACTACTTAAGATAATTATTATGCATGCCCTATATTCAAAGATTGTGCCAGATAGTTCTTATGTATGCAGAAATTTAAAAAGAAAGTTCTGCCCTCATGGAACATACCTTATGGAAAACATATTAAAAGGTACTATTAATACTTTAATAAGAAAGATAAAAACTACTTGAGTTGAAAATACTAAAAATTCACATAGGTCTGCCTAGAGGACAGGATTGTGGAAGTTTTGTCAGAATATGTATGTACGTATGTATGTATGAATGAATATCTGTATGTATATTTGGTATAATAAAAAGTTAAGGGAGTAACAAAACCACCTCCCAATAGAAAACGATGGTTTTCAGGGAGAGTAAGCTTGCTATCAAAGACACTCAATTATAAAAGCTTTTTTAATAGTTCCAATTGGTAAGTAATGAAGGTTTAATTTTACAATGTCAGTGATGATGGAGAGGAAATGACAGATTTTATAAATATTAAAGCAATGAAAAGATTCTGAAAGGTAAGAAAGAGGAAGGCATCTGAGGTGATCCCTAGTTGTTTTTGGTATATTCGCTGAAAGAAAGTTTGCATGAGTGTAGGCATTTGAAGCTTGGCATGAGATTGTTTGGCCTGAAAATTTTGGCTTTGAAACTTAAGACACTAAATATATGTTCAATTTTGGAACATTCAAGCTATTTATTTAATTGGAATTTTTTGATTATTAGTTATGAATTGGAAAGCACTTGATTGTTAATTCTGTAAGTTAGTATTTGCAATTTGTACCCCAGATATCAATTTTTAAAAGTTCATTTGTTCAACACATATCTATTGAGAGCTGCTTCTTCCAGGGAGTGAATTAGGCACAACAGATAGAATATGAAATAAACTTGCCTGACCCTTCATGGACTTCCCAGTTTTTGTAGGAAGAATAAAAAAATCCATAGTGATCAAATGCTCTATTAATTTATAATTACAAATTATTGGTTAAATCATTGATTAAAGCTAAGCTAACCCCCTTTGATCTTACCGTACTTATGCTATCAGCTTGTGTGAATAAGGAATTGGTGTTAACTGAAAAATGAAGTTTACATAATGAATGAGACTGTTTGGTCTTCTGTTTGCACTTGACAACCAACTTTGAAGGTAAAGCTGATTTTGTCCATTTAAGTATGATTGGGAAAAAAAAAACAGATGTCTTAAGAGGGTGGTCTGTGAGTAAGCCATTCATTCTCTCTCCCAGAAGGAGGTAGTTTTGTTCTAGTGTCAAAGAAAAATATGGACTTTTATAGTGACACTAATTTCTAGTCCCCAACTTAGAAATGTGTTAGATAACAAATCTCTACATAGCAAATAGAAAGGAATTTGCCCCATTATTTAATGGGGCTTGAATTTACTATGTGACTACACTAAGGAAAATCAAAAGCAGCGGTGGGTGTATTTAAATCTCACCTGTTCTGTTTGAGCTGACAATTATATAGTAACTTACTGGAGATGTTTGTACTTCTAAGCCATTATTAGAGTAGATAAAAGTGTTTATAATACCTTTTTAATGTTAATTAATGGAAAGGCCTAAAAATTTCAAGAAGTATTTCAGTGGCTGAAGAACTATAATTATAAAAGAAGCTACTGAGAATTTTGAGAGAACAAATATACTCTTGACTGAAATGAAACTTTATAGCAAAGATGAGCAAAAGACTTTGAAGAATGGAAATACTGCATTGAAGATGAGGAGTAAAACTTATAGAACTAAGAAAATATAAGTACTTGAATAGAATTAATAAATGTAAGAGAGTATAATAAAAGAATGTTTATAGCTGTTAGTGTTAAAATATTAGGTATGAGATTTAAAAATCATAAAATATAAACATTTAGATTCAATTTGAGCATAAATGTGGAAAATTGAAAACAGCAGTTGTTTAAATAAGAAGCTTATTTCTCACATATGTAAAAGGTCACAAGTGGGGCTTGGGTTGTGGCTCAGTGGTAGAGTGCTTGCCTTGCATGTGTGAGGCCCCGAGTTCGATCCTCAGCACCACATAAAAGTAAATAAATAAAAATAAATGTATTGTGTTCAACTACAACTAATAAATAAATATATATATATATATATATATTTTTTTACCAAAAGGTCACAGGTGATCTTTTCCATGTGGACAGGTAGATTGTCAAATTATTGAAATTGTTAATACCTTTATAATCATTGACATACATAATCATAATTTTAGCAGCTAAATGTTTTGAAAAATATTTTGATGTTTTTTAAAAATGGACTTTATGTTTACAGAAGGAAGAAACTAAGGCAAGACATTTAAAAGCAGTAAATTCTGGGTCCTTATTTAAAGCCCTCCGAATATCCTCCTGCCTTCTCTAATTCTCTTTGCTTTGGCCTGAATAAGGGCCCAGTGTTCCTACTATTGGTGAAAAACAGCCATATTACACCTTGACTGTATCATGAACAAGTGTTTATGCTACAACTGTGGTGAAGTGTTGGGGGGAAGTGCTGGTGGTTCTAGGCCCTCACTGGACTTTTGAGGTGAACTACTCCATTCTGGATCCCTTATTTCCTGCTAGAAACAAATGTATGAGTGGGAAGAGTATGATGAACCCTAGAGAACATACCTTTGTGGATATGGATTGCCTGTATAACTCCAAGTACAGCAGAAAGGGTATTTGAAAACCCACTAGCACAAACCGGTATCATTTCATTGGTGGGTGAACCTAATGGCATTCACAATGGAAAAGAAAGACCTGACCCTGTGACAAAGCCTTTGCCACAAAACATTACTGCCCTGATGTTGTGTCTTTAAACATTTCAGGGATGTTGAATTGTCAGTGGCTGTTTTGTGATGGATACTGGCTATATTCCAAGTACATAGTAGTATACTGTGAGCGCCCCAGTATCTATATCGAATGGTAGCAGAATTTCTCTCAAAAGGCCCTTGGTGAGGTGGGCATTGCTAACTCTGCTGATATTGAGAGGAGAGCTAGGGTGGAATCACTCTTCCAGACTGATAGAAGTCTCAATATGCAGTTGTATGGAAGCCCCCTGCTGGTAATCTCAAAAGTGAATCAGAAATCCATGACTATTCTCCATTCCAAAACATTATGAAATATTTGTTAACTTCATTGTTGTCATTCTGGTGGTCCTTATGGTCTTTGTTGCTGGCATTGTGCTCACCATAAAGAAGAAATTGGGAGGGTACCAAAAGGCAGAGATCAAGGATTAAGGGAGTTGATAATATAATAACCAGGAATCGGCCTATAGTAGGGAGGGTAAACAAGTGTTCAGGATCAGTTCAGGGTGATACTTGATTATTGATTCAAGGCAAGTGTTACTTTAACTTTCAACCCAAATTTCTATTCTTCCAATTCAGTAGTTTGGATCCAGGGTTATTTCTATTTGTAGTCATTTCCCAATCTTTCTGGAAGAGCGGTTTCTAATAGTTCTTCTTTTTGGTCCATAACCAAGAAACCTGACTCAGGAATTAAGTGAAGACAGGTTCAAGAGGTCTCCATTTAATGATGTCTTTGATTATGTAAGATAAATAAATATATGTTGACATTGCATATTGATGGTCATTTCAGAGTGATGCATGAGAAACAGTGTTTCTCTTTCCTAGGTTTAAGTTATCTTTATTAGCTTTGTCTAGTTACAAGTGAAAGTCTCTTCATCTTGTATTATCTACTCTATTGTGGTCATCTTAAGAAATTTGGCTTTATTTGGACTTTCGTAACGACTCCCATTTTTATTGTGTATGAAACCACCAATGGCTTCTCACTTAAAGGGAAATATTATTTGTTCTGCCTACACACATTTTGTTTTCTTTTGTTTTTTTTATTTTTACGTGGTGCTGAGGATCAAACCCAGTGCCTCACACTTGCAAGGCAAGTGCTCCACCACTGAGTCCTAGCCCCAGGCCTTGTTGGTTGTTTGAGAAGAGACTCCAGTTCACCCTCAATGCTATTGATGACTAGCGATATTTATTGTGTAAAAATGCTTGTACATATTTTGTCTTTGTTAAATTTTGTGACTCAATGTAATAAGTCTATTGAAATTTAAACATGAGAAAATTATAAAGAGAAGGATGAAATTTGAATTTGGGTCAGATTATGCAAAACGAAACAAAAGCTAAAAAAACTTTGGGGAATCTTGATAAGAGGTTGCATCAAATGGAATAATTGGAACTTCCCAAATACTAATTGGATAAATGACATCTGTAGTTTGTATGATGAAATCGAAGCATATTTTTTGGAGTTAATGCCATTTTCAGACATGTTCTGATATTATTAGCCCCTGGCTTCCCCCAAGTGATCTTATTTTTGTTTAACAATTGTTATTTCTCCTTAGAAGTTCAGCTTGGTTACCTTTAAATTTTTTTCATTTAGATCCCATAGTCATCTCTTGCATGTCTTAAACTGATATTTGGAATTGGTTCAGGATATTTTACAATAAGTTTGTACCGTGTCACTATCACTTAAAGCCAACTCCTAGATTATTTGAGAATAAAAGAAAGTAAGTTCTAAATATAAACTGCATTTCTCCCAGTTATTTGGTTTTTAGTTATACAGCTTATTTTTTTCTGTTTCCCAAAGATATATGGATAATTTTGTATATCTCTTGATTGTATTAACCCTGGTAGACAAATGAGTAGGCAAAGGAAATTATTTTTTGCTATTTGTTGAACAGTGTGTTAAAAATAGTTTATGAGAAAAGATGTTAACAGAAAACTATTTGACACATTTATTTTCCCTTGGATTTGACTAATCTTTTTCTCTTGCTTTGACCAAATAACATGTGACTAAATGTAGACCCCCCCCCCCAATGGGTTTTTTTTTAGCACTTTAGTTTTGACTTCCCCTTACTTTCATAGAGTGAAATGTATAGTATATACAGAATGTTTTCCGGCAGAAGTTCCAAGCTATTTATTTCATTTCATGGCTATTTGAAAATCATCAAGTGGTAGATTGATATTAAGTGTGAATTTTTATGCTTTTTACATAATTAGGAATTATCTTTGAAATTAACTTTGAATATTTTAACTTGTCTCAAATAATTCTAGTAGCTACATGTATAGTAAAAGTATGTGCTATTAAAAATAATTAAATCAAATAGATGATTTCTCATTCATGTGAACATCCAATACCAGAGTTAGTGGAAGGCATCTTTTCTTCTTATGACGATTTAAGTATCTAAGCTCCTCCAGTTATTGTTGCTCTTACCTATAGAGCTCACATGTTGTTAACATTCATTTGGTGGAAGGTGAAAGACAGTGAAGAAATGGTACCTACTTCTTAGAAGACTATGGTTCCTCTGTTTCAATTCCATTTGATGGAAACTTAAGTTTACTGGTACATGCTATGAAAGGGAGAACACACAATTGCCAAACCACAGTTAACTTTTAGGTAATTAGAGAAAAAACATGAAGTAAAATGTTGCTTTTGTTTAATTTCCACAAAACACAGTATATTATAAAGGCTTCTTATTAGTTATAGAGCTGGAGCATTTACCTAGAGCTAGTTTTAAAGGAAGTTAGAAACTCTAATTAGGAATTTTCTTAGCCTATATTTAATTACATTTAAAGTTATTGACCATTTTTCTTCAGTTTAACTTTTAAAAACACATTTTTGTGACTTGCTGATGTCAGTCTTTTGGCTTTAAATTAACTTAGGCTTTTAGATACTTTTAATTATTTTGATGATTTCCCTAAGCTGTCTTCGAAAGTCATAACCCCTATGTGTATCACATTGTATGCAGATGATCAAGGGCAGACCAAATAAGTAAAGAGATGATTGTTGTTTTTGTGATTGCTAAATGTGTATATATGTACATAAAAGATTGTGTATATAATGGTTTTGTTTCATTGAGTAATTTTTAGAAAAAAATGATATTTATATACATACTTAAGTATTTATATTATTTATGGACTTTAAATATATGAAATGATGATTTCTACTACTTTGAATTAAGAAGAGGGGTCCTAACATATTTTAATGCTTCCAGCCTAAGAATCCTGTTTTTACTGTCAGTTAAAATTACTTTGTGTGATGTGATAGGAAATCACTCACCTGCAATATTTATAGCTTAACATTTACTTGCTGATATTAAGTTTATGACTTCAGATTAACTTGGGTATATTGGATATTATTAATTCCCTTTATTATTTTCATTAAATAATATTTCCTTAAATCATATTGTATACTTTAGATATTTTGGTCTTAGAAAACATTAAAGAGAACTATTCTATGCTTTTAAAGAGTTTTTACCCCTTTATGACAGCATCTTATCCATTAATAGCAAGATAGGTATATTTTTACTACACTTATCTGTCATTGTTTATGTTATCATGCCTACCCATATATCTTAGGTTTGTCTGCTGCAGTATCACTTTCTGGTCATGCAGAGCCAGCTGTTTCACACTGTTTTTCAATACTATATACAATAGCAAATTATTATTCACTTTTTAGATACTGATAGGATTTTTTTAAAGTTGCTATTTTAAAATTCTTTTAGAATATAAAGATTTCTGGTATTTAAACTCTTTATAATTCCAGAAAGAATTGTTCAATATTGTATTAATATGAAGGAGAAAAAAATAACTAGGATAAGTTAAATTTATCCAGCTTTTATGCAACTTGAGAAGAAATTGTAGATAGCCTTCCATTTGTCTTTGAAGCCAACTGTAATGCAAGGCAGTTGAGAGTACTGGCAGGAGTTTTAAATGATGTACTATGGGATTTAGTACATACTTTACCTGACTTAATTATTGATAGCACCCTTTTTTTATCCTATACAAGTGTCCTAGTTTGTATAATAAATTGTAATGACACCCACTAAGTAGGTAAGGAGATAAAACAAGATACAGAAAGACTTTACAGAACCAAAGTTCTTGAGGCTGTAGATATAAAGTGTTACAGGATAAATGGACAGAGACATGAGATTATACCAGGTAGTGTGGAAATTTATGATTTCAAAGATGTAATAGTTCCTAGATGTGTACCATGTAGATGTAAAAATTTTGATGATTTTTGGATCTACAAAAGTAAAAATGGTGGATCTATAGATACAGGATGTATCTTTAATAATACCTGAATGCCTCAGGTTGAAGGCTCTAATTAGGATAGAGAATTCTGAGTACCAATAAACAAAGTTCACAGAACTGGGAGTGAAAGAAGAGTGATGTAAGAGGCTGGTGTATCATACAAAGAAAGAGACATGAGAGGAATGTAAGCTGCCTTTCCAGGGTCTTAAAGATGGATCAGAGTTTTGAACACTAATAGAAACAGAATTACTTGGATATGATAGACAGTAGCTAGGAAACAACTGTTTTACCACAAAGTATTTTTTTAAAAAGTAGTATTTTAAGGCCAATGGGAGAATAGCCATGTTTCAGTTAGGGCCAAGGAGATTTTGAACTGGTTGAATATGTAGAGGCATTTTATATTGAACTGTTTGGTCACTGTTTTCAGTTCAGATGTTTTTAGTGTAAATAATTGAGAAGGAATATCAGTGAAAGAATGAATTAAGAAAAAAAAAAAAAAACCCAAGAGTTGGGTGGTATTTTGGAGTACAGCAATGAAATAGGGTGACTGTTTCTAATGGTTGTAAATGATACAGATTGTAAAGTCATGTTACAAGGGATTTATTGACTTGGGGATTTATAAAATTTGATTTATCAACAGTCACGAAGGCATTTTTAGCTTCAGTTGACTTATATGTGATCCTCAATATTGTATAATGGGAAAAATTTTGGACTATTAGAAAACAAAAATAAAAAACTCATTTTTAGCTGAGCTGGTCTTGGGCAAGTTCTAAACATCTTACACCCTTAGTTTCCTTATCAGTAATTGATGATGTTGTCTATCAGGATTGTGAGAATCAAACGAGGCTGATTTATCTTGGCATAATGTTGTACAAATTTATTTTAATTATATTTGATAAAATTCAGACAATTTGATAAATTCAGCTCAATTTCAGTGGGTTTAATGTACTTCTCATCTTGCAGATGTTATTTTTTTAAGTTTGTAGACATTGTATTGAGTTTTAGAATACATCATGTTAAAATTAGGTTAAAACTGGAAAAAAGGGGAGAAATATTTAGAGTAGTCATGTCCTCAGTTTTGTCGAATATATGTTAATGTCACTTATTCTTAATTATGTTCTTTTAAAATGTGTTTTAGAAAATATACCTAAGAAATTACTGCTTACAATAAGATGCTCAGGTTAATCAAAATAACTTATTTGGATATTCTTTCTCTTTTCTTTTAAAAATATCATTATTAGACTCATTTGGATGTAGTTTTCTTTTGATTTTGTGTGTGTGTGTGTGTGTGTGTGTAAGGTTTTTTTTAATGGAGATCGCACATGGGCACTTTTTCACTGAGCTACATATTCCCCACTTTAAAAAAAAAAAAATGATGTTTGTTTTTGAGACAGATTCTCACTACATTGCTTAGGGCCTTGCTAATTTTATGTGGGTGGCCTTGACCTTGTGATGCTCCTGCCTCAGCCTTTCAAGTCACTGGAATTACAGGCTTGTGCCACCGTGCCCAATGATCAGTGAGGCCATATGAAGAAGCACAGCTATTGAGAATTGTTCAGCAAATTCTCAAGTACATGTAAAAATAAAATTCAGTAATAAAATTTCTTTTACTTTTTGTTTATATTTACTATTATTGGCAACTGTTTACTCATCTTTCAAATTACTTTTTGAGATTGCTGGTTTGTGAAATATAAACATATTGGAATCACTAATTTATATAATCCAAACTTGAAGTCTGAAATTATATCATTAGCAACTACCAGATGACCTTTTGTATTCCTTTTTCCATTATCATCTCCCACTGGTAGGTCTCTGAAATACAGGTGGTTAAAGTTAATTCTTATTTAAAAGCATCTATTCATTGTGAGGCAAACTCCCTCTACTCTGCTTAAAATATGGTGATCCTGTCCCAGTCAAGTTAAGTACATGAACATCCCATTCTAGTATGATATATACACTTATTGTAGTTTATATCCTTATTTTTCTCTCCCCTCTTAAAATTAAAAAAATTTTTTTTTCAGGAACTGTGTCAAGTACTTTTTATATATCTACCACCTTTGACAGTGAAATACGTATTATCAGAACTAAATGGATTTGCTAAGAACACATAACAAATAATTTCCTTGTGTGGATGTATAATTTAAAGAACAGTATTTATTGATTTTCAGTTTAGCCTCTATATACTTTTCTCAACCCAGATAGAATTTTTATTCTTTTAAAAATATTTTTATTAATGCATTATAGTTATGCTAATATTGGGATTTGTTTGGATATGAGCATACATGTATGGAATATTATTATCTCCATTTCAGTCCCCAGTACTTTCTCTTTATCACCCTCCCTCCCTCCCTTTCCTCACTCCCTTTCTGTACTCTACTGGTTTCCTTCTGTTCATTTACTGGTTTCTTAATTGGTGCTTTATTTATTCAAACAAAGATGAACTCACTGTGTTATATTCACTTGTGTGCATAACATAATTTGGTCATTTTCATTCTGCATTTCCTCCCCTATTCTCCTTCTTTAACCACTTCCCTTACTCCCCTGATCTCCCTTCTGTTTTCGTGGGAACTCCCTCACCTCCTTTAAAGTTATCTTGGTCTAACTTTTGCATATGAGAGAAAATATTCAGTCTTGATTTTCTGAGTCTAGCTTATGTCACTTATCATGATGTTCTCTAGTTCTTTCCATTTATCAAATGACATAATTTTATTTCTTTATGGTTGGGTAGAACTATATTGTTTTATATATACAAATATACCACATTTTCTCCATCCGTTCATCTTTTGACAAGCACTTGAGCTTGTTCAATAACTTGGTTATTGTGGATACACTGCTATAAACATCGATGAGCCTGTGTCACTATAGTATGATGATTTAGTTCTTTAGGATAAATACCAAGGAGTGGGATAACTGGGTCATATGGTGGTTCTATTCCTAGTCTTTTGAGTAACCTCCATACTGCTTTTCAGAGAGATTGTACTAATTTACAGTCCCCACATCCCCACCAGCATTTATTTGTATTCTTGATAATTGCTTTTCTAACTGGTATGATCATCAGTATAGATTCGATTTGAATTTCTCTGATTGTTAGGGATATTGAAACTTTTTTGTGTATTTGTTGGCCATTTGTATTTCTTCTTTTGAGAAATGTCTTCTGCCCCTTTATTGAACCAGTTATTTCTTTTATTGATGTTAAGGTTTTGAGTTCTTTATATATTCTGGATGTTAATACCCTGTTGGAGGAGCAGCTGGCAGAGATCCTCTCCCGTTCTGTAAGCTCTTTCTTCACAGTCATAATTGTTTTCTTTGCTATGCCTAAGCTTTTAAGTTTCCTGCTGTCCCACTTATTGGTTCTTGTTTTTTTGAGCCATAGGGTTCTTGTTAAGTAAGTTGGTGCCTGCACCAGTGTGTTATAGTGTTGAGCCTGTTCCCTCCAGTTTTATGTTTCTGGCTTAATTCCTGGGCTTTTGATCCACTTGAAGTTGACTTTTGTACAGGGTGAGAAACAGTAATCTAGTTTCATTCTTCTGTATATGGATATCCAGTTTTCCCATTACCATTTGTTTAAAAGACTATCTTTTCTTTTTTATCTTTCTTAAGATATCATCAGTTTAATTCTTACAAGTTAGATTTTTATATGGGAGAAATCTAAACACTTCTGAAATTTAGAATCACCAAACAGTAGTCCTCAGAGGCTTCAACTGGCTAAATGACATTTCACAAGGAAAGTGGTAGAAATGCTCGGAGGCCACATCCCCTGGCCTACCTGCCAGTGACCTTCCCTCCTGGCTGCACAGCCTTGAGTGAGGAAGCAAGTCCCACCCACACAGCCAAAAACACCTACAGTGACAGATCATCTCCCCAGTAACACCAGTTCTGGGCAAGTGGGGAAAGACTTCTGGCTTTACTGCTCTCCCCTTCCTTAGACACTAGGCACAGCTTCTAAGACACCTGGTTCTAAAACGTGAAGGGCAGTCAATCAATCACAGATGTGTTATCTACTGGACACAATTGAAAGCCTGGAACCAACCACTCAAAAGACCTCCTGGTATGTACAGGGACTGAAGATAGTGCCTCAGGTGTTTCTTATAACTGGCAGGGAATGCTATTGGGATGGTCCTCATCTGAATGTAGGCAGTCATTTTCTGACTGGTTCCATGTGGGCCTCCTTAAATGAGTCACAGTCTGTGTACTCCCTGAAGTGAAATGGCAGAAAACTCCCGACACCCTTAGCACTAGGCAAGGTATGGAAAATAGGAGAACAAGCCTGCACTGTGATCACCACACCCCGATAACATAGCCCGTGTAGCCAGGAAACTGTCCTTGAATGGGGACAAATCACAAAAACAATACGAGTGGTAGGAAGTCAGGGTGTATGTTGAATGCACAGACCAGCCCCAGGAGCAGGAAAAACAAACTATCAAGTTCCTGAACTGTGTTTCCGTTTCCTACTTGATTTTTTTTTTTAACCAAAACTCCATTTTCATTTAGATATTAGGTTTTAATAGTTAAATTGCAAAGTAGAAAAATAAATGCACACACTGTCCTGGAAAGTGCTAGAAATCTTCCCTACTGGGGACATAGTGGGTCTCCAGTCTCACCCACACCTGTGCATACTTCATGGCCCATTCACTAATATGCAACTGGAAAATCCCAAACAGAAGAACAAAATTAAGTTTTGTGTGAGCCTGTCGGTTGACAGTGACCGAAGGACTGTTCATTGGGATCAGCACCAGGGGAAATACAATTCATGAGAGAGAACAGGCCGTCTCTTCACCTACAGTTGGCAGCACAGGATAGTTAATAAGATGTAAGAATCAATGGTGGCTTTCACTTAGATCACCTGCATCAGAATTATACTCATAAAGTAGGAACTTTTTAATGGGATCTGGCAGAGGCAGCGAGGGAATCACATGAAGTCAGTGTTTGCCAAAAACTCTTCTTTCAGCCACATACAAACTCCACCATGGGTGTTTGGGCTGCACCTTTGACCCCAACCCCAGTGATGGCCAGTTTGCCCTCCTGGAAACCCCAGCTAGAGAGTGCTCGGCTCCTATCTTTTCTTTAATGTATAATTTTGGCATCTTGTCAAGTATCCAGTGATTCTCTGTGGATTTGTCTTTGTTTCTTCTATTCCATTAGTCTTCATGTCTCCCTTGATGCCAGTATCATGTTGTGTATGTTACTATGGCTCTATAGTTTAATAGTATAATTTGAGAAGCAAATATTATGATGCCTCCAACCTCATTCTTAGGATTGCTTTGGCTATTCTGGGTCTTTTACTCTTTCAAATGAATTTTAGTACTGTTTTCTTACATTTAAACAGTGTTATTGGCATTTTAATGTTATTGAATCTGTAGATTGCTTTTGAAAATATGGCCATTTTAATAATATTAATCATTCCTAGGAGAATTAATACATAATCAGTGATATTTATTTTACTTCTGATGTAGTAATTGCAACATAGTTGTTTCCATCTTGTAAAGCCTTCTTCATTTTCATTCTTTGGTGTTTTATAATTTTTATTGTTAGAGTTCTTTCATCTCCTGAGTTATATTTATTCTTGTTTATTTTTCAATTGAATGAAATGATTTTTTGATTTCTTTTTTGGCAGATTTATTATGGGAATATAGGAAAGCTACTGATTTTTGTGTGTTCATCTTGTATGCTACTTCTTTTGAGTGTTTTTTTATTTTTTTATCAGATCTAGAAGTCTTCTGCTGGAGATTTTTGCGTCATCTTTGTATAGTATCAGGTCATCAGTCAGCAGAGATAATTTGACTACTACTTTTCCTATTTTTCTTTAGTTTTCTTCTGTTGCCTCGTTGCTCTGGCTGGTATTTCAACAACTGTAATGAATAGGAGTGATCAGAGTAAATATCCTTTCATTGTGTCTGATTTTAGAGGAAATGCTTTCAGTTTTTCTCTATTCAGTATGAGGTTGACTTTGGGTTTGTTGCATATAGCCTTCATCATGGTGAGGTATGTTTTTTCTATCCCTGATTTCTCCTGTGTTTCTAACATGAATGAGTGCTGAATATTTTCAGATCCTTTATTATTTTTTTTTGCATCTATTGAGAGAATGTATCCTTAATTCTATTTATGGTATGAATTATATTTTTTACTTGTGGATATTAAACCAACCTTGCATCCCTGAGATTAATCCAGCTACTCATATTGTATACTCTTGTTAATGTGTTTTTGAATGTCGTTTGCCAACATTTTATTAAGGATTTTTGCGTATATGTTCATTTAGTATGTACTTTTCTTTCCTTAATGTGTTTTTGTTGTTGTTGTTTTTTGGTCTTTGTATTAGAGTTACACTGGTTTCATAAATGAGTTACAGATTGATTCCTACCTTTCTATTTCTCAGAATAATTTGAGAAGATTGGTGTTAATGCTTCTTTTTTTTGTGTGTGTGGGGGGGAGTATGTGCACTTCTTTGTAGTAAATTTTGAAGGAGGTGTATGTGTGTGTGTGTGTTTTTTTTTTTAAGTTGTTAGTGGCCCTTTTTATTTTTTTATTGATACATGGTGCTGAGAATCAAACCCAGTGCCTCATACATGCTAGGCAAGTGCTCTGCCACTGAGCCATAATCCCAGCCCTGGTGTTAATGCTTCTTAAAGGCCTGGTAAAACTGCCAAGAATCCATCTGGTCTTGGGGTTGTCTTTCTTGGAAGGCCCCCCTTTTTTCTTTTTATTTGGTATTATGGATTAACTCAGGGGTACTCAACCACTAAGCCACATCTCCAGCCCTTTTTTGTATATTTTTTTTAGAGACAGAATCTCACTGAGTTGCTTAGCACCTTGCCATTGCTAAAGCTGACTTTGAACTCACAATTCTCCTGTCTCAGCCTCCCAGGTCGCTGGGATTATAGGTGTGTGCCACTGCGTCTGGCTTCTTAGAAGGCTTTTAATTAATGCTTCAGTCTCATTGCTTGCCATTGATCCAAATTTTCTATTTCCTCATGGTTTAATTTTGGCAGATGATATATCTAGAAATTCATCGATATCTTCTTGGTTTTCCTGTTTATTAGAATATGAATTTTCAAAATAGTCTAATGATCATCTGGATATCAAAAGTGTCTCTGTTGATATCTCCTTTGCCATCTCTAATTTTGTTGATTTGGGTCTTCTCTCTTTTTGATAGTTTGACTAGAGGTTTCTCAGTCTTGCTTATCTTTTGAAAGAATCTGCTCTTGGTTTCATTGATTTGTTGAATTTTTTTTTATTCTTAATTTCATTAATATTAGCTCTGATCTAAATTATTTTCTTCTACTGGCTTTAAAAATAGTGAGTTCCTGCTTTTCTTGGGCCTGGAGATATATGTATCATTAGAATGTGTTTTTGAAAAGAAAATTTTTTTTAATGTTGGCAATGAATACTTATAAGCTTCCTTCTTAATCCTGCCTTTATGGTATCCCAGAGATTTGGGTGTGTTGTATTGCTGTTCTAATTTGATTCTAGTATTTTTCCTTGTCTCATTTTTTCAATGATTCATTCTTTATTTAAGAGAGTATTGTTCAATCTCCATGTATTTATGTGGTATCTATATGTTTTCTGACTTCCATTTATTATGATATTATAAGTCATGAGATAAAATTGATTTTTTTTGGTGGGGGTATGTGTAAGACTTGCTTTGTGCCCTTAAAATAAGATCTGTTTTGGGAAAGATTCCATAAGGTGCTAAGAAGAAATTGTAGTCAGCTGATGTTGGTTGAAATATTCTACAGATGATTATTAGTTCCATTTGGCTTATCATATTATTTATGTCAGAAATGTATTTATTGATTTTATGTATGGAAAAATCTGTTTTTGGAGGGGTGGGTTGGAATCAGCAAGTATTATCATACTCTGTAAATTCATGAAGTATTTATTTCATGTAGTAAGGTGTATTTACATTTAAGGTAGAAATATTTGTAATTGTTATATTTTCTTGTTGGATTTTTCCCTTTAACAGTATGTGCTTGATTTTCTTGTGATTAAGTTTTGCCTAAAAAATTTTTTTGTCAGATATAGCTTCTCCTATTTTTTTTTTATTTTTTATTTTTGAGGGAGAGGGAGAGAATTTTTAATATTTATTTATTTTTTAGTTTTCCGTGGATACAGCATCTTTGTATGTGGTGCTGAGGATCGAACCCAGGCCGCATGCATGCAAGGCGAGCATGCTACCACTTGAGCCACATCCCCAGCCCCTTGTTTTGTTTTTTTAAAGCTCCATTTGTAGAGAATATTTTTTTCTGTCCTTTATCTTGCAGTTGGTGGATATCTTTGCCTATAATAAGATGAGTGCCTTGGAAATTGCATATGTTTGATGTGATTTTTTTTGTTTGTTTGTTTTCATTTTTGTTGTTTTCTCCTTGTAGTACTGGGGATGGAATCCAGGGCCTTGTGCATGCAAGGCAAGCACTCTACCACTGAGCCATGTCCCCAGCACTGAGTCTGATGTTTTTTGTTTTTTTTTAATTATTATTATTCAATGAGTCAGTGCTTTTAAATTATGGAGTTTAGACTGTTTACATCAGAGTTACTATGGTAAGATATTTATTATTTCCAATCTTTTTATTTTGTTTCATAGTTTTAATTCATTATTGAGTTTAATTTGTTTAATTGCTCTTCTGGAGAACTATATATTTGAAAGTTCTGGGGCTTGTTTTTGATTTCTCTTTGTGTAGTATTTCTTTAAATAATTTCTGTAGTGTATGTTTAATGGTCATGAATTTTTAAATTTTATCCTTATCATGAAAAGTTTTTATTTTCTCTTTGATTTTAAATGATAGCTTTGTTAGATAATCTAATAACCTTTGTTGGCAGTTGTTTTCTCAGTATCTCATTCCATACTATCTTGTTTTTTGGAATCTCAGTTGAGAATCTGAAGCAACTCTTACTGTTCTACTTGTGTCATCTGATGTTTTTCTTTTTTTGTGTTTTAATGGTCTTCTATTATTATCTGTATTAGGCATTTTGATTATGACATGGCTTTGAAAGATTAATTTTTTATCTTGGCTATTTAATGTTCTGTATGCCACAATATGTGAATGTGCATCTCATTTCTAAGGTTTGGAAAGTTTTGGGGTATTATTTCATTGCAAAGGTTCTTAATGCCATTAAACCTGTTTATCTCTGCTCTTTCTATCCCAATGACTTCATTATGACTGTGAAGTTTTGTTTCTTAAATCTTGCTCCCAAGTTGTTATATATTTTCATCACGTTACTTTCCTTACCTTAGACATGTATCCAGCTTAAACACAAGTCTCAAGGTTCTGTTTTCTCCATAGTCCAGTTTGTTGGTGATAATTTTCAAGTGATTTCTTTTTTATTCAGTTTCATTTTGTCTTTCATTTTCAGAAGTTCTGATTGGTGTGTCTTCAAACTCTATATATTTCTTTATTTAAGTGGTCATTCAATTCTTGTAATTGCTCTCTTAATTTCATTTCTTAATTAGTTTCTCACATCTTCTTTTACTCATTTATCACTTTAATAATCAATTTTTAAAAGGTTTTCTTTGGAATTTTATCCCCTTCACTGGTTGTGTATCCTTTGTTGAACAGTGTAAGTTTTGGGGGAAGACTTTTTTCCTGTTTCCTCATGTTTGCAGAGGTCTTATATTTGCACATCTATTGAGATGAATTCTTCCTCTCCTGTGGATATCCTATGGAGTGTAGTTGTAGGTTTTCTTGGTATCTCTAAGCTTCAACACATAAGCTCAGTGTAATTCAGTTGTTTGTTTCATCTGCCATTATCTTCCAGTTTGGTGCTGTAGAACTGCTAAATTAATTCATTCTTTTAGAGCTGCTATAATACTATGGGCTTTTTACATCCTTCTTTTTGGAGTCTTTCTCTTATATGTTGTAGGGGTAGGGATCTGATGCTCTCTTTATTTGTTGGTACCTGGGATTTAGTCTTTGATTTGACATATTTGTCTACCCTATTCTATGTGTTAAAATATTGTTGAAGTTTAATTTGGATTGGTTTATGTATGGAGGAACATGTGCTGTCATGTTCCTGAATTGTGGGTGTATTTCAGTCTCAGAGTCTCTACTCTGTGAACCTGTAGTGTACCAGGCGCTTCCTAGCCCTTCTCAAAGGTAGGAGAAACAAGCAAAAGCAACAATCATAGTGATCAATATTCAGCATAAAGATAAGTGTACATTGTCTACTGTGGCATGTACACTTTTAATTATTGCAAAAAGAGGAAGGGCAGGGTTAGCATTTAATAACAGCAATAATAACCAATAACTATGAACCAGATCTAGCATTAAACAGTGGGTGTCAGCTATGCTCTCCCCGTATGAATAACTTGAGAACAATATGAATGATGAGGTAATAATTATATAAATTATTGTTAAAGACAGTATAATTATAATTCATTAAGAAGAAAGAAAATAGGGACAATGTAAACAAAAGTTTAAAATACTCAAAAGTCAAATAGGGGTACAATAGGAGAGAAGAGATATCAACTGATGGCTGTAAAGGAGGAGGAATAAAAGGGAACTGAAAGAAATAAATAACAAGAAAAAAGAGAGAATAAGCAAACTTGACTGTTAAAGAGGGAAGAAAGGAGAGAAGGAATAATAAGGACCAGAACTAAAAGTCAAACCAAAACACACAAACAAAAAACTTTACTCCTCTACCATCATAATAAGGTGGAATAACCTATTTTGAGGGAAAAAAAGTAGAAAAATTATAAAGGAAGAAGTGGAAAAGTGATAAAAATGAAGAGAAAAAAATAGGAAAGTGTATATCTGTGTGTCCATGAGTCATTCAACACAACTAGAACATACACTCCCAGAGGAACATGTACTTTGACCCTCATGCTCAATTCAAAAAGGAGAAAAAAAGGAAGAAAAAGAATTCTGTTTCTTCACTTATTTAGTCTTTCTTCTTGTGTTGCCCTTCCCCTCCACAGTAGGCCAATGCCATGCCTTTTTGGCTGCATTCCACATGTGTTCTTTCCTATCCTTTGTTTAGAACTTCTGAATTTCTGTTTCTTTGATTCTAATATTAAGATTAGGTGAATTCCTTATGTCACCCTCCTGGCTGGGAAGCAATGTTTGTGCTGCTTGAATCCCCAGTCACAGAATATCTGGATATTGCACCCTTCCTCTACTCATCTTTCACCTCTAATTGGTGATAGTGATTTTAAATGTCAATTTCATGTTAATATTACCTCCTCAGCCTTTTGGTAAGTTACCAAGTATTTATCGATTCACATTTTTTTTTAAGGTATAGTTGGACACAATTCCTTTATTTTATTTACTTATTTTTATGTGGTGCTGAGGGTCGAACCCAGGGCCTTGCACGTGTTAGGCAAGTGTGCTCTATCTCTGAGCTATAACCCCAGCCCCGTGATTCACATGATTTTTATAAACAGAATTTTATCTTATCTAAATAATGCGTGTATATGATTTTTAAAAATAAAACAATATTTTGATCAACATCACTCCACTATCCTGCCCTCTTCACCTGCAGTCCTCCTGCTTAGAGGAATTCTTTTATTTCTTTAAACCATCCCCCAGTATTACATGATTGTTTACTGCATTTTGGTGGGGGGCGGGTAGTGCTTGGAGCCCAGGACCTTATGTATGCTGGTAAATACATACCCTCACTTACTCCTCCTTTTGACAACATTGTGATAATATTTTTGGTGAACAGAAAGTATATCTAATTCTTTTGTAAAACATATGCAATATAGAGGGTAAGATTCCCCCTACTTCAAAGTCAGTTGTTTGTGGCCATCGTTAGTAAAATTACTGGATATTCAATGATTTGGAACATGTCCTGAAAATATGTGAAATTTTGTGGAATATGAAGACAATAAATATATATCTATGGAGTATTGTGGAGGACAGACTCAAGTGTGCCTCCTTCTGAGCATCATCTACTGATAATCTTTTTGTGTTGTCCTCTTGAGTAGGTTAAAGCCTGTTACTTGCTTTTAAACAACCAACATAATATAGCAAAGATGATAGGGCAATTCTGATTAATAATGTTGTGAAAAATTTTTCTGCTAACCTACTTTCTCTAGGGATTCTCCTTGCTGGCTTGATAATGTGAAAATATTGGAGAAGTGTATATGACACAGAACCATGGATAATTTCTTGGCCCTTAGGGGCCCTTCTTTAGCCATGAGTGGGCAGAGTATCAGTGGCTTCTATTCTATAACAACTGAGAAATGAATTCTGCCTTTGACTTTAGTGAACTTATAAATTGATTCTTTCCCAGTTGAGCATCCAAATGAGAATGCAGAGAATGCAATGCAGCAAACAATTTTTTGTGTCCCCACCCATGTCTCTGTCTCTGCATCTTTCTCTCCCCCTCCATACTGTGAGTTTTTTTTTTTTTTAACTCATTCTAGATTTAAAAAAAAAAAAAAAACCTGTATTAAGTGATTTCTCCTAATTGGAGTAAAAGGCCTGTGATGAGATTTTGAAGTTTCCCCAAGGAATTTATTTTCTTGGTAGGGAAAGGAATTTTCATTACATGTCCTTTAGCTATTCTTTCCATAATGACCCTTTTCCCATGGATCAGTAAAGCTGATGTGGGGATTCTGACAGTTTCAAGTATGTCTTTTGCAATTATATATTCAGAACTGAGGAAATAACCACAGAATGTGTCTATGGTTTGGGGTTCACGTTCATTGGATTTGAATTACAATTCCATCAATCATCCAGCTACTGTAAGCCCGTAATTTAACTAGTTGATCACAATGGCATTTTCAATCTCCAGAAACTGTCAGTTCAGACAGTGTCTGTTAATACATGAAAGGTCCTAATGTTTGCTTTTTAACAATGCATAGTACCTCTAATTAATGGCTATAAATTCTTTGAGGGAAGGATTAGAGAAAGATATATGGCATGTAATTGCAGCTGTTGTGCTCGGTTCCTTCTTTAAGGTACCTGGTCTCAGTCATAGTAGAATCTGTGAATTGACCTAGATCTGAAAACTATGAGAGGTTGTAACTCTTCACTGATGTCTCCTAAGTCATGATTCTAGCTACTAGACCTAGAATTTCTCTTGTTATATAGTATATACAGTACTCTAGACTGCTCGCCTGTTTTGTTACTAGGGGCATTGTTTATTATCTATTGTTGAAGATCTTTGTATAATGACATAATATTTATCTCTGTGTGTGTGTGCGTGTGTGTGCGTGTGTGTGTGTGTGTGTATTGCCCTTTAGAGATTATATGTCCACTTTGTTTTTGATGGTTAAGTATGGCCACTTGGAATGTTTTCCATTGGAATTCCATTATCTCCATTGAAATCTAGAAACTCTTCTTAATGACCACATCTCATGTAGTCATACCTGGCTTAAAAAAAAAAAAAAGAATAACCACAGAGCTTTATAAAGATGTATGTGTATTTCCTTCCTTCACTAATAACAGTTTTCATTGTTTTGGTCTCTCTCATAGAGCATAGAGGGGAGTAGGAGCGTACATATGCAGTTTGTACATGATACATCAAATCCAGCATTCCTAATTCTCTAAATCATTGATCTGTGTCAGTGCAGGGAAGCTCTGGCACCTCAACTGTTACATCCACTTCCAGTGCACCAACTAGATAATATAGCCTTTACCAGCTACACGAACTACTGCGTTAAATCTGGAATTTTTAGTAAGCACATTAATATTAATGAATTTAGCATGATGTATTGTTATATTCTACCCTTCTTGATCAGATACGCTTAGAATCTACTCCCACATGTGTTCCTCAGTTATCTTCTGGGTTTGTAAAGTATTTCTTCCTGGATTACCAATATATACTTTTCCTCTTAGAACACGCTGATTTGAACTCAGTTATGGATCAAGTGTCAACAAGAGCTGGATTACATCTGCTCATATAAACAGAATTTTCAAGCCAAAAAAGGCCCATCTTCTCAGACACTGGAAAGGAACTTTACTCCATTGGTGTGGGAGGCTCAAAATTACTTGGGAATGAGGGAGAGTTGTTTACAAAGGTTAGTTTCATCTGAGATTAAACAAAATTCTCTGTTCCATGTTTCAGGATCCCATTCTTTGCCAATTCAGGTCATAATTTTCTAGATGGGAGAAGTTTGGTGAGACTGAATCAATTACTCATAAAAATTTTAGGGGTTGGGGATTTAGCTCAGTGGCAGAGCCCTGAGTTTAGTCCTCGGCCCTAGGTAGAAAAAGAAAATTTTTTTCCCACCTTGATTTTCAGCAGTTTTAAACCCCATAACTATAAAGGAGGAAAAGATTCTTCTAAGACAATCATGGAAGTTATTTGATTCTCAAGATTGTGATTTAGGCTGAGATTTAAGGGACTTGAGCTTGTCATTTGCTCTCTGTAAATCCTGTAATGTACTTAGTGGGATCTATGTTGTACTATTGCCCTAATATTTGTTATTACTGCCATAATATTCAGCTACAGTAGCCACTAAGCTCCCAAGGTATGTGCTTGAGTGGGCACTGCATTACAACCAACCACAGATGACAACTTGGTTAACACTTTTTTTTGGTATGAGGGATTGAATTCAGGAGCACTGAACTACTGAGCCACATTCTCAGCCCCTATTTTGTAATTTAGAGATAAGGTCTTACTGAATTGTTTAGCGCCTCGCTTCTGCTGAGGAGATCCTCCTGTCTCATCCTCTGGAGCTACTGGGATTACAGGCATGCGCCATGGCACCTGGCTTTGGTTAACTTTTGAAGTTACTATTTCTATACTAGCATTCTGTTTTCCCTAGCAAGAAGCATAGTCTTGTCTTTAACCCCAAGGGTATGACTCAGCTCCTCAAATCTTATTTCTACTGTTTTATATCCTGGAAATAATTATCAGTTTGAATTTAGTAAGGAGCCAGTCATTTGAGTTAGTAAAACTTATTATAACTAATCACTAAGTTATAGAGGAATAACTTTATATATAAAAATAAAGATAATTCTAAAAGGCTTGAAGCACCTTTCTCAAGGAAAGTCAAACTTGAAAGGAGGATCCTCTGTTCCTTCATGGTGAATTTCCAGTTCTGTTGGGAAAAGATGAATTGCAGTTCCTTGGATGGTTGATTGCACTGGGTTGCCTTGGCAAAACTGGGTTGCATTTGCTGGGCAACAGGAAACAACACTTGTGGTAGTACACTTGTTAAAAATAGTAGATAGTTGTAGAGAGATGTGATACTTGCTGCCCTCATGAGACCTGGAACATACCAGTGACCATGTTCATAGGGATATCAAACAGATAATCATCAGGGCTGAAGTTGTAGCTCAGTGGTAAAGCACTTGCATGCATGAGGCCCTGAGTTAAATCCTCAACACTATATAAAATAAATAAATAAAAATAAAGACATAGTGTCCATCTACTAATCAGTCTATCTATCTATCTATCTTCACACACACATTTTTTTTTTTTTTAGAGAGAGAGGGAGAGAGAGAGAATTTTAATATTTGTTTTTCAGTTTTTGGCGGACACAACATCGTTGTTTGTATGTGGTGCTGAGGATTGAACCCAGGCCGCACGCATACCAGGCGAGCACGCTACCGCTTGAGCCACATCCCCAGCCCAACACACACATTTTTTTAAAAGGATAATCATCAGTCTCAGGCTAGGCAGAAGGTCAGTGAAGGACTGTATACTATGGCACAAGACTGAGGTAGACCACTTGCTGCAGCCCGGCTGGCTGGGCAAAATAACCCGGGGGGTGACAAATAACTTGTGTACGTTGATACAGCAGGAGTAGGAGCCGTTTATTGCAGGACAGGAGCAGTATTTATACATTCCACAGAGCTTATCTAATTAGCATAAACTAGATACATCAGTCAACCAATAAGGAATCTCCACACTTAATGGCTTGTTTTTGTTACTTCTCAAACCACTCCCTCTGGCATTTTGCCAGGCACCATCCAGACTTGTTTATGAACTCTAACATTCCCCTGGCAAAATGCCAGGTGTTATTTTGACTTGTTTACAGACTCTAATAACCACTGTAGTATTTCCTTATATACACTCCTCCTGGATAGACCAAGCAGCAAGAGCAAAAAAGAAAAACTCAGCATATCAGAACCAGGAAGAGAAGTTTCTTTCCTTTTCTACTATCCTCCCGAAATTATACTGATAAAATTGATATACTTCTTAATGTGAAGGGAAAATGTCCATTATAACAGAACTGATACTGAAGGATAAATTTGGAACTGAAAAGCAGTAGATTGATAATAAATTCAGAGGCTTTCATTATATGTCTAGCATTTCTTGGCTATTTGTTTAAAGGTATTGATTGCTGATTGGGTGATCCCTAAGAATAGTTTATAAACATTTTATCTGATTTATTTTTGGTCCTCAATGTTGTAAGGTTTTTACTTTTTCCTTGGAATTAATGAATTTTACCTGGGTATGTTTAGAGTGTATGATTTTCCAATTAATTCTGGCTATAACTAGATGAATCTTGTATATGTTCAGATTTATATCTTTCATTGATCAAGGTATTCCTTTTAAAATGATTAATTTATTTTTCTTCCTTTGTTCTTTTTTTTCTACTTCTCAAATAGTTAGATCTGCTAAATGCATCTGCCAATTCTTTCGCTCCTTTATTTATGAATTCTTTGTATTTTTGTTTTATGTGTTGGCAATCCTCCACCCACTCACACAATTTTCATGCCATTACATTTGTTCTTGGTGATTATTCTTTCATTTCAGGGCATTTTTAAATTGGAAATTCTTTTTTTCTTTTTTTAAAACTTCCAGTCATTGTTTCTATGCTTTAATTTCCTCATCGGTTTCATATACAATTGATTTGCTTTTTCACTTCTTGATTACTGAGTCTTTTAGGCACATTATTTTGTTTTGATTCCTTAAGGAGTCATATTGTCAAATTACCAGGGCCTTTTAACTGACCCAAAAACATATGTAGTGAATGTTGCTGTAGTCTCTATTCCTGTATCATTCTAATCAATTCTGTTAATTGGTGCTTTCCCACCTAGTCTTAGGAGTGGGAAGCAACTAATTCATCCTGTGACCCTGTGGTTTCTTTTGGGTTAAGAATTTGCAGTAGGCTTTAGTTCCACACATCTCAGGAATTCTGCTATTCTAAAGAAGATTTAGCAATCTCTGAATATGCCACTTTTTAAAGAAATGTCAACAAGAAATTCTTGTCTTTCCCTGAGCATTCTTGGTGAGAAGAAATCTTCATTTTGTGCTATTTCTCTTCTCTAGAGATCCTTGTAGAACCCATATCTTTGCTTGCATCCTCCTTGTTCATTACAGTTACTTTGTTCTGAATGGGAATGTGATGAGAAAAGCATCAAAAATGGAAATTCAGGTTGTCATTTTGCCAAAATGCCTCTGATGAGACCTGTGAGGTAAATATTGTAAATGTAAAGGCAGCTTACAAACTGAAGAGAAACTATAAAACCTGACATCAATATTAAAATACCTTTCTCTGCCATTTTTATGTAAATGGCTATCACTTAGCTTTAATGTTACCATGTTAGGTTAAAAAACAATTTGTTGATAATAGCTTGGTATTTCATAAAAATAATAGAAATGGGAAAAACTAAAATTAGTATCAAATGAAAGTGTGAAATATAGTGGTCATGGGGCCTTATTTATTTTTCTGGAAATTGGTATGAAATGATATTATAAACTGATTCTAAGGTAAAATGAAAATACATCCTATCGTATGAAGGACCACACTATTCATCTAAGCTTAAAAACTAAGTAGTAATATAAAAGGATAACAGTAAGATCACTTCGGTCAGAAACTTCAGTAGTACAAATGAAAAGAAATAGCATTGTGTATAACAGCAAATATCAGAAGAGCTACATTAAAATATAAAAAATATATTTAAAATAAGTGTAAAATAGTAAAAACAGACAAACTCAGACTTGCTTGTGTTCCCCTGTCCCACGCTTTGTGGTGCTGGGGATCAAATCTAGGGCCTCTAGCATGCTAGGCAAGATTGCTACCACTGAGCTGCATCCCAAACCCAAAACTCAGGCTTTGAAGAGCTATAAAAATAAAGAATGTTTTAGGGATATAGCTCAGTTGGTAGAGTGCTTGCCTCACATGCACAGAGCCATGGGTTCAATCCTCAGCACCACAAAAAAAATAAATAAATAAAATGAGAGTGATATGTATGTTAAAAAAAAGTTTTAACTTATACATCGATATAAGCCTCAGGTAGTAATAAGATAAGTCTCATGAAGTAATAAGAAAATTCTCACTATGTAGAACTTACGCATTCACACACACAAAAAAAAAATGCATGTGATTTGCAGGGGGGAAATTTCATACATTTATTATACATTGATTCTCAGTTTAGAAGAGAATGGGAATGTTTTCTCTGATACAAGGCTGATTCATAGTGGGGTAGGGAGGGGGAGCATGGGAGGAATGAACTCTAGATAGGGCAAAGTGGTGGGAGGGGAAGGGAGGGGGCATAGGGTTAGAAATGATGGTGGAATGAGATTGACATCATTATCCAAAGTATACGTATGAAGATGCGAATGGTTTGAATATACTTTGTATACAATTAGAGATGTGAAAAATTGTGCTATATGTGTGTAATATGCATTTTAATGCATTCCACTCTCATATAACAAATTAGAATGTTTTTAAAAAAGGATTACTGTGGTTAGGTCTGCTTCCCCGCTTCCCGCGCACCTGCCTGGAAGCATGGTCTATTTGTACCCCAGAGTGACTTCTGTCTCCTAGGCTCAGGCAGTCCTCGAGCCTCAGCCTCCAAGTAGGTTGGACCATAGGTGTATGCCATCATTCCTGGCCCAGATTAGAGTTTACATGTGACTGTATTTTTCTTTGCCATCTGCTTGTCTTTCTACAAAGCAAATGAATCTATAATATAGGATACTAGTTCTCTGTGCCTTTTTGTGTTTAACCAACATTCTGTCAAATGGCTACTGAAAAATATATTTACCTAACAGTTTAAGAATATCAACTTAGTACACTGTAGATAACCAAATTGAATTGATCTCTAAGCCTTATGGAGAGATTAAAGGCAAGATTTAAAATTCATTTTTAACATTGACTATTCTGTACCATATATGTAATTTTTCTTCCTTGCTTTAATTTTTGTTGTTGTTGTTTTCTCTTTATTTTCTTTCTTAATTTAAAAATGTTATTTTTTGAACTGCCTCATATTCCTTATGGAGAAAAACAATATTAATTTCTGCACTGTCCTCTAGTATATAAGAATCATGATTATAACAAATGTCATGATATTTGTCATTTATAATCTGTAATTTTGAGTCTTCTAATGGTCTTCTTGTTGAATATCTGTGGCTGAGCTCTCAGAGATTTTCTTTGTAGTAAAGTCTTATAATAAAACTCTTTGTGTTGAATTGAGGATATGAAAACTATCAGTATCACAGCTTGAATTTTTCATATGTTTTTCTATTCTGGAGGTATGTATGTGAATTTGCTTTAAAATTAGTATCACACATTTCTCTTTTCACTTAATGTCACAAATAACCTTCATTATCATTAATGCTAACTGTAGATTCATCTCATTTGTGTTACTATTTACATTTAATCCTAATGTATGAATATATTAGTTTTCTGAAACATTCTTTTATAAATATTTAAATTGATTAGCTTTTTTACTAAACAAAAATATCCATGCAGGAAGGAATTGTCTCTATGTGGTAGGAAGGCTGCCACAATTATTGGAAGTTGGACTGATTTTGGCAGAGATAACAAAAATATACCAAAATTTAATTTTTCTTCTTGGTAGTAGAGAATTTCTTCACTTCTCTAATATCCAAATATCTAATATGGCTACTTATGTTTTGTCAATGAAGTACACTTCAAATCTGAGTCACAAAAACTTACTATGAGATGCTTTTTTAAAAATTATTTTTATGTTCTGTTAACTGGATATTGATACTGAAAGCTACTTACTTAGGATTATAGAACCTTTGTCATATTAAGGTCCCAGAGTAATTGTGTGTTTGTGATTTGTGATTTAGATAGTCTAAAGTCATAGGATTCTCTTTGAAGATCTAGGACTATCATATCCAAAATGTTTTTTGAAATTATCCTGTGTACCTTTCCTACTCCACAAATAAGGGCAACCCATATTGGAATGTTATGTTTCTTAAGGTAGAACCCTAGACCATTGATTTAGATCTTTTTAAATAAATGTGGAATCTGTAAAATATAAGTGTGTATATGTAAGTATATATGTAGTACTGGAATTGATTGAGCCTTGTATATGATAGACAAGCACTGTACCACTGAGACACATTTCCAGTCAAATTATAAGTAACTATTTAAGGGTCTTACGTTTTGTCTCCATAAGCACCACTTTAGCTGTATTTTGGAAACTTAGATGTTTTCATTATCTTTAGTTTAAAATATTTTCTAATTATCAAACATTTGGGCATATTTTGTTATCTGCTTCTGACTTGAATCTGTTATGGCCAGAGAACATGTTCTTTGTTATTTCAGGCCCTTAAGTACTTAAAAGATTTGATCTATAACCTGTTTTGGTGAATTCTATGTGTGTTAGAATGTATATTCTGTAATCATTGACATTATTTTTTATTCATGTCAATTTGGTCACATTTGTCTTATTCAAAACTATATACTTACTTTTTTTGGTCTGTTTGCTTCTTTCTTCAGCTACTAAGAGATGTGTATTAAAAATCTCAGTATGATTATGAATTTGTCTATTCTTCTAGTTCAGTTTTTGTTGTATATGTTTTGAGACTTGTTATTTGGTGTATCCAAATTTAGCATTGTTATATCTTCCTAAAGAATTTATTATTATGGAATATTCCTCTTCATGTTTGATAATATTCCTTGTCTTTATTTCTGTTTAGTGTAGCCATATTCTTACAATTACTGTTTGCATGGTATATATTATTACCCTAATATTGCAAGCTACTTGTGCTCTTGTATTTAAGGAGTATCTCTTGTAAATATCACGTGGTTGGATCTTTTTTCTCTTTTAAATAGCAGTGTTCTTTATAATGACAATATTAATAAACTACTTAAATGAATATGTTATATTGGGCTCAAATTCAGGGCCTGAGAAGAGATATAATTGGACTCTAATAGTTCTCAGACTCTTAAAAAAGAGGAAATTTTTTAAGGGAGTGGTGCTGCTGTAAACACAGCCTAAAGAAGCAGAAAGTTGATAAAAATCTTAATATAGGTGACTTCCAAGGAGTAATTACTGGATGTATAAGGCTAATATCATTTTTCCTTCTCTATAATTTACTTGTCTGCGTAATGGTTGGGTCTTGTTGACCAGTCTAAGTCTTTTCTCAAGAAAAGTGTTTAGTCCATTTTCTTGGTTTTATTTATATTTTTCTTTTAGTGTTTTGTTTTAAAAGTTATTTTGCCTTTATTTGGAAGATTTATTTTGGGTAGAGTCTGTATTAAAAAAATTCTGTATGGACATATTTTTTTCTTTCTTTCAGTATTTTAACTAGATCATTCCATTATTCATGAGCTTGCATTATTTTTTGGTGTGAAATATACCATCCTTCTTGTCAGTCGTTCCCACATATATATCTTCTGGCTCCTTTAAGATTTTTATTCTTTTTCCTGAAGATTTCCAGCAGTTTGATTATGAGGCATGTTTATGGTTTTCTATTCTTTTTCTCTCTTTTTTTTTTTTTTTTTTTTTTTTTTTTATATTTACATTCTTTTTTTTTTTTTTTTTTTTAATTTTTTATTGTGGGTTGTTCAAAACATTACAAATTTCTTGACATATCATATTCCACACTTTGATTCTAGTGGGTTATGAACTCCCACCTTCACCCCATACACAGATTGCAGATTCACATCAGTTACACATCCATTGATTTACAAATTGCCATACTAGTGTCTGTTGTGCTCCGCTGCCTTTCCACACAAGGTCCTCTGTAACAGGCTGCATTATCTACCCACCTATGCCCATAGTAATACTTCTCATATATATATGTCTGTAGTTTCTGTCTACCAAGGCTTCTTTATTTCTTTACATTCTCTTGTTCTTTTGTCCTCACACTTTTCTGGTAGCTTTTATATTTAATTTAATTAATTTATTTATTTGCAGTGCTGGGAATTGAATTCAGGGGCACCCCCCTTCCTTATTATTTTATTCTGAGACAGGGTCTTGCTGAGTTGCCCAGCATGGCCTTAGACTTGCGATCCTTCTGCCTCAGCCTTCTGAATAGGTTGATTACAGAAGTGCGCCACTGTGCCTGGCTTCTGAGAGCTTTTAAATAGTATGATTTTTTTAAAACTCCTAGATGAATAATCAATTATGTTAATATAATTTATTAATAAATTGATGTTTTCCTTCTAAAATTGAAATACTTTCTGTGTAATGTGTTCTGTATATCTGAAACTACTTCTGTACTTTGTTCTTTTATGTTACTTGTCTGTTATTTTCTGATTTGTATTCAGTACCTTTGTAGTAAATTTTAGTACTTCTAATGCAATTTCCAGCACACAGGTTTTCTCAGAATGTTTTGAGCTCTTCATGCATAACTGGTGGGAGTATAAATCAATACCGGGGAATGAAAAATTCTGTCACCATGTTCAGAATGCTTTCACAATGGTGGAACCACATAGAAATGCAGAAACAGATTTTTCCTCAGCCTTGTGCCACATTTTTTTAACAAGGTCTCACAAAGCTTTTTTGCTTGGGTGTTAAATCTTAAAAGTTTCTGCATTTACTCCCTAGTTATCATCATTATCCTGAACTAGTGATGAGACCTAACACTCAGCAGAGCTGAACTTTCAACAGATAACCGTATAGTTCTTTTTGATTTTTGCCCTCTCCTACCACCATAATATTTTTCTTAGTTTCTGTTTATTTTTAAAATAAAACCTCCCAAACCCTGTGTGAAAAGATAGGAAGATAGGATTATGTACAAAAAAAAGTCTTCTCTTTTTACTTAGAAGAAATGAAAGTGATTCTTTTCAATCAAAGGTAATAAAAAAAGGTTAACCCAGCCAGAATGGACTAAATTAAAAGGACTAAAAATACCTAGTATTGATTGGAACATGGAGCATCTGGAAATCTCCTATATTGTTCCTATTCTGTTGGTGGAAGTATAATTTACTATACTTGTTTCTGGGAAATTGCTTGTCATAGTCTGCTAACCCTTGACATGTATATTCTGTATACTAACAAGTCTACTGCTGATTATATAGAAAGTAGAAAAGAATGTGTATGTTCATCAAAAGATGTGTACATTTAAAACATTTTGCTTGTAATTATCCTAATCTGGAAACAGCTTCATGTCCATTAACAGTAAAATGGATAATAAATTATTATCAATTTATAAAGTAAAACACTACTCAGCAGTACAAAAAAGGAGTTACTAATATGAAAAATAACATAATTGCATCTTAATAATATAACTTTGCTGGAAGGAAACACAAAAGATGAAACATATCAAACTAATTTTTGGTAATAACTGTCAGAATAATAATTACCCTTTGGATTGGAAATGATTACTTACAGGAAAGTATCAGGAAGGAACATGTTTCAATTCTGGAAATATTTTCTTTTTCTTGTTTATTACATAGCTGTATTGGTCAGTTTATTAAGGTGTAACTTAAGATTTATGCATTTTGCTGTATACACACATACTTCAGTGCACAAATAAAATTTTAAAAAATGTATTATGTTTTATATATTTATTCTGATTCCCATCCTCAACTCCTACCAAAGAATATCCCAAACAGTCCTGCTAACTAGAATGCCAACTAAAATCTCATTAGTTTGCCTCAGAAGCTGAGAAGACAATACAGTGTTGAGATAAAACTGAACTTTTTGGTGTTATTGTTTTTTAATTCAGAACATATTTATGTCATTTTTTATATCCCGTAAATTTTTCAAACATTTTCCTTATTAATACTTGTACTCTCTTGAATTTATTTTTGGCATTTTTAGTTGTGAACAAACCTCTCTTCCTTTTATGTTGTCTAGTTATTGTAATGCTCAAGCCTTTTTTTTTTATCAATGGTCTTATCAATTTTTTCTATTTTATTAGTATGTTGAATCACTGTAGCAGAGTCTTAAGTTTCTTATTTGTAACAAGAGAGACTTGTTTTTATTAGTGTTTTACTAATATTTGCGTTAACAAAAGGTTCAAACCTGTGTTGAATGGCTACAAGGGGTATCCTTGCTTTGTTGCTTGTTTAGTTGAAATGTCTTAAATATTTCAGTAACAAATGTATTTTAGTCTTTATTTTCTCTGAGTAGATTCCATCTTACTCTGGTTTTTGTGGAAGTATTTTTTTTTATTGAGATTGACTTAATTTTATCAGACAGTTTTGAAATCTAAGAAGTGCAACCATTTAATTTTTTCATAAATTTGATTTCCAAATATTGAACCCTCCTTTTATTTCTGAGAAAATTCATTTTGTTACATATGTTCTGCACTCTTTAGTAGGAAAACCTACTAATCTATAAGGAGTGAAGTTAGCTTAATTTTGAGGTTGTTTTTATAATATAATTTCTGAATAATTATATTTGCTTGACTTCAAGGGATTGGTAAAGTCGATTTTGTTTGGTGTATTGTGAATGAGAACTAGTAATGTACATTTTATTGACCTTTTTAAAAAAGAGTGATCTTTGCTTTTATTTGGCTACAGAGAAGTAGTGTCAGGTAAGTAGTTTTCTTATTCAAATAGACCCACAAACACAAACTTTTTGAAAATTTATTTGCTATGATATCAAAATTTTTTGAAGTTTTCATTTTTATTTTTTTTTTTCCACAGTCTGTGGTGGACGACTGGATTGAATCATATAAACAAGACAGGGACATCGCACTTCTGGATTTAATCAACTTTTTTATCCAGTGTTCAGGATGTCGAGGTACAGAATATTAAAATAAACGATGTACATTGAGCCTGTCAGCCCAGCAGTGTGACTTTTTACTTCACCTGCACTAGTCAAATATAATTCATTCTAGAATTATGTACTAATTTTTTTCTGATAGAGAAAATAATTGGTAAATTATTTAAGGGTATCCATTTTTGTTCTAGTTCCATTTTGCTCCTATAAAATAATGCATTTCTGATTTTTTTTGAAACTTTAGGGAGGAAATATGAATTTTATGCAATAGCTTTTTTAATTGAATTTTTAGATCATAACATTTTGCTGTTTTTACTCATTTTTGTACATAAGCTTCATGTTAGAAAGTGTGGTAGTTGCTAACATTCACAATTTTGTGCATTTGCAAATATTTTGATCCTCATATATAAATAGTTGAAACTCAAGTTTTGCTGAAAACATAACTATTGTAATTTGTATTAAATTTACAGTTTGTTGGAAATTCATAAGATATTTTAATTAAAGTGATATTTTTATCATTTTAACAGGTAGTTACTAGATATTTTTCTCATGTAGAATAGTTATAGCTTAGATTAAAAGAGTCTAATATTTAAAGGTGTCTTTATTGTAAGGAATAATAAAGGAAATATGTGACTAGTTCAGTGAAGTGTTACGATGATAAAAAACCAGATATTATTTAATGACTGTTTAGATACGTCAAACTTTGTGCTTTTCTAAACTACATTAGTTGATTTAATCTGTGTTAACAGTCTTATCAGGTAGTTGTGATCCTTATTTTATAGATCAGAATCTGAGATTAAAGGTTTTTAGGTAAGTTTATCTGGATTCATACAGTTAGGGCCAAAATGAAGACTCAAGAGTCAGGCAGTTTCATTTATTATCTATATCCCTAACCCAAAAGATCATGAGAATAATAGGGAGGAGCTTCTGATCCAGCTGGGCTGTACCTGTATATATTAATGTGGGGAGATGGTAAAACAACAAAACAACACATCCTAGAGGAAGCAGACCCTGAAATGAATATAAGGACGTTTGAAGAGAACAGCAAAAAGTAGCAGTGTACAAAAAGACAAGAAACCACAGTTGACTCCAGGACAGAATTCAATGGCTGAACCTTAGAGTTTAGAGACTGGCAAGGAGTAGGTAGAGATTAGGCTATTTAAAACTAAGAAAGTTTTTTCATTTTACTCTGGTAAAATTGGTGGAGCAACCACTGATAATATGTTTTTCATATGTTATCTCTTGCATTCCAAGAGTTCTGGGTTTTAACTTTAAAAGTAGTAGGTAGTCTTTAAAATTTTACTCCTGCAATGTATTCCCATGGCTCTAAAAATAATTTTTAAGTTACATAATAAAAAGTCTTTACACTTTTTGTCTTCTCATTTATCTCTGCGTAGTAGATGGCTCCTGTCTAAATTATTATATGTCCTCCAACCTATTTTTCTCTCAAGCGTTCTAATTTCCACACTTATAGGTTGAAATGTATACAATTTCTTCTCCATACCTATAACACAAAACGTATTAGTGTATAGAGCTTTCATGCCCCCCCCCTTTTAGGGAAAAATATATATTTATTTTTTGTTATTTTAAACAGTACTATATTTCTCAAAATTTTCAGCTTAATGATTTAAAAATGGTATCAGTGTGATTTTTTAAAAAATGATGTGAAATTTATATGACAGCCATTTTTAAAAATTGATTTTTTTTAAAAGTAAATGACAGTGTAATGCATTACAATTCTTATTACACATATACAGCACAATTTTTCATATCTCTGGTTGTATATAAAGTTTGTTGACACCAATTTGTATCTTCATACATGTACTTTGGATAATGAGTCCATCACATTCCACCATCCTTGCTAACCTGCCCTCTCCTTTTCCCTCCCACCCCTTTGCCCTATCTAGAGTTTGTCTATTTCTCTCATGCTCCCCCTCCCTACCCCACTATGAATCAGCCTCCTTATATAAGAGAAAACATTCGGCATTTGTTCTTTTGGGATTGGCTATATAATAGCTATTTTAAAGTATACAGTTTATATCGTGCAGCTGTCTTAGTGTGGGTGGCTCTAACATCATGAAAGATTGGTTGTCTTATAAAAAACAAAAATTTATTTTTGGAAGTTCAGAGTAAGAGTGCCAGTATGGTCTGGTCCTTGTTTGGTTTCCCTTCCAGGCTGTAAATTACTGATTTCATGTTGTATCCATGATAAAAAGAGGGTGAAAGAACTATGAAGGGTACCTTATAATGTCACTAACTGTCATAACCTAATTATTTCCTTCGTCCCTGTCTCCTAATACCAGTGCACTGGGACTTAAGATTTCAGCCTAAGAATTTTGGGAAGACACATAAAGATGTTTTGTACTTACCCTATATTTTTGAGGATTAGATAAGTTGTAGCATGTATCAGTAGTTCATTTTTCTTTCATGATTGAATAATACTCCATTTTATATATGTATTTCACAAATTGTTTACCAATTCATCTGTCTTAAGATATTCAGGTTCTTTCTGCTATCTCTGCTATTGTGATTACTGAAAGAGAAAGCATTCATGAACAGGTCTTTGTGGTATAACTACACAGTGGGCTTTTGTGGCACTTTAAACAAATAAAATGGGGAATATCTGTGCTAACATGCATTAATACATTTTTAAGGGCAAAGTACAAAAGAAAATCTGAAGTATACAGCCTTTTTTTTTTTTTCCTAAGAAGGGAGAAATTTAGATATACACATGTATATGCTTATATGACTGAAAAGAAATATAAAAAGAATAAACCAGAGATCAATGAGATTGGTTACTTATAGGGAGGGAGAGTGAGAATGAGAATGAGCTGGAAAAATATAGAGGGAATTGGGGTGGGGATGGATACTTAATTTGAAAATACCTGTTTTTTTTTTTTTGGTACTAAAGATTGAACCCAGGAGTGATTTGTCACTGAGCCACATCCCAAGCCCTTTTTATTATTTTATTTTGAGACAGGGTCTTGCTAAGTTGCTTAGGGTCTCAGCCTCCTGAACCACGGGATTATAGGCATGCACCACCATGCCTGGTTGAAATGCTTTTTGAATAGTCCTTAACTTTGAATGCTATCTCAAAATTTCACACACTGAACAAAAATAAAATGGAAATCAAGGAAGATGAAGGTGTAAGTTCTAAAATTGAATGCAAACGAAACAAATTAATCATATCATTCCATACAGTAATTAAACTGTACTAAAAAGAACTGAAAACTTTTATATAATAGGCACAGTATAGTGAAGGTCAAAGGACAAATGAACTATATTTCTAATATGTTGAGGTAAGATTTGTATCATACATATAGACCTTTTTGTTACAAATTAAATTTCTAATTTAATTGGATATGATCAACACATGATATAAATACATGTATGGAAATATCACAGTGAAACCTGTTAGTTTGTACAATTGATATGTTAATAAATAAAATTGGCTTGAAATAGGAAGAGAGTAAGGACATCGAGAGGCTTTTTTTTTTTTTTTTTTTTAAAGCCATTAGTTACAGACTAGAAGGATACCACAACCAATGACAAGGCAAATGGATTATCTTACCATGACTGAATAACATGGGCAGTATTGTTTTCTCATCTTGGATCTTGAACCCTAGGATACAGTATTGGTTTCCAACTTTAGCTATCTTAGATTGCATCAGCACCACTGATTGCCTCCCTAACTGCCCATTTATCTTTAGTCTTTTCACAAAAGTCTCTTCATTTGAACCATTTAGAGAGAATTCTATTTACTGTGAGAGCCCTCTATCAAAATGGGCCAACTAACTCAATAAAAGATATATTCAGTATTAATGAATAGGGAATGATGACAAAGGAAAAGTTTAAAACTGTTAACCTTGTGTTGTATTCTTAAGTTGTATAACTTTATAAATGTTTATAGAAATAAATTTATGAGGAAGCTAAAAGGGCTTATCATAGAACTATAGGGATAGATTAATAGAATTATGCTTGCCTAAATGAATGTGTTAGCCGTGTTCAAAAGTATTAATATATAATTAAATATATAATATTGATGAATACATGCATACATTCTGGTTTACACCAATACATAACATTTCAAAAGTGTTTATGTGGGGTAATGATAAATATTTTTCATTGACAAATGTCTTTTTATATAAAGTATATGCTTGAGAATTGATGATTAGAAATAACCTTTCTTATTTGGTTATAACAACTAATATTTCTGTTTTGTAGTGCTTATATTGACTTCCAAAGGCCCATGGGCTTCCTTAGGAGTGCAGGATTGCCAGAAAATTAAACCTAGGAGCAGTTAATCAGTTTTCTGAACTTTGCTAATTTGTGAGCCCATTAGTGTCACAGTAATTTTTTTGTGGCACCTCTAGGCCAAAAGAAATACAATGGTTCCTTTTATAAAATAGTTATATCCAAACTAGTTATTTATGTCCTCACAACTTAATAGCTGCTGTTAAGAAAAGTGATATGTATATAATTGAGATAAAATAAAAAATATGTTACTCTTATATAACCATAATTAATAATGTATGTGTGTACCTCTTGGACACCCAGTCTTTGGATTCACCCTCAATTTTGGTTCCATATTGATTTTCTGGCAGTACTTATGAAAACTAAGATTCCTAAACATAGGATACTTTCAGAAGGAGCTTAATTAGGTTCTAGTTAATGAGAGTAGTAATGGGCTACATAACACACTTCTCATTCTGATTTTTTTCCCTTATTTTATGTCCCTACTGCAATACTATGATTTATTGTCTCCTCCCAAGTAAATAAATGGCACTGGTATCCTTATCTGTGTGTGTGTATATATGTGCCTGTGGCTTAGAAACTAACAAGTATATATTTAATGGGTTCATTATGTATTAATCAGTATTCTTTTGAAATTAATGAATCCTTATCTCTAAACATGTACAAGTACATTATCATTTTTCTTAAGTTTCTTTAAGTTGTGACATTTTAAACATACAGAAGATATATAGAATATGTAAGTATAGGTTATATAATTTAATATATTATGAATTCCAGTGTTACCACTACTCCAGTCAAAGAAAAGAATATTGCCAGGACTTCACAAGAACCTTCCCTTCTGTGTTGTGTGACCCTCCCCATCATAACTGTTTCCATTTCCCACAGAGATAAGTGCTACCTTGATTTTATGAGAACTATTTCTTGGCTTTTCTTTATAGCTTTATAATTAGTGGTTATGTCCTTAAATAAAATAGTTTTGCCTGCTCTCCTTATTTGGATAGTTAACTATACCTACTCTTTGTGTTACTTTTATGTTTCCTGTACTGTAGTTATTTATGTACAATGATATGATAAAGACAATTCTTTGTTGTGGTGGTTTCTCCTGTGTATCATAGAACATTTAGCAATATCTTTTACCTATAACTCTTAGTTACCAATAACACATTTCTCTCTTTCTTCTCTCCCTGAGTTTTGACAATCAAAAATGTCTGTAGAGGTTGCTAAATGCCCCTGGAGAGGCAAATTGCCCTATTTTGAGAGCTTCTATAAAATATCAGTTTTGTAAGCATACCAGTTTATTTATACTTCTACCCTTGAAAGAAATTAGATTGTTTTTAGCTTCTAGGTAATATAAACAGTATTACTATAAACTATCTTTTATACATGTTAATTAATATCCCTGTACAAAATGGTGTGATTTATATACCATGGAGTCAAAGTACTTGCTGGGCTTGAAAACATACAACTTCTAAATAATGGCCATACTTTGTTGAAATGGTTGTAGTTAATTTTAATGCTCTAACTAGTCACTGTCACTGAAATCAAATGGCTTCATATCTTTGCTCAAACATAGTATTGACAATATTTTTAGATTTGTCTTGTGAGGTAGCTTCCAAAGTCTCATGTTATATTTTTCATTTTTATTTCCTCTCCTGCTTTTGAGATTGTGTACTATTTCATATATCAGTTGATTATTTTACTCTTGCAATGTTGGTCGTTTTTTTTTTAATTGATTGGTAAGATTTTTCTGTTAATACTAGTCTCTTGTTGAAAAAAAATATATATATATATCTACACACATATACTCACATGCATATGCTGTCCTTTCCCACCTTGCAGTAGGTTCTTTTTTTCTCCTCTTTCTCATAATTTGATATATTATTATATGAGGGAAGTGGTTTCTGTTTTGTTCTCTGTTATATCTCTAGCACCTATAAATGTTTGTTGAAAGAATGAATGAGCCTAAGTTCTTAATTTTAAAATGTAATGAAATTTGTTAGTCTTCTCTTTTATGTGCATTTTGTGTTTTATATGGGAAATTCTTGTTGTTTTTTTTTTTTTTTTCCCCTTTTCCCTTCATCTTTTTGTAGTACTAGAGATTGAGTCCAAGGGCATTCTACCACTTTTATGTCCCTAGTCCTTTTTTCAGTGTTTTTTATATGATAATGTCATTAAGTTGTCAATGCTAGTATTGAACTTATGATGTTCCTGCCTCAGCTTCTCAGGTTGTATAGGTATGGGACTCCACATGTAACTTATTTAAGAAATTCTTTACATGATAGTCAAGAAAATATTTTCCTGGTTTTTAAATAAAAACTTCTAGTTTATATAAAGTTTATTTATATTCAGTTTAACCTTGGAAATTTAGGTCTTTATTCCATCTGGAGTTGTAGATTTTTTAAGTGTGAAAAGTCCTCTAAGGTTTTTTACTAGTTGTACAATGGCACCATTAGCTTATGCAAAGTATTTGCTTACAGGAAAGTTTTCTGGATTCTGTATTCTAATAATTAATTTGTTACTTTAAAAAAATCCCTTGACTAGAAAATTCTTGGTGTGCATGTGAGATTGTGTGTTTTGTAATTAGTTCTACCAATAAACTTGGTAAAACTAATTACAAAAGTTGTTAGAATTTAAATAGAATTATATATTGAATGTGTGTATCAGAGTTTCTCCACTTGGATAGACACTATTGACATTTGGGGCTGGATTATTCTTTGTTTTGTGGAGCATTTCTCCATCATAGGCTCTACCCACTGAATGACAGTGGAAAGTCTCCTATACCATCATTGTTCATGTCAAAGTAGTTCACAGGTGGAAGTGCAAAGATTAATGATATTTTTGTACATCCGTGGTTGATATATTTACATTTTTATGAAATCAGATCTTACAATTCACGGTCATTTTATTTCTCCATTTAGGGTTTTTGTTTTTTTTTTTCACTATTTTAGAGGGTTTTTTGGGGGGGGGTGTACATCTGTCATTAAATTTATTTTTGGATTTTAACCATTTAAAAGCTTTCATTATTAATAGAGCCTTTTTTGTCAAAAGACTTTAATTTTTAGAGCAGTTTTAGGCTTACATAAAAAATAAGCAGAAAATATAGATAGTTCTCATTTATCCTCCTTCTACCTCCATTTTCTGTTTTAAGATCTATCAATTACTGTGGTAATTGATGAAATCATATTAATACATTATAAACAGCTGAAGTCCTTGGTTTACATTAGAGTTCACTTGTGATGTAATATTCTGAGTTTTCACAAATTCATGGTAATCTATATACTGTTACAGTATCATATAGGATAGTCTCACTGACCATAAAATCCCCTATCGTTTTACAGCTCTCTTCTCATTCTCCCATCAAATTTTTAAAATTATCACTAAGTTTGACTTGTTAATATATTTTGGGGAATTTAGTATGTGTATCCTTTTTGTTTGTTCATTTGTTTATGGTACTGGGGATTGAAATCAGGGCCTCATGCTTATTTGGCAAGTACTCTACCAGTGAGCTACATTCCAGGCTCTTTTTAAAAACTTTTTAAAATTCTGGATCTAGATAAGGTCTCCTGAGTTGTCCAGGCTGGCCTCAAACTTCTGATCCTCTTGCCTTGGCTTCCCAAGTACCTGAGATTGTGGTTATATACCACAAATCTTGGATATATCTATATTATATCATTGAGATTACCTGTACTTTTCCCTTTTTATTCTTTCCATTTTTAGTATCAAGGCTTTGTTATCGTAACAAAATGAATTGTAAAAATATCATTTTTTTCTGTCTTTAGGAAGTGTATATGGGATTCAACTTATTTCTTTTCAGAATGTTTTGTAGAATTCATGGCATTTGGGCCTGAAATTTCTGTTGTTGCGAGATTTTAAACTACTGTTTTATTTTCTTTAACTGATTTGGCACCATTCAAGTGTTTTATTTATTTGACAAGGCACATTTTTTTTTTCTGGGAAATTCTCCATTTTACCTCTATATTTTATGGCATTGTTTATAATATTCCCTTATATTTTAGATATATTTATAGCTCCTTATCATGTCCCTGTTCACTATTTTAATTTAAAATATTTTCTAATTTCCAGTTACATTTTGTATTCGACTATTTAAAAGCATTTTTAAAAATTTCCAAACATAAAAGTTTTCTGGTTAACCTCTGTTGTGGATTTATGGATTGATTTTCCTCCTCCCTCCCTTCTTTCTTCTTTCCTTCCTTTTTTTAATTTGACCCTAGAGAAAATTGTCTAGGTAGTTTTTTTTTCTTTATGGGTATTGAATCCAGGGACACTTTACCACTAAGCCACATCTCCTGCCCTTTTAATTTTTTTATTTTGAGCCAATTCTCACTATGTTGCCAATGCTGTTGTTAAAATTGGGGCTCTCTGTCTTAGCCTCCCGAGCTGAGTTGCTGGAATTACAGTTATTTTAAGAGATATCATCAACTTTTGCAAATGTTTATGTGCCCATGAAAGCTCTGTGTATTATGCATTTTTTAAGTTGTAGGTCATTCATTGTTAAGTTTATTAGTTTTCTTAAATATTTTTATCCCGATTTATTGTTTACTGCTTCTGACAGGCACTGCACATTATTAAAACTTGACATGATTTTAGATTTATGCATTTCTCCTTGATTATATTTGAATTTTAATGAGGCCTTAATACTTTTCTTGTTTTTCTGGCCCAGCCTTTTTTTTTTTTAATTGCTTTTATTTTTTAAATACATGACAGTGGAATGCATCACAATTCTTATTATACATATATACCACAATTTTTCATATCTCTGTTTGTATATAAAGTATGTTCATACCAACTCATGTCTTCATACATGTACTTTGGATAATGATGTCCATCACATTCCACCATCATTGCTAACCCCCTGCCTCCTCCCTTTCTGGCCCAACCTTTCTGTTCTTGTTCTTTTGTTATTCATGTACCCTTCCCTTCTAGATGCTTCTTATGTACATAAAACTGAATTGTGTTCTTTAAATTCTGATTGAAAAGTCTTAACATGAGATCTATCATCTTACCAGATTTTTAAATATATAATCTAGTATTGTTAATTGTAGTGATATGTTTTATAGTGGATACATATGATAGATGTATCTGAGATCACTTTTGTCCAACGAACAGCATTTAGAAATTCTTTTGAGGTTCTGCTAGTGACTGGCTCTATAGAACTTCTTCTGAAATTTTATTTGTTATGTGTATTTCTTAAAATGTACATGTGTATATATGTACACTTATAATATTGGCAATAGTTTTCATTCAGCATATTGAGGACATTGTGCCTTGTATTGTTTAAGAGAATTCAAAATAAACATTTTTTTGCTTTTTCACTATTTACTTTTCATAAACTTGAGGGTTTTCTCTTTGTTTCTATTCTTTTTACTTTCTCTGTGCTGATTTCTAACTCTTGAATATATTTCTTTGGATCGGTGTGTTTCAGCAGTTCCAAAATGTCTTGATTATTTTCTATTTAAATATTACCTTTTCACATTTTAAGTTCTCTTCAGGAATTTTGTTTAAACTTTGCATGTAATCTTCTATGTACCTTTGCATATTTTCAAATTTCTGTGCTACTTTTTTAATATCCATACCCTGCATCCTCCAGTTTACTTATTTTCTTTTCACCTTTGCCAATCTCTTAAGCTTTCTTATTTCAATTGATATATTGTCTGTTTCTATAAATTATAGCTGTTTGGTTCCTTGGAATTCCATGGAATTTCTCTTTGCAGATATTCAATCTTTTTTTTTTTTTAAAATAAAAAGGAGATATTACCTTGTCCTTTCTTTTTTTTTTAAGAGAGAGAGAATTTTTAATATTTATTTTTTGGTTTTCGGCGGATACAACATTTTTGTTTGTATGTGGTGCTGAGGATCGAACCCGGGCCGCACGCATGCCAGGCGAGCGCGCTACCGCTTGAGCTACATTCCCAGCCCATCCTTGTCCTTTCTTTTTTAAAAAAATATGTATTTAATTGTTGATGGACCTTTTTCTTAATTCATTTATTTACATGTGGTGCTAAGAATCAAACCCAGTGCCTCACACATGCTAGGCAAGTGCTCTACACAGTCCCAGCCGCCAGATACTCAATCTTGTATTTTCCTTTTAAACATTCTTTTACAGTTTGTATCTGATAGTTATAGTATTTTAAGCCTTCTAGAGCCTGTTCCTATAATCTTGCTTTTGCCTGTTGTTTGTTAACAGTTTATTTTCTTGGTATATTTTCATTACTTTTTATTTCAACATTTGTTTTGTTTTGTTTTTCCCTATCATTTATTTGAAACCAAGATATAGGTATATTTCCATAAGAAGGGTATTGCTCCACAGTACTACCAACTAGGGGCATTTGCAGTTAAATTGAGTTTGGGGTTTTCTGAATCAGAATATATGAATTTAGGATATTTGTTGAACCATCAGTTTTTTACTATAAATTCTCAGATAAAATGTTTTTCTCCTTTTATGTGTTACCAAAAAACACTGTTCTCCAAAATGAGATGTTACATTTACTAGTTATTTAGCCTGTTCCTGAGGATGTAATCCTTTAATGTCCCACTGTATGAGTTGTTTCACTTTGATTCTTTCCATCAGAACTCCTATCAAGAATTTAGACAGAACAAGAGTCATCAGAGAAAAAGTGATTTTCATATTTCTTTCATATTTTGAATTTGTGCTGTAATTATTTTTATCCTAATAGTTTCCTAATGCTTCATAAATTTCCTTGTGCCTTTCAAAATGTGTCTTTTTTGGGGGGAGCGTATATGTCTTTCTCTTAGCTTTTTTGGCATAAGATTTATATGAATAATATTGTTTTCATAATCAGAACTTATATATTATCCATTTAAAGTAGTTTCTTCCTTTGGGTGATGATGGGAGAGTATGTAAACTGTAAGTCATAGCATTGAACTCTTTAAAATTTTTTGTTTTTTAAGGAAATGAATGATTTTGAAACTTCCACAGTTTTTGGCGTCATTTGCATGTTTATCTTTTTTGTAATTTCATTCATGGATTTAGATTTTCTTGGGACTACTTGAAAGCATCAGTTGCAATTAACGTAGATATCTATATAAACTTTGAGGAAATGCAACATAACTCCCCACACCTTAAGTATGGCTGTCCATAGTATCTTTTTAAGGAATATAGTAAGGAAGAAAGGGAGAAGCATCACTATATAGTAAAGAAAATTGACAAACACCACCTCACCTGCATGATTAAGATTAATTAAGATTAATAATCAGAACTGTTTAGTCATGGTGATCTTTGATTTGATATGATAAACACCACACTTTTTCCTTTTCGTCATCCACTCTACCAAACTGCAACAGCAACAAAACAAATAAAACATAAACCCTATCTAACAATGAGTCAAACATCAAAGAACACAAATTGGAGGATATTGAGTAAAATGCATAACCTCTTATTTTTAAAACTTTTGTGTCATCAAAAAACAAGTCTGAAGTAAAATCATAAATGAAAGAAGAGACATTAAAACTGATACCCCAGAAACAGAAACAATCATAAAAGACTACTATAAATAATCATACACCCATTTCTCCAAAGAATTGGATATCCTAGAATAATGAATAAATTTCTCAAACTGTGCCATCTAAGAAAACTGAGTTATGAAGACAGAAAATCTGAACAGACCTAAATTAATTCAGTAATAAAGAAAGAAAAATCCAGCACCAAATGGCTGCACTGATGAAGTCCACCAAATATTCAAAGAATAATTAATACCAATTCTTTTTCTCAATCTCCTCCAAAGGTTTGAAGAAGGTGAAACACTTCCAAATTGATTTTTATGAGGGCAATATTAACCTGATATCAAAGCCAGACAAAGATATCCGGGCCGGGGTGGGGGGGGGGACTACAGGCCAGTATCTCTGATGACTTTGCAAAGTAATTCTCAACAAAAGACTAACAGACCAACTTTAGCAGCATATTAATGCAGTCATACCACCACAGTCACGTAGAATTTATCCATGAGATAGAAAGATGATTTAGCGTATAAAAATTATGTGGTACACACTCCAGTAATCAAAAAAAAAAAAAAGATTGAAATTACATCATCTCAGTATTTGAAGGGAAAATGATAAAATTCAACAGCATTCACATTAAAGAAAACAAAACAAACCAGGAATAGAAATAAATTACTTCAAAGTAATTAGCCATATAGGAAAAGCTCACAGCTCATATTATACTCAATAATGAAAAACTAAGTATGTGTTTTTTAAAATCAGGAATAAGATGGGAATGCCCACCATTCCATACTTCTATTCTACATAGTACTGGAAAACCTTTCCAGAGCAGCTAGGCAAGAAAAAAGAAATAAAAGGCATCCATGCCAGAAAAGAGGAAGTAAAATTGTTCCTGATTGAAAATGACATATGAGTTTATGTATAGAAAACTATAATGGGGTGGAAATATAGCTCAGCCCTGATTCCATCCCCAGCACCACCAAAAAATATCATATATATAAAAAAAACTAAAATGACTGCAGAAAACTGTTAAGAGAGTTGATAAATGAGATTGCCAAAGTAGCCAGATACAAAATCAACATGTAGGAATTAGTTGTCTTTCTATATGCCAACAGGAAGTTAGGAAAGCAGTCCCATTTGCAGTAGCATGAAAAAGAATAAAGTATATAGCAGTAAACCCAGAAAGTAAAAGACTTATTCACTGAAATTGTAAAACATTGATGAGAGAAATTCAAGACAACACAAACAAAATGTAAAGGATCCTGTATTTATGTATTGGAGAAAACATAAATATATTCTATATTTATGGATTAGAAGACTTAATATTGTTGAAATATCTATGCTTCCCAAAGTGATCTACAGATTTGATGCAAATCCTATCAAAATCCCAATGTAATTTTTTTTTATTTTACAGAAATAGAGAAAACAAGTAATGGAATCATAAAAGATGTTGATCAGTCAAATTAATCTTGAGAAAGAAGAACAAATCTGTAGGCACCACCCTTCCCAATTTCATAATATTATTACAAGAGCTAACAGTTTAACTTAGTGGTAGATTACATCCTGCCATGAAACTTTGGATTCAGTTTTCACACCTCCTATTCAAACAACAATAAAATACAAAATCACACTAAGTAAGTCAGAATGGTAATGGCATAAAGGACAGAATAGCTCAGAAATAAGTCCACCCATATGTGGTGATGTAATCTTTAACAAGTGTCAAGGGTGCACAGTGGGGAAACGAAATGGTGTTGGGAAAATTATCTATAAGCAAACAAATGAAATTGGAACCTTAATGTTACATCATATATAAAAATTCACTAAAAAAAGATTAAATGCTTACATATAGGACACAAGACTAAAACTATAGGAAAACAGGGAAATCTTCATGACATTATTCTTAGCAGTGAAATATAAACTCGAAAGCTTATATAGAAAAGGCAACAGTCAACAGTGAAAGGGGAGCCTATCTGATGGAAGCTAATATTTGGAAACCATATATCATATTCTGGGCTGATATCCCAAAGTATGTAAGGGACTCCTTTATCGTAGTAACAGAAAAACCAATAACCCAATTACAAAATGGGCAATGGACTTAAATAATAATTTCTTTAAAGACCACACAAATGCTTTTCATGGGAATATGAAAAGATGCTTGTCATCACTAGTGATTAGGGAAATGTAAATCAAAACCACAATAAAATATCATTCTCACATCTGTTGCTGAATCTTACTAGTAAACAAATAAAACTAAAGACAGCCAACCACACACTTGTGATCCCAGCTTCTTGGAAAACTGAGAGTGGAATATTGCAAACTTGAGATCAGTTTTGGCAACTTAGTGAGATCCTGTCTCAAAAAATAAAATAGTCTGGGGGTATAATTTGGTGATACTGGGCTTCTGGGTTCCATCCCCAGTTCCACAAAAAATAAATAAATAAATAAAAGACATGTATTGGCAAGGATGTAGAGATATTAGAACTCTACATATTGATGGGAGTAAAAAATGGAAAATGGAATAGAAATTCCTTTAAAAGTTAAAAATGAAATCAGTACCTTGATGCTATATCTGTATCCCCAGGTTCATTGTAATATTATTCACTATAACTAGGGTATATATAGTAGCAAGTGTCTGTTGAAGGATGAATGTATAAATGTAAACAATGGAATATTACTAAGCCTTAAAAAAGAAGAAAATTCCGCAATATGTAACAGCATGAATGGCAGTGGATGACATTATGCCAAGTGAAATAATATAGAAGGAAGGACAAATATTGCACAATTCCAGTTATATGAGTTATGTAACTCATAGAAGCAGAGAGCAGAATGATGATTATCAAGGACAGAGATAAAGAGAAAATGGGTAATTGGTTGCTTAACAATGCATATAAACGTTCAAGAATGCAAAATGAGTAAGTTTTAAGGATCTGGTGTACAACTTTGAGCCTATGGTTAACCCTATTGTTTTGCACACTTAAAAATTTGTTTGATTTTTAATAAAAATAAATGTTTTCAAGTCTGAGAAAATATCACAGTGTATAGTAGCTTATACAGTATAGGTAGACTTGAAAAGTATCACCTTTTGTGATATTTTGGATGGAATCCTAGAACAGAAAAATTGACATTAGGTAAAAACCAAGGAAATACAAATAAAGTATAAATTTTAGTTGTTATTAGCTTTATCAATATTGGCTCATTATTTGTGACAAATATACCATAATGATGTTAGATAATAGCAGAAAGGGCACCTGGAAGTGATTGATGATTGAGAACTCTGTACTCTGTCACTTTTCTTTCAACTTAAAACTATTATAAAATAGGAAGTATATTTTTAAAAAATATATTATGAAAATTTGGTGGTTGAAAGAAAATTCCCTCAGACTAAAATATTAACAAATGCATCCAGTTAATGTCTTTCTCATTAATCACATACATAAATGTTGGACAAAGTAGAATAAGGTATTCTAGGTAAAAGATGAGTTAAGAAAATTTTATTGTCACATGAAAAAAATTGTGTGAGAAACTTTTAAGACGTATACTTGATGTAATTTGGGACCTCTGTTCATAGAACCTTTTAAATTTTTTTTAAGATATAGATGAACACAATACATTTATGTATGTATGTATGTTTGTTTATTTGTTTATGTGTTGCTGAGGTTCGAACCCAGTGCCTCACTTCTGCTAGGCAAGCACTCTCCCACTGAGCTACAACTCCAGCCCTGTTGACAAGAGCTTTGAAGCACAGGTTGAAGGAACAGTACTTGGTTATCTGTTTGCAAGTGGGGATGAGGGGGGCACTATCAAAATATCTTAATCTCAAATATTTACATCTTAAATTGTGTAACATGTCAAATATACGGTATTATTTAATAAACAGGATACTTCTAAATAGACATTTGTTTTTTAATTAATTTATTCTCTGTAGCATTATAGGCAAGTTTTTTGTCTGTGTCTTTTTTATTCCAGCTTAGAAATGAAACTTGGCTCTCCATTTATCTCATATCATTTTACTCATGATTTCATTTATTAGAAGGAAAAGTTCAGCCTTTTCTTTGTTTTCCTGACTTTATGTTTCCATACCATGTTATGAATGATATCAGCCTTCTCTAGAAGCTGTGGCCATTTTATTTCTCCTGTCAGTTTTGTACAACTAAAATTCTTGGGTTAATACTTTTCCTTTTATGCCTATTTATTATCTTTCTGAATTGTCAAATTCTTTTTAAGAATTTTAAGAAAGGCCCCCAAATTTGGAGCTTTCTCTAAAATAGGTACTTAGGAATCGATGTGCCCTGCTGTCTTTAATCATAATAGTATTAGTAATAGAGCTGAGATAGCAGACATTTTAAAAATATTTTCTTTTCCTCACTATCATTTCTTCTGATTCTTGTCTTATATGATTAGCATTAGTTTTGAAGATGAGGATATTTAATAATACAGGTTGAAGGTTTGGTGAATCTTCGGGTGTCTTTGAAAGGAATAGATCTAGGACAATGCTTAGTTTTGGCCATGAACTGTGTTAGTGTGGGTAAACCACATTCCAAAATTTGATATCCTTATATTTACTTAAGTTATCTGTTCTTGGTGTGGACGGAATGACCCTATCAGTCTTGAAAGACTAGTAAACACATACTATATGCTAATAAGTGATTTATCTTTTTTGAGTGTTTAGTTTTATGTTTTGCTTATCTTTTACAAAGGGAGAATATATTTATTTTTTTTTTTACAGGGATTGATACAAAGTGCAGGCTGCCATCTAGAGACAGGCTTATCACTGTAGATGTAATCACAATGCTCTCTGTTTTTAAGGCATTTTAATGAATTTGCAAGTTTTCAAAAATATTCTTTATATAATAATTTGTGAGATAATCCCCCAATTTTTTCATGTACTACCCAGACAGATTACATGTATCTCAAGATATTTATAATTGAAATGCTCATTGGAAGGTAGTCAAAGTGTATTCCTTTTCTCTAATATTCCCCCAGTACTCATTCTCAGATCTTAAGAAAGATTTATATAGACACTGAATTACTAGGTCACTAAAGTCCTGCATTTTTTGTAAGCATTTGTTTCTTTTAGTGAATTATAAATTTTAGTAGTCTTGGCACTTATCATTTCCTAACCAAGATTTACTCTGGCAATTCATCCATATTTATTTACAATATTTCTGCATCTTATTTTGGTTTATAATCTGTTCTTTACAAGATGAATTAAAGTAAAAATGAAACAAAAAAGGAGGCTGAAAAAAGAGGAGATGTCTTCTCATATTGTTAGGTTATCTTTGGTAACATACCACATTAGATTTCACTTATGAAAATTCTGTATTTAAAGCTTTAAAATAAAAAGTTGATTCATACATGGAATGGTTATTTGAAATGTATCTACTATTCAGAAGACTTTTTGTGCTAGGCAGTGTTAGCATATTTCAACCATAACCAGGTTTTGGTAAATTTGTTATATCATAAAAGCCATAACCCTAAGAGATTGTTATATTTTGATATTTTGAACAAGTAGTTTTGTTGCTGAGTTATGTTCTTCCAGCTTCTACTTCTACCTGTACCTATTTCTACTTCAGACTAACATTGCAGAATAGGGGAAAGGGAGAATAAAATTGAGTAAGGAGGATAGGGTAAGACAGTTTTCTGCGCCATGTAGTTCATTTTTGTTGGGGCATGGGGGTGCATTTTGCTGGTTCCTTCTTGGCTTTTGTGAAAATTACTTCTTCATTCACTTAACTTATCCCTGTGATAGATAATAAGTGTTTGGACAAGGGTAGTTATTGTTGGACCTGGTCTCTATTCTGGAAGCTATAGGTCTGGATGGTAGAAAAACTGTTGGAAATAACTTTGCCTGTTCAGGATTTATAAATAAATAAGTATGAAAAAATATGAAAATAGAGAAAGAACTAGGTCTCATTCTCCAAACAGTATTAACCTGGGAAAGTTCATATATAGAAATTTGGCTTCCAATAGAGCTCTCGTTAGAAACTAGAGCTTTTAGCTTGATTCCAAAATTGACAGAATAATTTATCAAAAAATAAACAGCCTCTTGTTTCTGGATCTTTTGGCTAAAATCAAAGGTAAAAATGAATGACTAAAGGAGGGGAACCTAATACTAACTGAAAACCTTATGTGCTGTAGGCATAATGTAAGATACTTTATATTTATTATCTCATTTAATTGTCTTATCCTTGTTTCTTTAACAAATATTTTTTTTAATTCCTCCTGTATGTTAAGTACTATTCTAGGCATTAGGAATTACAGTAGCATCTCTGCTGTGCAGTGGTACCATCACCACTTAAAATGTCAAGTTGAGGATGTAGCTTAGTGGTAGATTGCCAGCCTTTCATTCAAGAGGCCATGGGATGGATCCCCCACCACCAGCACCACACACAGAACACATGACTGAGTGCAGAGATTCTTGTTTAGAATAAATAGCAAAAAATTAAAAATGAAATAAAAATAAAGATTAGAAATTTGTGAATCCTGGAGATCAATAAACTTTTCCATTGTGATATGTCTTAGTAACTGGTGGAACAAAGAATTAAACCGTACTTTGAGTCATTCCAAAGATTCTAAACCACTCTTGAGGATTCTGCTCTATGTTGTGATTACTATATCCATAATTGCAGTCTCTTTTAATTGTCCATAATCGATAATTATGCAAGCCAATGTTTTCCAGCCCTATTTCCATATTGCTTTCAATTTTATCTTTTGTGTCCTGTGATACCATGTAAGTAAACGCACAATTCTGCATTTCTGGCAAACTTGTTTTAAACATTCTTACCCCTGCCCACTAATGAGGGCATGTTGATAGTGACTACACAAATGCCCCATAGGCAAGGTTTTTGTTTTTCCCCTTTGAAAGTGGAGATTGAATCCAAGTCACCAAGCTATATCCCTAGCCTTTTTATTTTTTGACACAAGATCTCTCTCAGTTGCTTAAGGTGCTCGCTAAGTTGCTGAGACTGACTTCAAATTTTTGATCCTCCTGCTTCAGCCTTCTGAGCTGGCATTATAGGTATGCACCACTGCACCTAGCACCCTTAGGCAAGGTTTAAGAACTGTCTGATATTCATATTTGATATTCATATTTCTTTGAAATGGCTTTATGCATTAATTTGCTTGAGTAATATGTTCACATAGTTCATTTTTTTTTTAAATGCAAAGGATATGCAGTGGGATGTCGTCCTTCATCCCTGAGTTTTGGCAGAAACTTGTGTATCTTTTCAGAGATTTTTTAATGGTGCACAGACATGTATCAATATCTCTCCTTTAATGTGTGTGACTTGTATCCTACAGATCTTTCTAGATTGGTCAAGCTTGATTGTATTTTGACAGCTCCTTGGATTCCATTGCCTTTCACAGTCAATAAAGAATAGTGGTTAGTTATAGCCAGTCTGCCTGCACAGAGACAACAGATGAGCTACTGACAAACAACTCTTGGAAGTTACTAAACTTTTACATGCCTGAGTTTTATGATCTGTAAAACTGAAAAAATAATAGCAATTCTTCATAGGATTGTTGTAAAGGTTAAATGTGTTAACATGAAGTGCTTCTTAGGAGTGAGTAAGCCCCAAGTTGCTGCTACCACCACCAACATTATTTTTTCTATTATTACTTCTTTTATTTAATCCGATATTTATGGACATTTGAGTTTTTATTCCTTTTTTTCTATTACAAATAATACTCAAGGAATAACCTTTTACATTCTTTATTTTGCACATTTATGGATGCTTTGCCATAAATATAATCTCAGGATCAAAGAGTATGTAAATTTTGAAATTTTGATAGACATTTCTAAAATTGCATACCACAGAGGTTTTACCAAGTTATGCTTTTACACAGCAGTTTAACAAAATTTAAATTCTTAAGTATTTGATAGTAGCTTTCTATTATTACTTCTAATTCTGGGATTATTTGTTAGAAATGGCAATTTCACAATTCTCTATCTTATTGGAAATATTATCTTGTCAAGACTGCCTATTCAAACAGCCTTTTATGTTTTTATATAAATTATGTATGTTGGTAATTAATTTTTTCAGCATTCTCATAGATACCTTGTTAGTGTTTAAGAGAATGGAAGATGATGCTCTTTCCCACTCCTTATTTACAAATATTTATTTCTTTGAATGTATATAATTTCACATCTTTGTCTTTATCCATAATCGTATGATCAACTTCTATTAGAAAATGTGTACCTTTGAGACCAAAAATGTTTAGTCAAGTCAAGTGAGATTAGCTCTTTGAGTACTAGTCCTGAATCACAGCACATTTTTTTTTTTTTTTTGGAACCTTCTCAAAGAGAGCTTAATAGTAAGAGGGAAGAGTAAAAGATGTTAGCTGTTTTTCAAATAACTGAAGGAATGAAAAGATTAATAAGTGGTGGTCTCTGCCATACATTTCTTTTACAGATGTTCACAGAATACAGTGGAGGAGTATGATGCTATAAAAATCAATATAATGAACAAATGCTTTAAATAGAAAAGAGTACTACTATGAAAGCAGGACTATTTGGTATATCAACTAAGAGATGACTGGTGTTAGGAAACAGTTTTAGTAGAATCACAGGATCCAGCTGGAAAAGAATGAATAGTTTGAAAGTAAGTAAATAGACTTATCTTTGGAATAGTCATTGTAGCAGCACAAGGATTTTCCTCTTAAACAGAAAATTCAGTATTCAGTTTTTGTTTGTTTTCAAAGTTATGTTTTTATTTTATTAGTAATGTTTATTTGTATATAAGTAATCACCTTCAAAGGTGTTAAGCTTGAGGTTGTCTTTTCATAATGCTTTCAGTACTAGTTGCCATTTTGTTCCTTCTTGTTTTATTACACTAAATTAATGGAGGAAGACAGTCCTCCCTTTATGACAGATATAACTAGTTTATTCAAAATATAGTTAAAACTATATGTGATGACTGCCATAGTAGTCATGAAAATAAGAGTTAAGCATTATTTACAATTGAATTATCTTAACAGTGACATTTATAAGTTATTACTGAAATCATAAATTTAGCACTGTCCTTTTTCTTAGAATTTAAAAAAAAAAAAAAACCAGTTTACCAAGACATTAAAATTTACACATTTTAAATGTGTAGATTAATGACCTTTGGGCATTAATTTCTTTTTATTGCTTAGTAGTAGTACCCCATAACTTAATTCTTCTCTTGGATCTCTATACATATATTTTCTGTGATGGAAGAGACTTAATTTGTATAAATTTGCAGTGCCTTTTCATTTACAACTTTTTTCTTTTCATCAGTGTGTTTGCATTTCTGAAGACTAAATTCCTAGGAGTATAATTCCTGTACCATTCATGAAAATATCCTTGATATTATGGCGTTACTATAACCCCTTTCCTTTTAGTATTTAAAAGAAAATTTATAGTTCTTTTAAAATATAGATTTCTCTGGAAATTAGTATTGAAACTTCTGAGAAGTCTCTAATAGTTGTTCTGTTTAACAGACAACATCACAATACTTTTTAAATAGCATTAATGAGCCAGATGTGGTGGCACACACATGTAATCCCAAGGACTCAAGAGGCTGGGACAAAAGGATTGAAAGGTGAGCCTCTGCAATTTAGTGGGGTCCTAAGTAAATTGGTGAGACTCTGTGTCAAAATTGAAAATAAAAAGGGGTGGGGATGTAACTCATTGACAAAGTACCCTGATTATTCCTCAGTACCAAAAAAAATAAAGTAAAATAAAATGTGGAATAATTTAAAACATAAAACTAATCCTTTATTATCTCTGTTTCTGTGATTTCAGAATTTGTGAGCAGCTTAAGTAGGGGGAATCTGCCTTACCATTTTTCTTAAAAAGTTGTAGACAAGTTGTAGGCCAGGGCTGCTGTTACTTAATGCTTGTCTAGTATAGGAGGACCCCTACACTTATTTACATGTCGTTTGCCTCTGCATACTGCCCTGAATATATTTATATTGTGGCTTCCCCCAGAACTCTAAAAAAACAAAAGGAGTGATACCAGGCTACTTCTATGATCTGGTTTCCAAGTTACACACAGTCACTGCCTCCTTATTCTATTTGTTAGATAAGGTTTACTAAATTCAGCCCATTGTTAATAGGAGTACATTAGGCCCTGAATAACAAAAGGTGGGGGTTATTGGCTAGGAAATCATCTTGGAGGTGGACTACCAAAGGTATTAAATTAAAAATGGTCAGAATGTTTAAAATATATTAATGTGTATTTGAATAATTCTGAAAGGTAAAAACTCTTGAGAAAATGATATATTTTTATATAGGTTTTGGGACTCTGCAATAAATTAGTGCCTTGTTTTTCAAAGTCCAGGGATAAATGAGTGGAAAAACAACAAAATGTTCACTATGTATCTCTTTGGGGACTGGGGTACTAAAGAATGAACCTGGAAACACTTTTCCACTAAGCAACATTCCCAATCCTTTTATTTTCTATTTTGAGGCAGGGTCTGGCTAATTTGCTATGGCTGGCCTCAAATTGAGATCTTCTTGCCTCAACCTCTGAGTTTCTTGGATTTTAGGCATGTGCCACTACACTTTGCACTACACTTAGCACTCTTAATAAAAATTAGCAGCAAATACATTTTATAAACTTTGTTGTTGTTGTTTTTTTTATTTCTAGGGGTACACTACATAAGCCATGCACCTAAATTATACTCAATCTCAGGATAAAAATCTACTGACATTATTACATGTATTTTTAGATTAATGCAGAAATACTAATTGTTATACTGAATTAAAGAATTCCATTTGTTTTATGAAAACTTTTTGCACTATTTTTGAAAAGCAGTCATAGAAAGGCAAATTCAAATAGTTGAAAACTAAAAAGAGTTCATTCTTTTGCTTTTCTACAACTTGTTATATAGCACAAATCTACATTTAAATGAGCAGAGTATCATAAAAGAAATTTATTTCAAATATTTACTTTTGAATGGGACAAGTTTTTCTTTAACTGTAAACTGTTGTCTCACTGTAGTTTGGGTTCAAGATCCTTCAACTTCATTTCCATATGGTTCCAGATTGTTTTTGCCATGACTTTGATTCTAAAAATTTTTGTAAGAGATTTTTGAAGTTACTTACTTTATGTATTCTTTTTTGAAAAATAATAATGTATATTAATTGTGCCAATTAATGGGTTTCAATATGACGTTTTCATACATGTGTATATCATGCTTAGATCATCTCATCCACCAGCCCTGCTACCTTGTCTTGCTCTCCTGTTTCTTTCCCTTCCTCCTTATCTCATTCTCCTTCTCTATAGCTCCTTTCTACTTCAGGGTCTACTTTTTTAAAAATCAGTTTTCTCTTATAAAAGAGTACTTGTACTTTTATTTGGGCCTGCCTTATTTTGCTTAACATGATTGTTCTACACTTTCATACATGTTCCTGCGAATAATATAATTTCATTCTTTTTTGACTGAATGAATCTCCATTGTGTATATAGACCATATTTAAAAAAAAAAAATCATTCATCCGTTGATTAGCACCTAGGCTGACTCAACATCTTGGCTATTAGGAATATTGCAACAATAACCATGGGTATATATGCTATCATCTGTAGGCTGATTTTATTTTCTTCAGGTATGTACAAGGGAGTATTATAGCTGGATCATATGCTAATTCTACTTTTCATTTTTTGAGGAATATCAATACTGTTTTCCATAATGACTGTACATACGTGCCTACCAACAGTGTCTAAGGATTCTCTTTACATTCTCACCAACATTTGTTACTTTATTTATCATGGCCATTCTGACCCAAGGACTGGAGATCGGGGAGATGTAATTGCAGTGCAGTTTTATCTTATATTTGCTTGTTGACTAACAGTACTGAGCATTTTTTCTTATATTTACTGTTCACTTGTATTTGGCAAGTGTCTATAGATCACTTAATGGTTTATTGATTAGATTACTTTTGTTAATTAATTTTTGAATTCTTAATTCTGAATACTAATCCTCTGTTAGATGAGTAGCTGTCAAAGATTTTCTCCCATTCTATGGTTGTCTTTTTACTCTGTTGATTGTTTTCCTTCATCATGCAGGAGCCTTTTAATTTGATGTGATTCCACTTGTCAATTCTTGCTTTTATTTCCCAAACTATTGGAGGTCATTTCCTGGGCCAGTACCATAAAAGTGTTTCCCCTTTCAGACTTCCATGTCTTACATTAAAAGTTTTGATCCATTTTGACTTGATTTTGATGCTAGTCATTTGTTTGTTGACCATTTGTATTTCTTATTTTGAGAAGTGTCTGTTCAGTTCTCTGGCCCATTTATTGATTTGGGTTATTTGTGGTTTTGGTGTTAAAAGTTTGTCACTGGGAGAGATGAGTATCCAATTTTAGTCTTCTACAAGTAGATACCCAGTTTTCCAGACACCATTAATTGAAGAGGCTTTTTCTACCCCTCCAACATGTGTTTTGGCACTATGTCAAGAATTAGATGGCTGGAGAGATGTGGGTTTATTTCCAGGTCCTTTATTTTGTTCCACTTGTTTATAGCAGTTGTTTTATTTTTTTAATCCTCGGGGAGAGTATAATCTTTTTTAAATTTCTTTTACTTTGTTCTAATTAGTTGTACATGATAGTAGAATGGATTTTAACACCTTGTACACAAATGAAGCACAATGTCTCCTTCCTCTGGCTGTACATGGTGCAGAGAGTTGCGCTGGTAATGTACTAATACACGTATGTAGGTTAATCTAGTTCCACCATCCTTCATCTCCACAACCCCTCCCCCAATTTCCTTCTACACAATCTGAAGTTTCTTCATACTTCCCCACACACTCCCCCTATATTGATCAGCATCTACTTATCAGAGAAAACATTTAACCTTTGGTTTTTTGAGTTTGTATGCCATTTTTTTTTTCCTCCAAGATTACGCTGTTTTTGTTACTGTGGCTATATAGTATATTTTGAAATCTAATATTATGATGCATCCAGCATTGCTCATTTTGCTATGGATTGCTTTGGCTATTCAGGATTTTTTGTATTTCCAAATAAAATTTAGGCTTGCTTTTTTCTAGTTCTATGAAGAATGTTCTTGACATTTTGGTGAAAATGGCATTGAATCTTTAGATTGCATTTAGTAATGACTATTTTAACAATATTTAATTCTCCCAGTCCGTATGCACAGGTATTTTCATCATCTAGGGTTAGCCTCATTTTTTTTCTTTTGTGAGGGTATTGTAAATGGGATTGTTTTCCTGATTTTTTTTCCTCAGTGAGTTCATTATTGTTTATAGAACCAGGTACTGATTTTTGTAAGTTGATTTCCTTTTTTTTTTTTTTTAATTATTTTTTTAGTTGTTGATGGACCTTTATTTTATTCATTCATTTATATATGGTGCTGAGAATAGAACCCAGTACCTCACACATGTGAGGCAAGCACTCTACCATTGAGCCATGATCCCAGCCCCTGTAAGTTGATTTTCTATCTTAATACTTTGCTGAATATTTTTATAAATTGAAAGTCTTTGGGTTTAGTTTTTGGGATATTCTTAGAATTATATTATGCAAACATAATTTGGCTTCCTTTTTTCCTATTTGTATTTCTTTTATTTTTGTCTTTTATCTGATTTATTTTACTAAAATCTTAATTACTATATTGAATTAAAGTATGAGAGTGGACACCCTTTTTTTTGGTCCTGATTTTATAGGAAATGCTTTCAGTTTTTCCCCATTTCATATGATGTCGGTTATGGGTTTGTCAATATAGCCTTTTATGTTAAAGTATGATATTTCTGTACCTAATTTTTTCAGGGCCTTTTGTCATGAAGGGATGTTGAATTTTATCAACGGTGTTTGTTGCATCTATTGAGACAATTATGCACTGCTCCCAGCTTCGAATTTGTTAAGACTTGTTCTGTAGCCTAAAGTATGTTCTACTTTGGGGAAACCTTTCATGTTTTGATGAAAACAATGTGTATTCTCTTGGAATTGTGTTGATTATTCTATAGATGTCTGTAAGTTCAGTTTAACTCTGAAGTTTCTTTTTTTTTTTTCTTTATTGATTAGCTGTCTTTTGGTGAGAGTAGGTTATTAAAATCATCCACCATTATTCTTGGGACTTTTATCTCCCATTATGTGCAGTAATGGTTTTTTAATGTAAAATAGGATGCTCTTATGTTCAGTACACATAGATTTGCAACCATTATATCTTCCTAATTAATGGATTATTATCTTTATTAATATGAAATGACCTTCTTTGTCTCTTTACCAAGTTTGGCTGTATGTCTGTTTCATCAGATATGAATATAAGTACTCCTCTTGCTTTTTCATTCCATCTTCTTAGAACATTATTTTCCATCTTTTCACTTTCAGTGAAGTTAGTCTTTCCTAGTAAGGTTACTTTTTTTTTTTTTTTTAACAAGCATCAGATTACTGGGTCTATTTTAAAAATCAGGCATCCAGTCTGCATCTTTTCATTGGAGAGTTAAGATCATTGATATTCAAGGTTATTTTTGAAAGTTCCTGTGATTTTGTTGTTGTTCCTTGGATTACTTTGAAGATTCTACATTTATTTGTTTTTCCCTATTCGTCTTAGTCATTAATGTTTGATTCTATCGTAGTTCTTATTTGCTTATCTTCTAGTGAGGTTAATTCTTCACTGTGTTCTCATGATTGCTTTTATCTTTCTTTTCTGGATTTAGGATTCCTTTAAGTATCTTCTGTAATGCTGCTGTAGTGATCATTAATTTCTTTAGTTTATACTTGGAAAATTTTTATTTTTCCTTTGATTCTGAAGGAAAACTTTGCTGGATATAGTTGTCTAGTCTGCATTTATTTTTTTTTTCAGGATTAAAATACATAATTCCATGCCCTCCTGGCCTGTAGAGTTTCTGCTGTGAAATCTGTTACTCTTTTATATCTGCCATAATTTATATATGACTTAGCATTTTTCTCTTGCAGCTTTTAATACTCTTTCTTTGTTCTGTACTTTTGGCAGATTAACTATTTGTCATACAGAGGTTTTATTTTTTTCTTAAGATGTCTCTTTGGGATTCTAAATCTTCTATAGCTGGATATCTATTTCTTTCCCAGTATTTAGGGAATTGTCTGCTATTATTTTACTGAATAAGTTTTGTGTACCTTTGCATTGTAACTCATCTCCATTGTCTCTTCTGATATGTTTGATCTTTTAATGATGTCCCAAACGTCTTGTTTATTTATTTTTTTTTTTTTATTGCTGTTGGAATGTGATACTTCATCAACCTTGACTTCAAGCTTTGGTGATATTTTTTCCACTTGAACTAAGCTGTTGGTGAGGCAATCTACTGAGATTTTTATTTGACTTACTGAGCTTTTCGTTTCCAAGATTTGTTTGGTTCTTTTTCAGAATCTCTCTCTTATTGAAGGGCTTTTTCATTTCCTGCATTGTTTTTCTTTATTCATTCAGCTATTTAGTTTATCATCTTTGAATTAGTTGATTCTTTTTAAAAGTTGATTCTTTGGCTTTTCATCCCCTTTGTTATCTTTGGAATCACTTTCTAGATAGTCAGGAGCTTTTAGAGGAACCATGTTTTATTGTTTTCTTATTTCTTGCATTCTCTGTTAAAATTTTTGCATTTGTTGGGAAGCATATCTCTTCCATCATGATGTGAGGGTCTTTTAGTAAACAACTTTTATTTGATGATTTGCTGAGGAGTATTTGTATTGGAATGTTGCACTTAGCTCTGAATGGACTTGGTGGTATAATGTCTTTGTGATTTCTCTGTGTTTAGTGGATTTTGACACAGTTGTACCTTGATAGAGACTCGGACTTGATTTCTTTGTAGGTCTCAGGAGAGTAGGATCCATTTAGTAGTTCATGCAGGCGTGATGTTGACAGTGGAGTATTAGAGATGTACACTCTGATTACTCCCCTAGTCTTGTCCACAGTGTGCAGTCTAAAAGGTTCTATGAGAGTGACTTAAGGGAAGGGAGATCCTTTGAATGTCCTCTTTCTCTATACTTATCATCTAGTTCATTAGATATTCAGATTTTTAAAAAATGTCTGAAGAAGTTTGAAGTTCCTATATAAGAGGTGTGGTATCCAAAAGAGTTGTTATTTATGGGTGCTGTTATTATACTGAATGTCCAGGAGAGGGACTTTAGATTCTTGTAACGCTGCCAGATTATTCTGGCTTAGGATATTTTTCTCATACATTCTTTTGCCATGGTTTGAATGAGACTAGGTTTTCCCTAGAGTAGGTTGTGGTTTCTCTCAACAGGCGTGGTGGTGTAGGTTAGTGGCAAAATACCTGCCAGGTACTTGAGTTGCCAAACATGAATTCTCAGAATAACAGAAGAAAACAAATAACAGTAACAACAATATAAAACACAGTAAAAACCAAGTAAAAGAAACAATAGGGAAGTGTAAAAAATAATATAGAATTGATTAAAATGTTAAAAGTTGATAAAGGTAAAATTAATAAAAACAGTAATAGTGAAGAAGGAGAGAAAGGGAGGAAAGAACAAAGAAAATTTTCAAACAAAGGAGAAAAATACATAAATCCAATTAAGGTGTAGAAGAAAACAGCTGTAAACAAAAATGAGAAATAAAATTAATAATAGAAGTTAAAATACATGGCGAGAGGAAGCCAAAAGTTCCTTCAAGCCTGGTACTTGGGTTGAAGATTCTTTCCATAGCTTATGTGTGTCCCATCTAAAACCTGTTGTTTCCTGTCAGCTCACATTAAAAAAATTGAGTGGTATTCAAGCTGTGCTTTGTGTTTCTTACCAGGCAGGGTGAGGGAATGTTGTCTGTGACAGCATTGTATTCTCTCCACAATTTTTTTTTATGTGCAACCATGTGTGTGGTGTATGTTGGAGCCTCCACAAACCCTTCTTGCTTTTAGCAGTTTTGTTATAGATTTATATGACAAAACATATAAATCTATGAACATGAATGATGTTCTACGTAACTTATTGGCTTTTGTAACACTGTGGTCAATACAATTTATGTGTATATAAATATGAATGGTTAATCATTTAAAAATCTAATTTTAATTCTTTTAATTATTTAATTTTTTGAATGTCAGTTTACTTATCCAGGGTGCTATGAAATAATAACTAACAAAATAGGGTTGATAAAATAAATACAATAAATGTAAATACAATAAATGAGAACTATTTCATATTGATAAGATTATTCATAACCCAAAGAAGTTTAACTTTGATGGACTGATGTTAAATTAGGGTTTTTTTTTGTTTTTTGTTTGTTTGTTTTAATTTGGGTGATTTTAGGAATGCCTGCCAGAGACAGATTTTATTTGTGATAATTAGAAATTTAATTCAGATTTCCTCTTTAATCTTTAAAAATCTTTGCAAAATTAAGCTTATATTGTAGTGAGTAAACTGTCTTCAAGATTATTTTTATCATTAAAAAGATAAAGTCATAATATAAAGTTAATACAGTCACAATACAAAACTTTCCCATCTTTTTTTAATATTTATTTTTTAGTGATAGGTGGACATAATATCCTTTATTTTAATATGGTGCTGAGGATCAAACCCATTGCTTCACACATGCCAGGCGAGTGCTCTACCACTGAGCCCCAGCCCCAGCCCTCCCATCTTTTTTAAGAATTGTGTGTTTGGAACAAAATCTTTTAAAATGTTTTTTTCTTCTTCCTCTTGGATATAGGGAATTTATTATTTATACTTGAGAAATTGATATTGATAAATTCAGCATCCTGTAAATGAAGTACCAAGTATGCACCAAGTAACTAAGTAACTAAAATGTGCTTGAATATGATACTATTTAAAAAGATAAGGCAGATTTCAGTTTTACAGTATCAATTTTCCAATTAGTAAATTAAATTTAATATGCCAATATAGTTATTTCATTTGTGTGTTTTTTTGTTTTGTTTGGTTTTGAGGTACTGGGAATTCAACCCTTGGTTAATCTACACCTGAACTACATCTCTAGACCTTTGAAAAATGTATCAATCTCATTTTATTTATTTATTTATTTACTTACTTACTTACTTATTTATTTATGGATGGTACTAGGGGTTGAACCCAGGGGCACTATACCATGTAGCTATATCCCTGCCCCTTTTTATTTTTAGACTTTTAGTTTAAGACAGGCTCTCTCTAAGTTGCCCAGTCTTACCTTGAACTTGCTGTCCTCCTGCCTCAAACTTCCCATTAACTAGGATTGCAGGCATGTGCTACTAAGCCCAGCACCACCCTCCCCCCACCTTTTTTTCTTTTTAATACTTTGAGACAGGGTCTTACTAAGCTGACCAAACTGGCCTTAAACTTGTGATTCTCTTTCCTTAACTTGAGTAGCTGGAACTCTTACTGGCCCATTACTCTAAATGAAGGGCACACTTTTTTGACTTCTAGAAACTATTCTATTGTTATGTGCTCTTTCTTTAAAAAAAAAAATATATAGTATATTTTTGGGGCTGGGGTTGTGGCTAAGCAGTAGAGCTCTTGCCTAGCGTGTGTGAGGCTCTGGGTTCGATCCTCAGCACCACATAAAAATAAATAAATACAACAAAGATATTGTGTCCAGCTACAACTAAAATAAATAAATAAATATTAAAAAATATATAGTATATTTTAAAGACTCTTCCCTCTTTTTATTTTTTCATTTTTTAAAAGTATAAGACAATAGGATTTATTCAAGTGGAGAGAAAAGAGACAGATCACTTGTAAGGTGAGAGGGACCCTATAGGAGTTGCTCCACTCTTTTCTTAAATATGATTTGAATTGGAGTTGATAATTAATGACAAGAAGTCTGTCAAATTATAATTATTTTTGGATTTATTCTTAGAGTCTTAATTTTGCAATTTTTTTAAACTTGAATATTTTACATTTAGACTGAAAAAAGTCGTGTTTAATTATTCTCTGTGTTCCAAATTGATTTTTGAATTACATTTCAGTTTCTTTAAATTATGTTGATTTTTAATGCAAGTTTTCAGCTAAACTACATTTGTTTTTCCTTATCAGTACCAGTGGTAAAATATACATGACCATATTTCAGGTAAAATCAACTAACAAAGAGAGAAGTATTATGAAGGAATAAGATGAAAAAGTAAATTTTTATTTCTTGATAATTATGTAGAACTTAGGAGTTTCTTATGTTCAGAGAAAACAGGTATGGATTATATCAAGGGGCATTTTAATTTACTAAAGAACATTCTGATGATAAAGAATATCAGAAATAGCCACAAAAGAAATATGATCTCTATACTTGGAGATTTTTAAGACAAAGGCAGCTAGCTGTATGTCTAGATATCACTAGTGTATGTTTAATTAGTCTTTAGTGCTTTCTTCTAGTACAAACTTAATGTTTTTTGTCTTTGTCTTCTCCTTCCCCAACACTCTTTCTTGTACTTATCATCTAGTTCATTAGATATTCAGATTTTTAAAAAATGTCTGAAGAAGTTTGAAGTTCCTATGTAAGAGGTTCCTTTAGAATATATGGTATAAGAATTTGAGGAGGAAAGAGAAAAACTATAAATTTTTTTCATTTTTCAAACAATGGTCAGATTAAATTTTATGTTTAGCATGAGATAGATAAAGAATAACTGTAAAATCTGTTGTTTCACAGGTACTGTGAGAATAGAGATGTTTCGAAATATGCAGAATGCAGAAATCATCAGAAAAATGACTGAAGAATTTGATGAGGTATAGCATTCCAATATTTATGCAGATTGCCTACTTATACTTTTAAATTGTTAACATGTTGATTATTTCAAGTTTTGTTTTGATTTGGTGTTTAGTGTAAGAGAAGATATATATTACTTATTTATATTAAATATCAATCCATACTACTAATTACAAAATTAATAGCTTTGGGGATTTGATTACATAGTGTGGAGGTAGCATTAAATAATGTCTGATTGATAAGGATAAGAAAATTAATATTATGAAGTAGAAGTTCATTCTTGACTTTTATTCTTGAAAACTTTCTCAAATTCCCAAATTTATAAATGCATCTCCAACACTTTTCTTCTGTGGAATGCTAGTCCCATTAAATGCTTTAGAGGAAAAAAGGTTCAGAGGTCAAAGAAATCTGAACAGGGTTCCATATTATACCTTTCTTAGTATCAAAGCACATTTTAGTTTTTAAGATTCCTAGTGAAGAAAAATCGGCTTAACTTTATTTAACTCAGAATTTTCCAGTTATTTGAAACAGAATGTTCACTGCCATCCTATGTCTACTTGTGTGTATATGTGAAACTTAAAACTTCTGTTTTGGACATTCTACTTCAAGGTATTCTAATTTTCATTTAGAATACATGTTTTGTTTTTTTCTTCATAATCCCCTTTCCTATTTTCTGTGAAATATTGTCTCAAACAGTTTTTACATGGATTGTAAATGCTGAAACATTTTTAGTTTTACTTTTATATTTATGCTTTGGTGCACTGCTAATTGCAGTTTTAATATTCTTCCTTTTGATTTAAATATGATTTCTATTTTCTGGCAGATGTTCCTTTTTCTTGACTTTCAACAGAAAAGATTGCTTTTTTTACCCCCTCTTGGGTGTAAGCTTAGCCTTTTTTTTTTTTTTGTTATTGTTACTAATTTTCAGTTGAATAAAGTAGTACAAACGTACCATAAAACAAATACACTCAAACATATATAACATCTTGTATGTCTTTCTCATCAGTTGTTCACCTTCTCTAAAGCAAGCTCAGACCAAAAATATTTTACATGTGATTCTTTACAGAAATATTCTGCTAGTGTCTTTTCAACTATATTAGTACCATGTTAGGAACTAACATGTTAGGAACATTATAGTCTTTTCAACTATATTAGTACCATGTTAGGAACTAACATGTTAGGGACATTATGCTCCATTCATATGTATATCCATAATTCCTTTTTCTCGATTTTGTAATCCCAAAAGCCTTTGACATTGTAAAGTTTTTTTTGTTTTTTTTTTTTTCCCACTTAGGTAAGGTTATTTACAGTTTTGATTTCTGTTAGCCAGTGTAAGTTTATGTTCTTGACTTGGTACTAGTCAGATTTCTTTCTTGCAAATTCCTGAGTTAAACCTACGAAAAGGAAAGTTTCGGAAGTTTCAGTCCATGATCTGCTGACCCTGTTATGTTTGGGCCTGTGGTATGGCAGCAGTGCATGGCAAAAGCATTTATCTCATGTTTGGGAGCAAAATAAAGAGGAAGAGGCTAACTTCCCCTTTAGGGGCATGCCTCCATGGACCTAAGAGCTCTGTCTAGGCCCCACCTCTTAAAAGATTCTACATCCTCCCAACAATACCAGTCTGGGAAACAAGCCTTTAAAACACGAACATATAGGAGACATTGCAAATACAAACTGTGTCAAATATTCCTGGAAATATTTAATTAGAAGGGCATGCCACAGATTGTGTTTGGATTGTGTTGGACTGTAAGGCATTTGAACTTACATGAAGTTAACTTTCTAAAACTAACAAACCTGGATTTTAATATATTACTGTTGGGCTTCTTTTCATCAAAAAAAATAAATAAATAAATAAACTGGTTATTTCAAGAGCTTCTATGTACCAAACAGAAGGTAACAAAATCAAATTAAGGTGTAATTGGGAAGTTGCTTCATCATCTGCCAGAATGATTGTACTACACTAGACTTGTATCAAAGTGATTCAGATCTCAAATTAAAATGTATTGTGTATCTTGGACCTTAAGAATATTAACACTTGATGAAAAGATTATTACAAGTTTTTGAGATAATAGTTCCCAACCTTTGTTGCATATCTGGGTATCTTTAAAAAGTACTGGTACCTGTCTCTGCCACATCCCCAGATATTCTGATTAATTTGTACAGTGTGTGATCTGGGCATGGGAATTTTTAAAAGTTCATCAGGATTCTAACAAGACATCAAAGTTTTAAATTACTGGTTTAAGGTAAATAAAAAGAAGAAAGCCAAAAATTAAGTTATTAAAACCCTTCACGTGTGAGAACAGATAGAGGGGGAAACAAATGAATATATTGTAAAAATGAATGTGATAACAAGAAATTGTTACTTTTGTTTATTTATTTTTGGTAGTTGGTATTGAACCTGGGGGCACTCTACCACTGAGCTATATCCCCAGCCCATTTTATTTCTTAATTTTGAGACAGGGAGGGTCTTACTACATTGCCAAGGCTGTCCTCAAACTTCTGATTCTCCGACTTCAGCCTCCCATAAATTTCTGGAATTACAGACCTGCACCACATCCAGCTCAAGAAAAAATCATTACTTTTGTAATAAGTTTAAACAACTAGAAGAAGATGAGAAATTCATGGAAATAAAGGTCATGATATGCCAATATGGTCATATATTCAGAATATAGTAAAAGGTAGTTAACTGTTACCAAAAGTGATAATCAATACGAATACATAGCAAATAAAATTATTTTAAAAGGATTTATTTCATTTCTCTAAATATTTTTTCCAATATTTGAGATAGTGATCTAATCAAAGATTGCTTTTTTTAAAAAAATCATTTAAATCTTTTTCCTTTTTGGTTGTACAACTGTTTGGTTACACCAGGAATGTGTTCATTTAGAGCAGAATTATTTATTAGATTATCTTCTAAGGCCATCGATTTTATCTTCAATAATTTTACGAAAATATTATTCTTTTTTTTACTCTGTATATTCCCAAGAACTTGGGTTTAAATACTTGTATATTACTAGATATACCATATTTCATTTTTTTCCCTTAAAAATACTTTTTTGGTCATTTATTCCCCAGGGGATATGGGAGGTTATTTTTGGTACATCATATTTTATAGTAATGTTTTAAAAGATCTGAACTGTTAAATTCGAACAGTGGTTCTCAAAAGAGTAGTCATTATTAAAATATTATTGAAATAAATATATTATAGCAAAGTCAGGTGAAGGTGATCACCTAATCAAATACAGATAGATTTTACAGGAGGTGGTCTAAAAACCTATGTTATTGCCCGAGAAGTACACTAATGTTCCTATTCTTTATTACAAATAGCTTGTTAATAAACTTTTTTAAGCCCTACAAACTTGTACATAGCCAAAGTGCTAAGTAATTATATCAAACTAATTTAGAAATAAATTAATTCCCAGAGCATTCTATGGCTCTTCAGTTTATACCTAAGTATATTTGGTTCTTCTTGGAATCAGCCGTTGGAAGCTAAGGCAAAATATAATATTTGTTTTCCAGATTATTAGCATTATATTCATATATATAAACTTTTAGGTATGTTTTTCAAGATCAGCTAATATAGTTTTCATATATTTAAGTATGCCTTGTACATAAGGAAACATTTGTAACACATTTAATATATTCACTTAGTCCCTTTAATTCTTTTTATAAATTGTAAGATTATGTGGTGATTTTCTATAATGATTACACGTTACCCTTCAGCTTTTTTCTCTTCTCATTTGTTATCATATGTACTTCCCTAAATTTTTTTTATTTAAAGTAAGTATGGAACTTCCATATTTTTATTTATATGAACAATTATTTAATCAAAGGGTTAAAATGTTAATAAGTATAAAAGTGGTTAAATAGCACACAACCTCAAAAATGTAAAAGAAATGCTGCAGAGTGTAGAAGAAAGGTCACATTATTTGCATTCTCAAATACACTCTCTTAAATTTTTTCATTTATACATTCTATCAAGAAAGCATTTTTCAGCCTTCGAAACATCTAATAGTGAAAATTTGGGATAAAGTTAATTTGACATATAAAGTTTCACTCCCCTCTTTGCCCTGGTGCCTACATTCTTCTCAAAGAGTAGCTAGATTTCTTATGGGAAGTATGCTTAAGTAACTGGTAATTATTTCACATTTTCCCTGTTGTGATCTATGTCTAATTTCAAAGTATCTGGTAAATTGAAATAAATAGATGAAAGGATTTATTTTCTTTCCACTCTTGGTAAATAGAAGACTGAGTGTGTAGTCCTCATGTGTTGTAATAAGGTATAGTTTGCAGCATATATTGTTATTCATAGAATTAAGTGTATCTCTTATTGTATTAACATTATTCACATAAAAGTAATCTTTGAAGGTCAAAGAAGACAAAATGGATATTTTACATAATTTTTAAATTAAATATTTTATTTAAATGCCATAATTACATGTTTCAAAATATTACAGTCGTATCAGTGCAACCACATGCCATATTATTCACTTGTTGATTATAAATATTTAAGGTTTAGTTTCTGTTTTTTTCTCTGTGTTTAGTACTTTTGTATTTTGTGGGGAGATACAGAGTATAGACTATAAAATCATTGAACTTACATACGTAATTTACAGTAAGTGAATATATTAGTAAGGAGTGTCATTTCTACTGTCTACCGTCTTCAGTATTGAACTCATTACTCTTTCCCTTGGGATATCTGAAATATAATTTGTGTCTACCACAAAGATCTGAAACTTAGACCCAATGAGGGAATACTCAGCAATAATACCTTAACATGTTTAATAGTTATGAACGTGCAAAATCCAGTGAGACACGAAAGGATGATTTAATTATGTAGGGTGTGAGGTCTTTACAAACTAGATTTTGCTTGCTTTTTTTCTATTATTATTATTATTATTATTATTATTATTATTATTATTATTTTGTAGAATCAGGAATTGGACCCAGGGCCTCACACATGCCTGACAAGCACTCTACCACTGAGCTACATCCCCAACCCTGAATATAGATATTTAAAGATGAATAAAAATTCACCTGAAAAACATGGAAGGAGTTTAATGAGGAGAGTTTAGAGCGCTTGAGGGGAAACAAAAATGAAGCTGAATCAAATCATTAATAGTCTTGTGTACCACACTCAGGAGATTGGCTTTGATGTTAATAAATTAGCCATACTGTAAACATTGTTGTTCTCCTAAGTATACTAGACAGTGTTGTAGGTAAGTGCTGAAGAGTCAAAGATGGGAAAGCTATGTGATTTGAACATTATAAAAATCTTGTGGCGTTGACTTTTCAGTATTCTTAATTGGTATAACTGTGTTTGTATAGGACAAATTAAATCAAACTTCCCCTTATTTTAGAAGTATATAGTTTTACCACAATTAATCGAATTAATCTTTATGGATACTTTTTATTGGTAAATATATAATAAAACTTCAAAACAAAAGTTCAGACAGTGTATTTTATTAGGCCCTTCAAATTTTGTTGTGTAAAAATATTTTTTCACTAGAGCCTCCCAAGGGTGAATAGAATATTATTTTGTTTCCTTAACACATGGTTCTTTTGCATTCTAACTTTTTGAGGCAGAATTAAAATGAAAACTGGTTTATGTAAATTCAACAGATGTGGTTTTACATCTTAAATTATGACTATTTTATTGTAATAATTCAGGAAACAGCACTCTAGAATTTGGATTTCAGGAACATGGTATCCTCAAAGATGTTAATGTGTATAATTCCAAAACATTTTTAATATGCCTGTTTTTCATATGAGTCACTTGATATATGCAAAGCAATATATAACATTTGTGTATGATATGTGAGTATGTCCTTGACAAATTGAAGAACTCATTTATTGTCAATACTACCAAAATGATCAATGGACTCCCCTAGTTTATCCCAAAGGTATCAGTATCCCAATTTTTATTGTTGTTGGCTCCCCCCCCCAATAAATCTAATGATAGATTGTTTCCTACTCTAAATGAAAGGTTTGTCAAGATTCATGGATGAGAGTAAAAGAAAAACGTTTGGTAGTATCTCATTTAACTAATTGATAACAGTTTTGGGCAAGACATTTAAAAGGAATGATATTGGCATTCATTGTTGCTTTGATTTTATATATTGATATTTCTTTTTAATTTTTTATTTTAATTTGTTATGTATTACAATTCATATTACACATATAGAGCACAATTTTTCATATCTCTGGTTCTATACAAAGTGTATTTACACCATTTGTGTCTTCATGCATGTACTTAGGGTAATGATGTCCATCTTATTCCACCATCTTTTTTACCCCTTTGTTCCCTTCTTTCTCTTTCGTCTATCTAAGGTTCGTCTAATCTTACCATGCTGCCCCTTCCAACCTCACAATGAATCAGCCTCCTTATATCAGAGAAAACATTTAGCATTTTTTTGTGTGTGTGTGGCATTGGCTAACTTCACTTAGCATTATATTCTCCAACTCCATCCATTTACCTGCAAATACCATGATTTTATTCTCTTTTATTGTTGAGTAATATTCCATTGTGTATATATACCACATTTTCATTATCCATTCATCTACTGAAGGGGGGCATCTAGGTTGGTTCCAGAGTTTAGTTATTGTGAATTGTGCTGCAATAATATTGATGTGGTTGTGTCCCAGTAGTATGCTGTTTTGAAGTCCTTTGGGTATAGACCGAGGAATAGGACAGCTGGCTCTAAAGGTGGTACCATTCCCAGTTTTCCAAGGAGTCCCCATACTGCTTTCCATATTGGCTGCACAATTTTGCAGCCCCACCAGCAATGTATGAGTGTGCCTTTTTCCCCACATCCTTGCCAACACTTACAGTTGTTTGTATTCTTACTAGTTGCCATTCTGACTGGAGTAAGATGAAATCTTAAAGTTTAGTTTTGATTTCATTTCTCTAATTGCTAGCGATGTTGAACTTTTTTTAATATATTTGTTGATTGATTGTATATCACCTTCTGAGAAGTGTCTGTTCAGTTCCTCAGCCCGTTTATTGATTGGAGGATTATTGTTATTGTTGTTGTTGTTATTATTATTTGTTGTTGTTGTTTAGCTTTTTGAGTTCTTTATATCTGAAATGTAAGTGGTAAAAATTTGCTCCCAAGCTGTAGGCTCTCTGTCACCTCACTGATTGTTTCTTTTGCGTTTTTGTTTGAATCCATCCCATTTATTAATTCTTGATTTTAATTCTTGCGCTATAGGAGTCTTATTTAAGGAAGTAGGGGCCTAATCCAATATGATGGAGATGGGGGCCTACTTTTTCTTCTTTTGGATGCAGGGTATCTGGTTAAATTACTAGTTCCTTGATCCACTTTGAATTGAGTTTTTTGCATGGTGAGAGAGAGGGGTTTAATTTTATTTTGTTGTGTATGGATTTCCAGTTTTCCTAGCAGCATACCATTTGTTGAAGAGGCTATCTTTTCTCCAGTATATGTTTTTGGCGCCTTTGTCTAATATAAGATAACTGTAATTATGTGGATTAGTCTCTGTGTCCTCTATTCTGTACTATTGGTCTACCAGTCTATTTTGGTGCCAATACCATGCTGTTTTTGTTACTGTTGCTCTGTAATATAGTTTAAGTTTTTGTATAGTGATGCCACTTGCTTCACTCTTTTTTTCTAAGGATTGCTTTAGCTATTCTGGGTCTCTTATTTTTCCAGATGAATTTCATGACTGCTTTTTCTATTTCTATGAGGAGTATCATTGGGATTTTAAATATAATGCTTTTGGTAGTATGGTCATTTTAACAATATTAATTCTGCCTATCCTAGAACAAGGGAGATCTTTCCATCTTCTAAGGTCTTCTTTAATTTCTTTCTTTAGCGTTCTGTGAGAGGATTTATCACTGATATACAGAAATGCCTTTGATTTATGAGTGTTGATTTTTGTATCCTGTTTCTTTGTTGAATTCATTTACTAGTTCCTTCGTCTGCAGCTAAGGAAACAAATCACCAAAGTTGATGATTAAAGAATGAACATGAATAAAATATTTTTAGATATCCCTATCATCATTTTTAGAATCATATTGAAAATAGTATTCTTGTGGTGACTTATTCATTTGATCAATAAATATTTGAATGTCTTTTACATTCCAAGCATTGAGGATAGTAACACTTTAATGCACTAGACACAAACCCCTGCCCTTGCAAAATTTTCATTTTAGTTAAGAGGAGAAAGCCAAAGAATAAACACCTAGGCAAAATACTGTAGTATGATAGATGGCAATAAATACTGTGCAGAAAAATAAAATCAGTAAGAGTTTGACCCAAAAGGAATCATTTAACATAGTACATTCAAGTTTTTTCCATTACATACATGATAAATTAGGTCTAATTTATAAATTAGGTATAGTAAGAGACTGATAATAATAACAAATAATAAAGTAATTATACAAAAATTCCATAATAAAAGTTATGTGAATGTGGTCTCTCTTTCCTCTTCACTGCCATGAGGCAGATCTTGAATACAACATGGATATTCTAGATAAATGGATGTCTTATGTGCTGGGTAGTGGAATGGTATAATATTTCATCACACTACTCACAGCAACAATTTAAAACTTAGGAATTGTTTGTTTCTGTATTTTCCCATTAATATTTTCAGACTGAGGTTTACCAAGGTTGACTAAAACCGTGGAAAGCAAACCCACAGATTTGGGTAAATGTGTTGAAATTAGATAGCTAAAAGCATAAAAATAGGACAGCATTATCCATTAGCTGGTTTTAAAAGCAATTCTCTCGGATTTGCTGCTAGAGAATGTTTTATCTTATTAGATATCTATAGTTTGTGACCAAATATAGTTCTAGATATTTATCTGTAAGGAGACTGTTCTTTGCTATTTTAAATTCTGATAGATCATTGTTGGTTGTTATTAAAAAATCACATACTTAAAGATTGAGCAGTCAGTTCTTTCTACCTCTGCTAGTTACATACGTTCAACCATGCAGTGGACCTCTTAGGAGATTATCCTTTTCTGAAGCTCTAAATCTAATTTTGTTGCTGACTCTTCAAACTTGGCACTGTTTTCTTGTTTATTTGTTTGTTCTTTCTTTCCCTATCAGGGCTCCTTTGAAACTTCTGTTTCATAAGTAGGTTGTCTCTCTAGTTGACAACAGAACTTCATTTGCCCCTCTGTTGAAAGAAAAATCACCAGACAAACCTCTGTCCTCCAGATTTCCTTTAGTAAACCAAGTGAAGCGCAGTGTATGGACTTTACAATACCAGAACCAGAAAACTAAACTCTAGGATCTAGAACAAATTCTTTATTTTTCTACAGGTCTTATTTCTCTTATTATGCCTATTAGTAATCACCAGTGCATGGATATAAATTTCTTAATGTGCAAAGTATGTACCATATAAATGTACAATATATTTTGTGACACAGATTTTCTACCTGTATTTTCTTAACATACTTCAATGAATTGCTTTTTTTCTAGACTTTTTTTGTTAACTCTGTTATTAGTCTTTACATTTATTTATTGAATAATTATTTGTTCAAATATTATAAGGCTTTGCTCAAAGATCTTAAATATTAGTTTTTGGATAAAGCTTTTAGATTACTTGATTATTATCTCTATTTTAATTTCCTTATTAGTTACCTTAGCTTCCCTGAAAAAAAGATGCTACTTATTTTTCAGTGTCCCTTGCCCTTCATTAACTAGACAGTTTTTAAAATGTGGCATGCCTAAGAGCTACTATTAAAGAAATTTTTTACCTGAATGCAGGAGATTTTCTTTTCCCAAAATGTTTTTCCTCTTGATAATATTTGTACTAGGTTTAAAAGCAAAAAGGAACAAAATGCTATACATTTTCACTCTAGACAGTAGTAGAACTGGATTTGTTTTGTTATAACAGGTTTCAGATTTCTCTTATGGTGTAGTGCTCTTGCCTTGTTATATCTTGCCTAAGGATATCAGAAGGTTTTTTTTCTTTGTGTTCCTGCTCCATCCTTGTAGACCTCTGCCATCTCTATACCCAGTGCCACAGAGGAAATCTCTCATCACACTCTTAAGCCTTTACCAGTGGTAGACTGGTATTCCTAGTCCTACCTAAGATTTAACCATACCCTTTGTGCCTGCAGCCACTGAGGGACCTGTCCAGCTTTCTTCTTTCTTTTTGTAGCAGCCAATCTCCTCCTTATATCTGTAGATTGGACTTGATTGGGAGTTTCCTATTCCTTTCCTAGTGCTAGCAGACCTTTGATATTGGCATAGATTTCAGAACCCAAGACTGTTTTGCTTCTGATTTACAAGAAGTGAGTTTAAATTTACTCTTATCCCAACCACAATGGATCTTTGCTAGTGCTATGCAAATAATTCAATTTGCTGTTCTTCCCTTCACTAGATTAAGGCTTTCTGATAAAAAGGAAAGTTCTGAAAAGGGAGCTGGGATTCTTACCTTTTTCTTAGACATTGAAGATTATTCCCTCCTGGCTTTTCTCCCTAGAGAGAGGTTCTCTGTTTTCTTTCTGTGTGCCCAGGTTTGGTTGTGAATACAAGGTTATAGAAAAAGAATTTTAAGTGAGTGCAAACTTCCCTTGTTATTCTACATTGACAAGCTAGCACACACTTGATATTGGACAGTTAATGAAATTTTTAGTTGATTTCTCTTACCTGCTTAAGTAATGGTCATCTTTCTGCCTTGTGAATTTTTCTTTCTGTATGTAAGTGTTTTAGATTATAGAGAGAAACCGCTTAAAAGTTGGGTTCAACTTTCAGTTTTGTACTTTAAGCAGGTGATACAATCTAATGATATCAAGAGCTCATAATAGTTTTTTTCTTAGAAAAGTTAATAAATTCACTCTGCAAAATAGAATTAAGATTAAGTTTATAGTAAAATTGGAATAAATGATGTAGGTATTTCAGATGTGAAAGGTTAGTTTTGGGTTCTTCAATGAAATGCTCATCCTTTTGTAATTCTTAAATATTCTACTTAAAAATATTGGAATATGTTTTGTGATATAAGTATCATTATTACTTTGATCTAAATTCAATGGCAAATAACCTTTGTAAGTCTAAACATTAATGTTTTGGGTTTTCTTGAACAAAGATTCAAATACTACATACTAAAATCTATTATTTTGAATGAAACATTTAGAATAATAAAGTAGATGATGGTTTTAAAGTACTAATTTTGAGCACTTAAATATTTTGTCATGGCAGTATAAAATAATAATAATAATAACAACAACAACAACAAAGCAATCAGTATATTTAGGAAAATAACCTCTTATTTTTGCCCCAAAGTGCTCTGAAAAAGAGGATGCCTACTTATGTTGTAGCGGGGAGAAAAATTTGTAGCTGTGTGTGGTGGTGCATGCACACAGGAACCTGTAATCCCAGGAGCTCAGGAGGGTGAGGCAGGAAGATCATGAGTTCAAAGCCAGCCTTAGCAACTTAGTGAGGCCCTAAGCAACTTAGCTCTGTCTCTAAATAAAATATAAATAATAAAATATAAAATCCAGTGGGGCTTAACCCAGTGGCTTAACCACTGGATTCAATTCCTGGTACCAAAAAAAGGAGGGGTGGGGACCTTTGATCAATATACTATCAAGTCATACTTACTATTCTTTTTATACTTTTTAGGACAGTGGTGATTATCCCCTTACCATGCCTGGACCACAGTGGAAAAAGTTTCGATCAAATTTTTGTGAATTTATTGGAGTCCTGATTCGACAGTGTCAATATAGCATAATTTATGATGAGTATATGATGGATACAGTAATATCCCTTTTGACTGGTTTGTCAGACTCCCAAGTCAGAGCTTTTAGGCATACAAGTACCCTTGCTGGTAAGTAACCAACATGTTCTTTCTTTTCCATTTGGTTTGTTAAGTATATTTTATTTCAGTTAAGCTTTCTTTAGAGCAAATATTAATTTAATGACAGTGTTCTGGAAAATAACACTTTCTGCCAAATTCATCTCAGTGATTTGTGTTATCTCTTAGGGTAAAGTTAAGCCTATTTCCTTAACTGGCATCTGATAACCTTAAAAATAAAAATGTGTCAGTAAATGTCTTTCTGAATGTGTTTTCCTACATCTTTATTTTACAACCAAAACATTTTAAGAGGTAACTATGCCATATTCTTTGGTAAACCCAATTAATGATAGTGGAAATTCCAAATTGGCACTGTTTTTTCCTCCACTTAATTACATTGCTTTATGGCTTATTGTTTTATTGCAAACTTAAGTTTGGAAATATTTATTTGTTTATATATTTTAAATAATTCTATCTAGTATAAAACAGATATTCTTTCTGTAACTAATGCTTTGCTAACTTAAACCTATCTAGACCTAATGTCTCTAATATCAGTTCATTCAGGTACACTACAGATAATCTGAAGAACTGATAAAAGTTTTTACCTTTGCTTTCTTCATTTAGAATTATTATTAACTTGTCAGCCAAGTATATTCATTTTTTTTGTTTTCCCACAAGATAATTTTATTAATTGAGTAATTGTCTGTTTTGCCTCTACTACTTTAACTGTGCTTACCTAAAATGACTATTCCTTTTCATTCATGTATGGAATGTGCATGTGAGTGCACATGTGTGTATATATAAACATATTTCAATATTCCCAACTTACATCTTTTTGTAGCAGTAACTTTGTGTATCTTCCATCTTAATTTTTACCATGACAAACCAGATTTAGGTTAATTAAATACATTTCATCTTGCATTTAAATTTTAGTATTTCATTTATTTAAAACATTGTTTCTCAAACCTCAGCATTCATAAGAATCATCTAAAGACATGTAGAAACAGATTATTGGGCCTCACCCTCAGGATTTAACAAGTTTCTAGATTGTGTTGATCCTGGTGGTTTGGGAACTATACACTACAAATGCCTGATTAAATATTGTGTTGTTTTCTGGCTTGACCTATTACCCAATTCCAGTATGATAATATTATCCAGAGTTATTTGAGATATTCCATTCATTTTTTCCAATTTTCTTTTTATTTATTTTTTTGCTCTATACAGCTATGATTAGTGTTCTACAGTTTTATGCCAAACAAATATGAAACGGTTTATTTTCTTTTACCATTGTCTTTTTTCTCATTGTTAAGAGGAGAGGGAGATGTTTTACCTAGTTTTATCTTTATATAAAAGGTAAAATAGAAATATCATTTATTGTTAAATATTTCTGTATAGAACATAAAGCAAACACAGTTTATTCTGTTTTGAAAATATCCTCTTCTTCATTATTAGGAAGAGAAATGTTTTTTACGTAGTTATATATTTTTTAAAATATAATTAAAATGTTTATTCAGTAAGTTGTGTGATACTACACATTGCTTTCTAATTTCATGGCCTTTAATATCTTCTGCATATGTCTGCTTTTTCTTTTATTTTGTTTTCTATTTCCTTTTTATCTTACTTCTCTCTGTGTACAGTAATGCCCATTTACCTGGTTGTCAGATGCATAAAGACTTCAGTGATTTGAAATATCCACAACTTAAACATAAGGTAGAAATTGCTTCTAAATAGCCAAAGTTGCTGTCATAAAAAATTAATGCACTTGCCTTCAAAAAGAAGTTACTATCTATTTTCTTAAAGCCAGGAGAGAAGGAGAAGCAACAAATTGAAGATTAACCTTAGATACTATTCTGCTGGTAGTGTTTTGAAATGACAATTCACAAAAAAGACAGAAAAGTTAGTTTATAAATCTTATGTTTCAGAGCAATCTGGGGCTCTTCTTTAGCAGTAGACTACCTCTCTTGAATCCAGAAACCTTTGTGCCACGTAACTCTATTTAAGAACAGAAGTTGGGCACCTTAGTGCATGCCTCTAATCCCAGTGACTTGGCCGGCCTGAAGCAAGAGGATGGAAAGTTCAAGGCCAGCCCAGACACTTAATAAGATCCTGTCTCAAAATAAAAAGGATGAGTATGTAGCTCAGTGGTAAAGCACCCTTGGGTTCTAGTCCCTAGTACTGAGGGGTAAAAAAGGGAAAAGAGAAAGAGTACTGTATTATAGAAATATGTAGGATATTTTCACTTTTAAAATATTGACTTGGGACTAGGGATATATATTTCAATGGTAGAGGGCATGGTTAGGCACAATTCCCTGTCTTCAGTTCCAGAACCAAAAATAGCATGTTGTCTTAATTCTTTGAACAACACACTTTAATTCATTTGCATTTGTCCTTCGATGCCATGTAAATGATGTATTTCTGTATTTTAACTGCATTTATTATGATGATTCATTTTAGTTCTTCTTTCTGTTGACTCATTTTCACTATCCCTTTGGTTGCTTATATCTGCTAATTTTGTATATTTTCATTATGACTTTTCTTCTGTTTAAGTTGAGTAGCTTCCTTCTAGTTCTTTGTTGTCTCTTCTCCCATTATTTACTTGTGTTCATGATAGCTCTTAAAACTGCTTTATGAATGCCTTTTTGTTTTCACCCAAACTCTTTTTAATTTCATCATGTAGATTATTTGCATTTGAAATTGTTTTTCAAAATCAAATATTGAAAAGTGGAAGTTATCAACATTGTTTATACTGATTTTTTCAAACTTAGAACCTATTTTTCAATCATTCTCTAAATTTGTTTCAAAATAGTACTATAATTCCCGTATGTCTGTATTAATCATCGTATCTTCTAAAGCTCAGTTGAATAAAATGTGTGAGACATATCAATCACCTTTCTTTCAACAAAGCACAGAGGGATTGCTGAGAACTTAATTCTAGGTTGGACAATAATTATCCATATTGTCAAGGATTTTTTGTTCTCATCTTTGCCCTCTTTTTTTGTGGTATGTATTGAGGCATAGATTAAAAGGTAATCATTTTTATTCACTTTGCAGGACAAGTCTTGGGGACTAGATAAAATGGGCAGGAACATTTAATCCTCTGCTTCAAAGACTATGTGCATGGACAGTTACAAGGCAGTTATGGCCAGATATGATTATCGGCTTTGGAATAAAATGCTCCTTGACATTGCTTATATCTTAGCTGAGAAGAGAGACAATCAGGTTAGTTATTTTGTAGGGTACAGATGTGATGAGTTCCATAGCTTCATAAGTTACTAGAGTGGTCTTACCAGTAGTACTTTTAATCTGTTTTCCAAATATCCCACTTTCTTATTATGAATTAACTAATGTGTCCCTATTATCAGTGTTTATGCATTGCGTTAAACTGTATATTTTACTACATTTTTGTTAAAAGTTTTCAACATTCTGTAGTTCTTCAGGTCTGTTTATCCCAGTTTATAAGTATTCTAACTTTTCATTGGAGGTAAACTCTTTTTGGAGTACTTTTATTATTAAATTGAAACAGGCTGTTAACAGTTACATTTTATTTCCTACTTTCCTTATTTTTCTTTTCTATTAATTGAAAATTTAAATCATAGTGTTTTATTTACTTGACCCGTTTAATAAAGAAGGCTCACATTGCAGTACAGTTTTTATTGACTCTTAATCCTGAGAACTAAGTACCCTTATAATAGCTCTCAGTTGGACATATTAGAACAGTTTGTGGATTTAACTTATCTAAGAAACATTTTGTTACACTTATTCTGGTGGATTTATAGTCTGAGACTGGGAATATTTTTCCCCAATTTGATGAAGTTTTTATAATTTAGGAGAAAGTTTTTTTTTTGTTTTTTTTTTTTTTAACATGGTCATGAATAAATAGGACTCTCTTTGATTTAGCACTTTGTTTGGAATTATGAAAATAATGATTTCTTCCAAGAATCTTTTTCAGAATTACAGTTATCTCATTTTTAAGCAATTGTTTTTAAACTGTATGCCAATACTTCAGAACTTGTTCACTTCAAATTTTTGTTAGATGGCAGTTTTCAGAATGAGCAACATTGATTTAACTTTATTTTTCATTATTTTCTCATCTATGTAATTTTCTAATGATGTTGCAGATAATATTAATCTAATACTGGCTACCTCTCACTTTTAAGGTGAAGATGCTTTTTTGAACAAAGGAGAATAAAGAATTAAGTATTTGTATTAATAATGAGGTGATTGATTCTGTTTTAATTTTTTCCAAATTGAGTTTGGGAAAAATTTTAAAATGTGGTCAAGATCATTATATAAGGGCAGTCTTGATAAATGGTTTCAAGATAAATTTCAAGATAAAACTCTTGAAGGATTAAATATTTCTTTATACTTTATTGTTTAACACTATTATGTTGACTTGTGGTTGATTTTATATTTGCCTATGGTTTATTATTTATTAACATTTCTTAGATAGTTAGCATCTCTAAACTTTTTCTGTGAAGAAAGATATTATGTATGTGAAATTGCTTTATTTATTAATAGTAGGGTGAAAATCATTTTGCTTTAGAATATTGACATTTCTTTTCTTTGGCTTTTAGTTGCTGAAACCATATATTAGTGATTGATAGAATGGGTTTTGGAGCCAGACTTTCTGGATTCCCATTCCTCTGTGTCTTTTACTAGATGGATAATCTTAACCTACCTGGTCTCATTTTCTTCAAATGCAAAGTGGGAAAGATAATGACAGTTACTTCTTTCTAAAAGAGATTAAGAGAGTTTGGAATGATGTCTGGAATTTAGTAAGCTGCTGCTCTTACTCTATAATGACAAGAGGGCTAATAGTATTTGCCTGTGTTCATACAGAATGTTTGAGTACCTACTTATAGTAATAATAGACATGGCTAATGGGGAAATCAGGGACAAAAAACAATTTTGAAAAATTGCTGTTAAGGAATACTAATATGATGCATTTTCATTTTACTTACCTATTGATTCTCAGAACCCATATTCTGTTTATTAAATTCACTAAGTATTTTATAATTCTTAAGCAGACAGATTATTTCTGGTTTTTATGGTTAGGACTTGAAAAGTTTAGTACAATCTGTCACCATCAAAAAAGAGACCATAGAGTATAAATAATTTCTCTTTTAATTTTTGTCTTTATATTTAATTTTTTTACTCATTTTTAAGTGTTTCTTAAAAAGTACAAGTTTTCATTGCCTTGTACTTTTATCCCTTCTGTTATTTTACTTTATCGTTCACCTTTCTCACCCATGCTACAGGTATAAAACTTTAATTCAAGTTTCTAATATTTGTTAATCATTACCTTGTAGTATTTTGGGGTTATTATGCAGTTGGCCAAAACCGCAAATACCTCCATATCATATAATTATATCTGTAAAAGAAAACTATAACTTTAAAATTTTAATATCTTTTTTGAATCTGTATGGTCCAGAGTAATTTAAAATTTTTTCTTAATCTTTTCGTTGTTTTTTAGATTCCTTTTGTTTTTTTAACAGTTCTGAAAATCAGCTTTATTTTAGAAACCAGTTTCTTAAAATAAACCTTGTTTTTAAAAATCACTTTACAAACATTTTGTATCTTATATTTATTAACTTAGTGACGTTGGACAAGCAGCTTAACATCTGTGCTTCATCTGTATGGTATCAATACCAGTGATCCTGTCTCAGTACTGGCATGTAGTTAAAAACAACGTGGAGAATCAGAACTCTTACAAACTTAAAATTATGGTCAAAATTAAGTTAAATAAAATCAAGGAAATAAAATAAGTGTTAAATTTATTTAACAAGAATTTTAATGTGCTTTTAATTTTTTAAAAATCATAACCTTATTTGCTACAATTGTAATGTCCTTCAATTTATATAAATTTTCTGTTTTTCTGTTGTTTGGATCCTTTATCTTTTAGATCCCCTATTATATTTTTTCCCCTTAATTTAGTCTCCTTTTCTGGTATAGGATATTATCTGATACATTTATGAATAAAAGGATAATCAGAGAAGTAAATATTTGATATTTTGCATGTCTACAAAATATGGATTTGGCCTCTTATTAATAGTTGACTGCAATCTAGATTTAAATATTAAAAATTATTTTCTTCAGAATTTGTTTCTACCTTCCAGTGTTGCTGCTGAGAAGTTCTTTGCTATTAAGATTTCAAGGGTTGGGATTGTGGCTAAGTGAGAGAATGCTTGCCTAGCATGTGTGAGGCACTAGGTTCAGTTCTCAGCACCACATATAAATAAATAAGATAAAGGTTCGTCAACAACTTTACAAATAAACAATTAATTAAAATATTTCAAGCCTCTCTCCTTCCCTCCCTCCCTCCCTCCATTCCTTCCTTCCTTCCCTCCCTCCCTCCCTCCCTATTGAACTCAGGGGGCACTTAACCACTAAGCCACATCCTTAACCCTTTTAATTTTTTTATTTTGAGACAGCATCTCACTAAGTTGCTGAGGCTGGCCTCAAACTTGGAATCCTCCTGTCTCAGTCTCCCAGCCACTGGGATAACAGTCTTGGGCTGCTCTGCCAAGCACTGATCCTGTTTCTTGTCTTTGGAAACTTTTACATTTTGCTATTTGTTCCTAGTATTCTGAAATTTTATGGTGCTATACTCTGGTGTATGTTTTTTCCAGATTGGTGGGTATCATTGTAGGGTTTTCTAGTGGTGAACTAATGTATTTATTATAGGCCCTCAGATGTTGGCTTTGGTAATACTTTTTTTCTCCTGTAGAAGATCAGCTTCTTTGCAGAAGCATGTATAATGGCTGTCTTGACATTTTGGAGTTGGGTAGGGTGAGGAAGTGCTTGACATTCTGCACATCACATATAACTGTGAATGTGAATCATATATGTGTGTGTATGTATGTATGCATATGTATTATGTATATATACGATGATTCCAAATCTCTGGTTTATTTTCCTCAAGAAATAAATGTCTGGACTTCCAAAATAAGTATGTGGTAGAAAAATTGCCAGGCTGCCTAGGTTTGGTGAGGACATGGGAATTTAATTGCATATTTTACAGACTATATCACTTTCCATCTTCTGTGGAACAGATGCAGTCTGTTTCTGCATTTTACAGAGCAAAATGGCTTTTTGTTTCACAGATAATAGCTGTCATGATTTTTCTACCCCTTTCTTTGATTTGAATGTTCCCTCCTCGTCTGCTTGCTATTCATATATTTGTGATTTGAGACTGCAGGTATTTTCTGGATTCTTTGAAGATGAAAAATCTTTTCTCCTTCCTATTTTGCTTCAAATTTAAAGGGATAAAGGGATTAGTTAAATCTTTTTTTAAAATAGTTTTTTAGTTGTAGATGGATACGATACTTTTATTTGCTTGCTTGCTTGCTCGCTCGCTCGCTTATTTATTTATTTATTTGTTTGTTTGTTTATTTGTGGGTGCTGGGGATTGAACCCAGTGCCTCATGGATGCTAGGCAAGTGCTCTACCCTGAGCCACAACCCCAGTCCCAATTAGTTAAATATCATTTGAAAATGATGAAGTTTATCATAGCCCCCTTTTAACCTAAGCTTTTTATAGTAAGGCTTATGCAAAATTAAATGTTATCAACCCTCTCTTAATAATCTAATGTGTCCCGTTATCAAACATTTTTAGACACTAGATATAGTAACATGTGCCTATAGTCCCCTCCCCACTTGGGAAGATCACTTGAACCTATGAGTTTTAGACCAGCCAGGGCAGTGTAGTGTTTTTCTTCTGTTTTCCTACTCATCTACTGTTTTTCTTCTATTTGGTCCTGAAATACTTTTACACAGTATTTTTTTTTAATTTTTTATTTGTTTTAATTAGTTATACATGATAGTAGAATGCATTTATGCACTTTGATATCTATAGATGGGATATAATTTCCCATTTTTCTGAGTGTTTATGTTATAGAATCATATTGGTCATGCAGTCACATACATACATAAAGTAATAATGACTGTTTCATTCCATTATCTTTCCTATCCATAAATCCCCTTTCTTCCCCTTTTTTCACTTCCCTCTACCTAGTCTAAGGTAACATTCTTCTTCTCTTATTGTGAATTAGCATCTTCATATTAGAGAAAACATTTGGCCTGTGGTTTTTTTCGGATTGGCTTATTTCGCTTAGCAAATGTCATAATTTCACTCTTCTTTAAAGCTGAGTAATATCCCATTGAGTATATATACCACATTTTTTAATCCATTTATCTATTGAAGGACACTAGGTTGGTTCCATAGTTTAGCTATTGAGAATTGAGCTTCTTTAAACATAGACGTGGCTGCATTACTATAGTATGCTGATTTTAAGTCCTTTGGGTATAAACCGAGGAGTGGGATAGCTGGGTCAAATGGTGGCTCCTTTCCAAGTTTTCTGAGGAATCTCCATACTACTTTCCATAGTGGTTGCACCAATTTGCAGTTCCATCCCAGTATTTTTAATATTCTTCACACAATATATATCTCTTGTTTCCTTTCATCATTTATTATAATCACATCCTTCTTTATACCCTCAATTTCTTGCCTCTGTCTCCCTTCGTCATACTCCCTAGAAAACCCTGTATCACCACATCCACCACACTTGCATCAGAGTACCTGAAAGTGACTGGGGAGGAAACCTAACTATAATGGCTGGATTTTCTGTTAATCTGTCAATGGAACCTTTTTAATGCTGCCTAGTAAACCCTATGATATTTCATTCTAGAGTTATTTGCACTTCCTTACAAGGTTATGCCTTACCTCAAAACTATAAAACCTACTGTCTTATCTTCACACTTAGTTGATTATCTTGTTCTTTAATGGAAACAATCAGAAGAGGATTATTCAAGGATTAAACCTACCTGTCTGGATACAACAGTTGTAATATCTATACTTTCTGTCTTTTCTCTTACTACAATGCCCTCTAAGGCCAGTCCTTTGTACAATGAATCTAATCCCCGTTCACTTTAGAACATTGTTTTTCAGATTGTTCTCTCTCTCTTTTCTGACTTCAATTTGTCCCCTGGGATTAGATAAGTCTTATCATTATGCTAACATGCTGTAATGGCTCCCATCTTTTAGAAATCCTTTGCATTAATCTGGATTCCTTCCAAATAACAAAACCATTTAGAAATATAGTTACCTATTTACATGCACACACACACACACCCCAATACATACATACTTAAGTAAATTGGCTCTATGCAATTATGAACTGGCAAATTGAAATCTGTAGAAAAGCCAGCCAACAAGTTGGAAACTCAGTCAGGAATTATACTGCGTTGAATCAGATCTGTAAGGCATGCCAGAAGCTCAGTATTTTATGCTGCAGATGTCAGAAATTTCTTTTGAGAAGTTTGTTTTTTCTTTTAAACCTGCAACTAATTGTGTGAGGCCCACTCACATTAAATCTCCTTTGTTTAAAATCAGCTGAATTTAGATGTTAATCATATCTACAAAATACCTTCAAGGTAATAAGTCGATTAGTGTTTGATTAAATATCTGACCAAAGTAATCTAGCAAAAATTGACATATAAAACTGATTATCACAAATCCCTTGTTTCCTCATGCCCCTCAGCTACATTCTCATCTCTCCTTTTCTATGCCACAAATCACAAAGAATTATTTATATGTACTATTTTACTCAGTATCCTCGTAACTCTCTTGTACCTACTCCTGTCAGGTTTCTGTCTCTACCACTGCACTGCCTGTGTTGTCGCCTGGTTAGCAGTTACCTTCTCTGATTGGTAGATCCTCCCCCCCTTTATTAAGGTGCATTATAATATACATAACAGTAGGATTTTTTGTTACATATTCATGCACGATTACCAGTATCTCTTTCCCTTTCCTTTTCCCTTCCCTGGTCCTTTTCCTGTGTTTACTGGTCTCCTTTCTAATTTCATACAACCTCCACCACATTTTTTTCTTCTTTTTTTTTCCACAAGCATCTACATAAGGGAGAAAACATCAGACTTCCTGAGTTTGACTTATTTCACTCAACATGATGTCCTCCAGTTCCATGCATTTACCACCAGATTACATTATTTCATTTTAGTCCCTGAAAAAAACTCCATTGTGTATATATACACATTTTCTTTCTCCATTCATCTGCTTGTATTCTGGTTGCATAATTTGGCTATGTGAATTGTGCTGCTATAAACAAGGGTATGCATATGTTGCTGTAGTAGGAATGAATTTAATTCTTTGGCATAAAAATCAAGAAGTGGTATTGCTGGAACATAGGGTGGTTTCATTCCTAGTCTTTTTTTTAATTATTCATTTTAGTTACATATAATATTAGGATATATTTTGGCATTAATCACAAAAAAATGGAATATAACTTGCTTTAATTTAGCCCCTAGCACTATTCCCCTTGACCTTTTCCCCCTCTTTTTGTTCCCCTCCCTATCTCCTACTGATCCATCTGTAATTTATAGTTTTTTTAAAATTAGTGTCTTATAGATATACTTGATGTTGGGATTCACTGTGGTATATTCACGTATGTGTACATACAAAAGTTCAGTCAGATTCATTCCACTGTTCCTCCCTTTTCCTATCCTTCTTTCCTCCTCTTCCTCAACCACCTTTGTCTGCTGTATTGAATGATCTTTCCTTTTTTTGTGATGAAATTAGTCCCCTTTTTTCTTTGTCTTTCCTTATTTGTTAAACACACACACACACACACACACACACAGACAGACACACACACACACCATGCCTGCCTAGTTTGGATTAGCTTCTACTTATTGGAGAAAATATTTGACCTTTGATTTTTGGAGACTGGCTTATTTCACTTAGCATGATAGTCTCCATTTTCATCATTTGCTGGCAAATGCCATAATTTCATTTTCTATGGCTAGTACTCCATTGCATGTATATATACCTCATTTTTCTTGATCCATTCATCTGTTGAAGGGCTCCTAGGTTGGTTCCATAGCTTGACTATTGAAATTTTGCTGCTATAAACATTGATGTGGCTGTATTCCTGATGTATGCTGGTTTTAAATCTTTTAGATATACATCAAAAAGTGAATAGCTGGGTCATACGGTGGTTCTATTCCATAGTCTTTTGAGGAAACTTCATACTGATTTCCATAGTGGTTATACTAATTTACAGTGTTACCAAGAGTGTAAAAGTATTCATTTCCCCACACATCTTTTCCATTTGTTGTTCTTTTTATTCTTGATGGCTGCCATTCTAATTTGAATAAGATGAAATCTCAGTGTATTTTTTATTTGTATTTCCTCATTGCTATATTTGTTGGCCATTTGTACTACTTCTTTTAAGAAGTGTCTGTTTAGTTTATTTTTTCATTTATTGTTTGGGTTTTTTTTTTTTTTTTTTAGTCCTTTATATATTCTAGATATTAAACCTTCTGTCAGAAGAGTAGCTAACAAAGCTTTTCTCTTCACACTCTTGTTTTCTTTGTTGTGCAGAAGCTTTTTAAATTTGATGCTGTTGCATTTATTATATCTTGGTGTTATTTTCTGAACTTTAGGAATCTGTAGAAAAAGTCCTGCCTGTACCTCTAAGAGAATGTTGACCCTACATTTTCTTCCAGCAGTTACAAAGTTTCTGGTCTAATTTCTAGTTTTTCGGTCCCTTTTGAATTGATATTGGTTCAGGCTAAGAGATAGGAATAGAGTTTCATTCTTACACATATGGATATCCAGATTTCCTAGCACCATTAGTTAAAAAGGCTATCTTGTCTCCTGTGTATGTTTTTGCTATCCATGACTATATCTGTTTGGGTTTGTCTGTGTCTTCTATTTTCTTCCAATCGCCTATGGGTCTGGTTTTATGTCAGTACTATGCAGTTTATATTACTATAACTCAGGTATAACTTGAATTCATTTATTGTGATTCCTCTCCAGCATTGTTTTTTTGGCTTTGAATTGCTTTGACTATTCTGTGTCTTTTATTCTTCTAACTGAATTTTAAGACTTTTTGTTTTTCCTAATTCAATAAATGATGTCATTTGTATTTTGGTTGGGATTTCACTAAATCTCTACTTTGCTTTTGATAGTATGACCATTTTAACATATTAATTCTTCCTTTCACTGGAGCTCTTTCTACCTTGTGTCTTCAGTTCTTCAGTGTTCTGTAATTTTCATTGTAGAAGTCTTTCACTTCCTTGGTTCGATTTATTCCTAGTGGTGGGGGGGAGAGTAGGGGGAGTATTATAAATCAAATTATTTTCCTGGGTCTCTGCATATTCATTATTGATATATAGGAAGGATTATGTTGATTTTGTATCTTTAGCATTTATCTTCTCATTGCCTAGGTCATTGAGCAACTCACAGATGTCACCTTTCTTTCTTCTTCGAACACTGTCTTTGCATGTTTTCTGGAAACAAGTATTATCCTATAGGTTTTAACTAAACTGCACATATTGAATTATCTTTAAGACTCAGTCTTCAGGTTTTTTTATTAAGTAATGAATAAAGTGAAAAATAGTTTGTGTTAATTTTTCTTTTCTTTTATTTTTTAGTTGTAGTTAGACACAATGTTTTTTATTTATTTTTATGTAGTGCCTCACCAGTGGGGTACAGCCCCATCCCTTGTGTTAACTTTTTGTTCACTGTGACAAAGTACCTGAGAAAGTCAAATACAAACCATTTTGACTTATGATTTTACAGATGTGAGTTTATGGTCAGACAGTTCAGTTGTTTTGGAGCTTATTGAGGCAGTACATCATGGTGAAAGAGCATGATAGAGCAAAGCTGCTCATCTGCTTGCAGCTAGGAAGCACAGACAGAGCGGGGTGCTTGGAGAAGAGTATTGGGGAAAAAAATATACCCTCCAAAGTTATTCCCCTGGTGACCTACCTCCTTCAACTAGGCACCATCTCCTAAAGTTTCTATCACTCCCAAAGCTACAGACCAAGCTTTCAACACATTACCCTTTGGAGGAACATTTCAGATCCCAACCATAACACAGTTCCATGGTTTAATTACTTTTCTGAAAATATAATCATTCTGAGAGGCATAATATTCAAGAGTTCATGTTCAAAGTAAAAAAATGTTACATGGTGACATATTACTCATCTATCCCAATCTCAAATTCTTTTTCCTGAAGAAAACTAAAATTTCTAGTTCCAAAAATATTTTATGTGTATAATAGCAAATACAGGTTCAGTGAAAGGCAGTGTGGTATAATGATTGGGAGCTTGGAATATGGAACAAATCTGCTTGTAATCAAATTTTCTACCAGTCACTGGCTGTGTAACCACTGTCTGTTAGCTGATCTGAATACATACTTGCAAAGAGCTTAGAAGACTGTTTGGTATATGAAAATAAGTGACATATTTATTCTTTCTGCTAAATGATTTTGTAATATAAATAACATCAGGCATTTGGGCTCTCCCCCCATAAAACACACACACACACACACACACACACACACACACGGCAAGCTTTTTTTTTTTTTTTTTTTAATTCTTTTCTTTCTTTCTTTCTTTTTTTTTTTGATGTTGATTGACCTTTATTTTATTCATTCTATGTGCTGCGCTGAGAATCTAACCCAGTGCCTCACTCATGTTAAGCAACTGCTCTACCACAGAGCCACAACCCCAGCCCCAGGGCAGGATTTTCTTTACAACAAACAAATCATACCTGATATTTTTTTCCTTTGGCCAGTAATTTTTCATTAAATATTTGTGCCATCCAGTTTTATAGCTCTAAATACCAATGTCTTTGATAGCAACTTCCAAACGTTTTACCTACTGGACATTGCCACTTAAATACATAATTAGCCGGGGTGGGGGCACTTTTTAGGTACCGTTGTTGCTTCTATTTCTCTGATTTCCTTCATTATAATTTTTAAAATTTGTTCACCTACACTGTTAAAATATACATTATATGTAACCATTTTTTCTACCTCTTGCTGCCACCTTAATCTAAGCCATCATCACTTTACTTTTAAATTATTATTTAGCATTTTAAGCAAAAGATTTTCGGCTCTCCTTCACTCTTCTCCTATTTGGTTTTTTTTCCTCCACTTTTACTCTCAAGTAGAGTCAGGTGCTTTGTTCACTTTTGTATCTCTAACACATCAACCAATGCTTAGTATATATTGGATTGATATGTGAGTGAGGAAGTAACTAAATAAGTGCTTTGTGAACTATGTGGAGTAAAAGAAGAGTTTTGTTTACCAATCTGTCACAAACTAGTACTTTTGTAAAATACAATCAAATAGAATTTAGGAAAAATGAAATATGTATTTATTAGTGTCATTTTATTAGCTACAACATACTGTCAGATTGCTATCAAAATTTCTAAGCACTTTCAGATTTGTACTTACAGTGACCTTATAATAAACCTTTTTTGGTAAGCAGCTGTTTGCTGACCATACTCTCAGCACAGTACTAGATCATGTTCATCATTCTATAACCCACAGTTAAAAATGTAAAAACTAAATGAAATATTACTCTTCTTGGTAGAGAAGAAGAAGGCACTTCAAATCCTCTGTCATAATATGAAAGCTAAATCCCGGTGGATTACTACTTTATGAAAAAATTTTTTTGGTAATACTAGTAAAATTTAATAAATATTCTATGCATTAATCAGTCGTGTTCTCATAAAAATAGAAGGCTGTTCTCGATCTATTTGTTTATGTGTTGATAAGAAAAGTAAAACTTTTGGTGAAGTCTTAAATTTACAGATTTAGAAATATTTTAACTCAAAGAGTAAATTATATTATATTATATATGGCACTTTCCTGAAAATGTTTGCTCATTTTGCATTTTTTGTTTATTGTCGTAAGTTGATTATTTTCTTGTTTATATATCTGAACTGAGAGGAGAGTCATTTCATAACAGTTGGAGTTTAGTATCAGGATTCCTAAAAAGATACATAGCTGAAAGCAAAAATGACTAAACTCAAGAAAATCTGTTCCTCATTTTCCACTGGTAATTCCAGGCAGAGTTTATGTGTTAGTTTTAACACTTTCCAAATCCTTGATCTTCAGTTCATTTTGCTTTAGAGATCCAGAAGTTTATACTGAACCCCTGTTGGTTATCACTTTGTGTGCTCAGAATGCCTCACTCAGATAGTTTGTCCCATATCCTTCTGTCTTTGAGCTGTTTTCCTTTCTAATACAGATTAATTAAAAAAGGCTTTTTCCCTTTATTGTATAGTCACATATTCTACTATAGACAATGTATAAATAAACCTGCAAAACACTAGCTTGTATTTTGAAACACAAGAATGTTTCTCAGTGTATTATTTGCAATATCATATCTCAGGAAAAGAAGTATTAGATGCATATCTAAATTGTCATTAACTTAAATGTGTTTGTTTTCAGGATTTTTGTTTTATATTTTGGTTTTAGGGCAGCAACAAACAGTGTTGACATGAAACTGGCCAAAATACACAGTTTAAGAAGAACATTGGGAGTATGCAGATAGATCAATAATAGATTAATAGATAAGTAAATAGACATCAATTCAACATTATGTATGTTATATATGTAATTAAAAGGAAATAGAATTTTAAAAGAAATGTATGCTCATTTTTAGTTAAATTGATATGTTAACAGATATGTGAATCAGTTCTAAAGCACTGGACAGCTCATTTTTTATTAGTGAACATTTATATTTGTAGATGAATTACCTAAAAGGAACAAAGAGGGAAATTATTTACCAACACAGACTGTCTTATTTCTTTACCAGTATTGCCCATACTCTGTCTCAACAGTGAAGACAAGTATGAATGAATAGACAAATAAAAATTTGAGATTCAAGTTCATACTTGTTGAACAGATGGTTCACAAACAGAAGTTTGAAAATATTTAATAGGATTTACAAATACCAGGTGAACATTTAAGAGTACATTAACACTGTGACTGAAGAGAGTATCTTAATTGGAAATTCACAGAATGCATTTTTTAAAGAGTTCAATATGATCAGTGTTTTTTTTGAGTTGAAAATTGTGCAGCTCACTGAAGTGAGAAAAAGAGGGAGAAGACCATCTTTGGTGATACAAGGATCATAAATTGTAAACATTTAAGATACCTTGATGTATGTACATAAAGGCATTAAGGAAACATTTGTACACACAGATCTGGTGGTCAGAAGAGAGATATAAGCTTGATTAGTATGCCAACACTAAGGTATTTGTATTTGGAAGTAGAGGGAAGAGATTGTTTAAGATGCTGCTTAAATCTTTCTGGCTGATAGTTAGGATGAAGCTCTTTTTAACTAGGCAATGTTAACAAGCCCAACAGATGTTTTCCTGAGGAAGAGAAAATTATGCTCAACACTAAAAAAGATGAGTTTTTTTCTATAAAATTACCATTTTGAAAAGTTTAAATTTCCCTGGGTTATAAAACAAATCGTACTTTTATCTTTTATTCGTACTTTTATCTTTTATTCATACTTTTATCTTTTATTCATTTGCTTTATAAATTTGCAGTCTTTTGGATGAAAGTGTTTTGTAGGTAAATATTATAATATTTCTTATATTTCATAGCCATGAAGCTCATGACTGCTCTGGTGAATGTTGCCTTAAACCTCAGTATTCATCAGGATAATACACAGAGACAGTATGAAGCTGAGAGAAATAAAATGATTGGGAAAAGAGCCAATGAAAGGTTGGAATTACTACTTCAGAAACGCAAAGAGGTAAGTAAATTTCATTGTAACTGATGGAATATGTAGTAAATATAAGTAATTTTTCTTTATTCTCTGCAGAAAGGTTTATATTTTTAAAATTTATTTTTAATTTGTTTGATCTCAGAGTTCTCAGATAAAACTGGAATGTTCATTGCTGATTGGCTAAGTGCTTTCTGAGGTAGACAAAGATCATAGACAAATCAATTTTCAAAAGAAGGCTGTCTGAACCTTAGGCAGCTCAGAAAGGTTGTCAGGCTATGGACTCAGAAAGCACAGTAAATACTTAAGTCATAACTGTAGGCCAGAAAAGTTGTGTTTCTAGGAGAAAGCCAAAGCCTGCTGATATATAAGGTATTACTGTAAATTAGATTGGTCAAGATTTTGTTTGTTGTTGTTCGTTTGTTGTTTTCTTTTATTTTTTGCTGTGCTCATGATTGAACCCAGGAACTCATGCAAACTAGGCAGGCTTTCTACCAATGAACTATACCTCCTTCCATTGGGCCCAGTTTTAGACTGTTTTTTTTTTTTTTCTTTTGGGTACTGGAGATTAAAACCAGAGATGCTTTACCACTGAGCTACATCCCCAGCCCTTTGTATTTTTTATGTTGAGACAGGGTATTACTAGGTTGCTGAGGCTGGCCTGGAACTTGTGAGCCTCAGCCTTCCAAACCACTGGGATTACAGGTGTAAACTACTGCACCTGGCTTAGAATAACATTACATATATATGTTGAAACATTCTAAAACTGGATTTTTAATACAAACATTTTTATCATCTAATTGGAAGTAAAAATTTTTAGATTTGTAATAATCTACCTTTTAACTTGAGAAAAGAGTATCACATTGCTGAAAAGGAATTGTGTGTGTGTGTGTGTGTATACACACACACATATATATATGAATAATGTGTTATTCATGGGTAAGAAAAAGCAATGTATCTCTAATATCTTTTTTTTTAGAGAGAGAGAGAGAATATCTTTTTAATATTTTTTTTTTTTTTTAGTTTTTGGCAGACACAACATCTTTATTTGTATGTGGTGCTGAGGATCGAACCCAGGCCACACGCATGCCAGGCGAGCGCTCTACTATTTGAGCCACATCCCCAGCCCATGTTGTATAAGTTTTATAGGACTGCTGGAATGAAGTACCACAATCTGAGTGATTTAAACAAGTGAAATTTATTTTCTTATACTTTTGGATGATAGCTGTCCAAGATCAGGGTGTTGACAAGACCGTGTTCTCTCAAGGCGTTAGGGAAAGATATGTTCTAGGCTTCTCTCCTAAGAGCATGACTCCAGTCTTCATGATGTTCTTCCTATGTATGTTTGTCTGTCTTCACATCTGTTCTATTTATAACCAGTACAAGTCATGTTGAATTAGCGGCCTGCTCTACTCTAGTGTGACCCCATTTTTAAGAATTGTTTTCTCACAACCTTGTTTCTAAATAAGGCCATATTTTGAGTTACTGTGCATTACAACTTAAATGTACAAATTTTTGAAGAACATGTTTTAACCCCTAACACATTATGCTTGAAATGTGTGGAGGTAAATATTGGAACAGGGCTTTATTAAGTATTGCTAACTAAAATGTAGGACTCTTCTCTCTTTCTTTTTAATGCTTTTATTAATTGTTGATGGATCTTTATTTATTTATATGCGGTACTGAGAATCAAACCCAGTGCCTCACATGTGCTAACCAAGCGCTCTACCACTGAGCTACAACTTCAGCCCATATGAATCAGTTTTGTATAGTAATTAATAAAGCAAAAGTAATTTTTATAATTTACAATAAGTTACCATAATTTGAATGATTTACTCAAAAAATACAAATGGTGCCCTATATGATGATATTACTTAAAATTATTCTTACCTTACAATAGAGCAAAAGCCATATATATTTAGCATAAAACTCTGCTTCAGATTTTTATTTTTCATTTTTTCAGGCTAGTAGTACATATAATACCATACTCATTCTCTCCTGATGCTGGACAGTAGTGGTTCACATTCAGCTACACAATCATAATACTCTTTGAGGTATACTGTATTGCCAGTAGTTTTTTGGATATTGTATTGTCAGTTTTTTTAATCCCATCATGGCTACAAAATGCCCATCTATGTGTATACATTAGATGTTCAACACTCTATTATAAAATAGGATTTGTGTTAAATGATTGCCCATTAGTAGGCTACTAGTTTAAGTGTTGTGAGCACATTTAAGGTAGGTTAGGTGATGCTGTGATATTTGATAGGTTAAGTGCATTGCTGACTTAACAATATTTTAAACTTAAAATGGATTGATCAGGATATAATACCATCTTAAGTTAAGGAACATCTTCTCTGTTCTCAAACTTAGTAAAATCTGAAATAGCATACAGCAAAGAATAAATCTGAAGGAATTTTATTATCATGTTTATAGCAATACCAAATATGTCACTGGACATTATTACATAGCAAATGATAAGATAAATTGGAATAATAAATACCATATCAAGTGTCATGTTATAGCACTTCTTTTGAGTAGTAAATAAACTTTATCTCTGATCACTGATGTTGCCTGAAACTTATCTTTCCTGTAGTAATTTATTTTGTTCCATTACACCACTGTTTTCTATTATGCCTCCTAATTGAGGAACTTGGCCGGCTTTCAGTTGTGAATTACTCAGATGGAAAGTAATATTTGGATACTTTAGATGGAGTAGGAAGTTCTTGTAGAATGACAGATATGTTGATCACTGATGGTCCCTTATCTAAGGAAAACAACCCCAAGCCAAAGACTTGATTTGGTGAGATGTGTAGAAATTTAGGCCTATTCACAAAGCAGAAGATACTTTTGAGATAGGAGCCTGATCACTTTACCTTGTTAGTCATTGTGTAGTATATATCTATTTTTTCATCTTGTTTCTTTTCTTTTTAATAAATGGGGATTGAACCTAGAGGTACTACTGAGTTCTTTTTCAATCCCCAGTTCTTCTTCTTATTTTTTTTTTTTTAAATTTTTAGACAAGGTCTCACCAAGTTGCAGAGGATCTTGCTAAGTTGCTGCAACTGGCCTCAAACTTGAATTCCTCCTGCTTCAGGGTCCTGAGTCCTTTAAATTACAGATATTCACTACCATTCCTAGCTAATCCATGTCTAGATAGAGACAGCAAGAGATTTAAGGTGATAAAGCTGTAGAAATAATGCAAGTATACTGGTTATTTCAAACATCTATTGCATAATGAGAGAAAGGATAGATAATAACCAGGATTTTAAAACAGTTGGAAATGTTCATTCCAAATAAAATGGCCAGTATTTCAATTTACATTTTTTACTGTCTTTTCTCCCCCCACCAGCTACAAGAAAACCAAGACGAAATCGAAAATATGATGAACTCTATTTTTAAGGGCATATTTGTCCATAGATACCGGTAAGGGATTTTTAAAGTCATTTAGAAAGTCTTTACCTTAGATAATTATTGCTTATTTGTAACCCAGACTAACTGTAAAGCCATAATACTCTACTAATTATTACTTTTGTTTTCTGGAAAACAACTGTAACTATAAATGCTATGTAAATGACATTTGGAGAATATGCACTTATTACTGACACATTCTTCCAAACTCAGACTGTCTACTGTTGGAGGCAGCCTATGGACTTGGCATTTGTACTAATAGAATATTTATGTGATTATTAAATTAATGTAGCCTTAATAAGATATGTTTTTCACATTTGAAAAAAAATTAAATGCTTTACTTCTTGATCTGTGTTACTTACTGTCTTGTTTAATGATCAAATTAATGACTAATCTTTTGTAAACATGTCTGTTAAGAAGAAAGAGGACAAGAATAAGAAAGGAATTGTTAGCGAAATATTTTTTGTCATACTACATTACGAATGAGTTTAGTTTGTCTTTCTGTGAAGTCATAAAACTTTGAAAATACTACATTATAAAAGCATATTTGACATAAAATCAATAGATTGTATGTGTACCTATATTTCTGTTACTTAGATGCAATATATGTATAGGTAGATACACTCCAATAGAAGCACTGTTTTCTGATAGATTTGAAACTGTAGTTGATAAATTAATATAAAGCGGTAGTTTAACATAGGAAATTTTGTGTGTAGGTGTGTGTTTATATATAACTTTGAGATTTTAGCAGAATTTAAACAATTTAACTCAAAAGTATATAAACATCTTTTGAAACAGGACCAAGGCCTTAGTTTTAGTATGGATTCTCTGGTTAGATCTTTATATCCTCTTTTTTGCATGAACCGTGTATATAATCCAATACTGACCCATTTATTTGAAACGAAAAAAAGAGCTTACATGTATGTGGCATGCAGTCATGTAGTCTTTTGTTCTTTGTGAATGTATAATTGAGGTAAAACTGCACATTTAATTGTATAATTGAATGGGTTTTGACATATTATGTACCTGAAAAGCCACAAGATAAATAATAAGTCCATCATCCTTAGAAGATTTTTCTTGGCACTTTGTAGTTCCTCCCTACCTACTTTCTCAGCACTTTACCCTCCCATCATCCTTAAACGATTGTTGTTCTGATATTTGATTCATGTTTCTCTTTTAGACTTTTGCAGCAATAGAATTATACAATATATACTTCTCATTAGTCTGGCTTTTTTGTCTAAAAAAATTAGTCTTTCACCATTAAATGTATTGTTTACTATAAGGTTTTCATAGATGCCATCTATTAGATTGAGGAAGTTTGTTTGTTTCTGTTCTTCAGAAAGTTTTAATTCAGAATGTACATTGGATTTTATGAATTGCTTTTCTGCATCTAGAGATCATTATGTGATTTTCTTTTTGAACATTGTTAATGTGATGAACTGAGTTGTTTGACTTTCATATGTTTACATTTATTCATGGGTCAAAACCCACAGTCATGTTGTAGTTTTTTTCTTTTTATTTTTTAATGCTATATTTTTAAATATTTATTATTGGATGTGATTTGCTAGAATTTGCCCATGAAGTTTTGCATCTTCAAAATATATTAATCTCTTTTTATTTTAATGGATGTGTCTGACTACTTTAGGTATAAAGATAACAACACTGAACTTGTAGATTGATTTACATTCTGAGCTATTTGTCCTTACCCCCATGCTACCTTCTTTGAGTAGCATTTGAGTAAGATTTTTTTTAAATGAAGTAACTTTTTTCCATAGCTTTATTTTATTCATTTATTTTTTATGTGGTGCTAAGGATCGAACCCAGGGCCTCACATGTGCTAGGCAAATACTCTACCACTGAGCCCCAGCCCCAGCCCTTGAGTAAGATTTTTAAATTAGGTAATATAGTATTTCTACTTTGTTCTTCCTTTTCAAAGTTGTTTTGAGTATTATAGGTCCTTTGCAGAATACAAATTTGGGAATGAACTTGTCCTATTTTACACAAAAGCTTCTGAAGTTTTCATATGAATTGTAATGAATCAATTCATTTCTAATTGTTTCATATTTTATCTTGTAACTGCGATTTTATTATTTTGTTTTAGATTGTTCCCTGCTATTACACAAAAATACAGTTTTTAAAATTTGTATAAAGTAATTTTATCCTAGCAGTTTTGGTCAGGGTGTGGTGAGTTTTGTTTTATTCTGGTGTTTTTTTTTTTAGGTTGTTTAGAACTTTTCTACATGTGAGATACGGTCATCTTTGAATAAAGAGAGTTTTACTTTTTGCTTCTGTTATCTCTTCATTCTTTTCTTTAAAAGTATCTTTACTTCTAACTGATGCATCGTAATTATACAAACTTATGGAGTATGTATAATCTGACATTTAATACATGTGCACAAATGTAGATAATGTCAGGGTAATTAGCTTATCTGTCACTTAAGGCATTTATTATTTCTTTGTGGTGGGAATATTTGAAATTTTCTCTACTACCTATTTTGAAATATTTTTAGTTAATTGTTGTGAACTATAGTTAGGCTGTTGTGCTGTAAAACATTAGGAGTTATTTTTCCTATCCAGCTGTACCCTTCTACCTGTTAATAATTCACTCTCTGTCTTCTTTTCCCCATGTCCTACTCAGGCACTGGTAACCACCATTCTCTTCTCCACTTCTTTGAGATCCAACTTTTATTCTATATATGTCGAAGAACATATTCTTTCTGAGCCTGACTTGCTTCACTTAACATAATGTCTTCTACTTCATCTCTCGTCTCACAATGGACAAGCTTTCATCCTTTTGATGACTGAATAATATTTCATTGTATCTACATATCACATTTTCATTATCTATTCTTTTGTCAGTAGGCGCCTAGGTTGATCCTTTATTGGCCATTTCTTTACTGTCTTTGTGAAAAAGTCTGTGTTTTTCATTCTTTTGAAAATTGGATTGATTTGTCTTGAGTTTTTGATTAACTGGTATATTCTAAATATTAGTCCCTTGTCAGATAAATGGCTTGCAGAAATTTTCTCCTATTCTGTCAGTTGTGTCTTCATTATTTTGATGGGTTTCAGTATCATGAAGAAGTTTTAGTTTATGATAATCCAATTTATCACATATTTTGTTTCCTGTGTTTGTGAATTGACAACAGAAAATATCTTTTCCCAGACCAATGTACTGAAACATTTCTCTATATTTTCATCTAGTAGTTTTATAGATACAGGTCTTACAATTAATTTTTTTATCATTTTTTTGTAGTTTTTTTTTTAAATATGGTGAAAGATGGGGATCTAGTTTTCATCTTGTGAATATATATATATCCAGTTTTCCTGGAACAGTTCAAGGAAGAAACTTTCCATTCCTCAATGTACACTACGGGTACCTTATCCAAAACTGTCCACTGTTATTTGTGGATTTATCTCTAGGAACTCAATTCTCTTGTACTCTATCTTTATGTTAGCACCATGTTGTTTTGGTTACTATATCTTTGTAGTATCTTTTGAAGTCAGGTATTATAGTACCTTCAGCTTTTTTTGCTCAGGACTGCTTTGGCTATTTGGCACCTTTTGTGATTGCATAAAACTTTTAGTTATGTTCTGTGAAAACATATTTGCTTTGTTAGGAATAACATTGAATTTGTAGATTGATTTGAGTACTGTGGATATTTTAATAATAAAGATCTTTTTACTCCATAAACAGGAAGTGTCTTTCCATTTACTTTTGTCCTCTTCAGTTTATTTCATCAGCATTTTGTTATGTTTGTTGTAGAGATTAGTCACTTGTTTAAACTTATTCCTAGGTATTTTATTTTATTTCTTTTCACTTAAGTTTGTAGGTATTGCGAATGGGACTATTTTTATTGATTAGTTTTTTAGCAGTTTTGTTTTTGGCATATTTAAATAAAAAAGCTACTGATTTTTGCTAATTTTTATATCCTACAACCTTAATGAAATTTATCCTTTTTAACAGTTCAGAAGAATCTTCAGTTTTTTCTATATATCAAATCATGTCCTCTATAAACAAAAATAATTTTACTTCCTTCTTTCCTATTTGGGTGCCCTTTATTTCTTTCTCTTGCTTTATTCCTGTGCCTAAGATTTCCAATATTGTGTTGAATGAGAACAGTGAAAATAAACATCATTATCTTTTCCTTCATCTTAGAGGTAATGATGTCAGCTTTTACCTATTCAGAGTATTGGTTACAATTTTGTCACATGTGGGCTTCATTATCTCAAAGTACATTTCTTCTTTATCTAATTTTTGAGAGTTTTTATCACAAAGGGACGTTGAATTTTATTGAATACAGTTTCTCTATCCACTGACATAATTAGATGATTTTGTCCTTTCTTCTATTGATGTATTGCTGTGCTAAGTTTATTTTTTTATTTTTTTTTAAATATTTATTTATTTTTAGTTATCGGCGGACATAACATCTTTGTTTGTATGTGGTGCTGAGGATCGAACCCGGGCCGCACACATGCCAGGCGAGCGCGCTACCGCTTGAGCCACATCCCCAGCCCCAAGTTTATTATTTTGAACCTCCCTGTATCCCTGAAAATCTAATTTGATCATGGCACAGGATCTTTTTAATGTACGTTTGTGTTTGATTTGCTAACATAGTTCTGAAAATTGTTGCATATTTGTTCATCAGGGATATTGATCTGTAATGATCTGGTTTTTTTTGTTGTTGTTGGGGGGGGGCAGGGACCAGAGAGAGAACTCAGGGCAGTTGATCACTGAGCCACATCCCCAGCCCTATTTCGTATTTTATTTAGACACAGGGTCTCACTGAGTTGCTTAATGCCTTACTTAATGCCTCAGCCTCCTGGGCCACTCTGATTACAGATATACACCACCGCGCCTGGCTATAGTCTGTTTTTGCTGTTGTTTGTTTTTGCCTGGTTTATTTTTCAGGGTAATGCTATCTTAACAGAGTAAGTTTTCAGGGGTTTCCTCCTTTTCATTTCTTTAAAGTATTTAGAGGAGAATTGGCATTATTCCTTCTTTAAATGTTTGGCCGAATTCAGGCATGAAGCCATCTCATCCTAGGCATTTCTTCTCTGGTAAATTTTTGTATTACTGGTTATTGATCACTTCTGATTTTTGTCATTGTGATTCAACTTTTTTAGGTCATATGTATCCAGAAATTTATACTTTTCTTCTAGATTTTTCAGTTTATTCCTATATAGTTATACATCATAGTCCTTAATGATTCTTTGTATTTCTATTCCCTGATGTTATACTTGAGTCTTCTGTTTCTTTTTTGTTGTTGCTATTGTTGTTTTGTTAGTCTACATAGTAAAGATTAGTCAGTTTTGTTTACCTTTTTTTAAAAAAATCCCCTTTTTATTGATCTTTTGTATTTTTAAGGCTCTATTTTATTTATTTTTGCTCAATCTTTGTTATTTTTTTTCCTTCTACTAACTTGGGGTTTGGTTAATTCTTTTCTAGTTCTTTAATTTACATCCTTAATTTGATTTGTGAAATCTTATTTTTCTAATGTAAGTACTTGCTACTATAAAAACTTACCTATTTGTTCTTCTTTTACCATATTGCCATAAGTTTTAGAACATTATTTTTATATGTTTGCAAAAATTTTTAAATTTCCCAATTGGTTAATGAAGAGAATGTTTTTTAATATGCATGTATTTCTATAGTCAGTGTCTAAAATTCTTACTGTTTTCTAGTTATATTCCATTGTTTTCAAAGGAAGATACATGCTTTGGCTTCATTTTTTTCAAATTTGCTGAGACTTATTTTGTGACCTAACATGTCTGTCCTGTGCTCATCATTCAGAATTGCATTATTCAATCTCCATGCATTTATATAGTTTTTGTAGTTTTTCTTGGCCAATGAATTTATTTTGTTATGATCTGATATGATGCAAAGAATTATTTCAGGTTTTGAAAAATGTTTTCAAAGACTTGTTTTGTGTCCTAAAATAGGGTTTACCTTGGAGAACATTTCATGAGCATCTGAAAAGAAAGCATATTCAGCTGTTGTTGGATGAAATATTCTGTAGATGTCCCTAAGTCCATTTGATCTATTGTAGGTTTTATTTGTGTAGTGTCTTTGTTGATTTTATAGTTGGATGATGTATCTATTGGAGAATTATATTGAAGTTACCATGATTGTTGTATTGGAATTTATCTGAGTCTTACTGTCAAATATTGTTTATTTTGTCTCATTCAGTGCATAGGTATTTGGAGGATAATATTTTCAATCTGTATTTTTTCTTGTTTGACTTTTTTCTTTACCAGTGATCTTTTTAGCCACTTTTTTTTTTTTTTTTGGATTAAAATTTGCTTCTTTCTAATGTGAGAGTTACCACCCCTGCTTCTTTCAGGCTCCATCTGCATTAAATATAATTTTTCATCCTTTCATTTTCAGTCTGTGGATGACTAATCTACTCTTCTAATGAGATTTATTCCTTTCCGAGATCTCCTTATTAAAACTTCTATCATCTTCTGTGTGTAGAATTTTCTAGTTTTCTATAGTATTTGCTTAATGGTCATGGTTTCCGTTTGTTTATGCTTATCACATAAATTTTGTATTTCTTCTTAGGGTCTGTCACATAACTACTGGAAATAGCAATCTAGGTTTATAATTACATTCTTTCAGGGCTTGAAACAATTTGTTCCAAGCCTTCCTGGCCTTTAGAGTTTTTGCTGAGAGATTTGCTGTCATTGTGACTGGTTTTCCTTTATACATGACCTTGGCATTTCTGTCTTGTAGCTTTTAAAAATTCTTTATTTGGTCTGTATTTTTGGTATATCAGTGTCGTGTATCTCTCTTGTTCTATGAGCCTTGTTAGGTCTTTTAATGTCCCATATTTCTTAGATAACTCTGATCATGTATTCACATTAATATTTTCTCTTCAAGGCCTAAAACTTTGTTTTCTACATCACCTAATCTATTAGTAAGACTTTCAAATGACTTTTTTATTTGACTGAGATTTTTATTTCCAGGATTTCTATTTGGTGCTTTTTATGAATCTGTATCTTTTAATTGAAATGCTCTTTCATAGCCTACCTTTCTTCCTTTAGTTTATTTGATAGATGTTCTTTTACTTCAGTGATCATTTTAACCAATTTTTGAATTTTTTTTTTTTTTGAAAATTGACCCGTTTTAATTATTTAAAAACAATACAACACAACATCAAATTTCCCTTATCATCTACAATTCAGTTATATCCAAACATTCTAAGACCAACAGTCCTCTGCCCAGAAGCAGGGGATCACAGGGGACGCTGAAGACACATGAAGGTGAATGCTGAAGATCAGAGTTCCAGTGGTAGCTCACGAGTCTTCTGTTCAAACACACTCCAAAGTTTGCCTTTTAGTTTGTTACAGACGGAATTTTATGGTAAGTTCTTTGAAATAATTTCATTCCAGACACCAGATTTCTTCAATGATAGATCCATAAAATTTGTGTTCTGATAGGAATAAAAAGTAACTTTTACTTTTGCCCCTTTTTTGGTGACACAGAGGAGTAAACTATCATTCCTTTTAAAAATGAAGAAAAGAAAAATTCTGGGCTGTGCTGGGTCCTGGTTTCTTTTTGTCTGAGCATGTGACTTCAGAAGAGTTAAATCACACTTATGCCACTACGATGATTAGTACTATTTTTTTTTTTAGATGATTAAAAAAAGAAAATACCCAATAGACATAAAAATGGTCAAAAGGTTTTTTACCGCAGGTCAATTTTTGCTGCCCCCACCCCAAAAGGTACAAAATGAACATATAATTGGGATGGTAACTCCATTGGCTATTCCAATTTACCCATCTGCTCGCCCCCATACAGGTTTAAGGGGACTAGCAGTAGGTTTTCTTAGTAATATAATCATGGTAACTAGTTGTGTTCGTGGCAGTTTATTTGAGGTCCACTGATCCTTTCAATATATGTAGGGAAGCAAGGCTATGCTTCTCCAACTGCCCACATCTGAACACATTCAGCTACCATGGAAACTACGAAGGAAGGAAAAATATATTTATTCCAAGATCCATTTACTGGGATTTTAAAGCGCCCTTTCTTCCATGGAGTCCCAGAATGCTGGCAATGTGCTAGGGGCTGCTGTGTTTTCCAGCATGTGCTCCCATCCTCTCAGGGTCTTGAGAAGGATAGTGGATTGGTCCTGGAGCTCTCATGAAAGGAGGGGGTGGTCCCATTGGGTGGAACATGTGTGGCCCAAAACCTGGGGGTGGGGGCGGGGCAATCCCAGGGGGTGGTGGCAGGGCAGTGTTTACCACCGCGGGAGGACCACTTGGAGGGAGGTTGAAGTAGTTGGCAGAAGCTTCCTCTTCTGCTGCAGGAGGAGGAGGAAGAGCTCCTGGAAGACCTGGAACTGGCTCCAGTTTGATCCCAGAGTCTGTGGTTCCGTCCTTCTCTTTTTCTTTTCCTCTGGCTGCCTGGGATCTTCCCCATTTCACATTGAGTCTGCGTCCATTGACAATCAACTTATTAAAGGACTTCTCAGCAGCCACTTCTGCAGCCTGCCTTGTGGCAAACTGGATGAAAGCACACTGCTGTCTCTGTACAACCGTGATTGTTCGAATCTCTCCGAACTGGTAGAACTGATTTCTGAGATCTGTCTCAGTAATAGTATCGCCCAGACCACCAACGTATAGTGTGGTGATAGTTTATCCTCCGGTGGGTCCAGACGAGGCATTATTGAAGCCCACTTGAGAAGCTTATCTGCTACAGGGTCATTGATTCCATAATACCGATCTTTAATATTCTGATCAGCAAGAGGGTCATCTGGATCTGTAGGCTTCTCATGTCTGTATGGACACTCTTCTCCTCTTTTACACTCTCCTTTTACCCAGAAGGAGCAAATGTGGGGCCGATTCCTTTTGTAGTAGGGTGTAGTCCAGGCCAATTTGAGCAGCATGTCACTAGTGGATGTGGCTTTCCCAAGCATGCCAACTAGCCGTGTTCCATCAGAATTAGAAATTTCTCTTTCCATGTTTTGTGTGTAGTACTCTTTGTTGACATCTGACTTCGGCATGTCATCTTTAAAAGACAATCCTGCATCACGAACCTGGATGGGCAGGCCATACTCTAGGTCTAAGAGGCAGGTCTGACAGACATTCTTCAATTTACTGCAAGTTTGGCACACTTCAGTCTTCTTGAAGCGCATGCGGACTCCAGGACACCAGCGAAACACTGTGAATGGCCTGGCACAGATTTTGCATTCTTTCCCATACTTTTCTTTGGTCATTCGGATATATGGGTTTTCCCCAAGACAAGTCTGGCATAGAATGGGGAAATCCGCATCCTCCCAGTTCTGCCTGTTGTAGGTGTTGGAACCCAGCGAGGTCGCCATCTTGAGAGCGTCCGGGGGGCAGCGGTAGCTTCCGAGTTGGGAGAGGACCGCCACAATCCCGTCAGGCCCCCAATTTTTGAATTTTTAAAAAGTATTTTTAGTTGTTGATGGACAATACCTTTATTTTATTTGCTTATTTTTATGCAGTGCTCAGGATCAAATCCAGTGCCTGACACTTGCTAGAGAAGCGCTCTACCACTGAGCTACAACCCCTGTCCAAAAACTTTTTGAATTCTTCATCTGACATTTTCTTGACTTCAGTGTCTATGAAATCAGTTATTGGAGAGGTGTGAATTTTGAAAACTATATTATTACCTTATTTCCTCACATTTTTTGTATTTCTGTGTTGATATTTGCACATCTGCTAGGATGATTATCTCTTCTAGTTTTATGTAAGGTACTTTTTAGTGAGCTGTTTCTCTTAATTGTGTGCCCTGAGTTGGGAATATATCTATGTCAAAACTCACACCCAACATTATTTTTATATTCAGTCCCTCACACTGTTTTGAGAGGAGATACAATCAGCTGTGATCATTTCAGAACAAAGTCATATACTAATAAACCTTCAAAAAAATATTCTGAACATGTTCTCCTCAGTCTCTTTAATCTAAAATTGGAAATGTGGAATAATTCTTTAGCGTAAGTTAAGAAGTTAGGTATTAAAGAAAGTACATTGCTATTAAACTGTGGAGTCATGATGAGGAAAGAGGGAAAGGAAATGGCAGTGGAGAGACAGGAGTAGAAAACACAAAAAGAAAAAGAGGGAGAGAATATAAAGTGAACAAGGAGAAAGAGGAATGAGTAAATCCATTTAATTCATTAAAAATATATATATTTATATATATAATTGTGTTAATGAATACAATATTAAATAATTGGGAGAAACCTAGAAAAATCAATATAAAATAATATCTGTGAAATAAAAAACTATTTTTAAATTATTTCTTACTAAACTAATTGAGATGGAGAAATTTCTTATTGGGCCTTCTGGATTTGAATTTCATTGGGTTTTGGCAGGCTTAGTAAATGCCCTCATCTCCTAGTTTGCCTGTAAGTTTCCCTGGATGTGGAGGTAATAACCTCTCTAGCCCACCTCTGATGCAAGTCTATTCTGCTCCCTCTGTTGTTTGGTATGCTGGGCGTGCCTGTGGCTTTCTGGAGAGTGAGAGAAAGAACCCCTAATTGTCTGTAGTTTAGCATCCAGGTCTCTTCCTGGTTGGGATTGCAGTCTTATGTGCCGGCCTATAAAAGTGTTTCCTGCACCCAGAGCTGTCAACTGGACTGAGCTTACCTGTGTAGATTTCAGGATGCACAGGGTGTGGGAACCCTGGGCTGTAGTGCAGGGTCCCATCCATAGTGGCACTGAGTAACCTGCAGGAGGTGCAGAGTAGACGCCTGTGGCTGGGACACAAGCATGATTGAGCCTGAGTCTACTATTGCCAGCTTTGGGTTGCATAAACAAGCTGCTCTTAGGGCATGCACTGTGCTGTGGCAGTACAGGATGCTTCTGTCAGCTACTGAAGAGGGGACAGCTTTGGTAGGAACTGAAATTTATGTATTCCTAGAATAGTGCTAGTGTGTGCTCAGCTGTAGCCAGTTTCTAGGTTCAGCACTGCTGGGCCTCTTCTGTTTTATGGTGCATGCTTTCTATGCCTATATGATTTCTCCTAGAATCACCCAGTTCACCCAGGATTCCCACATATGTGTTCTGATGTTTGCATGGCTAGACCAGTAGCAGAGGCATTGCACCTGTCGCTTCTTGAAGGCTCATGGGGTTGGGATTGAACCAGTGGGTCCAGGTAAATGCAATGGGGGCCAGGTCACCCCAGATGGCTGAAGTACATCCATTCAGCACTGAGGAATTTACTGGTAACTTCATAGGACCCCTTAAGCCTAAGCTGGTCTGCCCACCTGCCTCCCAGGGTTGTGTGTGTCACCAAGGGTACCTGCTTTCCAGTTCATCAACAGGTTGTGCTTCTAAAAATTAGTCGCCTGTTTTAAAGGGACCTCAGTTGGCCATGTCCTCAAGGTAGGCTGCCTAGATGTTTCCCAGGGCCATATGAAACTGGGCAGCTAGTTCAGAAGGCTGAGTTGGCTAGGAGAAACTGCCTGGCTGCTATACGGATTCCTAGGTGGACAGAGTCTTAAAGTGGTACTCTGTAGCAGGAACCTGTGGTAGAGTGGGCACAGTGTGGGCTAGGCTCTTTTTCTGGGGATAGTGCAGTAGTATGGTAACCCAGCAGCTCCCCAAACGATGCTCATGACCTTAGAAGACTGAAGACTTATCTAACAGCAAATGATTCAGGCATCTGAAGTGAATAGGGACTGCTAGGAGCCTCTTACTTCCATGCTGAGTGTCTTGGTTAGAGGCCAATCTCAAATGACAGGGTGAGGCAGTATATGCTGATTGCTTAGTTGTCTTCTTTAAAAGGCCATCATGTATCCTCATAATCCCTATTGTCTCTTCCATGTCCTCATAGAAACACTCCAGTGAAATAGCTATTCTTTTTTCTTCATTTGGCTCTTCCTGTGGATAGAAGTCTGGCATCTCTTGTTTGTCAATCATCTTGGTGACGTCACCTTTATTTTTTCCTTTTGTACTGGCTGTACTCTCCAGTACAGTAATTCACAGGGAAAAAGTACTTATTTCTGATCTTAATATCGATAGCCATCTAGGAAATACAAAGCAAAAGCACAATGAGGTATCATCTCACCCTAGTTAGAATGGCTATTATCAAAAAGATAACGAACTTGTGAGAACTTGGAGAAAAGGGAATTCATATGTTATTGTTATGAATGTAAATTAGTATAGTCACTAAGGAAAAAAATAGGCAGATTCCTCCAAAGTTTAAAAAAAAAAAAAAAAGAAGTACCATATAATCTAGTAATCCAGTATACTAATGGTTATATATCCAACAGAAATGAAATCACTGGGTCGAGAAGACAGCTATGCCCCCATTTATTGCAGCAATATTTACAATATCCAAAATATGGAGCCATCCCCAAGTGTCCATTAACAGAATAATGGATAGAGAAAATGTGGTGTGTGTATATACTAACAGAATACTACTCAGTCTTCAAAAAAAAAAAAAAAAAAAAGAGGATGAAATTGTATCATTTGTGAAAACATGGATAAGCCTCAAGGGCATTTTAAGTGGAATAAACCAGGCACAAAAACATGGTCAGTGTTAAACTTATAAGTTCCCATTCTTTAAGACCTTTACTCTTTATTGCTTCTTTTGCTGTACAGACATTTAGTAGTTTGATATGATACCTTTTTTTTTTTTTTTTTGCTTTTGTTTCCTATACTATTTCTGTTGTTTTTCCCTTTGGGATGTGTGTGTGTGTGTGTGTGTGTGTGTGTGTGTGTGTGGTGTCTTCTTAAAAATATCCTTGGCCATAGCAGTATCCTGAAGGATTTTTCCTGTTTTCTTTTAGTGGTTTCAGATCTTACATAAATCTTTAGTCCATGTACAGTTGATTTTTGAAATGAGGTCTCATTTTATTCTTCTGCATGTGGATACCCAATTTTCCCAGCATCATTTATTTAAAACACCATTCATTCTCCCATGTGTGTTTTTCATATCTTTCTCAAAAGTCAGTTGGCTATATATGCTTGTGTTTACTTCTAATCTGTTTTGTTCCATTGGTCTATATGTCTCTTTTTTGCCAAATTCATTACTTTGTAGTATTTGGGGGAAGAGGGGTACTGGGGATTGATCCCAAGTGCCATAGGTAACCACTGAGCCACATCCCCATCCCCTTTTATTTATTGTTTGTTTGTTTGTGTATTTAAAGTTTGAGATAGGGTCTTGCTATATTGCTGAGGCTGGCCTTGAACTTGCAGTCCTCCTGCCTTCACCTCCCAAGTCACTGGGATTATAGGCGTCTCTCACCATGCCCAGCAGCTTTGTAGTATATTTTGAAGTGAGGTAGTATAATGCCTCCTGTATTTTTATTTTTTCCCAGGATTGCTTTGGCTATTGGGGGTATTTTGTGAACCCATATAAATTTTAGTATTGTTTTTTTTTTTTTTCTGTGAAAAATGTCATTTGTACTTTGGTGTATGAATTGCTGTCTTGATTCTTATTTCAGGTAATTTTGATGCTGTTGATGTATATCAGTGCTGCTGAAGGGTGTGTGTGTGTGTGTGTGCGTGTGTGTGTTTAAGGTTGATTTCGTGTCCTTCAACTTGATGAGTTAATTTACTAATTGTAATTGTTTTCTGGCAGAGAGTCTGGGTGTTTTTTGTTTTTGTTTTTTAAATATATAAGATCAGGTCATTTGCAAACAGTGACAATTTGATGATGACTTTCCACTTTGTATGCCCTTTATTTCTTTTTCTTATCTAATTGCTCTGGCTAGGATTTCTAGTACTATGTTGCAAATGTGATGAAAGAATGGGCATCCTTCTCCTTTGCAGTTGTATATTTTTGATGCATTTCTTTTTTCATGATTTATTGTTGGTTAATTTATTTTCATAATGTTTCATTTAATTCTTCAGATATGCTTTCCTTTAATTCTTTGGTTATATTTGTTAGAGCCACTTTAAATTGTCTTTAGTAAGGCTGGGCATATTAGCTTAGTGATAGAGTGCTTACCTAGCATTCTGCTTTTGGTACTGGGGATTGAACACAGGGTTCACTTTACTACTTAGTTCCATCCCCAGCCCTTTTTATTTATTTTCTTGAGACCTATGTCTCATCAATCCTTATTATGATCAAAAAAGAAGATTCTTGGTATTTGACATGTGGGCCCACAGAGTCCTACAGTGTTTCAGATCCCGAGTATGGGCCATACTTTGCTGTTTTTGTTTTTTGTTTTTCTACTGGGGTGGAGCACAGAGCTTTAGCTTTTCCCCCCACTTATTTTCTTATAGAATGTATTCTTTTAAGTTGCCTTCTTCTGTGCGTATGAGTATTTAGTGCTTGGATTCCAACAAATCAGCTCCCTGAGCATCAAAGCTGATGGTGTTCATAGGCATGCTCAACCTTGGCAATCTACTCTATCTTAGGATTTTTGAAGAAATCAGTTTCATGCCAGAATGCCATAGGCATCCATTCTTCCTATCCTAAGTTCACTAACTTTTTATATGTAAATGTTTTTGCCTTTTTTTTTTTCTTAACTGATTTCCAGAGGACCAAAGTTGGGAGTGGGGGTGGTATTGGGTTTTGTTGTTGTTGTTGTTGTTGTTTTTAATATGTATATATATTTTTTACTTGTAGTTGGACACAATATTTTTATTTATTTTTATGTGGTGCTGAGGATTGAACCCAGTACCTCACACATGCAAGGCAAGCGCTCTTCCACTTTGCCACAACCCCATCATCCCTGACCCCGAGCTCTTTTTGATATTTATTTTGAAAAAGGGTCTTGCTTAGTTGCTAAAGCTGGCTTTGAACTTTTGATCCTCTGGCCTCAGTCTTCAGAATCACTTGGATTACAGGAGTGTGCCACCACACCTGGCAACAACCTCCACCTTGTATACGCCCCCTGCAAGGAGTGAAGAAGAATTTTCATTCTTCTGTTATCCTACCTTCATGTCTGAATATTTTGCCTCTTGGTATGGAAATCTAGGTTAAATTTTGAAGTTCTTTTTTGTGTTTTTAATTCTTTAAAGTAATAGATTCACCGTTTCTGTATTGCCTTAATGCCACCTTTAAAAGGAAGTCTCCTGTCATTCTTGTCTTGCATCCTTTGTAGTTAATTTCTTTTTACTTTGGTTACCTTTTAGGTGTTTCTCCTACTAATTGTTTTTACACTGTTCTGTTTTGGTATTCTTTGTTATGTTTGTGGTCTTCCTTTTCTTTCTTATTGTCTTTCCTTAACATATTACGGTTTTCTGTAGCTTCTTGAACATGTATGTACTTTTTTCCATTTTTCTCTTTCCTTTCAGTACTTGTATTTTTTTATTGAATGCCTGACATGTTGGGTTTTTCTTTCTGTTTTGGATAGTTTTATATTATTACAAATATTACTTGTATTTTTTTTCTTGGACACAGATACGTTTAATCTTTTCATACCTACTTTTAAGGTTTGTTAAGTGGACTGGAAGAGCATTTAGTCTAAAGCTAATTTTCTCTCCAGAATTTAGATAATAAATTTTGTACTCTATTCTGTCCCTGTGAATTATAAGATGTTCCCACCCTGGCCTATCAGAACACAAACTTTCTAGCCATGTGTTTTTGCCCCCATGCTCATTTTTTCTGGTCCTTCTATTCTTTCTCCATCCTAGGGTGGTTTCTTCACATATACACTCTCTACTACTCAGCTAAAGAGACCATAGGGTTCTTTTGCAGATTTTTAGAACCTACTCTTTCTGTTTAGCTGTCCCTTTTGATCCTGCTCCTTATATCATATAATCACCTTGGTCTTGCTGAAGTCCCAGCTCCTTCTCCACTCTATTATGTCCTACCTCTGCTTAGATTTCCCTGCTTAACTATGCTGCCTGGCAGGTATAGAACTGGTCCAATTTTAAGGCTTACCTTGTGTTATCCCTTGTCAGGGATCACTGTCTTTTTATGATTTCCCTGAATCTGTAACACCAAATAAAACAGCATTTACTATTTAATGATTGATTTTTATTGAGTCTTGCCAAAGCTTTCAGCCTATTATTCTCATATAAACAAGAATTCTTTAATTTCATGGTGTTAACTTTAACTGATTTGTATTTTATTTTATCAGACCTTATATCAATTTGTATTAGATCTGTTTTAGCTTACTATTGATATATAAAAAATTCAGCCATTCAAAACAACTTCCAGTATAGTTGACAATATAATCTACCTCCCAGATATGAACAGTATGCTATGGATATCAGCCATTAATTTTCCAGAACTATCATTCAATTTTCTTCATTGATAAAAGCATGATGTTACTGCATTTATATACTTGAAAAGTGGGTGCTATGAGAGGTGGCACTTTAACACCTTGTGTCCCACCCACCGACCCTAATGTCAAAAGATGAATTTCAATTGTATTATGCTAGTCTATTATTAATTTATAAGACATACGAAAAATAATCTGACTGAAATTCCATGGTATCATTTAATCTACAGCGTGAGAATTGTACATACTAGATGACCCATTTGCTTCATCAAGTAAGTGGCTCAGAGTAAGAACAAGTGATTGTGAAAAACTCCATTTAAAATACTATGAAAAAATTATTTACAGATTTATATTTAATGAATAGGATGGCCTTTAGAATGTTGAAGAGATAATTAATTGGAATATAATACTTTGGAATTTAACCAAAATCACATTTATAAAAGGATACAAGATATAGAAAGATGCTTTTAATTTCATCAGTCCTTTTTTATTTTTTTGATTTTTTTGGCCCTGGGATGCTTTACCACCGAAACACACTTCCAGTTCTTTTTATTTTTTATTATGAGACAGGGTCTTGCTAAGTTGTTGAGGCTGACCTTGAACTTGTGATATGGGTGTGTGTGCCATTGTGCCCTTCATCAGTCCCTAAGAAGGGAATTTGAAAAAAGATTATAGAGAAATAGTACTAGTGATATAACCAGTATTTTTAAAAATTACTTTTAAAAATTAGAATCTTCTGATTGAATGATTAATTCGTATTAATCGTCTGACAAATGTTTTTATCACCTACTTTAATGTTTGCTTTGGAAGCAAATAGTTTATTCTGAGCAAAGTGTCACTCTATTACTTTAATCTCACTTACAGTCCATGTTTGACCTAACCTATAGGTCTGTTTGATAGTTAAAATATAGAAGATATCTTTCTTTTAAAGGCAATATGTCTGGGGGGGGGGGGGTAACCAGGAATTGAATTCAGGGCCATCCAACCACTGAGACACATCCACAACCATATCTTGTATTTTATTTAGTGACAAGGTCTCACTGAGTTGCTTAGCACCTCGCTTTTGCTTAGGCTGGCTTTGAACTTGAGATCCTCCTTTCTCAGCCTCCCAAGCTGCTGGAATTACAAGCATGCACCACCACACCTGGTGGTAATGTGTCTTTGACAATGTATTTTTAGTCTTATTTATACCCAAAGTTCTCTTTATTGCAAAATTCTGAGGACTAATGAATGGTAGTAAATAACCACCAAGTTTTCTGTGGGAGAAATGGTGCAATGACATTCTCTTTTTTGTCATTATTTTTACTAATGAATAATGCAACAAAAATAAGAGGAAAACTAGCCTTAATTTATTTGACCTATTACTTTTATTTTTCTTTTGCTGTGCCTGGGATTTGAACCCAGGGCGTTGTGTATGCTAGGCAAGTGCTCTACTATTGAGATACGAACATAGTTGTAAACCTATTATATTTTTAGTATGTTTAAAATAACTCTGGTCAAGGACTATAGCTCAGCAGCAGAGCACTTACCTAGTTCGTAGGAGGCACTGGGTTCAATCCTTAGCACTGCGTTTTAAAAAAAAAATAAGTAAAATAAAGGTATCCCGTCTATCTACAACTACAGAAAAAAAAAATTGTAAATATATATATATATAATCCTGAAAAAATAAATAATTAGATTTAATTAGGAAGCTAGAGTTTTAGCTCTTCAGGTGTTAAGTTTACTTCTCAGAAACCTTCCTCTTCTCTCCTCTATCATTTTACATGCTTCTGTGTTTCCTTTAATGCCTTCTACTAATGTTCAACACTCCTTAAGTTAGTATTTATTTTAATGATCTTACTTTAAGTTATGGTCTCTAGTGTCCACTTATTATTCACAAGTAAAGGGTACTGTTTTCATATTTAGTCATTTATTTCAAGGCCCCAATGATACAATACTGTGAAAATCAGTGTAGGTAACCTAAAATAGAATTTAGGATATTTTAGACATAGGGATGACTACAAACATGTAGGTGCTAGTACACTGGCTATTTGAACTAAAGGAGAACTAATTTGTGGTCCAAACAACAAGACTATAGGTTTCAGTGAGCTTTATAAGGATCCTTAATCATAATAAAAACTAATGTTAGCTACTTTTTACCATACCACCAAGTTTGACAGTATAAAACAACATTTATTCTGTCATAATTTTGTGGGTCCAAAATTTGGGAGTGTTTCAGCTAGGTGGTTCTGGCTCAGATTTCTCAATATTGATTGCAATTAATATCATATAATAGGGTGACTGTTGGTGGTAATATTATATGTACATTTAAAAAAGTTAAAAGAAAGGATTCAAACTTTTTTTGCCATAAAGTGATTACATAGATATGTTTTAACTTGTTTTAAATATTACACAGTATATACATGTATCAGTATCACTTGTTACCCCATTAATATGTAGAGTTTTTATATATTAGTTAAAAATTGATCCAAAAAATAACAATTGCTATTGAGACGTCACTTGAGAATGCAGATAACTGAGACCTTAACTAGGACTGGAGGATCTACTTCGAAGATGATTTATTCACATGGCTCTGACAGAAGTCTCCAATTACTCATCCATGGAAGTTTTCATAGGGCACACCAAATATGATCAAAACATGGCTAATGGCTTCCCCATAGAGAGTAGTTTAAGAGATAACAAAACTCAAGTCACAGTATCTTTTTTACTTAGCCTCCGAAGTAATAAGTCTTCATGTTAACCATATTATATTCATCAGAGGTAAATTATTTAGTGTACTCACACTTGAGTAAAAGGAAATTAATCTTCACCAGAGAATAGTTGCAAAGAATTTGTGGACATACTGTAAAAACCACCATAAAAGAGTTTTAATTTTACTATCTATTCTGTGGTTATAAGTACAGTCACATGTAAAGAATAGCTGTTCTGTAAAAAAAAATATTTGAGCTTTTAAAGTTAAGATGAAAAGGATCAGATTGGCATCTGAACTAAATAAGCCTTGGGATTCCTAGGAGACATGCTGTATCCAAGTATTGGCAGTCATGCAGAGAAGCTATATTCCAGGAACATAAGTTGTTTAGGAGTCTAGCTGGTGAGACAAAAAGGCATTAGAGGCTCAGTGGCATGGTACTTGCCTTGCATATGCAAGGCCCTTAGTTCAGTCCCCAACACTGCACAAGACAAAAACAAACAAAAAACCCAAAGCACTAGATAGAATAGGAGTAAATATAGAGGTAAGTATAAGAAATATTTTAAACAAGACTGTTTGCCTTAAATAAAGCTAAGCCTTTTTATTCTCTAACCTGTGGGAAATAGCCGTCTTAATCCCAGTGTCATTGGTAATTTGAATTAAATCCAAGTGTAAAGGAGAGTTCTGTGTATGGGTACTTGATAAACTTTGTGGTTGCCATAGTTTAATTAGTATGCCTATTGATTTTCTTTCTCTGCCTGCTTCCGTGAGATTGTATAATAGACTTAGCTGTTTGTGTTGTGTTGTTGTTTTTGGTTTTGTTTGGTAAGATTGACTTTTACAAAGGTGGTATAACAGAAGAGTCAAATGGATTCCTGATGGAGTTTACTACTGGGTCTGAGAGAATGAGAAAGCTAAAATGTATGATTTGGGTATTTTGTAGTTATGTTTTATAATTGTGTTTTGGTTTTGGAGAGGGATTGTTTTGTTTTCTTTTAAAAAAAAATTTTTTTTTTAGTTTTGGGTGGACGGAATACCTTTATTTTTTATGTATTCGAATGTGGTGCTGAGGATCCAACCCAGCGCCTCACACGCACTAGGTGTGTGTGCTCTACCGCTGAGCCACAACCCCAGTCCCTGTTTTGATTTCTTTGGGGAGTTTTTTTTTCCTTTGTTATCATTTGTTTTTATTTGAATAGCCCTGTAGAAAATAAAGTATATAACCCTATATCTCACAGAGACAAAATTCTATATTAAAGAGCAAGATTCTATCAAGTGTATGAAGCACTGATTTACAGAGAAATTTTTAAATATCTAATAAAGTTGAAGATGTACATTCCTATTCACCTGTTAATTTAACTAATAATTATAAACTCATTGTCTTACAGATGTTGTTGACCACTTCCTTCAGTGGGTATATAGTTGTTTCAAGAGAGAATATTTATTGCCTTACAGTAATATTATCTTAGTCAGATTCCCATCACTGTGACAAATATCTGAGATAAACAATTTAAAAGGAGGAAAGGTTTATTTTGGCTTACAGTTTCAGAGGTTTCAGTCTATGATCACTTGACCCTGTTGCCTTTGGACCTGTGGTGAGGTAGTACTTAATTATCGGGAGCCACAGGGTAGAAGAAACTGCTCACCTAATGGCAGCCAAGTAGCGAAAAAAGTGTGGAAGGGCCCAGGGTCCCAATACTCCCTTCAAGAGCATGTTCCCTATGACCTTCCACTAGACCCCACGTCTTAAAAATTCCCCACTTCACAATAATGTCTCAGACTGGCAGCCAAGCCTTGAGCATTTTGTCCTACTGGGGGACATTTTAAGATGTAAACCATTACAAACATGTAAAGCATTATGGTACTTTCTTTCCTATATATTTTTATGTATTTGTTATAGCTCATTAAATTTATTTGATAATGTACTAATGGATAATGATATACTGTTTGAAAAGCTCTTCATGAATTTGCACAAGAAGATATGTCCATCGATGCTCATAGAGTCATTGTTAATAAAAGCAAAAACTTGGAAACAACCTAAATGCCTATAAGTGAGAGATGTATAAATAATTTGTAATGTATTCATAGGAACACTGAGTACCAGTTAAAATGAGTTGATATGTATAAATTGTAAGACTTGAAAAAGCTGGTTGGAGAAAAATATCTATAGGATATTTATGTGACATTTCAAAATATGTGAAGCAATGTAGATGAAATTAAAACAAAAATATAGATAGGAATGATATTCACTAAATCAAGAATAGTTATTTACTCTTATGTAGGGAGTTTCATTAGTAAGAAATATTTAGAAAGTTTTACCTGTAATATTTGTTTCTTTGTTGAGCAGTAGATACATAGTTATTATATTGTTTCTGTACCTTTTTATGTCTAAAATTTTTTGGTTTAAGAAAAAAGCAATTTTCTTGAGCCTTTCATGTTTCAGAGTAGAATAGGTGCATCATCTCATATTTGTGGTAAAGTCATTATTGGGGAGCTACTGGGGATTGAACCCAGGTACACTTTTACACTAAGTCACATCTCCAGCCCTTTTTATGTTTTATTTTGAGAAAGTATCACTAAATTGCTTGGAGCCTCACTGAGTTTCTGAGGGTGGACTAAAATTTGTAATCCTCTTGCTTCAGCTTCCCAAGATATTGGATTACACATGTGTTCCACCACTCCTGACTAATGCTACTTTTTGTACTGCATTGTCTTCTGGAGTCTAGATGGATAAGACTTAGATATTTGAGAGATTATAATGGCTTACATTTATAGAAAATTTATTAGGAGTATTTTACTTATGATTTCATTCTTTAATAACACTCTGTTAGGTTTTATTATTATCACTATTTTATAGGTAAGAATACCTAAGAAAGTGGTTTTATAGGTAAGGAAACCTAAGAAAGTAACTTGTCTAAGGTCACACAACTAGTAAATAGCAGAATCAGAATTTGAACTCAGAATGTTTTGCTCCAGAACCTGTGCTGTTTATCCACTGTACTACAGAACCTCTCCATGAGAAATAGATATTATCAAAGATGTAGAGAAACTGGAGCTGGGACTATAACCCAGTGGCAGAGCTCTTGCCTGGCATGTATGTGACACTGGATTGGATCCTTAGTACCACATAAAAATAAATAAAATAGGGCTGGGACTGTGGCTCAGCGGTAGAACGCTCGCCTAGCACGAGTGGGACCCCGGTTCAATCCTCAGCACCACATAATAGAGGCATTGTGTTATATCCATCTACACCTAAAAAAATAAATATTTTAAAAATCCATTTAATAAATAAATAAAATAAAGGCATACTGTCCATCTACAACTACAAAAAAGTTTAGGGACACTAAAATTTCAGGGTGGTAGTATGGTTTGGGAAGAGAAAATTTCCCCCATTTTTATTCTGAGGCAAGAGAATGCTCTAGAAGGAACTGGAATTTATGAGCGAGGAATGAAATATTAGAATTCTACCATTCATTTAATTACAAAAGAGAAACAAGTGTTCTTAATTTTCCATTAAAATGACAGATTATTGCCTTGTATAAATTAGATAATTAAATTATTTTATAATTATTTGCATGTGGTAAATTAGAAACCTTGAAGATTGATTTCCAGAAGAAAAATAGGATTCACCATATTATCCTCAGTTTTTTTTTTAAAAAAAGCTAGAGCTATAACCTGGTGAACAGTGAAGTAAAAGTGTTAGCATTGTATTTGTTCATGATTCATAGATCTTAAAGTAGGAAAGTCATCCCAGAAGTATTAAGTGCTTACAGTGAGGTGAAGAGCCATCTGGGCAGTGAGCCAGAATCCTGACATTTGGAGTTGTTCTTCTACGACTTCATAATATATTCACCAAGATTGGTCTCATTTTAACAAAAGTAGATTATTATTTCCCATTCCTCAGCCTAAAAAACAAATTAACTAAAGATGAAAGACCAGAGCTGAGGATGTAGCTCATTTAGTAGAGTGCTTAACTCACATTTAAGGCCCTGGGTTCAATCCCCAGCACCATCAAAAATAAATAAATAAATAAAAGATGAAAGACCCATGATTTGAAGGAAGAGATAAACTTCATTCTACACATGTGTAGGATAATTATACAATGTGTAGTTTAACTTACAATAAATTACTTCGTGATTTAGATTTTGTAGACTGTTGCATATTTTCAAATAATTTTGGCTTTTACATCATTTTCCCATTGATATATAACTAATTTATTTCTTGGTCATGAAAATTTTCTTTTAGTTCGTTAGACATGTGGTAGGTTATAAAGATTAACAATTCTTTAGAGAAACACTTTTTGACCTATACATTATTCTGTACTTGGATGTTGACACTTTGGTTTTCTTAGGAGATTCAACATGTTTGTTGGCTCTATATTTATAATTGTGAGGTTCTCAGAAAGTTCTAAACATCATTACCCATCCCAATGAAAACAGAACACTTAGACCAAAATAAGGTGTCTTCATATTTCACAGAAACTATATTTTTAAAAAAAAACAAGATATTTTAGTTGAAGGGCTTTGAGAGCTCAGATACAAATACAGTGTTAGAAATTATATTTGCTGCTTGTTGAAAGTGACTAAAAATACATGTCAGCTTTGGATATTAATTAGAGATTTCTTTTTTTTTTTTTTTAATTTTCTGCTCTAGAGATGCTATTGCTGAGATTAGAGCTATTTGTATTGAAGAGATTGGAGTATGGATGAAAATGTATAGTGATGCCTTTCTCAATGACAGTTACCTGAAATATGTTGGCTGGACTCTTCATGACAGGGTAAGTAATATCTTCTAAGTTTTGGAATAGATGCTTGTATCAGTACTAGCATGCTAGGAATCAAAATTGCAATAGTTGATTTTTTTAAAGTTGTAGTAATGGGGCTGGGGTTGTGGCTTAGCGGTAGAGCTCTTGCCTAGCATGAGTGAGGCCCTGGGTTTGATCCTCAACACCACATAAAATAAAGGTGTTGTGTCCAACTACAACTAAAAAATAAAAAAATATTTTTAAAAAAATAGTTGTAGTAATATTAAATTTAAAATGATTCAACATAGTAACTGTTTATTTGAAGACCATGATTTAACTTTGAGTCATTGGCCCTTATATAAAAGAGTTTGTCTTATTTAGATGCAATGCTATCTTAAATCAAAATGACCTGTTATATCTGAATTTACAAGAGAATGCATATCATATCCCAAGAAGATAATTAGCTCTTTTTCTTACTGGAATAAAAAAAATTCTTGTCTCTCTTAATATGTAAAAACTAAATACCTTTATTATTTTTTTCCTTGTACCAGGAATGGAACCCAGGGTGCTTAACCTCTGAGCCACATCTCTATTCCCTTTTTTAATTTTTTTTTTATTTTTAGACAGGGTATCACTAAGTTGCAGAGGCTTGATTTAAATTTTCCATCCTCTGGGGCTTGGGTTGTGGCTCAGCCTAGCACGTGCGAGGCGCTGGGTTCAATCCTCAGCACCACATAAAAATAAATAAATAAGAGCTGGTGGTATAGCTCAGTTGGTAGAGTGCTTGTCTACCATGCATAAGGCCCTGGGTTCAATCCCCAGCACCACACCAAAAATGAATGAATGAATGATTTTTTTTTTTTTTTAAATTGTGATCCTCCTGCCTCAGCCTCACAGGTTGCTGGGAATAAAAGAGTGCATCACTGCCCCTGGCTAAAAACTAAGTAACATTCATGTTTTGAATTCTCCAGGGTTTTATCACAGTAGAGTGTTTTAAAAAGACTTGTTGAAATCTAGAATACTTGGTCTAAAAATGTATTTCTACTTCTAATCTCTTAGAAAGGGTCTGACTTTAACATGAATCCCATATTATCAAGTCCTGAATAAGTAATCCTCAAAATAACCAAGGGTAAGAAGAAAAAACTATTGAAATTTTTATTAAAAAAACAAACAACAACAACAACAACAAAAAAAAAACCCTGACATTCTATAGCTCAAACTGCTAGGTATTCATAAACATGAAGATCCACCCCATCCCTCCACCCCACCCCCCATTACTGGGAATTGTTTACCTAGGGCAATACCCATGGTAGGCAGTTGCTCTGCTACTAACTTATCCTCTTTTTTTTTTTTTTTACTTTGAGATAGGCTCTCTTTAAGACATCCAGTCTGACCTTGAACTTGAGATCCTCCTGCCTTAGCCTCTCAAGTAGCTGGGATTGTGAGCATGCACCACTGTGCCAAGCAGCAGCATAGAAATTTTATAACAATTTAAATCATTGTGTTAGCATAATAGCTATCAGAAGCCTTTTTTTTTTATATACCTTTATTTATTTTTATGTGGTGCTGAGGATCAAACCCATTACCTCACACATGCTAGGCAAGTGCTCTACCAATGAGCTGCAACCCCAGCCCAGAAGCCATTTTATTTTTTAAAATGCAATTATAAGGGGCTGGGGATGTGGCTCAAGCAGTAGGGCGCTTGCCTGGCATGTGTGCGGCCCGGGTTCGATCCTCAGCACCACATACAAAGATGTTGTGTCCACCGAAAACTAAAAAAATAAATATTGAAATTCTCTCTCTCTCTTTAAAAAAAAAAAATGCAATTATAGGGGCTGGGGTTGTTGCCCAGTGGTAAAAAGCTCATCTAGCACATGCGGGGCCCTGGGTTTCATCCCCAGCACCACATAAAAATAAATGAGTGGAATAAAGGTATTGTATTTACAACTAAAAAAATAAATATTTAAAATAAAATTCAATTATATTCTTAGATATTTATTTATTTATTCATTTATACTGGGATTGAACCTAGGGGCACTTCACCATTAAACTATATCCCTAGCCCTTTCTAATTATTTATTTATTTGTTTTAATTATACACACACACACACATATTAGTTGTAGATGGACACATTACCTTTATTTTATGTTTAATTTTATGTGGTGCTAGGGAACGACCCAGTGCTTTATGCATGCTAGGCAAGCTCTCTACCACTGAGCCACAACCCTGGTCCCATCTAATTTTTTATTTTGAGACAATATCTCACTAAGTTGCCTAGGCTGTCCTAGAACTAGTGATCCTCATGCTTTAGCCTCCGCAGTAGCTGGGATTACAATCATGCATCTCCCATGCCTATCTTTTTTTAATTGATGATAAAAGATTCTTACCTCTCCCTGTCCCCAGCTCATCATTTGAAGGGAAATCTAATTAGTATGTAGTGAGTTTTTTTCCCGAATATATATCTTCTGTAACTATTTTAACATCCTTTTCTTTGCAGTAATAAATCCCAAGCTAGATTCTATTTGTTTTGTTTTGTGTTTACTCCTTATGTGGAATTGGAACCTTTGCATCTAAGTCCACCTCAAGTTAATCCAACTAGATTTTACTTCACTATGAGAATGTAGAATTATACAGTGCACACTCATCATACATACACACACTCCTATATTCAACAAGACAGTCTCTTTTGTAGGATTGGATTAAAGTTTTGCACTTTTATTCCCCACCACTACCATCCCAGTTCTTTCCTCGGTTCCCGCAGTAGAGTATTCTTCTGAATTTATGTGACGGTTATCAGTTTTAAAAGAACTTAATGTATGACCACAAAGTCTTGGGAAACCAAATTTTTGGTGTTTCTTACCATCAGTTTTTTTTGGTCTTGTTTTTGTACCAGGGAGTGAACTCAGGGTCACTCAGCCATTGAGCCACATCCTCAGCCCTTTTTTATTTAGAGACAAAATACAATAGCAGTAGTGAGTTTCACCTCACTGTTGCTGAGGCTGGCTTTGAACTCACAATCCTGCTGCATCAGCCTCCCTAGCTGCTGGGATTACAGGTGTGCACCGTCGCACCTGGCCTCTTACCATCAGTTAAAAAATTATTAAACTGCTTTTATAGAAATCCATTGTCTAGGTGAAGGAGGGGAGGTTGATTTCCCTTGTACATTGTTGATAAAAACATGAATATTCAGTCAAATGATTTCTTAAATCTCTATCAGCCTCAATTATTTTATTTTTTAAAGATTGCAAGTATTAATAATCCCCTCTACATTTTTCTTTTATCATTCCCACTCTAATCTCTTTGCGTCTCTTTTTCTGAGAATGACAGTCATTGTCTTCCTGTTTCGTTCATCTGATTGAAACTGCACCCTCTTTAACCTGTAGCCTCTGTCTTCAGATTCATCTTATACCTCTTCCAAATGAGCTAATGAAACCTTTGTCTTGATTTTAGAACTTTGGAGGTTATAACCTCATCTGTTCTCCTGAATAAAACAAACTTTTTAAAATTGTAAGTTTTATGCTGTAAGTTGGTCAATAGAAAGAAAATCTCTAACAACTAAAGTAGTTGTTTCTGTAGGTTCTCTACCTAGCCATTTTATTTCTGCCCTTCTTGGTGATGCAGAATGTGCCTAATTTTGAAATTATATTAATAATTTATGTATTTTAGACTAAATATCTTAAAATCTTTGAGGATTTATGCTCATGATTCTAATTGCCTTGCTCTTATAGTTTATCTGTATTGTTCTGTACTACTTTTGCTTTTACCATGCCTGTTACTCCATTTTCGGTTGCTACATATGAGTCAGGATAATTTAAAAAGAAAGGGGTATTTTGACTCACAGTTTAAGAAGCCTAAGAGCATGACCTTGGCATCTGCATGGCTTCTGGTAAGGGCTTCACAGCAGTTGGTTTGTAAAGAAGAGGAAAAGCAAGTAAAATTCCCACAATAGCTAACCCATTTCTGCCAGAGAAACATTCATCCACTTATAAAGGCAGACCTTCTCACCACCTTTCAAACTCTCACATTAGAGACCAAGCTTCCGCCTGAGTTTTCAGCAGGAAAAAACTGTGCCCAAACCATAGCACCTGTGTGTACATTTATTTTTTTACCTCTTAGTATATGCTAATCCCCATATCAGAATCTTTGTAGTGTTTAACAATCTATATTTCTTTAACCCACCTCATTTCTTCTCTTTCTTTTGACTCATCCTGAATCCTGTTTCTCATAAGTTGCCAAAACTGTCCCTCTCAAGGGAATCTTCTGTCTACCCCTGTACTCCTGCCACATACTAACACATACCTTTTTGGACAGTCCACTTGAATTTAGTTCTTCTTAACTCTTTCACGTATTTCCATTTAAATATTCTCCTGGGAGCATAAATTATTGTCCCTTAAAGATATAACTCATTACGAACTCACGTTTACCGTTATTTATGCAATATTGTTATACCACTTGATGTTTTTTACAGAAGTATTTTGCACAAATGTTAAAAAAGAATCTCTTTGAATGAAGAATCTCTGTTAATACCCAATTCTCTCCTCTAACAAATCATTTTATCCATGATGCTTTTATTTTCTTATATTTATGTAGTTATTAAAAAATATTTATTGAGCAGTTAATATGCATTAGATGCTGTGTTAAACAGCATTTATATTTGAATAAAATTTTCTTGTAATGGGAAAACAATAAAGCATTAAGTGTACTATAATAGAAATAACTGCAGAGCATAGTAGAGCACCAAAGTAGAGCACTTAACAAAAAAGCAATTGGGAATTTTCATTCCAGCAACAGGTTGTTTTCTAGTTTTCTGAAGTGCTTTCATGAATACCACTTTACCTTATTTAATTTTTAAGGTCCTGTGGTATAGGCAGGACACATTATAGGTGAAGAAACGAGACTTGGGAGGAGAGATGGTTGCTTGCGAATTTTGCTGGACAGGTGAAAATGAAACTCAGTTCATGTCCTTACTATATCTATATAGTAAGGTATCAAAAGAATTGTTGAGCAGCTAATATGCACTAGGTGCTGTATTAAACAGCATTCATATTTGCAGATTTTATTTTATTTTTTAATCTGTGGGGTTTTTGGAGAGGATATTGGGGAATGAACACAGGAGTGCTTTATCACTGAACTATATCCCTTACCCTTTTTATTTTTGGAGACAAGGTCTCGTTAAGTTTTTTAGGGCCTTGCTAAATTGCTGAGGCTGGCCTTGAACCTGTGGTCCTCCTGTCTCAGTCTCCCAGGTCACTGGGATTACTGACATGCACCACATGCCCAGCTTATAATTTTTACTGTGTGAACTTGGATGTATTAATTTCATTTTTCTTGGCATTGATGTCAAGTCTATGGTTAGGGAAAAGTCAGTCATGCTATCTTACATCTGAGGTTGTGACTGTACATTGAGACAACTGTCTTCAGCCTTTTACTCATTCATTGTTGATCTTTTTTCATTATATATGTTATATAATACTTTCATCATTGACTTTCCACTTATCTTCCCTCCCGGAAGACCATATCCTTTGAGCCAGTTCTGTAAATCCCCAATTGTTACGCTTGAACCTTGCTACTCTTTTCAATACTGTGTTCTGCCCCAGTTCATTTTTTGTTGCTATAACCATACTCGATTCTGGGTAGTTTATTTTAAAAAGTGGGTTTATTTAGCACATATATGGGGGGCTCAAAGTCCAAGATCAAGCAGCACCATCTAGTCAGCCCCTGGTGAGGACCTTCTTGTTACAACATGGCAAATGATATCGCATAGTAGAAGTGGGTGTGAGAGAGTTTGCAAGGTAAAAGAAAAAGGAGGACAGGGAGGAGCCAGGCTCTCTATTACAACCCAGGCTCTTAGGAACTAATCCACTCCTACCAGACCAGCATTAGTGCCTTCGCAAGGGTGGACCCTATTCACTTAACCTCCCACCAGTCTCCACTTCTTACCTGTTTAACCACCTTTTAATACCATTACTTGGGGAACTGGGGACCAAACTCCTAGCAAATGAAGTTTTGGGAAAGAAACTATATCCAAATCATAGTATGTTCCTCTTGCATTGAATGATTACGTGATACTGCCTTATCTGCTATTTTGTGATCTTATCTATGAAGAGATTTAACCTTAACCTAAGTGGAAATTTCTGTAGATCATGATGAGGGCTGCTAGCATTGTCCTTAAGATACCTGCCAAAATTTAAACTTCCACAGTCTTTCAATAAAGGGATGGATAGGGAGGAGTCATGCCTCCTCTACCAAGGGGTATGAGTCATTTTTAGGCTCACAGATTCAGAAGAAACTAGGAATTAAAGGTCCTCACCTACATCCACCCAGATATTTTTTAGACCCCACTTCTTTCCTATTGTAGTTCTGATTTTGTCATAGGAAAATTGATTAAATTTGAAGAAAAAAAAGCAACACTAGCCTTGAACTGGCAATTTAATGGCCTGATCTTATTATTTTTTCTCTTTAAGATCATAGTACAATATAGCAGCAAATACTTAGTTCCACAGTCCTTATAGTTAACTGTTATTCACCCTGCTTCCTCAAATGTCAGAATGGTGTACAAGTTAATAGTGCACATTCTTTTTTCACCTACAGGTAAAAACCCTAGCAAAATACAATACTGTTCTGTGTCAGGAATTGTCAGTACTTATCACCATTGGATTCTTCCTCATAACAATCCAGTCTTCAAGTAATCCAACCTCAGAATCTCATCAAAAAAGTTAGGTCACATTCCCTAGAAGCCAAACCTGAGGAATTATTGTGCTAACAGTATAGTTGTGTGTCTTAACAATGTGGGTATGTTCTGAAAGATGTGTTACTTGGCCATTTTTTCAGTGAATAAACACAATAACTGCATGTGACTAATCAAAAGATTTTGTAAAGCTGCTGTGAGCTAAACATAGTATATTATTTTATAATAAACTTTTTGCCTATAAGCAGATATATACACTAAAATAATGATAAAACATATAGCAGATGCATAAGCTAGTAAGTCATGTACTATTATTGTCAAATATTATATACTGTGCATAATTGTATATGCATAGTAGGTTTGTTTACACCTGCATCAACACAAACACATGAGTAATAAGTTGTGCCATGATGTTATGATGACTACAGTGTCCCTAGATGCTAGGAATTTCTCAATTCCATTGTATCTTCTGGGATCACCTTTGAATATGTAGTCCCTGATTGAACAAAACATTGTTTTGTAGCACATGATTAGGTTTGTACTCAGGAGTATCCTATTGGAAAATATGATAAAGCAGGAAACAGCCTAACAGGTGGTTTCAGAATAAGTCCAGACTCTGCACAATCTCACAAGGAACTCTAGAGAATAAATTACATCTCAAAGTTTGTCCTGCCAGAGTTAAGACAGTTAGGCTGTTTTACCATTATGTCTTTCTACTCTGGTTATGGGCATTAGTCTGGGAAAGGTGAGAGTGGAGTGGAGTGAATAGGAGAGGAAAGGTGAAACATAACCTCTTAGGAATTTCTGTGCCAGGTGGGTCTTTTCAACCATGGTGGTTTCTTCAGAGAAAGGTATGTATAGGAACCATTAGCAGTTGACATAGGCTGAAGAATTAACAAGTAAAGGGAGTTTGGGTGGAGTGTTAATTGCACCTGGTATAAACACTTCAGATTTCTCCTACATGCTATAACTAACCTTAACAGATAATATCACTTCATTCACTGCTGTGCTATAAGTAGTTGAATTAGCTTGCAATTAGCTTGCACTTCTCCATGAATGGGTTCAATGATAGTTCATTGGTAGTTCAGTATCATCTATGGAAGGTGTATTTATGTTATGCATCTTTGCATGTGTAACAAAGTGGGCCCTGTTCCCCAGAATGAGTTACTAAATCTTTTACCAGCATACCCCTGTACTTAGACTTGTGTGTGTGCGCGCTCGCGCGTGTGCGTGCTTTTGGGATTTTGTTTTGTTTTGTTTTGTTTTATTTTGTTTTTGGAGGGGCAACTGGCATTGAACTCAGAAGCAGTCAACCACTGAGCCACTTCCCCAGCCCTAATTTGTATTTTATTTAGCAACAAGGTCTCATTGAGTTGCTTATTGCCTTGCTTTTGTATATGTAGTCCCTGATTGAGAGATGTGGGATGTGGCTCAGTGGTTGAGCGTTCAATCCCCCGTACCAAAAAAAAAAAAAAAATTAATCTCTTGAATCCTTTGAGAGTGTTGACTAAATTTCTAGATGATGCCATACACATTCTGTTTACACTGTGATTGCCAACAACCTTTACTCTTAATTAATGACTTTATATTAAAGATATTCTTCTAGTAACTCGCACCCCCAGGACTCTACACTGTGTCATTTTCCCAGTGTTTTGAACATTCTGCTGTTTATCTGTTTCCTTACTACTCTCCTTGGAATTTAAAAGGCATCCAGTAAATATTTGTTGCATGAATAAATGATAACTTTAATATGAAATTAAGTTTTGCCACAGGATTATTCTATAATTACATATAGAACAAATGAGCATTCCCTTCTCTAATTATGAGCATAAGTTAAAAATTCTAAGTATCACCGAATAATATGAGAGATACTCATTATATGGTCAGAGTTGATAAATGTTTGACACAGTTATATTCACAAGAAACTAAGGGATTTTCAATGTATTTTTAAATAAATCTAAATTCAGCACAGACTGTGCAGTTGCTCAGTTTTGTCTGTATTGATTTATAATATGATGTAAGTTGAATGATTAAACTGAAATTATTTTTATTCTTCATAAAGACGTCAGTATTTTTATTATAATCTTTGTGGCATGGAATTAATGCTGCTTTTGTGTTTTTATTTGTATCTCTGAAGCAAGGGGAAGTCAGACTGAAGTGTTTGAAAGCTCTACAGAGTCTATATACCAATAGAGAATTATTTCCCAAACTGGAGCTATTCACTAACCGATTCAAGGTAAGCATTAAGAACAGTGAGCTTATTATTTTCATAGTTCCTACATTATTTCTCATTATAACCTTGTACTTATAGCTAGTTTATCAAATGACATTACTGTAATAAGTGTTTAATTCCTGTTCTTTATTACATATTCTTTAAATAAACCTGCCTGAAATAAATGAGTATCTACTTTACCACAAATACACACAAGAGTTCTTGTTTCCTTAAAAATGTCTTTCTTGTTTAAAATTATTTCTTTATATATCTTCTTTAATGAATGTATTAATTATGTAACTAAAGGTTTCCCTGTCACAGTGTTCTGGGAATGCCAGTTGATGAAAAAGATTTTAAATTACAAACATTCTAGCATCTCCTTTGTGAGAGTAGAACTATGAGAATATGATTTCAAGAATAAAGTTTTGCATTTAACCTATCATTAGTGTGGCACATATGCCTCAGAATACATAATCTTAAGTCTTTCTCAGCTTTTTTATATTTATGGTTTATTTTTTTATAACTATTTTTTTAGGATCGCATTGTATCAATGACACTTGACAAAGAATATGATGTTGCTGTGGAAGCTATTCGATTGGTTACTCTAATACTTCAGTGAGTTTATTTTTTAATATTTTGATATTTTAATGGCCTTTTCTCTGCATTATTGATGTCCTTTTCTATATAAAGCCCTTAAATATATTTATCATTTAGGTTCTACTTTTAATACCTTAAGGTTTTGTTCAAAACAAAGTATTCTTATTTTGATTGTGTGTGGATTTGTTTTGCTTTTGTTTTTCATTTTGACTGTTGTCTCTTTCCTCCATATTAAAGTTCTTTCATACAATCTAGAAAAAATACCAATGAAATATTTTCCTCTTTAAACAAAAGCAGAGAAAGAAGTCTTTAAAAGGAAGGTCTCTCAAAAGGGATAGGTTTTTCAAATAGGCTTTTTGGAATGTATATAAAACCAAAAGATAGGAAATAAAGCAGGGGTAATTGTTTTATTTACAAAATAATCAAAAATAGATTTTAAAATAGCAATTTTAAGAAAGCTATTTAAGAAAAATAGCTTTTTTGTTACAAGTTTGACTATAAAAGTAGAATCTGTAAGAGAATGTGATTTCTAGAAAAATTGTTACACATTCTTCTCTACATACTTTATAATGACACACCTATTATGAACTAAATAGCTATACAGGGGTCTACTGATGCTTGAGTTCTTTATACCGTTTTGCCTTTACACCATGCTTTTTATTATTTTGGCTTTATAATATATTTTAAAATCCAGCCTCTTCTCTTATTGGTAGATTCTCTGGTCTATTTAAAATCCTTTTTTCTATGATAAGAATTTTTAAAATATACTTGTCAGTTGCTTCAAAATTTTGGTTAGTATTTTAAATATTAGAACTTCATGGAACTTTAGGAGAAAATGGAAGTTTTTATTATGTCATATCATTTATTCATGAAAAGATGCATTTCTCTGTTGAGATATCATTAGGTCTTATACATAGAGCTCAATTTTCCATGGTGATCTTCTGTGTTATTTAGTGTATGTTAATTCTTAAAAACTTTATAGTTTCATTGCTATATAATTAGTATTTAGTATTTTCTACTTCTTGTTTTGGGGGGTTTCTTATGTTTTGAGGCAGGGTCTCACTAAGTTGCTTAGGGCCTCACTAATTGGTTGAATCTGGCCTCAAACTTGCTATCCTCCTACCTCTGCCTCCTGAGTTGCTTGGATTATAGGCCACCATGCCTAGCTTCTACTTGGTTGTTGCTGAGGTATAGAAACCTTCAATTTTTATGTTAGTTTTATAGGTATACCGGATTAGAACTCTCATTTCTTCTGATGTTTTGTTCATTCTATTTACTTGTACTATGTAAGTTACATTATTTGCAAACAATTTCACTTCCTAACCTTACAAGTTTTCATCTCTTGTCAAATTGCATAACCAGTTCCTTTATTACTATTAACAGTGTCACTGATAGAAGACAGTTTTGTTCTTGTTCTGGGGAGGCAATTAAAGTTTTTAGTTTCTGTGATTTCTGTGGTATCTTTTGGTCTATGATAAAATTTTCCCTTTGTATATGAGTTTCCTGAGATTTTCCTTTTATCCACTAATGAACCTGAATTAAATTAATAAATTTGTCTAGTGGTAAGCACCCCTTGCATTTCTAGAATAAATTCTATTTGAACATGATACAGTTCTGTTTTGTTTAAATACAGTATTATATACACATCTGTGATCATTAATAAATTTGACATTTTAGAATTAAATTTATTTTTTAAGCACATGCATAAAAACAAAAATTGTAAGGGGCTAAAGATATGACTCAATTATAACTCAATTATCTACTCAATGGTAGAATGTTTGCCTAACACATGAAAGGCCTTGGGTTTGATCCCCATCACCACAGAAAAGAGTATAAATAAATGTAAATTAAATTGTACATAGTAATGGGGTAGCATGATATTTTGGTACATGTGTAATGTTGAAATTAGGTTAAATATGTGGATCTCCTCAAACATTTATCATTTCTTTGTGGTAGAAACTTTGAAAATCCTTTCCTCTTTTTGAAGTAAATATATACATTATCCTTATCTATAGTCATCCTGCTGTCCCATATTAAACTTGAACATCTGTGTAACTAACTCAGTAGCCATTTATTGGGGTTTTTTCACCCTTCCCTTTCTCTTAATCTCCCCAGCCTCTCCTAAATACCATTCTGCCCTCAACTTCTACATCAGTTTTTTTTTTTTTTTTTTACATTCCACATATATGCCTGGCTTATTTCACCTAACTCTAGTTCTATCATCCTTTTTCATGGCTGAATTGTTTCCTTTTGGTATATGTATCACCTTTTCTTTCTCCATTTATTAGTTGATAGATACTTTGATTGCTTCCATTTCTTGGCTATTGTGAGTAGTGCTGCAGTGAACCTGAGTATAGACGTCTCTTCCATGTTGGGATTTTATTTCCTTAGAATATACACTCAGTAGGGGGTAGATATATGATCTATATTTGTAGATCATATGGTAGTTCTGTTTTTAATTTTTTTAAGTTGTACTGGACCAAATATCTGTATTTTATTTATTTATTTATTTTTATGTGGTACTGAGGATTGAACCTAGTGCCCTACCAGTGCCAAGCAAGCTCTCTACCACTGAGCTACAACCCCAGCTCTGTTTTTAATTTTTTGAAGGAATATACATACTGTTTTCTATAAGAACTGAACTAATTTACATTCCCACTAACAGTATGAGTTTCCTTAACTCTTACCAACACTTGATATCTTTAGTCTTTTTGATAGTAGCCATCTTACTAGGATGAGTTGACAACCTTTTGTTGTGGTGGTGGTGGTGGTGGTGGTGTTGTTTTGCACTACTGGTGATTGAACCCAGGGATGTTTTACCTCTGAGCCACATCCCTGGGTTTTTTTTATTTTTCATTTTGAGACAGGGTCTTTCTAAATTGCTGAGACTGGCCTCAAGCTTCTGATCTTCCTGTCTCACCCTCCCAAGTTGCTAGGACTATAGCCCAGTTTTAATCAGATTGGATTTTTACTGTTGGAGTTTTTGAAGTTCATTGTAAGTTCTGGATGTTAACCTCTTGTCAGGTATATAGTTTGGAAATACTTCCTCCCATTCTATATGTTGTACATCTCTTTACTGTACCTTTGCTGTACAAACACTTAGTAGTTTGATGTAATACCATTTTAGCTTTTATTTCCTGTACTTTTCTGCTCTTGTTTCCTCTGCTCTTGGGGTCTTCTCCAGAATATTCCTTGGCCTTTCCAATATCCCTCAAGCACTTCCCCTGTTTTGTTTTATTGATTTCATGTCTTACATAAGACTTTAGTCCATGTACAGTCGATTTTTTTTAATTTTATTTATTTTATTCATTTTAGTTATTGATGGACCTTTATTTTTTATTTATATGTGGTGCTGAGAATCAAATCCAGTGCTTCACATATTTGAGGCAAGCACTCTGCCACTGAGCCACAACCCCAGCTCCTACAGTTGATTTTTGAAATGGGTGAGAAATGGGGGTCTCATTTTATTCTGTGTGTGGATATCCAATTTTCCTAGTACCATTTACTGAAAATACCATCTCTTCTCCCATGTGTATTCTTTGGATCTTTGGTGAAAGTTAGTTGACTATAGATGCTTGTGTTTACTTCTAGTCTATTTTGTTCCATTGGTCTATGTCTCTTTTTTACCAGTCCTGTGTTGTTTTGATTACTACAGCTTTATAATTTATTTTGAAGTCAGGTAATATATATCTCCTGCTTTGTTCTTTTTATTGAAGATTGTTTTGGATATTGGTGGTATTTTGTGAACCCATACAAATTTTAGTGCTATTTTTCTAGTTCTGTTGAGAATGTCATTGGTACTTTGATAGGGATTGCACTGAATCTTTTGATCACTTTGGGCGGTATAGACATTTTAAAAACACTAATCCTTTCAACCCATGAACCAGGGGATCTCTTTTCATTTACATGTGCCCTCTTCAGTTTCTTTCACTGGCATTTTATAGATTGCATTGTAGAAATCTTTTACCTTTTTGTTAAACTTATCCTTTTGTATTTTACTATTTTTTGTAAGTATTATAAATGGGATTACTGTGTTGATTCCTATTTCAGATAATTTGCTTTTGGTGTATAGCAGTGCTGCTGAAGGTTTTTTTGTTTTGTTTTGTTTTGTTTTTAAATGATGATTTTGTATCCTGCAACTTTGCTGAGTTAATTTGTTAGTTGTAATTGTTTTCTTCCAGCAGAGTGTTTGGGTTTTGTTGTTGATTTTATGTATAAGAGGAGGTTAGTCATTGGTAAAGCATTTGCCTAAGATCATGTCATCTGCAAACAGTGACAATTTGATGATGACTTTTTCAGTTTGGATGCCCTTTATTTCTTTCTCTTGCCTAATTGCTCTGGCTAGAGTTTTGTTTTGTTTTTTAATTTTATTTTTTAAATTTCTTCTAATTAGTTATGCATGACAGTAGAATAGATTTTGACACATTGTACACAATGTGGCACAACTTCTTCCTTTGGCTGAACATGGTATAGAATCACACTGGTAGTGTAATCATACATGTATAGGGTAGTAATGTCCGTTTCATTCCACCATCCTTCACATAACCACACCCTCTCCTCTCACTCCCCTCTGCACAGTCAAAATTTACTTCATTCTTCCATAACCCCCACCTCCATTATGGATTAGCATCCACTTATCAAAGAAAACATTCAGTCTTTGCTGTTTCGGGTTTGGCTTATTTCACATAACATGATGTTCTCCAACTCCATCCGTTCACCTGCAAATGCCATAATTTCATTTTCCTTTAGGGATGAGTAGTATTCCATTGTGTATATATATATACACCACATTTTCTTTGTCCATTCATCTGATGAAGGGCATCTAGGTTGGTTCCGTAGTTGAGCTATTGTGAATTGAGCTCCTGTAAACTACTTTACCACATCCTCAGCTTTTTTCACTTTTCATTTTGAGACAGGATCTTGCTAAGTTGCTTAAGTCCTTGCTAAATTGCTGAGGCTTATCTCTAACTTGTGATTCTCCTCCCTCAGCATCCTGAATTGATGGGATTACATGCATGAACCACCACACCCTGCTTTAAGCTATTGTGCTAATTGTTTTATCACCATAATGAAATTGTGCAGAGAATGACCTGTACAAAACACAATAAATTGTTCAAAGATTAGTCTGTTCCCTTTGCAAGGACTGAATAATTCAGTATTTGGTATTCAAAATTTAGTCTTCAGTCTTCATTTTTGGATGAATCATTGGGTATGTGTCACAATCTATGCTTTTAACCAGATTTTAATAGAAAAATGGCGTTTTGACCCAGTTGGAAGTTGAAAAAATGTTTGGTTTTATGTATCACATAATACAAAATTGCTCCCCACGAAATAATACCAGGTGGAGTTATACATCTTGTCAAACTCCTTGATATGGGTTGAAGTATTCTTTTCCATATTTCTTCAACGCCTCAATAGTGTACTCCATTAGATCCGGTTGTATCTTTCCTGTATGTCCGTTATTTTTGGTTACTGCCTTGCCATACATAGTTACTTTGGAGCAGGATCTGGCTGACTGAAATAGGAGAGGTAATGGCATGGTTTGGGATCAGAGGGAACTGCCATTATTACTGAAACCATGGCACATCTCTGTTTTCCAGTTTTATTATAGAGAACTCAATAGTATATTTTTGTTTTCCACAACAACAAAAAAAAAGTTTAAAGCTTTCCTTTCTATTTTATTCTGTTATCTCAGAATATGTTCTGAATGTTCTGGTCAATTTTTTGTATTTTATTAATATGCTTAGAAACATTAGAGCTGAGGAGGTTAGTCAGTGGTAAAGCATTTGCCTAATATGCACAATGCCGAGTTTGATCCCTGGCACTACAAAATAAGCAAATAAAAACAATATATATACACATATTGCATATAATTGTATACATATTTATTTTGTTGAATTTATACATTGTTTCATTCATATTATTTCCTGTCTACTTTTTAAGGATAATGTATAAAAGTCTTATAATTGTTGCTTTACCTTTCCTCCTGAGTGTTGATCATACAATATTTTTCATAATCAATTATGAAGAGTTTTATTTCCCCTCTAAAATCTATTTTAAAGTATTTGGCCCTTAGGTTTTCTGGTGAATTTAACCAGCTATTGATACCTTTGCCCTGAATAATACAGTATCCTAACATTCTAACCACTCATATATTTCAGTGGTATTGTCTGGAATTTGAGATGAGATCTGTATCATTAGACTGTATGTATATATATCTGACTGCCTGCCTTTTTTATTTAGTTTCAGTACTTGGTAATTTAGACAGCTCGTTTATTTTTTACTTTGATATTTCTTCTTCCTTTTTTTCCAGAAGAGTAATTATTTCAGTCTCCAAAGATTATCTAAATAAGTTAGATTTCTTCCTTCAAGGGTGTTTTCAAACCTTCTGAGACTTGTTTGCCTGGAAAAATTCTACTTTTCCCACAAATGTACAAGATTGAGTGGTTTAATAAGTGCGTAGATTCTATTCCCAGTAGTGTTGGTGGGGAATGAATGAATAAACTACTGGGTTAGAAATAAGTGAGAATAGAGTTGTAAAGAAAATACAGAATTCGAGCTGGGGTTGTGGCTCAGTGGCAGAGTGCTTGCCTTGCACATGTGAGACACTGGGTTCAATCCTCGGCACCATGTAAAAAAATAAATAAACTAAAGACATTGTGTCCATATATAACTGCATGTTTATTAAGGGTGGAAAGAGCAGATAATGTCTTAATTTAAGTATGAAATTGTTAACACTATAGTTCTGTCAGATATTCTAAATGCATTGGCAACATTGGTGCTTTTGTGAATTCCTCATAGATCTCTACAACTCCTGGCATTTATGTTTTCTGTGTGGAAGTTGCTTGCCCTAAAGGTAGTTCTATTGGGTAGAGTCTTTTAAATCTATTCAGAAATGTTCCTTTTCAATATTCCATACATGGCCTAAAGGAAATCAAGACCATTCATGAATGGTTGAAGTACTATGCACTCCCTGGTATCCATACTCTCTTGTTTCTCCTACCGTGGACTGCTCCACAAACATTTTATCTTTAGAACTCTTTAATCCCTGCACCAGATACTAGTTTCTAAAATTTCTTATAATTTTAAAGGATATTCATAACGTTTTCATTGAAATTTTCTGAAACTTGGTGTTCTAGATTAGCTTAGGGAAAGGTTTCAGAGTACCACAACACTCTGATATCTCTGTCTTTAAAGAAACCATATTAGTAACATATGGTGGAATCCCACCCACTGCTTGTAATCCCACCTATTTGTAATTGTACCTACTCCGGAAGCCTGAGGCAGTAATATCACAAATTCAAGGCCAGCCTAGGCAACTTAGCCAGACAGTGTCCCAAAATAAAATAGAAAGGCCTGAGGAAGTAGTGCAGTGGTAGTGCCCCAGGTTCAATTCCAGTAAATAAAGTTAGAAAATGAAGAAATTTTTTCTACCAATTATGTTTCTCAGTCTCCTAATTTCTAGTTACTTATTATTTTGTTGGGTAATAAGCTAAGCATCCCAACCCAGCTTTCCTGTATCTGATAACACGTGCATGAAAAAATTAATTTGACCTTGTTTTACTTGATTTGTGAGATCTCTGCCATACTAAAACTTCCCAAAACTTCAGGTAAAGTTAAATATAACATCCTGTTATATTCCATCCATCTATTTGATACACATCGTTTTCCTTTCATTTTTGAGCTTGGGTTCTTAAGATGTCATGTTAAATTGTTTTGTTTTGATATTAAACTGTTAATTTTCGAGGGTATTAGCTAGTGGACTAATGATATCTAACTTGGGAAACAACCCTAGCCTTACACCCCTCCTTATAATTTTTGGTATAAATTGGACATAGATAGAGACATTTGTGCTTTAGAGCAAAAAGCCTCTTGTTATAATCTAATGCTCTTCTTTGGTAGTCTTAAAATTGTGTCTTTCAATTATAATTTCATAACCCCAAGAATATGGAATGGATAGATAAAGAAAGTAAGTTCATGTACTAGCCAGTCTACTTATACTTACTGTTATTTCCCAGCAACTATTGACAGTTATCTTGTTTGCTAACACTACTCTGTTTTTCTGGCTTATAATATTGGAACAGAGATTGTTGAGGGAAAAATGTTTCTAGGCTGACTACCATCCTTGATTTTTTTTTTTTTTCCTGACCAGATCATTCTAATTTTGCATGATAGATTCCTCAACATCCTAGTTCCTGAGGCATCTCCAGATGTGAATTTGGGGCATGAGCTCTAAACCCCTACATGTTGTCAAAAATGTGTACATTTTTTGTTTCCCATATAGTTGTTGTTAATCTTTAATTATATCAGACATTTTAAAACAGTCATAATATGGATATTCTTGGTGGGGGGAGTACTTAAAGACACATTATGACCAACTAAAAAATGATGCAGACTTTTTAAGAATGCCTGAATAGAAAGTTGAGAAAGGAATGGTTTTTCCTACAGAATCCATTTATTAAGAAGACCAAATAGTACTGTAAATATGGTGCTAAAATGTAATTTTAAAAATACAGTTCTGGAAAGAAGACTTATAGCATAGTAATTTCTCTGAAACAAGGACAAAAATATTGCCAGAACATATCAACAAAAATCTTATGCACATTTAAAGAGCTTAATAGTCATTGTATAAGAATATGTGTGTGTGTAAGTATTATATATTTTATTTTCTCCCTGTTTTATCTATATATTCTGAACATTTTATAATGATTGTGTCTTTTATATAGTGAAATAGTACTTTCAAAGTAAGATAAGGCGGAAACTAAAATCAGTGTGCCTTCAACTTTTATGATGAACTTTCAAATTTTGAAATAACAGGAGAACTGAAAATATGTGCTTATTTTGGTTCAGCTATTAACTTTCTGAAATTTTCAGTGGAAGTGAAGAAGCCCTTTCCAATGAAGACTGTGAAAATGTTTACCACTTGGTTTATTCAGCACATCGCCCTGTTGCTGTGGCAGCGGGAGAGTTCCTTCACAAAAAGTGAGTTATTTTTCAAAACTTATGTATTTTGTTTTTTTGTTGTTTTAGAGTTAGTAGAAGAGAGTAGTAGTAATTGAACAGAGTATTAAAAAATGTGCATATCACCTTTCTCAGCTATCATAGCTTCATAAACTTTACACATTATAAATTATATTCCTGAGAATGGTATGTCTTTTGATATATCTATTTTTCCCTGATATGTGAAAAGATGATTCCCAGCTAGGTGGTGAAATTGGGAAAGTATATGAAGTTTATAAAAGCTCCCCAGGTAGGGCTGGGGATGTGGCTCAAGTGGTAGCGCGCTCACCTGGCATGCGTGCGGCCTGGGTTCGATCCTCAGCACTACAAAGAAAGATGTTGTGTCCGCCAATAACTAAAAAATAAATATTAAAATTCTCTCTCTCTCTCTCTCTCTCTCTCTCTCTCCCCCACACACACCTTAAAAAAAAAAAAAAGCTCCCCAGGTAATGATATTTCATTTTACTAATTTTTTTTCTTTTAAAATTTTGAGTTCCAATCTTACCTTTTCAACATTTATAATTTAAATGTTCTGTAGTATCACCTTTAAAATGCCTCCCCACTTTTCATGTTTTTTTTCCCCCTGTTCTCTCCATAAAAAACAGTAAACTATAGTGATTATGAAAGTTATATTTACAGTTAAAGTTTAAATTTTTTGAATTTTTTTAAAACTTGTTAAATTTATTTTGGCAAAACATCAAATTAATGAGAATTAATAAGCATAAATACTTATGAAATACATTTTTATTATGGTTTACTACTGTATGTTTTATAACAGTAGGATCATTTATTTTCATAATACAAACATATTGGTTATATGTGTACCTTTTGCTTTTTTTTTTTTTTTTTATTTTTTTTCAGTTGCATTTGGACACAATACCTTTATTTTATTTATTTTTATGTGGTGCTGTAGATCAAACCCAGCATCTTGCACGTTTTAGGCAAGCGCTCTACCACCGAGCCACAACCCCAGCCCCTATTTTTTGCTTTTTTGATTGTGGATTTAACTTAGTGGCTTTGATTATTGGCAGGTGAACCTAAAAGTCCATTATGTACTAATTAGTGATTGTGCTATAGCACGAATGTAAATCATACACTGGGCAGTTGTTGCACCTGGATGATTAACTTTGATAATGAGCAGATCTGTCTCTTCTTCAAGTATCTACATCACAGTGCCTCAAGAACAGATTTTTCTCTAAGTAGTTTTACTACTCAAAGTGGGAAAAGTTGTTTCAATATGATTTTTTTTTCTGAAATAGAAACCAACTATAGTTTATCCTGGTAATAAAAGTGAAGAGGAAGAAAAATCAAAAGTTTTGAGGCATGATTTTTTAAAAATTATATTGAACTGGTCACTCAGACATACATGTATGGCTAAGAAAATAATGCAATTTCCATATTTATCTTGAGATGTCATCTGTCACACATATCAAGGATGTATTGTAGCCTTAAATTCCATTGCTTTCATGATTGTTATAGTTGGTCTCTATTCCATATGTAACTTTTCAAATAGCTTTGTGTTAGTATTTGAAACTTCTGTAGCTTCAAAGAGAAAATAGAGTTTGGCTCTCTCTAGAAAAGAGAATATAATCTCTAGCATTTGAGTTAGAAAGAGCCTTGGATATATTTATTTTATCTGTATCATTTGAATAAGTTTGAGATATTTGCTAACATTTTTTATATTGGGACACTTTACCTAAAAATTTATTATTTGTTTGTGAAAATGAAGCCTATTCTTGTGCAAGTAAATGAAGACTTCCTTAATTAACTGATTTTTAAGCCCCTGCCCTGGAGCAATTCACATTTTAATAATTTTTAATTTTTTAATGATTTCTTTAAACATTCATTTACCATTTAATATAATTACCTTTTAAAATATTTTTTCTTTACTTTAACATTTTTTTAAATTAAAATCTTAACAATATATAGCAGCCCCAGAAATTCTAGGATTATGTCAAAAATACTTGAATCTGTGCTTGTGCACACAATATCTTAAAGTCTACAAGCCATGCACACAGTCTTAACGAGTCATCCAAATGATAGTAAGCTGAAGTGGATATTTTAAAGTCATCCAAAAATCCACATTTTTTTTTTTTAGTTTAGAAGCCTAAGCTAACTTCTCAGTAATATATATATAATAAATGCATTATCCAAACTCATATATTTTAGTTACCAAGGACCCTCAGAATTTTTATTTGCCACCTCTCTGAAAGCTACCCACAACACAAAACCATCTCTTTAACTATTGTGATAGCTGTATTCATATAGCTTCAAGATAAGGCTTGTATGTCCCCCAGCCAAACAAAACACAAATTTTCTGTTGCAGTTTTCTACTTGGGATCTTTTTGTTTTCGTATCACGTGAAATTTTTCTTATTTTCTTCAGTTATTTACCTTTCATGTGAGAGGCAAACTTTGACTTCCATATGTAAACTAGCCCATGCTATTTGTCTGTCTCCATGTTCTTATTTTTTATAAAAGCTGAGATTCTTTTTATAAAAGAATCAGGGTTTTGTCTTTGGTTACTGCTGTATCCTTTTTATCTAGAGCAATGACTGGAAATAAGGGACTTAAGGACCTTTAGCAGTCAAGTTTTATTAGAATAAGTCTACTTAACAAATGAAATTTTTCAGATAATTTCATAGTCATATTTTAGAAAGTTAGTCACTAAAAGATACTTTTCTAACTGTAACATGAATGTCATTTTACTGAAAACATTTGGGTGAGCATTGTTAATTGGTAATAGGTTATAAGTAACAGGTAATGATTAAAAATATGAATTTTCATATTTTCTGGAACATTTGGTTAAATTCTATAATTATGTGATTGTGAAATCAATATCTAAGAAAATAAAACTAAATTACAGGACTAGGGACATAGTTCAGTGACAGAGTGCTTGCCTAACACAGAGACGGCCCTGGGTTCAATCCCTAGCACCACTAAAGACAAAATCAACCTATAAAATTATGTACTCTAGTATTAATCATATAGGATACTATCAGTGCTTATATTTTTCATTAATATTTGAGCATCGATTATTCAGTAAAAAATTTCCTTGTACTTTTCTTTTTTTAACCACAGGTATCATTTTTGTGTGTGTGTGGGTGGTGCTGGGGATTGAATCCAGGGTCTTGTGCTTTCAAGGCAAGCGCTCTACCAACTGAGCTACATCCCAGCCTCCTTGTATGTTTTATATATAGCTATACTTTATGGAAATTTTCAAATCCAACCATTTTTTAACCTTTATATAAAGGTATCAGTAACATATTTTTGTTGAAATAGATTGGTAATCTGATGTCAGATTTTTTTTTAATGATGAAATAATTTGTGTAATGAAAGAAAAGACTAACTGATATCCATGAGAATTTGTAATGCTCTTATTGTCGTCCCCCCTCCCCCCACCAGGCTGTTTAGCAGACATGACCCACAAGCCGAGGAGGCATTAGCAAAGAGGAGAGGAAGGAACAGTCCAAATGGAAACCTCATTAGAATGCTTGTCCTTTTTTTTCTTGAAAGTGAGGTAAAAGCAAAAAAATTAACATTTTATTTTTATATACTACATATTAAATAAAATTGTCATTGAATTTAAAATCAAATGAAAGTAAGACTATTTCTACAAAGTTGTCTTTATAACTTGCTTAATTTTAGAATTAATACTCTACCTTTTGTGGAAGGAACTTCTGAATATATATGTAGAGCTATATCAATATAGAATATATAACAGTAATTGTTAAAACTTTTACACTATTACAGGGTTGCAATACTGCATACTATTTTGTTTTTCTCTTAAATATGTATCTTTTGTTTTAAATTATGTTATTAAACACTTTGGGAGTTGTCAAATTATTAACCATTAGTTTGATCATTTTTGAAAATTGCATTATTTAATAAGGAGTAGGGAAACTATGAATTTAGATGTTTTAAACTGTTCTACAATTCCCATAGCAGTGTTTTCATTGCTGTATCAGTTATCATGTAAAGAGTTTTATAATTAATACTCAATGTACAATTAGTATCTGTTTTTGCAGGGAGACTATAGTTTTTCTCACTAAAATACTATTTGATATTCTGTATTTTCTATTGGGGGAATGGTCATCCAAACCTAAAGAACCCCTGAATAGCCGGGCACAGTGGTACAAGCCTGTAATCGCAGTGGCTCAGGAGGCTGATACAGAAAGATTTTGAGCTCAAAGCCAGCCTCAGCAATTTCTCAATGCCCTAAAAGCAACCTAGCAAGACTCCATCTCTAAATAAAATATAAAAAGAGCTGGGGATGTGGCTCAGTGGTTAAGCGCCCCTGGATTCTATTCCCAGTAGGGGTGGGAGTGGGGAATGAATAAACTACTGGGTTAGAAATGAGTGAGAATAGAGTTGTAAAGAAAACATAGAATTCAGACTGGGGTGGTGGCTCAGAGGCAGAGTGCTTGCCTGGTACATGTGAGACACTGGGTTCGATCCTTAGTAAATAAACTAAAGACATTGTGTCCATGTATAACTAAAAATAAGAAGAAGAAAATATAGAAATATAAGACTCAACTTTATTTGGGCTATGAATGTTTTTGGTTTATGTTGGATTGTCAGGGATGAGAAATTTAAGATTCTGTGAATACTCAAAACTTGAGAGTGCTGGTGGAACAGTATAGGGATGAGTTAGAAAAAGACAAATAGGTAGCTTATATGAAAATTAAAATCAGAGAACTGAATCATTGAAATGAAGGGGTGGGGGTTGTCATGGCAAAGCAGGGTAGAAAGGACAGTTGCCATAGATTTTTTAGTTGTAACTCTATAATAGACAAAGTAAAATCAGAAACAAACCAGCTGGAGAGTTTTCATTTGAGTCAAGAATGTATTTAAGAATATATATAGTTTAAATGATATTTAAACTGTATTTAAGAATATAGTTTAAAATGTACATACAGATAACCTGGGGATCTTGTTAAAATGCTAGTTCTGATACAATGGCTCTGGATTCTTGAGATTCTGCATTTCTAACAAGCTCCTATGTGATATGCTTATGCTCTTGGTCCAGGGACCATATTTTGCATAGTAAGGGTACAATACATTATTTTCTTTACAAAACAAGTTTGGATATGTTATAAGATAAAATGAACGTGAATTTTTAAGAAAAAACACTTAATACCCAATAAATACTACACTTACGATAACCCATTTCAAACTTTACCTTGAGTCCCCTTAGGGTTTAGAGGAATGGGATAAAAAGTATTATGAAATAGTCAAATCCTATCAACAGTAATTTTAAATATTGATAAGGATGGGTATGCAGATATAATTAAAGGAAATGTTTTGGGTTTCTGGAAGCTCAAGAACTTTGACTTAATTTATTAAAAGGCGTAAGTTCTTAGTTTTAGGCAGTTTTGCCTTTTATTTAAAGCAGTAATTTATGGTGTTTATTATTGTTCTATTTTCAGATTGCATTACTGTATTACTTTCTTTATTGCCATTTACTAATGTGTTTCAGCAGTATTAAAATGTAATTATTTTACATGGCATTCTTGTTGGCTGCAGAAGCAACTGCAAATCAGATTTAAGGGTTTCTGGTTGATTCTTGGTTTTTGGCTTTTATGGTCTTCTGTATTTCAGAATGATCATTCTTTGTGAAAATCTTTCTTCTTATCCTGTTGTACTAGTGTGTACTCAGAGCTGCATGTTTATTGAATTCGTATTCTTATAGTATGATAGGATTCCAATTGTGTCCTACTCTGAATTTTTTATTGTAACGCATGTTCATTAGTAAAATTTTAGTAACAGACACCTGAAATATTGAATTAACTAGACACTTTAGAAATCATAAGTAGGATGAGTCTTTTATAGATAAATTACAGATCACTTAACTGAACCAATTATCATTCTTTTCCTGGAATGTGAGATAAAATTATAAAATATTGAAAAGGATTTATAGTGTAGGTGAAATTATCTAGATAAAGAGATCTGCCTAAACTAGTTGTCAATTTTCTTGCAGTACTCAAGGTGACATTTTTAAGCTACCACAACCTTTATGATAGTCATTAATGTCTAGTGACAAAGTACCTTCTATTATAAATGCAAGCCAGACAGTAGGATAAATGGTATTTCAATTTGATAAGTTCAGATTTTCCTATATGTAGTGTTCATATTATGATACTTTTCATAGAAAAGAAAGCTATTAATATTATTTTAGAACATTTTTTAAATAGTTTTTTAGTTGTAGATAGATATAATATCTTTGTTTTTATGTGGTGCTGAGGACCGAACCTATGCCTCATGAGTGTGAGGCAAGCACTCTACCACTGAGCTACAGTCCCAGCCCCAGAACATTTTTGTACAGTCTAGAGGTATGGTCACTCTCCTTATAGGCTTAAGGAATAATGAGACCAGTTGTGACAGTAATTTAACACAGAAAATTGAACAGTGTATTGATATATCCAAGAATTCTCATCTAGAGTATTCATTCTTTGTGCGTAAATAAGCTCTTTTGCTTGGGTTTTGTTTGTGTTCTTCATGATTTACCAGTAACTGACTCTATTTTAACAGAGGTAAAGACCCAATATAAGAGTACTTATAATAATTTTGAGATGATTACTTGAATTCTAAATGATTTGTCATAAAAGGAATTATAGTAATGTACCATTATATAGTGAAATCCTTAAATATATTTATCTGACAGATTAGCAGATAGAAGAAACTTGAGATAAAATATTAAAAGTAGTATAATGTTTGAAAGATGAATCAGAATATACCTAGAAAATTATAATTTTCATCACCAGGAAGATGAGATTCGTTTATCTTAGAGGAAAACCAATAAAATAAATTATACTTTCATCTAACATGGTAAAAATCTACCTAAATAGAAATGTGATTTTAGATAATTTAAATTCCAAGTTTTGTTTTGGTTTAGTTTGGTTTTTAATAGCCACTGAAAATGCCTCAAGGCCTACCTTCTCATAGCTTCATCTCTTACTCCTTAGTATAAAATGTCTGAAAGGTGATTGTAGTGACCTTTTATCCTTTCCAGCCATGTTAGAATTCTTTCTTTCTTTTTTTCCTCAAACATGAATTTACCTGGTATTTTAATAGAAGTTTAAGAATATCAAGTTCTGTGACTGTCACAGATGCCCAAAGACAGGACAAGCCAGCTCCTGACTGATCATATTGTGTTGATTATTGTAACTAGAGTTGGTAAATTTACAACTCTTATCAGAAAATGATCCAATTTATTATCTTGCTTTTCTGATGTAAACGTTGAATTTTAACCTATTGGTTATTGATTTTAACAAAATACATTCTATTGCACCACTACCTTAGAGTCAGGTGAGTAAACTGTCAAAGAAGTTAGCATCTAGATTTACACTAATTTAAGCATTGAATTTTGCCTTTAGCTCCTCCACTGAAAACCTCAGACTAAATTAGTCAAAATGAAAGAGGTATTATCAGTTCATCAGAAGAGTGAAGAGTGTGTGGAATATATAAAGTAAATGAGAAGAGACTGACTGAAAAATCTGTTAGCACTAGGTAACCCATTGCCCAGGGAGACAAAAATAGAAAATCCCTGTTTTAACTGAGGTGTTGCTGGAACAACTCAGAAATACAGTGAAGATGATAGCAGCAGAGGCTAGTGAAGGGGTAATGCATAAATAGTAATTAAGTAGCTAGCTGTCCTTTACCTGAGCATATTTATCACTTTAGAACTGCTGGTCCACACATTTGGGGTATATAAAATGGATCTGAAAAGGAAAGCAGTGAAAGCTTCCAAAATTTTATAACCACCAACAGGGACAGGAAAATTTTGCATATAAAAGAGAAATTGTATATCTGTACAATAAAGGGGATTCCTGCCTGATCACGGATTCCCCTTTCCTGCTCCACCAAGGAAGCCAGAACCTTGCTATCAGTCTCAAGGAAGGATTCTAGTTAAAACTGTTCATGAGTCTAGACTGATCAACATATAAATTAGCAACCAAGAATCTTTAAAACTTGACAAACACAAAATTCAACAGATTAACGAAAAGGTTTAATTCATACTACCAAATAGATGAAGACGCTTATAAAAGAGGAAGAGAATTCACATGAGTTAAAATGGTTTCTAAAATTTAAGGAGGAAAATCAATAAATGGCTTCAGTAGACACAACCAAGGATTGGCTATAGATAGACCCAAGGGATTTTTTTCTAGAAAGCAATACAAAAGATGAAAGAAAGGAAAAAGATGAGAGAGAGGTAGAAAGAATGGAGGAAAGGAACTAATCAAATGACAAAAAGTTAACCACTCATGAACTCTATATGTAAAATATTACTTGAGTATGTTTTCTAGCAAAATAGAGAATGAATACAATAAAAAGAAATCAGGAATATATGAAACTGGGTGAACAAATAAGTGAAAAAATTTAAATAAAGCTGAGCCTAAAAAACGCTACTGTGATGTTTAAGGCAGAAATCTAAATATTATTATGTAAAAATATAATGTTCAGATTAAATGAAAAGTAAAGAAATATGCTAATGATCTTTAATGGAAAAGTATAAGTCAAAATAAAGCTAAGAATGAAAGACAGATAAAATACTAAAGAAAATGGCATAACTTAAAGCACAGAAAATAAAATGCCAGAAATATTTCCAACATCAGTAATCCAGTAAATGTAAACAGGCTAACATTCTGTATTAAAAGACAGATTGTCATTAGGAGTTGAAATAAAGAAATAAAACATAGTTATATGATGTTTACAAACACACTTTAGTTAAAATAATACCAGGATTTACAAATAAAAGTTCAGATATAACAAGAGCCCTCAGAAAGAAAATGGGACAATATCAAAAAATCAGAATTAAAAGACCAGAAACATTAAGAGGGATAAAACGTGGATCTATTTATAAAAGGTATAATCCACTAGATAGATAGATATATATATATATATATATATATATATATATATATATATATAGTAATTCTAAATATATATCTTATTTATGGAAATATGCATCTACACAGTCAAATAAAAGCACATCTATATAGCATGTTCATTTTTATAATAGTAAAATGTACATAACAATTTTTTTCTTTTTAAGCATACAGTTCAGTAGCATTAAGTGCATTTACATTGCTCTATGGTCGTCACTGCCATCCATCTCCATAACTTTTTCAAATCTTCCCAAACTAAAACTATGTCCATTAAACTATAACTCTTCATTTCAGCATAGTCTTTAACAGAAGTGTTGAAACTATTATTCTTTTTTGTGCTTTCATATTCATTTTTAACACCTAGTTTTGTACTGCTTGTGCCTGTCATTGTTGGAATGATGTTACTGATGGTTCCAGAATAGTTTCTCATGCTAAGTGAGTTCGGAAAGTTTAAAATACCTTAATGCAAACCCTTGCCGTGTTCTTTTGAAGCAGAGATGATCATTATTATCTGCTCTGGCTTTAATAAAATTCATTAGGAGACTATGTAGTATGTTTGTGTGTGTGTGGTTTTCCTGGAGCCAGTGTGCAAGATTTAAAATGCAATAGAAATGACGTACGGAACCAGAGTCAATGAAATCAGAGCATTAAACAAGTTATTAAAATTTACATTGAAGTTTAGAATATGGTAAAATTAGTAAGGGAGGTGAGAAAGAAAACTAAAGTACTTTTTGGGCTGTCCCTACTGATGAGAAATACGTTTTGTCAAAGACAAGTACAAGCATATATAACAAATAACAGTTAAAGGCTGGGATATAGCTTAGTAGTAGAGCACTTGCTCGGCATGCATGAAGCCATGGGTTCAATCCTCAGCACTGGGAGGTAAGGCGGGGACAGTAACGTGAAATAATATTTATCCTTTCTATGTGCTATTCACTGTTTTTATCTCTGTTTTGACGCACTTAACTAGTTTAACAGCCCAAGAATGAGTTGCAGTCTATAGTTTGAAAACCACTGATTCTTAGAATTGTTTATCTGGGTATCATGAGCCTCAAAGGCAGACTATCTTTTATATAAGGGTGGAAATTATGAGTAACAGAAACTGGGACAGTGCCAACACCTTCTTCAATTCCATTGCCTGAAGGGCTTCTTTGTCAAAGTATAGTATACTTCTTTGTCAAAGTATAGTTTAATGACTAACAAGTGGTAGAGTTTGTCATGAAGTATTTGATAAGGAACTTCAGTGTGTTTCTTTACTATGGGATCATGGGTCACTTGTGTAAAGAGAGTAATGACCAGAAAATGAAGGTGAGGTGATAGATGCATTGAGTTAAATGGAAATGAAAGTAGATAAAGAAGAGAGAAAATAACTTATGTTTTTTACTTTTTCACCAAGTTGAGGCTAGTACTGAAGTTTCAAATGGAAATCTGGGAGAAAGTAATAAATTTCCTAAAAGAAAATAGTTAAAAAGAGATGACCAATAGTAGTGAAAAGTGACCTAAATCCAGCTTATAATTTCATGGATTCTGCTAAGTAGCAATCTACTATCAATTTCCTCATCTGTAAATGATTTCATTAGTCTTTAAGAGATCCTTAATTTTACTACTGTTCATATTTGAAAAAAATGATTCTACATACTATATCCACATTATTGACGGTGGAATATGAATATATATGTTATTCTCCACATGGTTCTTAGAATCATTGACACCAAGCCATTTTAATTATAAAGAAAATGGTTTATTAACTTGCAGTATTAATAGTGATTTCTTTATTAAATGTTCTTTAGTCACACTTGATTTGTTAATTTTAGTTACACGAACATGCAGCCTACTTGGTGGACAGTTTGTGGGAGAGCTCTCAAGAACTGTTGAAAGACTGGGAATGTATGACAGAGTTGCTATTAGAAGAACCTGTTCAAGGAGAGGAAGGTATAGTATTTGACAAGTTGGTTCACAGATTGTTATGTTTTCATTTATAATCATACTATCCTATATAGATCACGTCTTAAAAATGAATGCTATATATCTTTTTCTCAATAGAACAGTTTTCTGTAACAAGGAAGTCTCTATGGTTTAACATCTTTCCATGTTAGCACTGCTACCATGCTGCACAAGGGCTTTAAAAATTCTTGTGTTACGTAGTATTCAAAAAAGTTTTCTTTATGCTGAGTTGAGATATTACTCAATGTGAAAAAAAATGCATCCAGGATATTTTTGCTGTTTGATATGTAAACTTGGAAAAACTTTGATACTTTTTTTTTCTTCTTTGTCTTTCCAGGGAGAGGGTGCTAGGAATTGACCCCAGGGCCTTGTGCTTGCTTAGCACACAGTATACCACTGAGCTACATCCCCAGCATTGAGGATTTGTGATTTAATTAAAGCACAATCTTCCCTCTTTCATTTTTTTTTCTTATCCTTTGTCTCTTTTTCTCTAAAAGTAAAGATTATTTTCCTTATGTAATTTACATACTTTGGAGGATTAAGTAAGATAATATACTATTGATTATTTGTTCTGCTTCCACTACCCTCCTAATGGTTCGACCCTTTGAAATATTGTAAGATCAGAATGAGCCCTCCCCTGCATTTGACTGTGCAAACAGGTCACTAACAGAGTGACCATCCCCTAAACCTATTTCAGTTTGATTCAGTGGGAGAAACATAGATAGACATCATCTACCCACATACACTCCCGTAAACAAGCTCAGTTTGCCTTTGTTGAGTATAACTCGAATATCTACCTCACATTCTCTTCCTTTATCTTCCCAAACTTTTCACAGACCTTTTTCTTCCATGATAAACCTTAGTTAGAAAATGACCCTGTTAACAAGTTGACAGAACCCCTCTGCTCACTAGGTTGAACTAACTGCACTTTGCATTCCTTTTATTTTCATGATCATAAGAATATGAACATATATTCTGCATTTTCTCCTTGTTATTTTGCTTATACATTTTCTTGCTCAGTTCACTGACTTCATACATTATATTTTTAACTAATCTTATTATTTTTCCTGTTGAAATAATTTTCCTTTCTAATCAGTACTACCCAAACAACACTGGCATAGTTTGAGTGATATATCCCATCCATGTTTTCAAGTCATTTTTTCCTTTACCACCTCATGTTTTATAAGGTTATGTCTAATAAGAAGGGAGGCAAGGAATGCAAATTAAGGGAAGAAGTGCCAAGGTAGTATGCTTTGGTATTGTTAGTTTTTACTTTTGTGTAAGATATGTAAATCAGTAAATTAATAAGTCTTTGAGTCATTAAGATGATCTATATGGATTTCTCTTCTTAAAATAACTATATGCTTTTAGATATTTCATTGTGGTTTAAATTTAGTTGACATTGAATTTCTTTGGCTTTCTGTTAAGAGATTGGTTTGGTTTGGTTTGGTTTGGATATGGTTGGTCTGGTTTTAGCTATAGAAGCAACCTTTAAAATGGGAATCATTCTTTAAAGTGAACCACAGTTTTAGGATGTGATTGAATTTGAGTAGGGCAAGCCTGAGAAATTACATATAACAAATGTAGAATTGTATCTACAAGATAACTAAACTTTTTTCATACTTTTTGTGTGTGAGTGTTATGTCACTCATAGGGTCTGGCATCAAATGACATGCAAATCAATTTTCTGTGCTACTATTTTGCTGTATTTTATAACAAAAAGCTACCTGAAACTTATTTTTGAAACTGATTGGAATTTATTTTTTAGACAGTTGAAGTGTGGCAAAATTTCAGTGAAGAAAATTTTAGTTGAAAGTTGAGATGTAGGTCTGAAATTTGGAGAAAGAGACACATTGTAAAAGACTAACACCAGCTTAAATCATAGTATCCTTAAGACTGTCTTGCAGTGATTTTAAGGGGCTGGTGTGTGTGTGTGTGTGTGTGTGTGTGTGTGTGTATTTGCTTATAGCAGAATAAAAATTGGATAAATGTTTAGTATAATAATGTGAGGATCTGGGTTCTTAATAGCTTTGTTGCCAGGTAACAAGTTATTTGACTTATGATTTTCAGTTTCTTTAACTTTAATATATGAACCTTTGACTAGGTAATCTTCTTTCATTGCTTCTAATGCTAAAATTCTGTATTCAGTTGATTGAAGATACAAATGATGAAATTCTTCAAAGCACGAATTGTGGGCTGGGGATGTAGCTCAGTGGTAGAGCGTTTCCCTAGAATGCACAAAGCCCTGGGCTTGATCCCTTGCACACATTCAATAACAACCATTCAAATCATTAATTTATTTATAATTTTAATAATATTTACTCTATTTTTTTAAATTTTTCAATTTTGTACTTGTAGATGGACAGAATGCCTTTATTTATTATTTTTACATGCTGCTAAGGATCAAACCCAGTGCCTCACACATGCCAGACAATTGCTCTACCACTGAGCTACAGCCTCAGCCCAATATTTACTCTTTTATATATACCAAATATTATGTTAAACACTGAAGGTACAATATTAAACTAGGCCCATATATTCTTATGAGGAAGGCAAACCAAAAATCAAGTTATGTACTCTTAACTATTTGTTAATTTCAGGAGTTAATAAATGTCTGTGAAGGACAGTAAGGAGGGTTTTTCTTTAGATCAAATCCTGATGGAAGACCTTTTTGAAGAATCCCACTTGTGAGCCAAGAAACAAAAGAAAGTATCAAAAAAGATATGTCTAGATAGTGGAAATACCAATTGCAAAGCATCAGAAGCATGAATGATAATTTCATTCTAGGAGCTGTAATAACTAGAACGCAGCCATTGGTAACAAGTGGAGATAGAGACAGAGATCAGATAATTTAGAATATTTTAAATTTATAAGTGAATTTTTTTAGTTTATTAGTTTGATTAGGATTCCATTGAAGGATTTTAAACAAGGAGCACTGTGATCCAATACATATTTTAAGAAAAATGCCTTTATATATGTGATTTGGAATAGGAAGAAGACTAGGTATGTAATTGTTGCAGTGGTCTCTATGAGAAACAATAGTAAAAAATTAGAAGATAGTTTATGAAGAAAGTAAGAGCCTATAACTCACTTAAAGATTGTGGATACCAAACAATAGGAGGAAGGGCAAGAGAGAATAACAACTATGAAAATAATGAGAGAATTATACCCTTTTACAAACCCAGTAAAGACGATAATCAAGAGATATATGGTTAATAATAATATATATTGTAGTGCTGTGGTTAATATCATATGTTGCTTTAAGACTTACACAAAGGTCGTTTGAAAATTTTTGTCCTGGTTGACTTTAAAGCGTTTGTTTTTAGTGATAAGACTAAAACCAATACTGAGAAAATAGAGATGATGTGTGAAAAGGTTTCCCAACAGTTAGAAAGTTGTGTAATTATTTAATAGTTCAAAGTCTAAGTAGTTACCTGTTTATTTCATTCAGTGTGACTATTTGGCTCTTGTCTAAGGCTTAATAAAGCTTGCTTAGTTCTCATTATTATGTAGATTTGCTGTCATATCCCAGAAGGGATTTAATTAAATTTCAATTGCTTTTGATTTTTCCCTATCTCTCCATTCAGGGAAGGTTTCAATTTTGATAATATAAATTTAACAAAATTGATGTTAGTGAATAACTGTGCAAAGTTGAGTTCTACTTCAACACTACTTTGAGTTTTACTATATAGTGTAAGAAAGGTTCCATAAATCCAGGTATTATTCCTGAATTTTAAAAACATGCATTTAGTTCACAGACAACCTGTGCTTCTTTATTCACGGCCAAATTTTAAAAAGTTATGAAATTCTAGAATTGGAGAGTAAAAACGTTACTGAATGGAGTGGTATTTTGTATTGTTAGGCATTGGATCCTAGGCGTACCGGTGGAAAAATTGAATTTGTTTTATGTGTTTTTCCTATAATAGGCTAAAATTCATGTGTTTTTCCTAAGAAAATAAAAATTTAAGAAATGATTGACTTGAGATGTATGTATAGGCTGGGTGCTGTGTCCACACACATGTCATCCCAGCGACCTGAAAGGCTACAAGTTCAAGGCCAGCCTAGGCAACTTAATGAGGCCCTATCTCAAAATAAAATTTTTAAAAAGGGGTAGGTTTGTAGCTTAGTGGGAGAGTATGTGCCTAGCATGCCCAAAGTCCTGTGTACAATCCCCAGTATTGCAAATAAAGAAAGGAAGAAAGTTGTATATGCATATTCCTGTGCAGGATAATTTTGCCATAGACTACAGGACAGGGTGTCATTATGTCTTTGTCTGCCTTTTCATTGCTTTTGCCTCAATTTAAAAATAATCATTGTAGACTTTTAAACTTTCATAGATTCATTGCATTTTCCCTTCTGAAGTTCTTTCTCTGTAATTCCTACCATCTATTGGGAAAGAGAGTTAAAGTATTCACATTATCCTTTTAAAAAGTATGTTTAAAAACACATGGGGTGAATTCAGAAGAATAGTACTTAATTTCTGTGAGGGAAAACTATAATGTTTTCTTAAATGATGTAAAACAAGATCTCAAAAATGAAGAACTAAGTTATGTTTCTAGATGAAAAGATTATAAAAACGGGGTGCAGTGTCACACTTGTAATCCCAGTGGCTCAGGAGGCCAAGGCAGAAGAATCTGTTCAAAGCGAGACTCAGCAACTTATCTAGGCCTTCAACAACTCAGTGTGACCTGTCTCTAAATAAAATACAAAATAGGGATAGGGATGTGGCTCAGTGGTTAAGTGCCCCTGGGTTAAATTCCCAGTACAAAAAAAAGTCATTTTTTCACTAGTGGATTTGATAGGTTTTTGGGCGGTACGGTTGGACCCAGACCTAACCAAAAAATATTTTGAAGTTTATGTAGCATTTTAAATGTATGTTAAAAAGCCAGTATAACATAGTGCTTAAGAACACTATTCTAGAGTCAGACTACCTGCGTTAATGTGTTGATTCTACTACTAGTTGAACGTTTTTAATAGTTATTTAATCCCTTTTTGACTCATGTTGTAACATGAGGATATTGGTTCATATTTCTTAGAGTTGTTTGTGGATAAAACAAGTTATCAACTAATCCAATTTAATATATGTGCCTTATGCATAAAAATGCTTAATAAATTATTTGCTGCCAGCATTATAAAAATTTTACATTTTACAAAAAAAATTTAAAAGGACACAGTAAGGGAAACTTGTTTAATTAGTTGGATTAAGTTGCAAAATAAATTATTTTAATAAATTATAAATGTACTATAACCAAAAGAGGTAGTTATAAAAATATACAAGTAGATTAGCAAAACTAAATAAAGAATATACTTAGAATAAAGGTCGAAGTTTATATGAGAGCCTACAGCATATTTTAAAATGGCATTTAAAATACATAGGTAAATCTGGTTTATTTAGCAGTAGTGAAGGTGTAATTGGCTTTTTTATTTGGTATAGGTAAATAGGCCCATACTTTCTACTCATTTACAAATAAATGCCAAAGAGATTAAAGATATAAAAGTGAAGGAACAAGAAAGAACAAAAGAAGGAAGGTCAAGAGAGCAAGTGAGGGGCTGGAGTTGTGGCTCAGTGGCAGAGCACTTGCCTAGCATGTGTGAGGCACTGAGTTCAATCCTCAGCATCACATAAAAATAAAAAAATAAATAAATAAAGGTACATCAACAACTAAAAAAATAAAATAAAAAAGAAAGCAAGTGACCATGAGAGAAAGAAATTAAAAGAAAATGAAGAAAATATTTCTCTAATCTCTAAGACAGAGCACTCTTTGAATGCAATACAACAAGCTCAGTGAAACTGATTAGATTATGGTTTATGGCTGCACAAATATGCCACAATAAAACAACCATTCTGTATAATTAATATACACCAATAAGCAAAACCAACGGGAGACACATGTGACTTTTTAAAAGGTAACAATTCTATCTAATAAGATACTAAGAAGAGTCATAAGACAAAGGTTACTACATCTTAATAACAAAAAGAATGGAAGACTGGGCAAAGAACAATAAGAAGAAAAATCTCAGGAGTCAAATGCTGTGAAATGTGCCTGTAGTTTATTCCATGTATTCAGAAGGCTTAAATGGGAGGGTTATTTGAGCCTCTGAGTTAAAAACCAGCTTGGGTTACCTAGCAAGATCCCATATCAAAAAAAAAAAAGATAAATCCTGGAGGGTTGGGGGGAAGAATACTTGCTGATCTGTAGATATAAAGGAACAAAATAACAATGAAATAACATTTCACAACCATAGGACTGGCAAAAATTAAAGGGGTTTATAAAACCCAGTGCTGGCAGTGATATAAAAAAACAAACATCATCATTGCAATTGGAAACTACAATAAATAATCTTAGATTTGTTGTTTTCGAGATTTGCCCTTTGATGAGTTATTCCCACTCTTGGAATTTATTCCTCAGAAATAAGTTTATCAGTTACCTAAGTTTATATGCATTAATGATGCTTATTGCAGCACTTTTCATGGTGTCAAAAATCTGAAAATAATTTTGACTGTAGACAGGAGAAGACTGACTAAATTGTTGTATATTTAATAATTATAATAATTATAATATATGTATATATTTGAAGATATTTAAAAGTATTATTAATTTTTTAAATATGTGGCATGATTGTTTTTGTTAAAAAGCTTTAGAAAATTAGACTGGGGTTGTGGCTCAGTGGTAAAGTGCTTGCCTAGCATGTGTGAGGCACTGGGTTTGATTTTCAGCACCACATATAAGTGAATAAAAAATAAAGGTCCATTGACAACTAAAAAATTTTTTTTAAACCTTTAAAAAATTGTATGAGCTTTGAAGTAATATGTAAGGAAATAAAATAAAATTTTAGCATTGCCTACTCAAAAGTATGGTGTTAGAACTGAGACCAAGATTTTACTTTATTTACCTCTTTCTTATTTTGACGTAAGACAACGAGCATATATTACTTCTGTAAGAAAAACAAGAGGAAATCAAACAGCAAAATACATAGCTTAAGTCTTCTTCATAGTAATATATTATGTTTTTAGATTTTTAATAATTGCGTTCACTTTTAGCACATGGTTATTGTAAAACTGTCTGCTCATATTCATGTATTTTGTTTCACCTTAGCAATGTCTGACCGTCAAGAAAGTGCTCTTATAGAGCTAATGGTTTGTACAATTCGTCAAGCTGCTGAGGCACATCCTCCAGTGGGAAGGGGTACCGGCAAGAGAGTAAGTTACCTTAGTGAGAAATCCACAATAAAGCTTTTAATGTAATTGACTGTCTTAAATATTTGGATATTTTACTGGAATTTACATCCCCCCAAATATACTATTTTTGTAAATGATACATTCTATGATACTTCATTTTTATATTGTGTCTACTGGGCTTGGGTTCCAAAAATTGATTTTTTTTTTCCTTCATGATACCATAACATCTGTCCCTACTTCTACTATGGTATATATGTAGTACTTTAAGAATTTTCATATTTATATCAAGAGTGCATAAAAGCTCAGAAGGAAGACAGCTTAACTTTAAGCTCTTCTATTTAGCAGCCATGTAATCTTTGGATAGGTGAATGTGTGTGTGTGTGTGTGTGTGTGTGTGTGTGCGCCTTAGTTTTCTTTTCTATAACATGGGACTAATAATAAAGATATTATTTGGACAAGTTGAAATGATCACAGGTAGAGAGACTTTTCTCTCTTGGTATAAAAGGGTAGGCAAATTCTTTCTGCAAAAACAAGTATAAACGGAATTTTTATCCAAAACATTCAAAATTCACCAAAGATTAAAAAAAATGGAGATGTATTTTTTCTTTAAAAAGTGCTGAAGTTTCAAGTAAAAGTAGAAGAATCTGCAGCCTTCCTATTTTAGGCTTACAGTGCGCGCGCGCACACACGTTCCCACAAGTTTACTTGGTGAGATCTTTTACCAGGTAACACTAGCAGCAAGTACCAGCAGTTTTGTTGTCAGAGAATTGGTACAGTATGGACAAGTGGTAAAAGCTCATTGCTTTGTTGACTGAAAGTGGCCAACTTGTTTCTATAATCTGAGTTGATGGTTCAGATGCACCGGCCAAAATTTTAACTGAAAAATCACAGATCCTCCTCCCTCAGCCTCCCAAGCCACTGGCATTACAGGCATGTACCACCAAGCTCAGCAAGTATGTGTGAAATTAAAGCACATCTAAAAAAAAACATTAAAATTATAAAAATAAGTTAAAAGCCATAGTTACATGTATTATCTTAAAATGTCTACTAAAGGGAAAAAGGAAGACAGTAGAAATGTCTTCTCAGTAGGTACACATGTTGGATTAAAGAAGTAATTACCAAAAACTTTCCAAATTTGATGAAAAACATTGATTCACAAATCCAAGTGGAATAAACACAAAACCCTAGTAGAATAGACACAAACTGTTTCTTTGGAGACACAGCAGTCACCCAGTTGAAAGACAAAACTAGAAAATCTTGAAAGCAGTAAAACAAGTCAAGGAGTAGTCAGCTACAATAGGGTTTAGCAGTTGACTTGTTATCAGAAACAGTGGAGGCCAGAATATTCAACAAAATTACCCTCCGGAAATTTTAAACCCAGTAAAATTATATTTCAAAAATGAAGATATGTTAAGACCATGTCTGGATAAACAAAAGCAAGAATTGAGAGACTGAGTTCTTAGAAGACCTGCCTTATAAGAAATACTAAGTCTTGCCTGGTGTGGTGGTGCACTCCTATAATCCCAGCAGCTCAGGAGGCTGAGGCAGGAGGATTGCAAAGCCAGCCTCAGCAAAAGCAAGGCATTAAGCAACTCAGTGAGACCCTGTCTCTAAATTAAATACAAAATAGGCTGGGGATGTTGCTCAGTGGTTGAGTGCCCCAGAGTTCAATCTCTGATACCAAAAACAAAAAAAAGAAATACTGAGTCTTTGAGGCCATATAAGGAATGTCATCAGATGGTAACTATAATCTGTGAATGGATATAAAAGGCGGATGTATTTTTTCCATCTGTTAGTTTTTTAATGGGACATGATATTGTGTCAATAATTATAGTGCTATTTTGTTGAGTTTATAATACAGGCATAATATATCTGACAGTAAAAACACAAAAAAGTGAAAAGGATATGAAACTATATTGCAGCAAAATTACTACATTTTGTTATAACTAATTTAGTATTAACCTGCAGCCAATTGAAAGTAAAGAATATATTATAATTCCTACAGCAATTATTCATATATAAAAAGAAAATGAAAATTATGGTGGTACACTTTAAGACAGAAAAGAGGAACTAAAGAAATAAATATAGATTACAAAATGGATGACTTTTTGTGAGTTAAAGCTTGCTACTTTTTTTACTCATGCTTTATAAGTATAAGTAACAGTGGGATTTGTTTTTACTCATATGTGCACACAATAGAACAATATAATTTGGTCAATTTCTTCCTCTTTCCCTCTCCTCCTCCCTCCTCCTAGTCTTCTTCCTTTCTGGATTATGTATCTTTAGCCATATCAGAAATTATATTGCATATTGAATGCAGGTGAAAATTTCAATCCCCAGCACTGTGCACCCCCCACCCCCAATAAAAAAAGAAGGTATTGTCATACTGCGTCAGATTTAGACAGATTTGTTGGAAGTAAAAGGATGGCAAGGGGCATTATGCAATGAATAACCATAAGAGAGCTGAAGAGATTATTAATATTATAAAAATAGACTCTAAGTAATGTTACTAGAAACCAAAAGAGACATTAAGATAAAGGGGTCAGTAATACATTGGGAAAATACAATAATTATATACACAACAGAATCCAAAATACATGAAACAAGAAATTGAGACATTAAATAAATGCTTAACTAATATTTATCTTTCAATTGAGAACAACTAGATAGGAGGGAAAAAACGTGTTTTCCTTCTGGTTTCTCTTATTGCTACTTCATAGCACTTCATTTAGTTTTTCTTAACATAATTTTTTTGTAATCTGAAAGTTAATTGTAACGGCTTGATCAGATAAGGTTATAGATTTTGTCAGGAATAATTTTTTGTACTCCATATTACATCATATCAGAAAGGCACACAATATTTAGTTTTCCTGTATTGGTAATACTGAGATTTTTGGGTAACGAAATATTTATTGAGGCAAACTTTTTTGGTAGAAGTGTCACTGGTAATAAGTGGAGGAATAGCAGAATTAAAATATTATTTTGTCACACAAATAAAATAATCTAGATGACAATCATCAATGGCCTGTAGTTACATGAAAGATTAATGAGGAATTCCATGATAGATTGCTTTGCCATCATCTGAATGCATTGATTAAAAGTGAAAACTGCTATTAAAAGTGAAACTGCTGCCACCTTTGAAGTGTTCCTGGGCTGGGTGAAGGGAGGTGGCTGAAAACAATCCATGTAAACAAGCTTCCAGAAACAATTGCTTTCAAGAAAATATTGGGATGAAAGAATGTTTTAAAGGAAACTATAGTTAGCCAATTCAGAATGTAGAAAAGGAGAACATTGAGAGATTACAGAAATGTAAAGGACATAGGGACATAGCAACCAAATATGTTTGAATTCTTATTTGAACAAATTGTAAAAAGACTGTTTAAGTCCTGTTAAAGACATGTAAATATTTAATGGTAAAATTATATACAAAGATTTGCCTTAAAATGCAATAGAAAAAAAAAACTTTAGAATTGAGAAAACAAGAATGATAATTCTAAATAGTTATTGCTCTGCTTTAGAGGGTTTTTGAAATTTTCCATAATAAAAGTCTTTAAAAAGTATATTCTTCCAGCTTTGACTAATGAGAGACCCTTAGGCTAGTTCCTAATTCAGACATTATCATTTTTGAGCACTTTGTTTCAGAATAAAATGCTCCAGGTTCACTTTTTTTTTTTTAAGAGAGAGAATTTTAATATTTATTTTTTAGTCTTCGGCGGACACAACATCTTTGTTTGTATGTGGTGCTGAGAATCGCATCCAGGCTGCACGCATGCCAGGCCAGCGCGCTACCGCTTGAGCCACATCCCCAGCCCAAAGTTCACTTTCATTAAAGTCTTATTTAAAGGACCTCCTTCTACACCTCATTCCTACTAGAACCAGTTTTATTTCTAGTTTATCCTTCCAGTGTTTTGTTTTGTAAATTAGGGAAATGTATCAACACACACACCTAAAAGTATTCTTATTCTCGATTCTTTCTGCCTACCAATTTTTTACAAACAGTAGCATACTTTATACACTGTTCTGTACATTTCTTTTTGTATTTAACAGTGTCTTGAATATCACTCCTAACTTTATTTAGATATCTTCATGTTTTTTTTTTTTTTTAATGGCTGTATAGGTACTGAAAATCACCTATTAACAGACTGTTGGATTGTTGCTAGTTTTTTGATACTTAGAAATACTTTATGGTGAATAATCTTGTGCATGGGTCATTTCTTTCTTATACCTGGTGTATTGGTGGGATAGATTGCTAGAAGTGGGATTGCTAGATCAAAGGAAGGATATGCATAAACTTTTTGTTAGATATTAGCAAATTCTTTCTCAATAAGTATCAGGCCATTTTTATTATTTCATCAGAGGTATTATGAAGACCAGATGAGTTCATTGTATGTAGAGTGCCTGAGAAAATTATCATCTGGTCAAAAATAGCTGTTTCCCTAAAATCATTGTCCTTAGGCCTTTGATCTATTATTAGATGAATTTCAGAACTCCTTGATATCCTGAATACATTTTTAAACACATATTTGACTTTATGTGTAGTCCTTTTAATTATTTTGTGCAGAACTGAACACTGTAGTAGTTTGTAGATCATTCCAAGTGATTGTCGTTCAAAATATAAGCATATGAAATAATCAAATAGGAGGCATCTACTTTCATGTATTCTTAACGTTGGGGTTCACGTTTAAATAGTGACAGTTTATATTGGAAAATTTCTGTTCTGTAAAGCCATTCAATATTAAGATGGTAAATCCCTTCGGAATATTAACAAAATGCAGAATACTTTGGGGAAATGATCTTAAACTGAGCTTGCATTTTAATATTTTATTTTTGAAAGGACCCATGGTTTAATAAGTTGCATATAGTTGCAGTACTAAAGTACTGAGTGTTATCAGCTTAAATTTGTTCCATGATCTCAGGCTGTACTACTTTCTATTTCTCTTGAATGCTGCCAAATAGATTTATGAGCATAGTTACAAGAAGACTTAAATATAAATGAATTCAGAAATGTCATTAGTATATGCCTTAAAAATACATGAAAATTTATTAGTGTCTGATGGTTGTAAAAGAGGACTACTTTAAACAGTATCAGTGTGTGTTTAACATGTGAGAGTGAACCGATAATACATTGAGGTTAAAACTCTAGAAAAATTACTTTTTGTTTTCAATATTTTTATATTCCTAATTATGGTTTTATAGAAATGTTTATATTTTTATGTATGTTAAACTAGTAATTTAGTTATTTAATAAAGAACAGTGAATGTTAACATTTTTGCATAAAACTATATGTATTTTTTCAGTAATTTAAGTTTCTCTTAAAATTCTTGGTTTTATTATATGCCAGTTCTTCATCCTTCTGTATAACATTTTAGACTTATACATTTGCACATGACACTCTTATTCTTTTACTGTTTTAATATATTTCTAGGTGCTAACTGCCAAAGAAAGGAAAACTCAAATTGATGATAGAAACAAATTGACTGAGCATTTTATTATCACACTTCCTATGTTATTATCAAAGGTATAGTTTCATTTATAGTTTTGTGATAATATACCCCGAATTTGCTTTCAACGTAACTATTAGTTACTGCTTTTTTCTTTACTGTTTCTTCTAGTATTCAGCCGATGCAGAAAAAGTAGCAAACTTGCTGCAAATCCCACAGTATTTTGATCTAGAAATCTACAGCACAGGTAGAATGGAAAAGGTAAGAGACTGAAATTGAAATTCTGCCATTAAAGTAGTTTTATTAATGGAATTATTTTATTTGCATGTAATCATATAGTCTTTTTTATTTGATAGATGCTAATTTTTATTATTTAAATGTCATTGTTTTTCTTTTTTTTCTCCTCAGCATCTAGATGCATTATTAAAACAGATTAAATTTGTCGTGGAAAAACATGTAGAATCAGATGTCCTAGAAGCCTGCAGTAAAACCTATAGCATCTTATGCAGTGAAGAGTATACCATCCAGAACCGAGTTGACATAGCTCGGAGCCAGCTGATTGATGAGTTTGTAGATCGATTCAATCATTCTGTGGAAGACCTACTGCAAGAGGTCTGTTCTAAAGTTAATGTGTACTTATAATAATAATTTTACCTAATAACTGAATATTCAAGATAGCTGAGTGTGTGATCATTTCCATTTTTAAATAAAATCTAGAAATTTCTGCCCCTTTAAAAAAACTTAACAGCATATTGCAGTTAATACATCCTAGTTATATTTTTTTTAAATATATATTTTTTACTTATAGTTGGACATAATTCCTTTATTTTACTTATTTATTTTTTTGTGGTGCTGAGGATCAAGCGGGCCTCTAATGTGCTAGGCAAGCGCTGAGCCACAACCTCAGCCCCATATTTCCTTTTTTTCTTTTGTCTTTTTTTAATTATTTATTTTTATTTTTTAGTTTTTAGGTGGACACAATATCTTTATTTTTATGTGGTGCTGAGAATCGAACCCAGTGCCTCATGCATGCTAGGCGAGCGCGCTACCCCTTGAGCCACATCCCCAGCCCCCATATTTCCTTTTAATGCTAGATTTTTTTTCCTTCTATTTCCTTTTCCTGGGACCTAATTTGGCATTTTAATATTACTGTATTATTGTGATGTGTTAGGGAGTAGAAATGTACAAATTAAGTATGCTTTTAAGGAATCCCCATACCTGAATGGTATGCTCAAGATAGCAAGCTTCTTCAACTGGTTATATTTCTAATTTTGGGATCCTTATCTCTTGACCTCTCATCCCAGTCTACATAAGGCAATCTGGAATTCCTGTAGTTGTGTGTGCTCTGATGTCCAGGCTGATTGAATTTTCCTTTTTAACACATATAATTGATTTTTAAAAGAATTTTTTCTATTTGAACTTCTCTTTTTTTCAAACATTATTTATGATTTTCAAGCTACAGAAGTAGCTGACTGTAAGATCTGGAATAGTCATTATCTTTGAGGGCAGGGCTATAGCTCCATGATTGTGTTTGCCTTGTATGCATAATGCCCTTACTTAAATTCCCAGCACCAAAAAAAAAGAAAGTAAAACTTTACCCTTTCACTCAGCAATTTCAAGGAATTTATCGTTTAATATTAATTAGAAAAGTGTATAATCATGTTTATCACATTATTTTAAAATGTAAAGATTAGGGTTTTTTTAATGTTTGGATTATGGTTTTTTTTTTTTAATTTGTATTATTTACCTCTAGAGAATGTGTACTGTTTATATAATGAAGAATTTTTCTTTAGACAGTTAAGTATTAATAGATTTTAGTGTGAATGTGAGTTAGGTTATGATAATGAGGTGATCTTTACTTTTTAATTTGTAGGGTGAAGAAGCTGATGATGATGATATTTACAATGTTTTGTCCACCTTAAAGCGGTTAACATCTTTCCACAAGTATGTTGTTTGTTTAAAGTAGATTCAGTGATTAAAATGTACTAATCAACATAAACTGTAGCAGTTTTATACATTCATGTATTTCTTTCTCTCTCTTTTTTTTTGAGGAGGGGGGTACTGGGAAATGAACCCAAGGGTACTTCACCACTGAGCTACATCTCCAATCTTTTTTATTTTATTTTAGTTTTTTTTTTAATTAGAAATAGAGTCTTGCTGAGTTGCTGCGGCTAACCTCAAACTTGTGATTCTCCTGCTTTGGCCTCCTGAGTCACTAGGACTACAGATGTGTGCCAACATGCATAGCAACATTCATATATTTCGATAGAAAATTTTAGAGAAATTGTGAGATGGTGGTGTTTTTCTTTATTATGCAAATTTTCTCCAGAGAAATTATGGTCTGTTGTTATTTAATTAAGATGTAAGATTTACTATTAGTGTAATGAAAAATTATCATTTAAAATGATGAGTATACACTATAAAAGTTGAAGTACATCAGTATTATTTAACAAATTAGATAAGCTTATTTTTATAAGCTAGACTTTCATGGGTATAATTTTGATGGCTTTTAGAAGCCTTGCTAAATAAGAAATAAGATTGGTGATGAGTTGGAGATGTTACTCAAGGAATACAAAATTTCAATTAGAATAGGAATAAATTCAAGAGATCTGTTGTACAGCATAATGAATATAGTTAACAACAATATATTATACCCTTAAAAATTGCTGAAAGTAGATTTTTAGTATTCTTACCACAAAAATAATTATATGAGGTAATGCATATGTTAATTAGTTCTAGTTAGCCATTCCATAAGATGCATATTTCACAACAACACCTACATGATCATTTGTCAACTTAAGTGAAAAAAAAAATTATGGGGAAAGCCATGAAAGTAAGTTCTACTGGCTTTTTCCTAAATTATTTTTGTTTGGTTCCTTATTACAGTGTTCTGGGAACAGAACAGTTGAGTTTCAACAAGAAAAAAAAGGTTCAGTGAATGAAACGTATGTTTTCAAGCTATAATTTGTATATCTCTTAAAATTATGCTCATCTTCTCCATAAAGAAAGGAAAGTAAAATTTGTCAAAAAAATTTTTTTTTTTTTGGTTGAGTCTCTTAATGAATTCTATAGATTTCTAAAGCATTTTCAAAAATCTAAACTTTTAGCCAGGTTCAGTGTATTCCCAGCAATTTGGGAGGCCAAGGCAGGAGGATTGCAAGTTTGAGACCACCCTTAGCAATTTAGTAAGACCCTGTCTCAAAAATAAAAAGGGCTGGGGATATAGCTCAGTGGGAAAGGGTCTCTGGGTTGAATTCCTTTTACCTCCCTCCCTTGCGCTATATATATATACATATACACACACACACACACACATATATATATATACACATATATATACATATACATATATATATACACACATACACACATGTGTGTACATATATATGCACACACACAAATATAAATCTCTATACATAAACATACATATACATTGGTTAAAAATTTTAAAGTTGTAAATGGATCTTAAAATACTAAAAATAAAAGTTACCTATGTATGAAGTTTGAGTTTATGTTGACCATATGGTAGAAACTTTCAGTTAAATGTTTGAAGTTTTATTGTTGATTTCTTCAGTGAATTCCTGGTATCAGCTCTTTTTCATTCTGTGTGTGTGTGTGTGTGTGTGTGTTTTTGCGCACGCGTGTGAGGGTCTAACACATTTCCTTAGTGGATCCTTTTTAATTCTTAAAGAAAATGTTGGGTTTTTTAAAATTTATTTGATGTGGTGCTGAGGATCAAGTGCAATGCCTCAAACGGGCTAGGCAAGCACTCCATCACTGAACCACAATCTCATCCCCAAGAAAATGTTTTATTTTACTCTTCCTTTTACTGAAACTAAGTTCAAATAAAAGTTTTCTTGAACTCTATCTAGAATGAAGTTAATGCATCTTTCGTTTGTTTTAGTGCTCATGATCTCACAAAATGGGATCTGTTTGGCAATTGCTACAGATTATTGAAGACTGGAATTGAACATGGAGCTATGCCAGAACAGGTAGGAATTATTGATATTTTTTCTCTATTGTCTTAAAATTAAACTTCTCTGACATAACAATTTTAAAGCCTTTTATGGAAAGTAGTTGATCATTCTTTAATCCAGACTTCTCCTTTGAGAATTATTATCATAGTGATTGACTGTTACTGCTAGTATTATCATATATTCAGATGTGTTAGAGCAGGAAAAAATTGAAGAACTTTTTCTATAATACAACTTAAAATTTTTAATGGACTTCTAAGGGAAATATGATTGATTATTACCATAACAATTTCAAAACTTCTGAATATTTCATTATGTAATGAAAATTTCTAATCATGACTATATTCCAAACTCTGTTTTAGGTATTTCAAATACAGGGTTTTAGGCATGGCTTAGCTTTTGTATTAGACCCATAGTTAAATATTTCAGGAAACCTTCAGCAGATTTTACAATATTTTGTACTTACAAGTTAGAGTACAACAAGCAGGAATTGAAAAAACTGAGACCTGAGTAGAATAATTGTTTTATTTCTGCATGAGAAAGAAGTGATTTGGTATACTGCAGATAGTCACAAAGACCAAAATAACAACTTTATAGTAGGATTGTGTATAGAGATTCTCTCTCTCATTCCCATTTGGTGATATGGAATGCTTCAGTGATGCTTCAGTGTTATGAAGCAATAAGAATTTTGACACATATAACAAAATGATAATTTCATAATTTCAAGTCTATCACAGAAGCCAGACATGGTGATGCCTGTAGTTGTAGTGACATGGGAGACTTAGGCAGAAACATCCTTGAACCCACTGCAAGGCCAGCCTGGGCAACATGGTGAAGTCCCATTTCAGAAAAATAGTCAGGTTTGGAGATGTAACTCAGAGGCAGAGTGCTTGCCTTGTATACACAAGGCCCTGTATTTCACCCACAGCACCATTTAAAAAAAATTAATTAATATTAATGTCAATTACATAAACAGTGTTCTACAATTACTATGATTACATCAACTGGGAATGTAGCTGAGTGGTAGAGCACTTCCCTTGTAACACAAAAGGCCTTGGGTTCAATCCTCAGCATCACCCATGCCTAACATTCAACTTTTTTGAACACTGCTTCATGTAAAGCCGCTCTTTTAAAAAAAAAAAAATGCCTTATTTTTATGTCTGAGGATCGAACCCAGTGCCTCACACATGCTAGGCAAGCGCTCTCCCACTGAGCTACAATCCCAGCCCTAAAGTTACTCTTAATAAAACAAATGTCTGGGGCTGGGGATGTGGCTCAAGCGGTAGCGCGCTCGCCTGGCATGCGCGGGGCGCTGGCTTCGATCCTCAGCACCACATAAAAAATAAAAATAAAGATGTTGTGCCCACCAAAAACTAAAATAAATAAATATATATATATAAAATAAAACAAATATCCCTGACTATATTAGGTATTTTTTATTGTAGTTTATGTAAAGAGGTAAAATATTTGACCCTTTGTTTTTTCTCATTTATTATTGGCACTTCAAATTTCCATTTTTGTGATCTCAGTTTTTAGTGCCCTAAATACACTTCACTCGTATTCTCAAGCTGTTCTTTAGATTTGCAAGGAAATGAGAAACATAAGTTATTCCCTTTTTGCTTTTCTCTCTTTCATCTGGAACTATAATGATGTCTTAAAAGTTATTTTTTAATTCTCTATACCATTGTTACTATCTTAATACTAACCTGTGATGGTCTCACAGTTCTGTATTCTGATATTATTTTTTATTACTTATATTCACTACATAGGTGTTATTTTCCTTGTTGTGTATTAATTTGTCAAATAACTCTGTTAACTTCTTAAACACAAATTCTAGTCTTTAGCTATGTGTACAAAATTTGAGTACATAATTGCCAGACTTGTTCATTTTAGCAGTTCCTGGAAACATCTCTTAAAATACCCAGTATTGAAAATGTAAAAACTCTATATTCAACTAATTTCTTTTTGTTTTTTAAATATTTTTATTAGTTATTGATGGACCTTTATTTATTTATTTATTTGCTTATGTGGTGCTGAGAATCAAACCCAGTGCCTCACATGTGCTAGGCAAGTGTTCTACCCCTGAGCCACAGCCCAGCCCCATTTTTTTTTCTTTTTTATTGGTACATTATAATTGTACATAAGAGTAGGATTCATTATGTCATATTTTCACATGTAATGAATGAACATAATTTGCTGAATCTTCTACCCCAATACCTTCCCTTTTTCTTCCCTCTTCTCGAATCCTCATCCACTTGCTCTACTCCATTGATTTCTCTTCTATTATTATTTTAATTAGTGCATTATTACATATATATATATATATATATATATACACACACACACACACAAACATGTAAAAGCAGAATTCACTGTTGCATATTTGTATATGGACATAGCATAATTTGGTAGATTTCATTCTTATTACTTCCCCATACCCTCATGTCCTCCCTCCATCTTAATCTCCTTCCTCCTTCCACTATTCTGTTGGTCTTCATTCTATTTTCCTGAGTCTCCCCCCCCCAACACTTTTTTTTATAATATTCCTTTCTCTCATCCCCTCCCCCACTTCCATATATGAGAAAACATTTGACCCTTGACTTTCTGAATCTAGCTCTGAGCTTGTTTTCTACTTTCATTCATTTACCAGCAAATGACCTAATTTCATTCTTCTTTACGACTAAGTAGAATCCCATTATATCTATCTATCTATATATCTATCTATATATCTATCTCTATATATATATATATATATATATATATATATATATATATATATATATATATCTCACATTTTCCTTCTCCATTCTCTTCTTGGACAGCTACCTAGACTGGTTCCACAACTTGGATATTGTGAATTGTGCCACTATAAATATTGGTGTGCTTGTTTCACTGTAGTATCTTTAGTTCTTCTGAACAAATACAAAGACATGAGATAGCTAGCTGGTGGTTCCATGTCTACTCTTTTGAGGAATCTCCATACTGCTGTGAGAAATAGTTGTATTAATTTGCAGTCCCACCTACAAAGTACAAGTATGCCTTCCCCCTCCATAATTGCCATCGTTTTTATTGTTATTTATATTTTTGATGATTGCCCTTCTAATTGGAGTATGATGAAATCTCAAGTGTAGTTTTGGTTTTTATTTCCCTGATTGCTAAGGATATTGAACATTTTTTCATGTATTTGTTGGCTATTTGTATTACTTCTTTTGAAAACTGTCTATTTAGATCATTTGTCCCTTTATCAGTTGGGTTATTTAGTTTTTTGGTGTTAAGTTTTTTGAGTTCTTTTTATAGTCTGGACATTAATCCCCTTTCAGAAGAATAGCTGACAAAGATTTTCTGCCATTCTGTAGGCTCTCTCTTCATGCTCTAAATTGTTTCCCTTGCTTATGCAACTTTGTAATTTGATATGCCACCCTACTAATGATTCTTGGTTTTATTTCCTGAGTATTATTAAGGAAGTCAGTGTCTGCATCGATATATTGGAGTATTCACCCTACATTTTCTTCTAGCAGTTGCAGTGTTTCTGTCACATTCCTAGATCTTTGATCTCACTTCATGTTTATTCTTGTGCAGAATAAGATAGGAATCTAATTTCATTCTTCTACACATGGATATCTTGTTTTCCCAGTCCAATTTTTAAAAAAAAGACTTATCTTTTCTCCAGTGTATGTTTTTGACCTCTTTGTCAAAGATCAGATGATTGTGTCTTTGTGGATTTGTCTGGGTGTCTTCTGTTCTATTCCATGGGTCTGCATATCTGTTTTTAAGGCAAAAGATATCTCGTTTTGTGGCTTTGTACCTATTTCCTGTTGGTATAGTTTTAAGTTTAAATATGATCTTGAATAGCATCTAAAAAAAATAACTATTAAAATTCTCCTTTAATGTATTATTTCCAGAACTCCAAGTAGATTCTAAAAATTGAAAAACCCAAAAAGCATTTATAGAATTTTTAAAGATATTATTGCTTTAATATATAAATATAGCAAAGAGAATTTTATTTTTAGGTATATGTAGTACCAATCAAAAATGAATTAATACAGGAGAAAAAGGAAGACCACTAGGGTATAGGAAGGAGAATAAGGGGAGAGGGGAAGAGAAGCAAAGGGGGGAGAGGAGAATGGAGATTGAAATCAAATTCCTTGCATGTATGATTTTGTCAAAATGAACCCAACTACTATGTATAACTTTAATGCTCTAATTAACAGAAAAGAAAAAAATATTGCTGTAGAACACAATAGTATGAGTAAACCCGTTTAAAAAATAAAATCATACAGACTAACTTTGGGCTTTTCTGGGTATCAATAATAGAAAATTTTCATTTGTAGTTAGAATGCAGCAGGTACTATTTGAATTGTTATATATAATTCATTTGTTAAACTTTAATGAAAAGCCATATAAGATATATATGGGTATTTTTATCGTATTGATGATGAAACTAAAGCATAGGAATATTACATAATTTGCCTGGCACACCCACTCAAACCCAAGCTTTTAAATTCTTCTCATTCTCTCTTCACATTTTCTCCTATTGATTGGCTACTACCACTGATACTAAGGAACTCAAGCTACACTTTACCCTTTACCCATCCATGCCTTCTTAACCCCATCCCATTCCTTTAGATATTTTTTCCGTGTCAGATTTTTTTTGTATTTATCTTTTTTACAAATACCTTTTGTACTGTTTCATTGGAAACTGTGGAGGAAATTAGATGCTGGTATTTAAACCATCATTATGAACTGGAAATCACCACATTATTCATATAATGTAGGGGGTGACTTTAACTTAAGTCAGGTCATTGATTTTTGATAGATTATGGCTTGATATATGTGTTGATAGAGTATGCTTTCATTGAAGACTATATATTTATATCCTTGCTAAGCTTAGAAGTTATTTCAGTTACCCACTTCCAAGTTCCTTGGGCATACCATATCAAAACCTTTCAGGTTTCCTCTATCCAATATGTATTCACCAAGACTCCTAAATCAAAAAGCCAGGAATCAGATGATACCTCTTTTTTCTCCACCACCACATGCATATGCAGACACACATCTAGCTTGCCACCTACATAATCATTATTTACAAAAATATTTGACAGGAGAGCTTCCAATCACTCCTGCAAGGTAGGCGGGCCTGCGACCCACCGGCAGAAGAGGAGCAGCGGCCTGCTGAGAGGCTGAGCCGCCCCCTCCCCCTGCGCTGGCAAAGTAGAGGGAACTGTGACCACCCACAGAGCAGGCCCAGCGGCCTGCTGAGGGGCAGAGCCGCCCCCCACCCCCCGTGCCTGCCAGGTAGGGGAACTGTGACCACCGACAGAAAAGGCCCAGTGGCCCGTGGCGGGACAGAGCTTACAATCACTCCTGCAAGGTAGGCGGGCCTGCGACCCACCGGCAGAAGAGGAGCAGCGGCCTGCTGAGAGGCTGAGCCGCCCCCTCCCCCTGCGCCGGCAAAGTAGAGGGAACTGTGACCACCCACAGAGCAGGCCCAGCGGCCTGCTGAGGGGCAGAGCCGCCCCCTTCCCCCACGCCTGCAAGGTAGACGGAACTGTGACCACCGTCAGAACAGGCCAGACCTGCAACTGACAGACAGAACAGGCCCAGTGGCCTGAGGAAGGGTAGAGCCGCCCCCCCCGCGCCTGCAAGGTAGGCGGACCTGCGACCCACAGGCAGAACAGCCCCAGAGGCCTGCAGAGGGGCAGTGCCGCTGCCTGCGCCTGCAAAGTAGGCAGAACTGCGATCACCGACAGAACAAGCCTAGCAGCCCGCAGAGGGACAGAGCCGCCGCCCGCGCCTGCAAGGTAGGCGGACCTGCTACCGACCGGCAGAGCAGGCCCAGTGGCCTGCCGGCGTGGTAGGCACATTGCCATAATTGAAGGAGGGGCAGAGCTACCGCCCGTGCCTGTGAGAGAGACTTTGCAACTATACAAGACCAATATAAATATATATGGGGAAAATTCAATAGCACAACAGTTTCACCAAGTAGAAAGGAACGCGAACAGTATGAAGAGACAAGGAAAGAAAGGACCACAAGCAATGCAGGTCAACTCAACGTTAGAAGAGGTAATAGCTGGAGCAGATGGAATGTCAGATAAAGAATTCAGGATATACATGCTTCAGATGATCTGGAGTCTCAAGGAAGACATCAGACAGCAAAATCAGACAATGAAAGATCACTTCAACAATGAATTACATAAACAAATCCAGGAAGCAAAAGATCAACTATACAGGGAGATAGAGGTTATAAAAAACAAACAAACAGAAATCCTAGAAATGCAGGAAGCAATAAACCAACTTAAAAACTCAATTGAGAATACTACCAGCAGAGTAGAACACTTAGAAGACAGAACATCAGACAATGAAGATAAAGTATTTCAACTTGAAAAGAACATAGACAGCTCAGCAAGACTGTTAAGAAACCATGAGCAGAACATCCAAGAAATATGGGATAACATCAAGAGACCAAATTTAAGAGTCATTGGGATACAGGAAGGGACAGAGTTTCAAACCAAAGGAATGAGCAATCTATTCAATGAAATAATACGAGAAAACTTCCCAGACTTGAAGAATGAGACAGAACCCCAAATCCTAGAAGCCTACAGGACGCCGAATGTGCAAAATCATAAGAGACCCACACCTAGACACATTATAATGAAGATGCCCAACATACAGAATAAGGAGAGAATTTTAAAAGCTACAAGAGAAAGGAAGCAGATCACATTTAGGGGTAAGCCAATCAGGATAACAGCTGATCTTTCAACACAGACTCTGAAAGCTAGAAGATCCTGGAATAACATATTTCAAACACTGAAAGAAAATGGGTTCCAACCAAGAATTGTGTTTCCAGTGAAATTAAGCTTCAGGATGGAAGATGAAATTAAAACCTTCCACGATAAACAAAAGTTTAAAGAATTTGCAGCTAGAAAACCATCTCTTCAAAACATCCTTGGCAAAACATTACAGGAAGAGGAAATGGAAAATAACAATGAAAACCAACAGTGGGAGGTAGGACAGTAAAGGGGGGAAAATAATCAAAGAGGAAAACAAACCATGTTTAGTAACATAAATAAACAAATATGGCTGGAAGGACAACCCATATCTCAATAATAACCCTAAATGTTAATGGCTTAAACTCACCAATCAAGAGACACAGGCTAGTAGAATGGATCACAAAACAAGACCCAACAATATGCTGCCTACAGGAGACGCATTTGATAGGAAAAGACATACATAGGCTGAAGGTGAAAGGTTGGGAAAAATCATATCACTCATATGGACTTCGGAAACAAGCAGGAGTATCCATACTCATATCAAATAAAATAGATTTCAAGCCAAAGTTAATCAAAAGGGATAAAGAGGGACACTACATACTGCTCAAGGGAACCATACACCAACAAGACATAACAATCATAAATATATATGCCCCAAACAATGGTGCAGCTATGTTCATCAAACAAACTCTTCTCAAGTTCAAGAGTCTAATAGACCACCATACAATAATCATGGGAGACGTCAACACACCTCTATCACCACTGGACAGATCTTCCAAGCAAAAGTTGAATAAGGAAACTATAGAACTCAATAACACAATTAATAACCTAGACTTAATTGACATATATAGAATATACCACCCAACATCAAGCAGTTACACTTTTTTCTCAGCAGCACATGGATCCTTCTCAAAAATAGATCATATATTATGTCACAGGGAAACTCTTAGACAATATAAAGGAGTAGAGATAATACCATGCATCCTATCTGATCATAATGGAATGGAACTGAAAATCAACGATAAAAGAAGGAAGGAAAAAGAATACATCACTTGGAGAATGAACAATAGGTTACTGAATGATCAATGGGTTATAGAAGACATCAAGGAGGAAATTAAAAAATTCTTAGAGATTAATGAAAACACAGACACAACATATCGGAATCTATGGGACACATTGAAAGCAGTTCTAAGAGGAAAATTCATTGCTTGGAGTTCATTCCTTAAAAAAAGAAAAAACCAACAAATAAATGATCTCATACTTCATCTCAAAATCCTAGAAAAAGAAGAGCAAAACAACAGCAAAAGAAATAGAAGGCAAGAAATAATTAAAATCAGAGCTGAAATTAATGAAATCGAAACAAAAGAAACAATTGAAAAAATTGACGAAACTAAAAGTTGGTTCTTTGAAAAAATAAACAAAATCGACAGACCCTTAGCCATGCTAGCGAAGAGAAGAAGAGAGAGAACTCAAATTACTAGCATACGGGATGAAAAAGGCAATATCACAACAGACACTTCAGAAATACAGAAGATAATCAAAAATTATTTTGAGTCCTTATACTCCAATAAATTAGAAGATAGTGAAGGCATCGATAAATTTCTTAAGTCATATGATCTGCCCAGATTGAGTCAGGAGGATATAGACAACCTAAACAGACCAATATCAATTGAGGAAATAGAAGAAACCATCAAAAGACTACCAACTAAGAAAAGCCCAGGACCGGATGGGTATACAGCAGAGTTTTACAAAACCTTTAAAGAGGAACTAATACCAATACTTTTCAAGCTACTTCGGGAAATAGAAAAAGAGGGAGAACTTCCAAATTCATTCTACGAGGCCAACATCACCCTGATACCGAAACCAGACAAAGACACTTCAAAGAAAGAAAACTACAGACCAATATCTCTAATGAACCTAGATGCAAAAATCCTCAATAAAATTCTGGCGAATCGGATACAAAAACATATCAAAAAAATTGTGCACCATGATCAAGTAGGATTCATCCCTGGGATGCAAGGCTGGTTCAATATACGGAAATCAATAAATGTTATTCACCACATCAATAGACTTAAAAATAAGAACCATATGATCATCTCGATAGATGCGGAAAAAGCATTCGACAAAGTACAGCATCCCTTTATGTTCAAAACTCTAGAAAAACTAGGGATAACAGGAACATACCTCAATATTGTAAAGGCAATCTATGCTAAGCCTCATGCTAGCATCATTCTGAATGGAGAAAAATTGAAGGCATTCCCTCTAAAATTTGGAACAAGACAGGGATGCCCTCTCTCACCACTTCTGTTCAACATAGTTCTCGAAACACTGGCCAGAGCAATTAGACAGACGAAAGAAATTAAAGGCATCAAAATAGGAAAAGAAGAACTTAAATTATCACTATTTGCAGATGACATGATTCTATACCTAGCAGACCCAAAAGGGTCTACAAAGAAACTATTAGAGCTAATAAATGAATTCAGCAAAGTGGCAGGATTTAAAATCAACACGCATAAATCAAAGGCATTCCTGTATATCAGCGACAAATCCTCTGAAATGGAAATGAGGACAACCACTCCATTCACAATATCTTCAAAAAAAATAAAATACTTGGGAATCAACCTAACAAAAGAGGTGAAAGACTTATACAATGAAAACTACAGAACCCTAAAGAGAGAAATAGAAGAAGATCTTAGAAGATGGAAAAATATACCCTGTTCATGGATAGGCAGAACTAACATCATCAAAATGGCGATATTACCAAAAGTTCTCTATAGGTTTAATGCAATGCCAATCAAAATCCCAACGGCATTTCTTGTAGAAATAGAGAAAGCAATCATGAAATTCATATGGAAAAATAAAAGACCCAGAATAGCAAAAACAATGCTAAGCAGGAAGTGTGAATCAGGCGGTATAGCGATACCAGACTTCAAACTATACTACAGAGCAATAGTAACAAAAACAGCATGGTACTGGTACCCAAACAGGCGGGTGGACCAATGGTACAGAACAGAGGACACAGAAACCAATCCACAAAACTACAACTACCTTATATTTGATAAAGGGGCTAAAAGCATGCAATGGAGGAAGGATAGCATCTTCAACAAATGGTGCTGGGAAAACTGGAAATCCATATGCAACAAAATGAAACTGAATCCCTTTCTCTCGCCATGCACAAAAGTGAATTCAAAATGGATCAAGGAGCTTGATATCAAATCAGAGACACGCCATCTGATAGAAGAAAAAGTTGGCTACGATCTACATACTGTGGGGTCGGGCTCCAAATTCCTCAATAGGACACCCATAGCACAAAAGTTAATAACTAGAATCAACAAATGGAACTTACTCAAACTAAAAAGTTTTTTCTCAGCAAAAGATACAATAATAGAGGTAAATAGGGAGCCTACATCCTGGGAACAAATCTTTACTCCTCACACTTCAGATAGAGCCCTAATATCCAGAGTATACAAAGAACTCCAAAAATTAGACAATAAGAGAACAAACAACCCAATCAACAAATGGGCCAAGGACCTGAACAGACACTTCTCAGAGGAGGACATACAATCAATCAACAAGTACATGAAAAAATGCTCACCATCTCTAGCTGTCAGAGAAATGCAAATCAAAACCACCCTAAGATACCATCTCACTCCAGTTAGATTGGCAGCCATTATGAAGTCAAACAACAACAAGTGCTGGCGAGGATGTGGGGAAAAGGGTACACTTGTACATTGCTGGTGGGACTGCAAATTGGTGCAGCCAATTTGGAAAGCAGTATGGAGATTTCTTGGAAAGCTGGGAATGGAGCCACCATTTGACCCAGCTATTCCCCTTCTCGGTCTATTCCCTAAAGACCTAAAAAGAGCATGCTACAGGGACACTGCTACATCGATGTTCATAGCAGCACAATTCACAATAGCTAGACTGTGGAATCAACCTAGATGCCCTTCAATGGATGAATGGTTAAAAAAAAATGTGGCATTTATACACAATGGAGTACTACTCTGCATTAAAAAATGACAAAATCATAGAATTTACAGGGAAATGGATGGCATTAGAGCAGATTATGCTAAGTGAAGCTAGCCAATCCCTAAAAAACAAATGCCAAATGTCTTCTTTGATATAAGGAGAGTAACTAAGAACAGAGTAGGGTCGAAGAGCATGAGAAGAAGATTAACATTAAACAGGGATGAGAGGTGGGAGGGAAAGGGAGAGAGAAGGGAATTTGCATGGAAATGGAAGGAGACCCTCAGAGTTATACAAAAGTACATACAAGAGGAATTGAGGGGAAGGGGAAAAATAATACAAGGGGGACAAACGAATGTCAGTAGAGGGGGCAGAGAGAGAAGAGGGGAGGGGAGGGGAGGAGAGGGGGGATAGTAGAGGATAGGAAAGGCAGCAGAACACAACAGACACGAGTATGGCAATATGTAAATCAATGGATGTGTAACTGATGTGATTCTGCAATCTGTATATGGGGTAAAAATGGAAGCTCATAACCCACTTGAATCAAATTGTGAAATATGATATATCAAGAACTAAGTAATGTTTTGAACAGCCAACAATAAAAAATTTAAAAAAAAAAAAGTATTTGACAGGTCCTAAAGATATGTTTTTTAGTTGATTTTATTAGTTAATATTCATTAAGGTTCATTTTGACATAATTATACAAGCGTAGAACATAATTCATTCTAATTCAGTACTTTTTCCTCTTCTCCTGCCACCCCCATTCTCATCCCTCTACTACTGATCTTCTATTTATTTATATATTTTTAAATTAGTGTCATGTGACTATACAAAAAGGTGAGATTCACTGTGGTACATTCATATATGTACACAGGAAAATTTGGTCAGATTCTTTCTACTGTTCTTTCTTTTTCCCGTCCTTCATCAATCCCCTTCCTCTACTCCAAGGATCTGTCTTCTATTTTCACAGAATTCCTCACATATCTCCTCCCCCCCCCCCCTCTCTCCCTGCTTCCCTCTTATTTTGGTCTAGCTTCCACATGTGGGGAAAAACATTTAACCTTTGACTCTCTGGGTCTGGCTTATTTCATTTAACATGATGGTCTCCAGTTCCATCCAGTTACTAGCAGATGCCATAATTTTATTCTTCTTTATGGTTGACTAGAATTTCAGTGTGTGTGTGTGTGAGTGAATATGTGTGTGTGTGTCTGTCACGTTTTCTTTATCCATTCATCTGTTGACAGGCACCTAGTTTGGTTCTATAATATGGCTATTTTGAATTGTGCTGCTATAAACATTGATGTGGCTGTATCCTTATAGTATGCTGATTTCAGATCTTTTAGAAATACACTGAGGTTTACTGGGTCTATGATAGTTACATTCAGTTTTTTTGAGGAATCTTCCATGCCACTTTCCAGACTGGTCACACTGATTTTGCCAGTCCCACCAAAAATGTATGAATGTTCCTTTTTCCCTACATCCTCTCCAACATTTATTATTATTTGTATTATTGATAATTTCCATTCTGACTGGAGTGAGATAAAATATCAATGATTTTTTTTTGTGTGGGGGGGTGAATTTGTCTCTTTTAGTTTATTGATGGAGTCACACTAATCCAAGTTAAAAGCAGGACCTCAAATAGTTACATTATACAAGCTGTGAAGTTTTTAAACTTGTGACAAAAGACAGAAGGGAAATTCTACCCATTGCAAGGAAATCCTCACTTAAGCTTCAGTAAGCCACAAGCATTTAAAGCCTATGAACCTTCAGCCGATCATCCTTAGCCAGTCCATTCTCTCCCAGGAACTGGAATATATTCTTGTGCTGGTGACCCTGTAGTTGAATTACTTCTCCATATTCTGGATGCTCAATTACAGTACCAGGGCAGGCAAATTTCTTCTTAAACGTCTTCACTAGTTTCTTTTTATCAGAATCATCAACCATCCTTTGGATTGTAGTAAGGGTTCCTGGCCTTTTTTTTATTGAATTCTTATATGGATATAATCCTCAGTGCCAGCAGGAAGCAGGTCATCACCCTTACTTGCATCAGCAAAGGGGTTGGAAGAGTGGGAGTTCTGGTTAGCAAACATACAATGCAATTTCTTTCCTTGGTGGAAATGGCCTGCAGAAGCAACGGTGCCAACACCTAAAGCACCCACAGTTACTAGCAAATGCCAGTTAATAGCAAATGCCATAATTTTATTTTTCTTTATGGTTGACTAGAATTTCTGCGTGTGTGTGTGTGTGTGTGTGTGTGTGTGTATGACGTTTTCTTTATCCATTCATCTGTTGACAGGCACCTAATGTCAACAGATTCTGCTGATGTTCCCCAACGTACTCACCTTCACCTCCCTCCACCAGGAGCTAAACACAGCAGGTTTGAAATCCATACCCTACCATGACTCCCCAGTGGTTAGTATCAGATGCTGAGTCCTTGCGGTGGCTCAGTGACTGGGGATCAATGTGATTTTTATTTGCATTTCCTATTTAGTAGATGTTCAACATTTTTTCATATATATATTAACCAATTGTCTTTCTTCTTTTAAGAAATGTCTGTTTAGTTCTTTTGCCCATTTGAGGTTTTTTGGTGTAAGTTATTTGAACTCTTTATCTATTCTGGATATTAATCCCCTATTTTGTAGGTTGTCTTTTCATGCTCTTGTTTCCTTTGCTGAATGGAAAGTTTTATAACTTGATGCCATCCCTCTTATTGATTCTTGGTTTTATTTCTTCCATTTTAGGAGTTTTGTTAAGGAAATTGATGCTTGAACCACTTTGAGAAATGAGTTAAATTCTCTCCTTAGTCTGTATATTAGACATTTCATCATAAGGTGTTTTGGAGAGGATCTTTTTTGATCTTGCCTATTTGGAGTTCTGTATGCCTCTTATATTTGGATTTCCATCCTATTTCTAGAATTTGGAAATTTTTCTAATTTTATTTCATTGAAAAGATTGTGCATTCCTTTAGTTTTTATTTCACAGCCTTCATCTACCCGAGTGATCCTTAAATTTAGTTTCTTGGTATATATCTCAGGTTTCTTGACTATTTTGGTCTGGTCAATTTATTTTCAGGATTATATATACTTTGTCTACAGGGCCTGAAAATCTATTTTCAAAGTTGTCTAATCTATTGGTGATACTTTCCATCAAATTTTTAATTTAATTTATTGAGGCTTTCATTTCCAGGATTTCCATTTGTTCTTTTTTAGAATTGCTATTTCTTGATTGAAATAGTCTTTCACTTCCTGAATTTTCTCTAATTTTACTCATTACCTCTTACTGTAATTTGTTGAACATTTTAACTGTGATTTTCCAACATTCATTCTGTGCTATTTCTTCCACTACAGTGTCAGCAGAATTAGCTGTTGAAGTGTGGGCAGTTTGGGGTGGTTTCTTCCCTTGCTTTTTAATATTACTTATTTATCTACCCATCTATTGAGATGATGTTCTTTTATGCCAGGGACTATTTTTATGAGCTGCTTTTTCTTACTAGCCCTGGGCTGGGGGAATATCAAGGTATTAATACTTAAACTCAATGTGTGTCCTTTGCTGTTTTCAGTATCAGAAGCCCTGAACTCTGTTTACTACAGTCTCTTCAGAGCAAAACCACGTACTCATCAGAGTCTTATGTAAAACAAACAAACAAAAAAACTTGTTGATACTGTTCTCCACAGTTTCTCTAATCCAGATATAAACTTCTAGTAAAGTTCTCTTGGTCAGCTGTTCCTTCACTGCTTCCTTTCTGTGCCATGGAGAGATCAGGAATCACTGCTTAGCTCTGTTCCACCATCTTACTCCTCCCCTAAAGATATTTTAATGGTGTATTAGAATCAATTCCTAATTTCAGAAGGCTTTTGTTCCTTTTTATAAATTCTACCTCTGAATATGCTTTGTTCTTCCAGGCTCTACTACTACCTTAATATCCCTCATATATTCTCTAGTTGATTACTGCAGAAACTTCCTGTTTTGTCTTAGTAACCTCAGTTTCACCCTCTCTCCAATCTAGGATCTGTGCCAGTAATTCTAAACTGTATGTGTTCATCAGAAACCCTTATGAAACTTTATGTAACTACTTTATTCCTCTCAGATACTATTCTGAAAATAGTTGTTATAACCCCTATAGAAGATTGTTTGCCTATGTTTATCAAAATTGAAAGTGTACGTACACTTCCTCTGAGCTTTCATAGTACTAGGAAATTAGACTACAAATATATACTTGAATGTACACTTCCTCTGAGCTTTCATAGTACTAGGAAATATATACTTGAATGTATGTATAAAGGTGTAGTTACAGATATAACATTTTTATTAAATTTAAAACTTGAAATAATCCAAATGTTCTTGAATTAAACACAGGTTAAATAAGTAGGATAGTTTTGATTCTCTGCAATTCTGTGTAGCTATGAATAAAATAATGAGGTAGATGTTTCTTATGTTATAATATTCTATGTGAGAAGACATTTACTGATATATTGAATGAAAAGTGCAAGGAAGAGATCAGTATTTATAATTTCAAAGGGTGATGAGAAGATCTTTAGTATATCTAATTGACAGATTATTTCTGGGATGAGGTATAAACTGTTAACCAGGACTTTCTCAATGGAAAACTAGAGATCTATAGTGGTCAGGAAACTTGATTTGAATTGTATACCATTCTATATTATATATTTTACCATGTAATCTGATGTTGATGCTTTTTAAATTTAAAAATCCATTGTTTTATAGTGAACAATTGGAAAATGAAATTTTATAAAATGTGTCATTTACAATATCTACAGACACATGAAATACTTAGGTATAAAACTAACAAAATAGGCTCTGGGGCTATGGCTCAGGTAGAGTGCCTATCTGGCACATGTGAGGCACTGTGTTTGATCCTCAGCATCACATAAAAATAAATAAATAAAATAAAGGTATTGTGTCCACCTACAACTAAAAAAATTTTTTAAATAACAAAATATGTGCATAATCTATATGATTAAACCTACAAATCATTAACAAAAGAAATCAGAAAATGAAAATTATGTTTATTAATTGGAAGATTCAGTGTTGTTACTGTCAGTTCTCTCCAAACTGACCTGTAGATTTAACAGTTATAGTTAAAATCCGAGTAGAATTTTTTGTAGAAACTGACAACTTGACTATAATATCGTATGGAAAATATTCATATGGAAAAGCAAAAGAGCTAAAAGAATTTTAAAAGCAGAGAGGAGATACATACTTCTTGATTTCAGGACTGTAAACCCTAATCAAGATGATGTAGTATTAAAGAAAGAATAGATAGCTTGGTGCAGTGGTGCATGCCTATAATCTTAGCTGCTCGGGAGGCTGAGGCATGAGAATCTCAGCAACTTACTGAGGCCATAAGCAGCTTGGCAAGATCCTGTCTCTAAATAAAATATTTTTTTAAAGGCTGGGAATGTAACTCAGTAGTTAAAAAACACTGGGTTCAATCCCCCGATACCAAAAAAAAAAAAGAAAGAAACTATAGATATATATACATTGAAAGAGCAGGATAAAGAGTCCAGAATTAGTGTCCTGTGTACATGGTCAGTTGATTTTGTTTCTTCCCACAAAGATACCAAAGCAGTTCTTTAGAGAAACAATAATCTTTCATCAAAAATGTGTGGAAAAAAATCCATATTCATACTATATACAAAAATTAATTCAGCCAGGCACTGTGGAACATACTTATAATCCCTGCTATTCGGAAGGCTGAGACAGAATGACTGGAGCCCAGGAATTCAGGATCATTCTGGGCAACATAGTGAGACCTGATATTTAAACAGAAAAATCCTAAAACAGATTATAGACCTAAATGTAAAACCTGGTACTATAAAACTTCTAGAAGAAAACATGAGAAAAATCTTTGTGACCTTGTTTTAATCAAGAAATTAGCTAATACCAAAAACAGAGAAAAAAATACATTAATCTTCATTAAAATTAAAAACTAAAAGAGAATCAAAATCAAAGTCAGGCCAGTTGCTGGTGAATATTTGTAAATCCCATATCTGATAAAGAAGTTTTATACAAAAATAGAAAGATTTCTCAAAATTCAATAGTAATAAAAACAACCCAATATTTTAAAAATGAACAAAAGAATTGAACAGATAATACCAAAAATGAATGGCAAATAAGCACATGAAAAGAAACATCATTGGAGAAATGTAGGTTAAAACCACAGTGAGATACCATTACAAATCTATTAAAAAGGCTAAAGAAGAAATTAAAAAATCTGATATTACCAGATACTTGTGAGGATAGAAAACAATTAGAACTCATATGGGATCAGAAAACAGATTTTCAGGTACAGGGAAGAGGCTGACTATAAAAGGATCTGGGAATTTGAGGAGTGATCAATCTGTTTTATATCATGATTGCTTTGCTGATTACATGACTATGGGTTTGTATAAGTGATACATTAAATTGTTTTTGATTGAAAAAAAATAAGACAGTGATTGTTTCTATGAAGATTTTTTTCAAAGTCAGACCAGTGTGTATTTCTAGGCTTAGAAAACCCCAGAAAGTAATACAACCTGAAAAACATCACATAGTAGAAATTTCAGAACCAAGGAAAGTTTGATATAATTTTTATTACAGAGGTACAAAACTCAGTTATGTAATGATTGCAAAAAAAATATTTAAAATAAACTAAGAATGTTAAACTATTTCTTGAACGAATTTTTAGGGATGGAGGATGAACATTTGTAATCAAAAAAAAAATCTCTATGGGTCGTCCTTCAGAGGGATGGCTAAGGTGAAGTACAGTTGATGTCTCAGACTACATATAGCATGACACCATTTATTAAAAGCTCAAAAACTATCAGTTAAACAGTATATCATCTATTGGTATGTGTAAGTGATATATGTGATTAAGAAAAAAAAAAACTTTTTTAAGAGCAAGGGCAATTATATACATGAAATTTAATAGAATGGTTAACCAGGACATGAGAAATGGGAAAATGCTCATAGGTTAGAAGCAGAGTTACTGGTATTAGAGCTGGGGATGATATAATACATTTTTGAAAACTACTACTTTTTGCTGTTATAGTATATTTTTTTCAAAACATCTAATCTTAGCACTCTGTTGTCAAGGATCTCTCTGAGTTTTAATAGCATCCAGATTTCTTTTGTCCTAGAAAGGTGACCATTGTGTGTGTGTGTGTGTATAAGAGAATATATATATATATATATATATATATATATATATATATTTTTTTTTTTTTTTTTTTTTTCCTCTTAAAAGTAAAAGGAGATACTGTTATTTTAGTTGCTCTAAGACATAAGCATAAACTAGAATGTATGTTCACCTTCCTGTAAGGTCCTCTATGACCTGCTGTCTTCTCATTCAGCCTCATTTTTTTTGTTTATACTTAAGCTTTTTTGTGTTCAGTTTATCAAAGCATTCTTTGAAATTTCCTTTTTTTTTTTTTTTTTGCAAGATTAAATCTTTAACCCTTTTCTTTCAGATTTAGTATAGAGGGCTTCAGGGTGTAGCTCAGTGTTACAACAAGCACTAGGTCCTGGTGAAGTTCAGTCCACCCCTACACACGCACACAGAAACACAAACTATTACAGATGTTTGCCTATCTAGGAATATTTTCCTAATGTTACTTTTTTTTTTTTTTTTTTTTTTTTTTTGGCATGGGGATTGAACCCAGGATGCTCTATCACTGAGCTACAACTCCAGCCCTTTAAAAAATTTTTTTTTGTTTTTTTTAATTTTGAGACAGGATCATGTAAAATTGCTGAGGTCCTCACTAAGTTGCTGAGATTGGCCTTGAACTTTCAGTCTTCCTGTCTCAGCCTTCTAAGTCTGGGATTACAGGCGTATACCTCTGTACCTGGCCTGTTTTCACTTTTACTTACTATCCAATGTGTGAGCCTCTCTTCTTTCTCCTCAACACCTGATCCGTATGTGTCTACTTTATCTGACCAGTTATTAAATTATAGTAATTGATATTTGTCCTCTCATTAAATCATGAATTAAATCAGAGCTTAGACTCTGAGTTAACAGCTGTTTGAAAAATAATGTGTGGTTAGATACTGTTTTGTATCTTTTCATTTTAGTATTTTTTGTATGGCTATTATGGTATATCATTTTGAATTTTTTGTTTGCTTTTCTTTTCCCCTACTACTTCTTACGGAACTGGAGATTGAACCCAAGGATATTCTACCACTGAGCTGCATCCCCAGCCCTTTTTCATTTTGAGACAGACTCTTGCTAAGCTGCCTAGACTGACTTTACACTTGTGATACTCCTGCCTCACCTTTCCAAATATCTGGGATTACTTACATGTGCCACTATAGCTGGCCATTTTGTTTTTCAAATGCTAGTTATTTTATGTTTTCATAAACTTATATATCACATCATTATCTGTATGGGTCTATAAAAAATCACTTTTTCTAATACTTTGCCTTCTTTTGTTGTGTTTTTAAACTTAGGGTTTAAATTTTTTAACTGATCCATAAAGTCATAAAAATTGTATATGTTAAAGAGGTAACAATTAATGTTTCTATACATATGTAGATTTTGTAATATTTAACTTAAGTTAGATATATCTGTCTCCTCAAACACCATTTCTTTATAGTGAAAACTCTAAATATACTTTACTCCAGCTTTTTGAAATGTATTGTTCATTGTCATTATCTGTACTCAGCCTGGGGCTTTTAGTTCTGGGTTGGTTTTTTGTTTTTTTTTTTTAAACAAAAGAAAAAAACAGTATGAGATCTCATTAGTTTTAAGGGGATTTTTTTGTCTGTTTGGTTGGGTTTTGGTTGGTTGGCTGGTTGTGTTTTTTTGTTGTTGTTGATGTTGTTGTTGTTTTTCCTGTTACCAGGGATTGAACCCAGGAGTGCTTAACCACTGAGCCACATCCTTAGTCGTTTTCATTTTGTAGTTTGAGACAGGGTCTCACTAAGTTGCTGAGGCTGGCTTTGAACTTGAGATCCTCCTGCCCCAGCCTTCTGAGCTACTGGGATTATAGGCATGTGGCCACATTTTAAGTATATACCACACTATATTGTTAACTGTGAGCACAGTGATGTTGTATATTGGATCTTTAGTTTCACTCTAATTTATAGAATTTTTTTTGTATTATTCTTAACTTTATGTCATTTGTTGCAGTATTTTTTCACTAAGAATATTAATTATATATATCATATTATGTTATCCATGTGTGTTTTGTTTCTGTGAAGTCAGAATTACCAGTTGGTTTCTGTTTGTTTTTGTTTTTGTTCTCATGTTTACTTAGGAAACCTTTCCAAGGTAGAGAGAGGAGAGGAGGAAAAGGGGAAATATGTGGGAATGATACCTGTACATGTATGAATATATAGTAACAAATCACCTTTATTCATGACTATAATGCACCAGTATGTGGAAAAATTAAAACTTTTCCAAATCATTTAAATACTTATTAATAGTCTTATTTTTATACTCTCCCTCACCCTCACCAGTACTGGGAATCAAACCCAGGAGTTGGTACATGCTAGGCAAGCACCCTACCACTAAACTATATCCCCAGCCTTATTTTATTATATCTAAATCTTTCAGATTTATTTGCATGAATCTTTTGAAGTAAATATTGTCTCAAAATTATGGATATGCCCTACTTCCATCCTTTTATGTGATGCTGTTTCCAAAAAATATCATTATTATTTTAACAGCTTAGGTGTAATGTATGTTCTCCACAACTGTTTGCCTGTGTTAATTCTCAGCTTTCACAGATATCAATAGAAATTGTTCATTGAGTCTTACTATCAGATCACTGAGATTGGAAATATCAAGGTCTTTCTTAAATATAGGATACAGCATGTTTGGGGAGAAGAGAATAATGCTGTGAACCCTTTATAAGTAGGCCTGAGGTTGAATAATGTATACTGTTGGTCTAGTATCCTTTCCAAACCTCCTTTTGGACATTAGTAGAGAGAGAGATTAAGAAAGGAATGTATATTTACACTGCACTTATTGTCAGCATATTTTTCTTCATATCCTTCCTTGCTTCAGATGCTTGGAATTTATACATAAACTTGATAGTAATGTCTTAGAGTCCTGAATTATCAAGGATTAAAGTGCATTCACCCATTATGTAGCCATTCTTTGGGAAGGCTTTTAATTCTTAAATGACAGAAGTTAAACTTGTACTCCCTGAATTTTTTATGCTTCTAAACATTTTATTTATTTAATTTTATGGTATAGTATGTCTGCTAGTGCTAGTAATATATTAGTACCTTGGATAGGAGTTAGGAATATTTCTTCTTTACTAAATTATTTGTTACTTTATCTCATACGATTTGTATAAGTGCTGTGCTTTTCTTAACATTTCTTCAAGAAAAATGTAACTGATTTTTGCCCTTTTGGTTATTATTATTTTTAATTACATATAATAGGATTGACTTTTTTCCTTTTTATGTACAGTCTTGTGAATTTTAATATTTGTGTAGATTTGTAAAGTCACCACCCCAGTAAGAATAAAGAACAGTTTCACCAGTTCTGCATACTATCCCTTTATAGTCATATGCTTTCTCCACCTGCAACTCCTGGACACTAGTGGTCTGTTTTTCATTATTATAGTTTTTTTCTTCATGAGATTTCCAGATAAGTGGAATCAGACAGTGTGTAGCCCTTTAGAGCATAATGTCTTCATTGAAGATAATGGTTTTGAGATTAATCAAAGTTGTGAATCAAACTTCTTTTTACTACTAAATAATATTACACTTTTTTATACTCAGTTTCTTCTTATTGCTGATTAATATTACTCTGTTTGGATACATCACAGGTTGTTTTATCCATTCACTCACTGAAAGATATTTGTGTTGTTTCCACCTTTTGGCTTTCACAACTAAGGCTGTCATTAACATTTGTGTACAGATTTTTGTTTGAACATAAGTTTCCATTCCTTTAAAGTAAATGCCCATGTGTATAATAATGAGGTCTTGCTCTAAGTATATGTTTAATTTTATTTGAAACTGCCAGATCAGTTTTCAGAGTGGCTGTGTTATTCTGCATTACTCCCAGCAGTGTATGAGAGATCCACTTGTTCTGCATCCTTGTCGGTGTTTGATAATATCAGTAATTTTTACATTAGCCATCCTGCTAGTTATATAATAGTGTCTCACTGTGTTTTTAACAGATAATTTATTTCCCTAATGGTAATGATGTTAAACACCTTTTTCATGTTCCTATTTTCTAGTTTTATATCCTCTTTGGTGAAGCCATATTGATTATTTTATTTGCATCTAAAGGACCTTTTCAAAGAGGACAATTGTCACTTATGTTACTAGTCTAACAATGATAGTAATATTGCATATCATTAACAGACTAGCGTTTAGTCCTCTCTTCTGTCATGTACATGTCCACTAATTTTCCTTCTCCTTAAGGTCTCTTGCAAGCAGAAAACAAAGAATCCAAATTTATCCACTGTTGTGGATAACACGTATAGATAACGTACATGTACAAATGCATATATGTTACATGTATATAATAATTTTTCCTTACAATTGTCCATAGTCTCAATTCAGACTTAATTTTCTATGTAAGTTCAGTTTTTCTAAACTTAATTACTCCAGAAACTTATTTCTCAGTATTATTTACATTAGTAACAGTTCATCTTCAGGATATATAATATCAGTAAGTGAAAGCTGATTGATTCTCAATGGTTCAATCCGCTAATCACATATAAAAAGCTGTATTTCCTTTAAAGACATAAAGTCAAGGAAATTTATATGAAGTTAAAGAGGATAATTTTATATTAGTTAATATGGTACTAGCTTTAGTAATAGATTAACCTCATAATCTCAGTGGTTAACACAGTAGGAATTTATTTCTCACCCCCGTAACCATTAGGGGAAGTAGGTAGTTGCTGCTTCACTTAGTCATTCAGAAATTGACTTTTTCTGTGGCATTGGTATCATGCTGGGAAAAAAAAGAGGGCAAGGTACAAAAGATACTCCTGCTTCTTAATTTACCAAAAATGTGCAGTAAACATTAGTGTTTCCTCCCATGAACAACATTTCCTCATGGAAATATGAAGACAGAGAAATGGGGTTGAAAGAAATTCTTAGTCATCAGACTAATGGTGCTATTTGAAGATCCTCCTTAGGGTCAGAACAATGTTAATCAAGAAAAAAACAGAAGAGGAAGGTAGTGATCATAGATTAAAACAGTTTCTTTTGGCTTTTTCAGTTTCTCATTACTAGTCCTTCTTGTTTTGTCTGTGCTCCAAAAATGATGAAGTTACTGAATAAAGGCTTCTGGACAAGTTAGGATAACATTACTGGTGTAGAGGATAAATATCAAAATGACTGATAATGAAGCTTGATGGAATAGTTCTGAATTTTCTTTTGACATTTGATATTATGTTATGCTATTACATAATGGTACTGTGAGAAAGCAAAATGCTTTTCAGGCAATGAGAGCAAGCTTTTTAATTTAAAATAATGCAGTGGAGCTTCTTTAAAAGTAAACAACCTGGGCACAATGGCTCACACAACCTAGCAACTTGGGAGGCTGAGACAGGAGTATTGTGTAAAACATTAAAATGTGAATTCTCTATTTGAAACTAGGTATTAGAGTAAACAGGTGCCTTTTTCCATAAGCACCATCAAGAAACTTCTATAAAATTACAAAAATAAAAGGAAAGAAATTTACCCTGGTAGAGATTAGAATAAATGATATAACCAAAATTAAGCAATTCTTCAACATTATTTTGTAGATTTTAATTTCCCATTTATTGTTATTGTCACTCTTCTAGTAATTTAATAATTGATGTTTCAAACTCAGGAGAACTGTTTAGGAGGAGAGTTTCTTTTTGTTTTTGTTTTGTTGTTATTATTTTTTGTTTGTTTTGCAGTGTTGGGAATCCAATCCAGGACATTATGCATACTGGGAAAGCACTCTACCACTAAACTACACACCTGCTAAATTGAGAGTTTTTTTGTTTTGTTTTGTTTTGTTTTGTTTTTTAAATTTTGCCTTTTGCTTCCACAAAAATCCCTTTACCATTGTATTTGGTATTGTAAGTGACAGCTTATCAAAAGGGTCTCAGGAACCATTAGTGTACTGTCTTTGAACATCTTCTAAGTATACCAAGGTGATTTATTTAACACTGTTTTGTTTTGTTTTTTAAATTTTGCCTTTTGCTTCCACAAAAATCCCTTTACCATTGTATTTGGTATTGTAAGTGACAGCTTATCAAAAGGGTCTCAGGAACCATTAGTGTACTGTCTTTGAACATCTTCTAAGTATATTTATTTAACACTAACCTTTACAGTGTGTCCATAGTCTTGTTTCTGCATTTTGATATGAATGAGTTATGTTAATTATGTTTATTGAAACCCTGACATTGTCTCTTCTGGTCACTGCTGCAATCCTGTAATCACAGCCACTTGGGAAGCTGAAGCAAGAGGAATTGTTAGTTCGAGGCCAGCCTGGGTATTTAGCAAGACCCTGTCTCAAAATAAAAAGGTACTGGGATTCAATGCCCAGTACCGGGGGTGGTGGGGGGGGAGGAGATAACTCTAATTCTTAGGAGTTATTTTCAGTGTTCAAGTGGGCACTTTGGAGATATCTTTTGCTTAAATGTTCTGAAACAGGATAATTTTAAAATAAAACTAGCAAAGCTCACAACTACTTTCTGCAGCATTCCATTTATGGATTTCTCTCTCATTCTCTACATATGTTTATTTTTATGGTTTTTAGTTTATCATATGGGGATGATAATAGAAACACTAAAATTAGCAAGTAAAATAACGTAATATCACTTTATGAGATATGTTTTGGTACAATAAAGGAATATCATGGATTTGAACAAAACTTCAGTAAAAATCCTACCCAAAATGGAATTCTTTTTTATGTTATGAATCTTATTTTCCTGAATTTATTATTTGTCTCCCTAGAAAATAAGAAACAAAGGCGTGAACTATACATTTCAGAGCTGAAGGAATTCAGATCCCAATAATAAATTTTTTTTAAAAGGCAGCCATGGGCAGGCTGGGGTCATGGCTCGGTCGTAGAGCACTTGCCTAGCATGCATGAGACACTGAGTTCGATCCCCAACACCACATAAAAAAACTAAATAAACAAAATAAATGTATTGTGTCCATCTACAACTAAAAATATTTTTAAAAAACAAAAAAAGCAGCCACAGGCTGAGGTTGGAGCTCAGTGGTAGAGCGCTTGTGCAGCATGTGTGAGGCACTGGGTTCGATTCTCAGAACCACATATAAATAAATAAAACAAAGGTCCATCAACAACTAAAAAATTATTTTTTAAAAAAGGCAGTCATTGGGCTGGGATTGTGGCTCAGCGGTAGAGCGTTCGCTTAGCACGGGTGGGACCCGGGTTCGATTCTCGGCACCACATAAAAATAAAGGCATTGTGTTGTGTCCATCTACAAAAAAGATATTCTCTCTCTCTCTCTCTCTCTCTCTCTAAAAAAAAAGGCAGTCATCTTCATTGTAATTAAAGAAATGTAAATTAAAACCTCACTAAGATCCTATTCATACAAAATAGAATCACCAAATATCACACACCTGATTATATCAAGTTTTGATGAAAATGTGGAGCCTCAATTAACTAGTAATAACTACTACATATAATCATTTTGGATACAGTTTGGTAACATCTAATAAAGTTAAATCAATCCAATTTCTAGAGCAATGGTTCTCAAATTATGGTTATGGGATCACCCTTAGGGGTCTCCAGGGGAGGTCCATGATGTCAAAACTATTTGCATAGTAAGATAAGATATTACTTCCTTTTATTCATTTTCATTCTCTCAGCTATTTAGGGAAATATTGGTATTATAACAGAATATCCATATTTATCTACAAAAGATACTAAAATATGTGTTCAGCTACTTCATATACTTGAGATTTTCTTCATATACTTCAATCAAAACAATATATTACAAAAGAGAATGCAGAAGCAGATAGGAAAATTCATTTTTCTATTAGAGCAGACTAAAGAGATTTTCAAAATCTGTCACTCTTAATAAAATTTTGTGTTTTATAAATTTTAGCACATTTTTGAGGTTGGGGTTATAGCTCAGTGGAGAGCGCTTGCCTAGCATGTGTGAGGCACTGGGTTCAATCCTCAGCACCACATAAAAATAGATAAGTTAATTAATGTATTATGCCCATCTACAACTAATAATAAAAAATTTAGTGCATTTTTCAGAAAAATTATTAAAATATAGTCAATGTTATTTTTATATTTGAATTCAAAGTATTTTATGATTTTTAAAAATTTTTTCTAATATGGTACTATTCATAGATACATCTCAAATAACAACAACCCTTTTGGGTCCTTAGTAATTAAAGAGTGTAACAAGATCCTGAGAACAAAAACTGACAACCTCTAAAATCATAGAGAAAAATCATAGTCTTATGTACTTAAAATATACTGATTGCTGGATAAGTCAAAATAACTTACTCATAGGAAAAGATAAAGATGATATTGGGATGAGATGCTAACAGTGTTCTATTTCTTGATCTAGAGTTTAGTTACACAAATATTTTTACTTTATATTTAGTAAGCTTAATATTTGTTTTATGCATCTTTGGTATAAATATTACTTTTCACATTAAAAACACTTTTTAAAAGAATAAGTAGAATATTTCAGTTTCAAAATTTGGATAATAGTAATTTCATACATTTTATATTTGTGTTTTAACATGTTATTTGGGTTCATATTATCAAGATATATTCTACTCTGGCACATGCTTGTAGCAACTTGGGAGGCTGAGGCAAGTGGATTGCAAGTTCAAAGCCAGCTTCAGCAACTTAGCAGGGCCCTATCTCAAAATAAAAATAAAGAAGTGGGGCTGAAGATGTAACTCAGTGGTAAAGTGCCCCTGGGTTAAATTACCAGTACTCCCCTTTGCCCCACATAAAAAGATATTCTATGTTTATTCTCTAGGTAAATGTGTTAGTTTATTTATCTTTTGTTTAACTCATATTTTATCCATTCTGTAAAAATTGGAATTGAACTCTATTTTATTATAAATAAAAATCATTGTAAGTATTATTCTCCAAGTACTGTGAAAACATAAATTGTCTAATTTGTTTGAATTTTTTATTGAATAATTTTTTTCATTTTATACAGATAGTTGTACAAGCACTGCAATGTTCCCATTACTCGATTCTTTGGCAGTTGGTGAAAATTACTGATGGTTCTCCTTCCAAAGTAAGTAACAGTTTCTATAGGCAGAAAGGTTATTATTATTATAATAATAATCTTGCTTAATTCATGATTAAATAATTTATCAGTTATATAAATTATTATAATCTTCAATAAAAATACAATAATTTATTGTTACCAGTTCTTGCTTTATGAGTATTTATCTTTACCTTTTTGGAAAATAGCCAGTTTTCAAGCATTAGACACACAATTTACATATATGCAAACATAAGCCCACACAACACACAATTAAAATACTTTTAAAAAAATAACTCTGGTAGACGCAAGAGCTGTATAGGTGACAGGCTATAAGGAAGAACAAATAGTGAAAGGTAAGTGTAGCTTTTGATTCTGGCTGTTTGGCAGCTATGAGTTCAAAGCAAATAGCTCTCTTTTAAATGAAAAACAACTTAAAATGTTAGATACTTTTGTTTCTCTCTTTTGTTTAGTCTCTTCATAATTATGCAAAACTAAAAGGAAAATATGCCACAGATTAAGTGTAAGTGGGAATCAAAGAAAATTTTAAAAGTACTGAAGCCTTTATTTTACACTGAGGATCTTTAATACAGAAAATGCACTACATCCTTCCCAGGTAGTATGTCTAGTAGATGGCCACAAATCTCTGACAAAATCAAGAAATCCTAAAGAACTATGGCCAAGAACAAGGGTAAATAGAAATAAATGTATACCAGCTCCATTCATGAGGTTGGGGGTTAAGGAAAATATCCTGTCTTAATTTTTTTACTGACTAAAGGTGTGGAAAGATACATTTCCCTTGAAAGTTTATAACTATGAACTAGTTTTCACTTAGGTTTTACCCTGGATTCTAACTATTTCAGTGGTTAAAAAAAGGAAAGATAAAAATAAGAACAAGTTGAGGTTTTTATTTTAAGTGGTAGTATCCCCAAATACCTAACAGAATCAAATCTAAATCTCTTGTGAAGGAACCTGCCTAAAAGTATTTCTATAAATAAAATTTTAAGTAAACTCATAGTAAAAACATAACTTAAAAGAAGAGAAGATACCATGAATAGAACTATGAAGTGAATCAAGACAAAAAAAATATTTCACACATTGTAATTACCTGATATAAATATTATAATAATTTTTTCAGTGGTTTCATGGAATGAGAGGTTTGATGTTTGCTATAAAACCACCAGCTTAATCTGGAGCATTGTTTTCTCAGAGAAACAATTTTTTTTCTTTTTCCCTTCCTGATTAACAATTTGAGAATTTATTTGCATTTGCATCTATAAAGTAGATGTTATAATCCCATTTTATAATAAGTCATTTGAATCTCAATCTGATGCTTACTGTTAGTGCTCTTTAAATTATTGTATTAAGCTTTTAATACAACTAGTTCTGGAGGGTTTTGTTATAGATTTTATTTTTAACAAATTTTCTAAGGGCAAATTGGTTGATGCAGCCGATCACAAATTGGTAATATTTGCTAATCATTAAATTATGTTACATAGGTAGATTTCATTTCATCATTCTTTATGCCTACAGACATTTAGATGGGAAGTTATTTTGATTTCAAATGTCAGAGTTGTAATGCCAGTTAAAGTATATGGAGGAATTAGTAATGATGCACCTGAAACTGTATCCTTTTATTCCCCTTTAATTTTTTCCTGAATTTTAAATGTAATATAATAGATATTAGCATATTTATAAATGTTAACATTTGTAATGTCATTTGGAAATAACCTTTTTTTCAACAAAATAACTTCATGTAATAAAAATATTACATGAAGTTATTTTGTTGAAAAAAATGTTAAAATTGAATGAGTCATTTAGCTAGTGAGGAAGCAAGCCAGGTGACCATCATGTGTTTGGTTCCCTAGTCTTTAGTACATTTACAGAAACTCATTTAAAATTCTGTAGAAGTCATCTCTATTATTAACTAATAAATTATGCTGATTGGTTTTGGTATAAATTACAAGGTTTTCATAAATTTTCACTCTTTTGAGCACATGTTTGTTGTAACAAAGAAAGAAAAAAGGGAAAGAGAAACAAAATTACCAAGTTACATCACCTATGGATATCCACTTTTAGTTTTGATGTGCTTTGTTTCCATATTTTTTATTGGCACGTAATAAGATGTGGGGGGTTTTTAGTTCCATTTCTTACATTTATTTCTAATCATACTGAAATCATATTTACAATTTTGCGTCTCTTAAATTAACATTTTCTTTAGGTAAGAAAATTATTATACAAAATATTTTAATGTAATATTGTACATACATCAATAATCTACATTATAGTTTATTTTGCCACTCTCCTCTTGAATGGTTTTAAACATTTTTATTAAATAAAGTTAACGCCATGATGGGCATTCTGGCTAAAATTTTGTTCTACATTTTCTTTATCTTATATTCTTAAAAGTGGAATTGCCATGTCAACAGTTATACGTATGTTGAACATTCTTTATGCATTACTGCCAAATTGCTTTTTAGAGAGTGCTTGTAAAATTTATTTTTCTTCTGTATTGTCAGGAATACGATCAATCAGAAGATTATGAATGGTAGTTATATTTGAAGCTTAATTTCAAGATATAATTTAACTCAACAGTAAAAATTTTATGAAATAAAGTATATGTGTAGACTATTATCAAGAACAGCATTAGACCTTTATTTGAAATGTAATTGAACTGGGTTTTGCCAATGGGTATTTCCTCTCCTAAGTTGAAGCCCTTTGGCAGTCACACAGGTCATGTTCAGTATATTTTGCTCCAGTGCCCCCTAGTGCTAGTCCTATAGAAACGGCCTTCAGTTTCTTTTCTATAGCAGAAAGAATCTTTCTTCTTTCAGTTCCTCTGGACATATACAAAGACATTTAAAAAGGCAAGGTAAACAGAGGGCTAAAGACTCTGTCTCTTTGTTTGCCCTAAATATCTAGAATTTATCCTCAATTTTTTTTTCCTTTTGAGAAAAGCTGTCCTGCTTTCTGTAGTCTTAAAATTATGATATTCTGCCTTACTTTATTCTGCATATTTCTGTTCTGGACTACAGTAGGGAGGGTCTGGGGCAGGCAAACATCCCTGCCTTCTGAATCAGGAACTTATTCCTAAACGAAGTCAACATTTCCTACATAACTGCAGGTGAAATTATTAGAGGTATAGTAACTACAAAATTTGTTCATCACCATCTTGACTAGAGTTGTACACCACAAATTCCAATTTTCATCTCCAAACAAACTAAAGAGAAGGAGTAAGGGTGAAGGTGCAACGGGTGGTGGCCAAGTCCCTTCAATCTTGGTTTTCTTTCCACAGACATTCTTTCCTAGAAATGAGCTCAAATGAATAAAAACCTGTGGGCTGCTTTCTCTCATTCCTTCTCTTCAATGTAGCAGTGAACAATAAAGAAATAGCTCAACTAGGTCCTTGCCCAGAATTTCTATAACAACATAGAGAACATCTCTTCTGTCTGCAGAGTTAACTGACTTGAGGTGAAGGGAATGGAGCCAAGGATGACAAATAAAACTATCCCTATAAGAACAAATTTTCACTAGTATATAACCATTTTATTTGACTTCTTTTATTCCAGAATACTTCCCTGCCACCTTCTGTTTCTTGAGAATTCTATCTTCATTAACTATTCAGTTAGTTTTAAGGCTTTCCTTTTGGTCATTCCATGACTCCAGAGTTGTTCTTTAAAAGAGATGTTTCTGTTAATATATCTCCAATCAAAATTGCTTAATTGATCTAAAAAGGTTAGGGGAGAAAGAACTAGATCTTATTTAGTACCATTTCTTGTTCAGCTCAGAATTTTTTTTTAAATCTAGAATACAGAAATAACTGACTATTCATATTAAGTTCTAAACTTCAAAATTTTATCCAATTCTAACATTTTAAAATTCTCTACCAGAAATAAATGCATTCAACTTAGAAAGGTAAAAACTTAAAAATCATTGTTTCAGCATTTCATTAAGTGTGCCATGCTATATTTGCAATCCCCCTTGATCTCCAGGTTTCAGAACTTGCTTTCTTTCTGGCAGGGAATCCCCCACTTGAAAGAGGAAGCATAAAGCTTCCTCAGCTTCAGAAGCCTATCTACCTGGATCCTGTTCTTACCTTCAAAGAGACAGTGACTTTTAAAGTACAATTTACAAATACCCAAACTCCTTAAGATATAGATGAGACCACAACAGGGGACAGAGGGCAAATGTACTCCTAAGGCCTTTTGTACATAGACATTCCTTAAGTGATTAAAATGTCTATCTAAAAACTGATAATTTAAGGCTTATTATCCTTAAACTTATTTAACCTAACTCATCCCCCTTTTAAAACTAAGGACTCCAAAATAAGAGTAAGATATTTTCGAGATTTATGGGAACATTCAACTGCCATTTTTTATAAAAGTCTTGTTCCAGACCTGTATCTGTGAGTAAAAGTCTTCAGTCATTCCTCTACACCTTCCACGAACAGTAGACCCTTGAAGGCAGATCAACCCTTGATGAGATCACTACCCCTATTCTTCTCAAGGGAACCAGATTGCCCCCTCAAGCAATAAGGATTTCTCTGGAATCACCTGGCAAAACTAGAACTGAGATTATGATCATCCAGAACCTAGCCACCATAACTGTAAAGGCTTGTCCTTTTCCTTATTTGAGGAACAGCTGATCTCTGTTTCAGTGTTCTCCTCTTCTTAAGGTTAAACCTCAAACTTAACCTGTGTGTTTGTACTCTTTGGCCCAGTTTCTTCATATCTATTGTCAGTAGGTCAGAAGTTCCCATCTCTGACATCATACTCTACATAGTAATTATTACAGTATAAGAATGTATTTTAACTGAGCTTATCCAGAAGTGTAAGGCGATATTAAAAATAGATAAAACATAACAGTTCTCACTTTCTAGTACAGCTTTTCTCCCCCCAAATTACTGATGTCTACCTTCATATTAGGCCATTTATTTGAATAGAAATAAAACAGATGTCTTATCCTATTTCATTTTCCCTGAGTGATAGACTAATGATTTTTCTTCCTATAGAAGGTTTTATATTTTGGGGGAAAAAATTTCCTAGTGATTTACAATTGCTAGGTGTCCATCAAATGACAATTTGTTGCTGATCCAATTTATCTGTGTTAAGACACTCTCAGTTCTTACCTTTCCAACATTTGTGTGTGTGTGTGTTAGAGCAGTGGTTGTCTTTGGAGTTAAAAATCAAGTTTGAATTTGGCTATACTTCTTATCACCTCTGGTAGCCCAAGCCAGGTACTTCACCTGAGTTTCGGTTTCCTAGTATATAAAGCGAGAATGATATTTACAACTGGTTAGGTTTGTTGAGAAGATTACATTGAGAAAAATGTTTCAGTTAACAAAAACTGTTATTTCATTGGCATTAAATCTCAGCCTTGTATCTGGTTTGTCCATCTTCCCTGCCAGAACGAAGAGTTATAATTGAGTACTTTATTTTCTGAGGCTAGAGTAAGTACCTGTATATACGCAATAGTGTAGGTTTGGGATATAGCATAGTAGGTTTTGTTCTTCGTCTGAATTTTGGGATAGTTTGGGGATTCAGGTCTCTCTCTCTCTCTGGTCCTAACAATCACTACTTTTCCCCTGTCCCTCTGAATCTTTAGCTTCCTTCACCTTTGTACACTACAGGAAAGAGAAACCAGAAGATGTTTTGGAACTACAATAGGCATCTTAAGGGTTCCTGGAACATAAATGGATTAGCCTTTGAGGCAATGGCAGGAGTCAGCAGGTGGGGATTCATATTGCCAAGAACAGCAGCAACACTGAAAACTAGGTATTATATTTGGGGTTAAATATCCAGTAGTTTTATTGTGTATCCACAGAAGTTTCTATCCTATTGGAACAAGTCCTGTGACTCTCCATGAGCTAGGTCCCCACCCCTTAATTATTTCTTAGTTTAAAATTTTCTACCTTCCTGGAATGAGTCCTTTGACTCTCCCTTTTGTCTTATTCTCTTGTTAACTAACCTGATTTTTTTATTAACATCTATAAAACCCCCTTGGGGAGGCTGAGATAGCAAATCTAATAAGGCTTTCTGAACCGTTTTCAGTTTTGCAACATACTAAATAGTCGGCAACAGAGTTGCCGTTAACAACAGCATTTACCATGACCTGGTTAATGGCCATGTCAGGTGAATATATCCAGGTCATCATAAAATGCCTCTTGCATATGAAGGATATTGGCTACTATGCCTGGAATGTTCTATTTGCATTTATTGGTGGAGTTGAACAGTCCCCCTTGTCAGAGTAAAACAGACCTAATAGTGACTTCTGTCTAGTTCACCAGGCTGACTTCACTTGGGAGTAAGGTTCTATGTCTTGACCAACTATAGTCATCTGTGATTATTGCTGAGTACGTTATTGGTCCTGCATCAATCCAGATATGACTTTGTCTCCATAGCATTTAAAACCAAAGGTACCGGTCCTAAATTAGTTATTCTCAAAATTCTTTTTAGTCGAGTCTCCTCAGGAAGTGGATGGTACTGATATAGAGTGAAACAGTCCCTTTACAGTATAGCCCATGGTCTATGTAATTTCTTAGTTTTGCCCTCCCCTAATGTTGATTACCTTTTTTGTAACCAATGGCCTTTGAGGTATTTTTATTGTCCTTGCATAATTTTTCTCTTGATGGGTAGATTTGAAGCTGATAGTCTGAGCCTTATTTCATACAGACTTAGTTAGCATCTAAGCTTGGTTCATCCTCAAGGCCTGAGCCTGCACTCTTACTTTCATTTTAGCTATTACAGATAACAGTAACTAAAGGATTGCATTTAACATGGCTGCTTCTTATTTTGCATTTCCTTACATGTCTAATGTTCCTACTCCTTGAAATTTAGGTCTACAACATCTCTAAATTTCACTGGTAACTTTACCAAGCATAGAGCACCACAAGTTTTATACCATAGATGACTAGTAGTTCCTGGATCAAAGGTTCCTCATTATCCACCCTTATGTATTTTCTTACATGTAACCATGAGTCAGGGCTGTTCTGGCAAATCTCATCACTGCCACTAAATATAAGAATATTAAGGGAAAAAAAGGAAACTCATTGTCTTCCCATATTCTCACAGCAGAGAATACTTGTATGACCTAAGAAGTGTGAGGATTTCTCCCTACCAGAAACCAATCAATCAGTTCAACAGTGGATACCAGCTGAGTGTTGTTTGATTCAGTTCTGACATTACAAGTATTGGATCCCACAGTTTAAGATTTCAGTCCCACAAGACTGCCTTCTCTATTTCAATGCCAGTTGCAGTCTCAAGTTGTTTTACCTTCTGACTGACCTGCTATAAATAAGGATTCCCACGGTACCCTTCTTGGGTTAAGTTAATTTGCTAGAATGGCTCACAAAACGTAGAGAAATAGTACTTAAATTAGAAAGGATACCCATGAACACCAGATGAAGAAATGAATAGGGCAAGGCATATGGGAAAATGTATAGAGCTTCCATGCTTTCTCTAGGTGCACCATCCTCCAGAAAACTCCACATATTCAGCTATTTGGAAGCTCCCAGAAACCAGTGCTTTGTGGTTTGGGTTTTTTTGTGTGTGTTTGTTTGTTTGTTTGTTTGTTTTTTACTTGTAGTTGGACACAATACCTTTATTTTATTTATTTATTTTTATGTGGTGCTGAGGATCGAACTCAGCATTCACGCGTGCTAGGTGAGTGCTCTAACACTGAGCCACAACCCCAGCCCCACCACTTTGTGGATTTTTGTGTAACTTCATTACATAGCCTTGCTTGATTACATCACTGGTTATTGGTGACCAACTCAACATTACCCCTTCACTCCCTGGATGGGGAAGGAGCAGGGCTAACCCTTTAACTGTGATTTGGTTTTTCTGGTGACCAGCCCCTATACTGAAACTGCCTAGGTGATAGGCATCAGTCAACTCATTAGCACATGAAAGATAGCACTTTAGAAAGTCCCAGGATTTTAGAAGTTGAATGCTAGGAAACAGACAAAAGACCAACTATGTATTTCACAACATCATACAGCCCTCCCATTTAGATATTTGCTCTACCATTTAGAATATGAGTGCCCTGGATTTCAGTTATTTGTCTATAAAATGGAAATGTTTTCATTTATTTCACAGAGTGATTGTGAAATTTATATTTATGAACATGGAACATAGTACTTGATACACAATAAGCTCTCAACAAAAGATTGTATCTTCTCTTAAATGACCTATTAAACATCCATTCTGTTTAGAATGTGATTCCAATGCACAAAATTTTAACACTCCCATTATAAAAATCCTCCTTTGGTAGTTCCTTATTTTTATCAGGATAATATCCAAATGATTTAACATTACATTCAAAATGGCCTTTCATTTAAGTGGAAATGGGTTCTATTTTTCTCTTTTGCTTTCTTGTCACTCCTGTTTATACCTGAGCTACAATTAACTTCCTCAAAAGTATCTCCAAACTTTTGAACGTTTGGGGCCCTATCTGGAATACCTTTTTAAATAATCTCTGTCCCCTGGATCCAGCTTCATGTTAGTTCTTTGTTCTCCTTTTATGACTACTTTTGACTCTGAGTTAGCTTTTCTAGCATAGGGCCCATGCTCTCTCCTACCATAGCACTCTGCACTCCATTGTAGTTGCCTGTTATTTTATCTGTTTTCCTCAATGCATTGTGAATGTTTGAAATTAAAGTTCAAGGAATGTTGAGATGTGGTTACTGAATATTAATCCACAGGTACATTAAAGGTCTTCAAGACATTTTCCTTTTACTACTATGTACAAGATGAGCTTATTTCTTCCTGTAAATATGTGCACTGTAGCTGGGCATGGTGGCACATGCCTGTAATCCCAGTGGCTCAGGAGGCTTAGGTATGAGCATCACGAGTTTAAAGCCATCCTCAGCAAAAGTGAGGCTTTAAGCAACTCGGTGAGACCTTGTGTCTAAATAAAATACAAAATAGGGCTGGGGATGTGGCTCAGTGGTTGAGTGGCCCTGAGTTCAATCCCTGGTACCCACCCCCCGAATAAATAAATATGTGCACTCTATTAGTAATAGGATATATGTATAACTTTCAAAGTATTATTATTTAGGTTGTGAAGGTGCCAAAATAGTGCTGTCATCTCTACAAAATAGAAGAGCCTAAAGAATTTTAATTTAATAGAGTACCTTATTAAAATGATTTTTACGTGGGCGTTTGCTCAGATAATTACTTTTTATTGCTATTTTAAAAACCAATATAATGCTGAAATCTTTGCACATGTCATTCATTTGTCAGGAAAATATGAGCTCTGGTATCAGTCCTGGTTTCAATGCCCTTTGCTAATAATGACTGATTTTTTAGGATCTATTTTGTTGTTGTTATTGTGACAGTCTCTCAATATTGCCCAGACTGCTCTGGAACTTGTGGGCTCAAAGAGATCCTCCCACCATAGCCTACTGAGTGCTGGGGCTGCAGGTGCATATGAATGTGCCAGTAATTAACTTGTGTAATAGTAAACCCTCAAATCAGTGCTTGACATGTTGTAGATGCTTGATAGAGTTTAGATCTCCTTTCAGGAAAATGATTATAGCTCAGTAGCAGAATGTGTGTTTAAGCAGAATGTGTTTAAGCATGCTCAGGTTCAGTCCCAGTATGAAAAAAGAGAAAGTAAATTTCCCTTTAGACTTTTTCAGTGTTGTTTCAGGTGAGATATTATCTGGCCATCTAATTAAATTCCATTTACACATCCACTCTTTGAAGGTGTATCTTTCTTCCACAAACATTTGCAGTACACTGTGAATATAGGAGAAGTTCGGTACTGGTGTTTTGTTACTTTTCTCAGTATGCTGCTGCACCCTATGATCTTACTACTATTTAATATGTGTTGTAGAAGTAACTAATGATTTTAATATCCTAAATAACCATATTTGTAAAGGAAACTTCTGAGAGCAATCACACTGAGCAGTCCATTGCTAAATAGAAATGCATGTTCCAGATTCTTAGCTTCACTGCCCTTTCCATTAGGTCAAAAGCTAGAAAATAACTATACTAATTGATTTTCAGTGATAAATTTGGTCTTATAAATTTCCTTCACAATAAAGCAATTTGGCTATTTTTCTATTATTTCTTTTAGCAATTTTCTAGGATATTAATTCATGCTTGCATCTTTGAATGTGTCTTACAGGAGGATCTGTTGGTATTGAGGAAAACAGTGAAATCCTTTTTGGCTGTTTGCCAGCAGTGCCTATCTAATGTTAATACTCCAGTGAAGGAACAGGTAAGAAATTATCAGTTATGAGCTCTCAGTAAAAATAACCCAAATGTATTAATAAATAGTAAGAAAGTAATTTTTTGTGGCCATTCTTAGCATATTTATCTCTTCCTAACATTCATGGGACCTAGGACCAAGAGTATTGATGTCTGAATGTTTTAAGTTATAAAGCAAGCTAACAAATTTGTCATGTTTTGTTTTGTTGTGGGCTTTTTTGTTTTTCAGCTAACAAACTTGTTATATAAATAAATTCTATGCTTGTACTTTGACAAGTATATTCTCCATCAACTTGAAGACCAAGTTCAAATTTAGAAATCTTGACTCCTAACTCTATCAGAATGTTTGAAGTCTGGGGAGCAGAGCTAGAACTTGCCCTTTTGTCATTTTTTCCTCCTCACCCCAGGAAGTTTCTTGCGTATCCATTTGAATACTTCAAACCATATGTCCAAACTCTGTCTGTACAACCCCTCCAAATAGCTACCCCTTGACCACTCTGAGGCCTAAGAATACATGTACTGGAGGTGTAATAGGCCTAGGGAAGAGGCCTTTGAAGGCTTTCACAATTAAGATCAAGTTTCTTAGAGCAAGAAATTCCCAAGTCTCTGTATGTGGACAGTCAGGGTGCCAGTGGAGATATCTCTGGTTTAACAGACTCCTTACTCCTTGGACAAGGTTACAACCCAAAAGGTTCAGAGTGGAGCCCAGGGAAGTACTGTTTCCATTGACTGGTTTTGTAACATATTTCTTTAACTCACTCTTCTACTAAGGAATACTTTTATATAAAATAGATTGTACCTTTTATATACTTTCTTATTTTGACATTGAGCTAGAATAAAAGTCTTGTCAGGTTAAAAGTTTCAATGTTATTCATCCTTTGCTATTTCTTCATACAAATAGATTATCACAACCTTTATTCTTTATTGAGTTATTAACATTTAACTTAAAATGGAAACAAAGATCCCTAAACCTTACTCTGTAGATGTTCGGAATCCCACCAGTGCTATATAGAAGTACCCAGCTCTGGCCATTTAAACCAAATATTCATTCATTCTATATCAGACCTGTTCGATGATATTCTGAATGACCTGTGTAAAAATCCCCTGGATTCTCTTTAAGCTTCCCTCTTTTCAAATGGCTCTTCTTAAATATCTTAATGTATTTCATTGTTGTGCAATCAGAGCATAAACTAGCATCATTCTTTCTAGAGCCAGACAATTGGACAGGCAGCCATCCCCCAAATAAGTGCCGAAATTGTGGTTTTTCTCTTAGAAATCAACTTTTATGGGATGAGTTTCAGTGAATTGTTCAGAAATGTCACAGCCCTCAATAATCCCACAACAAAGTGTTTTGATTTTTAAACTAATGAGGTTTATTTCGTCCCATACGTTCAAATAATGCACATTTGCTAAGTTAATACTTAGTCTTTAGGTAAAAGTGGTAAGTTCCCTTATGATTCAATTTGTTGAGAGGTTTTTAAATACCAGTTTTATATTAATGGTCTAACCATTAATTTTTTAACATGGTTTCTCTTAAAATTTCACATCTGTCATTTGTGATGCCACTTATATGTTTACAGAGTTGAGTTTAACTTATTTTTTTATAGTTCAGGTGAAAATCTCTTGTTCCACATTTTTGAGTTAACACAGCCAAGTAAAATAAATAGATTGTATTTCAGGAGGACCTTAAATGTGACCAGTGTTTAATGAGAGAGGGTAATGAGGTAAGAAAATTAAAACTAAAGAGAGTTTATTATGTTAAGGTTTTGCTGTTGAACTGTTATTATTTAGTGTGTTTTCATTCACATTGGCATGTAGTCATATTCATGCACTATTTTGCTAGTGAATTTCCTTTTCATTCTAGGCTTTCATGTTACTTTGTGATCTTCTGATGATTTTTAGCCACCAGTTAATGACAGGTGGCAGAGAGGGCCTTCAGCCTTTGGTATTTAATCCAGATACTGGACTCCAGTCAGAACTCCTGAGTTTCGTGATGGATCATGTTTTCATTGACCAGGATGAGGAGAACCAGAGCATGGGTATTTATAGCTATCACCTTGTTGATATTTATTTTATTTTATAAATCCCAAAAGACAGAAGTGAAAAATTCAAATCCAAGAGTTACTAAGTTTTCTCTCCCTAAAAAATGCTAATAGTATTATATTCATATATTTCAGAAACCAGCAAGAACAAAAATATGGATAATGATGGCTTTCTCCTTTAAAAGTACCTTAGAGTTCTTTCCCCATCCTAATATAAGCTTCCTCATTCTTTTTCAAACAGCCATATAGTATTTCTTTTATATATATAATATATGTGTATGTGTGTGTGTGTGTGTTGTAGATGTACACAGTACATTCATTTATTTATGTACTTATTTTTATGTGGTGCTGAAGATCGAACCCAGTGCTTCACACGTTATAGGCAAGCATTCTACCACTGAGCCACAACCCCAGCCCCATATAATATTTCTTTGTGTAGATACAGGATAATTTACATAATCTAGCTCACATTAACTGACATATAGTTTCCAGTCTTCAGCTATAATGAATAATCTTGTACATTTGCCATTTCCCACATGTACAAATGTATATGCAATCTAGAGGTTGTTTCTCATTGACTGCATCCAAGTTTACAGTTTTGTTTTGTTTCTTAATTTTTTTTTAGTTATACATGGACACAATATCTTTATTTTGTTTGTTTATTTTTATGTGGTGCTAAGGATCGAACCCAGTACCTCACATGTGTGAGGTAAGTGCTCTGGCACTGAGCCACAACCCCAGCCCCCCAAGTTTACAGTTTTTGTAAAGGAAAGCATCCAGGTTCTTTTCTCTTCCTGAGAGGCTGTCATATATTATCACTTGAATAAAATATAGCTCAAAGAAATTAAATGGTGAAAGATAATCATCAAACTTCACTAGTCAAAATCGTGCTGAGCCTGCAAAATAATCGCTTAGCAAAATCAGACTAAATTGTTAATGCTTAATTGTAAATAAATATTATTTAGAATAGATTATTTGTGAAATAGATGATTTAAGCTCTCTAAAAAAATTTAAGAGGCATATTTGATCCACACATCTATTTGGTGCTATTAGATATTCTTTATAGGGATAAGGGTATAGTTAAGTGGTATAACACTTGCCTAGCATGCATAAGCCCTAGGTTGGATCCATAGCATGACTCCAAAAAAAAAAGAAAAAATCTTGTTTTTAAGAGAACATTTTAGAAATACTGCAGTGTGGAACAGAGTATGTTTATTTACACTCAATTAATCTCAAGAGATCTTAACTGCTATTTTAAGCAAAAAGATTTCCAGTTTCTCAAAGCACTGGTGCCTCAGAACTTATCAGGACTTACTAGTAAAAAGAAAGAGACTGAGAGTAAATTATTTTATCAATAGATACATATAAACAAAAGAAAGAAGACTTATCCCAAATACAGAGCCTGAAATAAATGTTGTCATCTGGAGCCTTGTAGGAAAACTTTTTCTAGGATTAGAAATACATAACACAATGGATTATATATTTAAAAAAAATTAAATGAGAAACACTACTTATTTAGAAAGTTTTTAATGGAGTATTTTAACATGGTTTGCAAAATAGATTTTATTTTTCAACTCATAATATAACCATGTGGACAAGCACTGAAAATTAACTGCTCCATATATTTCCTTTACCCCTCTATATATTTTTCTAAAATAAAACTTTTCTGGGGCTCTTGTTGTGGCTCAGTGGCAGAGCACTCACCTAGCACATGTGAGGCACTATATTTGATCCTCAGCACCACATATAAATAATAAAACAAAGGTGTTGTCCATATACAACTAAAAAATATATAGAGAGAAAAACAACTTTTTCTGCCTGTCTCATAGTTTTTTTCCCTGTGGGAATGTATTAGCATATAAGAAATATTGAGACTAGAAAAAACATTATAAGATAAAACAAGTTGACAGTGTTGTTGTGACAAAAGTATGAAACAATCTATGTATGATTTGCTGTCTTTGTTTTGTTTGTTTTTATTTTTGTTTTGGTACCTGTGTTTGAACTCTGGGTCGGGGCACTCAACCACTAAGCCATATCCCCAGCCCTATTACCACAGGGTCTCACTGAGTTGTTTAGCACCTCACTGTTGCTGATGCTGGCTTTGAAATTGCTATCCACCTGCCTCAGCCTCTCAAGCTGCTGGGATTACAGGCATGCTTTTACCCCAATCCCCACCTCCCAGCTGATTTGATTATCTTAATTATTACTATGATAATCTCCTAAAAGATAGGAATCTTATTGCCTACCAAGTATTTGATAAGCATGTAATAAATAGCACTCTAAAATAATTAGTATAACTACTTTTGTTCTGTGTAAAACTGAATTGTGCCTGTTTGTGAAGTATTGTAAAGCTAGTTTTCAGATATGCAGATTTTCTACATTGTTTTATTGGATCAAGAGCCAGATTTATAACCAATTTATTTTCTGTGGTTAGAGGGTGATGAAGAAGATGAAGCTAATAAAATTGAGGCCTTACATAAAAGAAGGAATCTACTTGCTGCCTTCAGCAAACTTATCATTTATGATATTGTTGACATGCATGCAGCTGCAGACATCTTTAAACACTACATGAAGGTACAGTTTAATATTCTTATTTTTCTCCTAAACAGCAGAGAAATTTGCAATTATAATGAATTGACACCTTTGAACCGTGTATTGTGGATAATTTTCTAATAATTCTAATAATTAATTCTAATAATTTTCTAATAATTCTAATAATTTTCTAATAATGTTATCATTTTATATAAACTCTTTATGAGTCTTCACCATTGCATCAGTCTTCACTCCCTGGGGTAGGAGTTCCTAGCATTTACACGAAAAACACTCAACTTTCTAGCTGCTTGCTTTTCCATAAGCTTCTTTTTGTTCCTGACCCTCTGAAAAAAACCAGATCTCAGAATTCTTCTAACAGGCATGGATAAAAGGAAATGCTTCTTAGTTTTTATGTGTTTGCCTTCCCAGGTCAAAGAGAATGTTCTGTTTTGCCATGTTCAGAATATTGTGTGCTGTTTGATCCAATTGTACCTTTATCTGTGTTTGGGTATGGTCCAGTTCCAGTTGTGATTTATGGGTTGAACATCTGTGATCCTAACTGAAATCTGAAATTTTTGGAGCACCACCCAAAAAATTTAGATTTTGGAGCATTTCACATTTCAGATTCTCCAGTGTAGGCATACTCCACTGGTAAGGTCTGTACTTCTATTTTTTTACTTTATCATTTATTTCTAATTTCATTCATTATGGTATGATAGAATGCAGGTACTACCTCTGTTTTTTGGTATTTGCTAAGTCTTGGCTTTGTGGCATGAGATATGGTCTGTTTTAGTGAAGGATCTGAGTACTGCTGAGAAAAAAGTTTTATTTGCTTATTGATGGATGAAATAGTCTATATATGTCTGTTAAGTCTAAAATATTGATTACATTATAGAGTTCTATAGTTTCTTTGTTTAGTTTTGTTTGGAAGGTCTGTCCAAAGGTGAAAAGGTATGTTAAAGTCACCCAGTATTATTATGTTGTGGTCTGTTTGATTCTTGAAATTGAGAAGGGTTTGTTTGATATACTGGATGTTCCATTGTTTGGGCATAGATGTTTACAATTGTTATATCTTCTTGATGTATGATTCCCTTAAGCAGTATGAAATGACCTTCTTTATCCCTTCTGGCTAACTTTGGTTTGAAGTCTACTTAATCTTATATGAGGATGGAAACTCCTGCTTGTTCTTGTGTTCCATGTGAGTGGTATTTTTTTCCCATCCTTTCATCTTCAGTCTGTGGATGTCTTTTCCTATGAGATGAGTTTAAGCCATTCGTGTTCAGGGTTATTATTGAAATATGGGTTGTAGTCCCAGTCATTTTGATTTATTTTTAGTTTTTAACTTGACTTGGTTTCTCCTTTGATTAGCTTTTCCTCTCTTTGTTGATTTTCATTGTTGTTTTTCACTTCCTCGTGGAATATTTTGCCGAGAATGTTCTGTAGTATAGGCTTTCTCATTCTAAATTACTTTTAACTTTTGTTTATCATGGAAGATTTTTATTTCATCAAATCTGAAGCTTAATTTTGGTGGATATAATATTCTTGGTTGGCATCCATTTTCTTTCAGAGGGTAGTATATGTTGCTCCATCCTAGTTTTGAGGGTTTGGGTTAAGAAACCTGCTGAGATCCAAATTGGTTTTCCCCTATATGTAATCTGAAACTTTTCTCTTGCAACTTTTAAAATTCTATCTATATTCTGTATGCTACACATTTTCATTATAATGTGCCTTGGTGTCGATCTGTTGTAATTTTGTACATTTGGTGTCCTGTAAGCCTCTTGTATTTGATTTTCCAGTTCATTTGGGAGATTTTCTGATATGATTTCATTGAAGAGATTATACATTCCTTTGAGTTTATATCTCTGTGCCTTCTTATTATTAATTAATTAATAATTTTCCAATTATTCTTAGATTTTTGTCTTATCATGTTATCCCATAATTCTTGGAGGTTTTGTTCATGGTTTCTTACCATTTTTACTCTGTGGGCAGCTTTATTTTAAAGATAATGTATTTTGTCATCATTGCCTGAGTTTCTGTATTCTAAGCGATCTAGTCTGTTGGTGATGCTTTCTATTGAAATTTTTTTTTAATTATACATGGACACAATATCTTTATTTTGTTTGTTTATTTATTTATTTATTTTTTAATGTGGTGCTGAGGATCGAAGCCAGGGTCTCTCATGTGCAAGGCAAGCGCTCTACCACTGAGCCACAACCCCAGCCCTCTATTGAATTTCCTTCATTTCAAGGATTTCTGTGTTTTTTTGTTTGTTTTTGTTTTGTTTTTTCCAGAATCTCTCTTTCTTGAAGTAATCTGTTTCTGAACTCCTGACATTTCACCTACTGTGCTATCAGTGGATTCTATTATTGTAGCATCTTGGTTTGTTTGGGGCACTTTCTTCCCTTGTTTTTTTATTGTCCATGTGTCTTCCCCTCTAGCAAGCGGATCCAGGGTATTACAGTTTTTACCCTATAATATTGTAGTGTCCCTGTAGGTTACCAGTACATTGCCTTTAAGGGGCAGATCAATATTTACAACATTGATACAAACAATATATAGTCTTAAACCAAATAACTCCTATTTGGACAATTACAGTTTTGTCACAATAAACAATGTGTTTATTGATGTGTTCAGTTCATATCCATAGTATAAATAGTAGGTTTGCATACGGGTTTACAGTTTAATAGTGGACAAAGAGAGCAGCAGGTGGAATGGGGTTTGTGAGGTAGGAGATGAAAATGTAGAGGTATTAGATCATAGGAAGAATGAATGAGGAATCGAGAAGTAGACTAGCAGGACTACCTCTGGTATGACAAACCTGCAGGGATCTTGGTCTCTAGATGGAAGTGAGCATGTCCCTAGATTGTAGTAACAGGAGCCTCAAACCTGTAAGTATATTGATATTAGGCTTCTAAGCCCTATCCAGTGTCCTAAAATGGAAGTACCCCCGATTAAAGATAGTGGTAGCAGCAGCATAGGTAACCTATGATGGTGATAGAGGTGTTCCAGGATGAAGGTGATTGCTTTCAGAGATGGGACTGACAAGCAGGCCATGTGGTGGCATTGGGCAGCCTGTTTGGATATGCAGTGCTGTGGTGGGCTGCTGCCTCCAGGCCCTGTCTGTTGTCCTAAGGTAGAGGCTAACACATGGGGTGTGGGCTATGGAGGTGGCTGCAGTGTCCCAACATGGAAGTGGGCCATTAGAGCCACACATTGGTAGAAGGGGCCACAGCGCAGTCACCCTCCTCCTCCTCTTCTGCAGGGCAGGCCAGGGTCACTCTGCATTTCCAGGATTGTAGCAGTTTTCATATGACCTTATTCCTCTGAAAAATCTGTCTTTCAGCACCTTTCCTATTTTTTCTCCATTCCTTAAATAACTCAATGTTTCTATAATCTCTGCAAATTTCCTTAGGACATGATTTGTGCAATCTAGAAAACTAATTTGTTTGTAATGACTTGATGCTTTCATTGGTTCTTCACTAAACCTGGCTTTCAGTATCATTTTGCCAGTTATTCTACCATTTTTAGGTACTTTTTTCCCTTATCAGAAAATTAGAGAATCATTTAATATGTTGAGTTTGGATTTTAGTTTTGCCTTGTCATTTCTTAATAGTACTGCATCAGTTCCAAATAATAATAATAATAACTTTATTCAAAATTTTTATCAGCCCTAGCACTTTTTTCACATCTCTGATCATTGTAGGCTCTGACCTTTTTATGAGTAGTCTGATAGATTTTTGCTATTCTGATATGTGGCTCTGTGGCTTTTCTGTACATGATCTGTTTAAAACTGAACTTAGGAAAAATCTATGTGCTAAATTACTCTGGTGACCTAAAATAATAAATGAAACAATAAATCTGTTACTCTAATCTGTCCTCCCATTTAGGCTGATCTCCAGAAATAAGCAATTTTAACTGTTTTGATTTTAGTTCTTCAATTTATATCCACCTTTTAGATGGTGTTCAGTTCTCTTCTGAAGTCTGAGAGGTTTTTCTCTCCTATATCACCTCCTCTCCTCCTGGAATTCCTGGCCTTTTTAGTTTTTATTATTTTTACCTCATAATTAGGTATCAAATGTACATTGCTTTAATTTAGAAAAATATCATTTAACTTTCATTATGTTTAAGATGAAGAAATGAAATCCTTTTTGTAGTCACTTTTTCTTTCTTTTACCAACACCATCCTTCATCTCATGAAATTTCAAAAATTTGGGGCTTGGGTTGTGGCTCAGCAGGGGAGCGCTCACCTCACACTTGCGGGACCCTGGGTTCGGTCCTCAGTACCACATAAAAATAAATAAGTGAAATGAGGGTATTGTGTCCAACTACAACTAAAAAATAAATATTTTAAATTTTTTTTTGCAAAAATTTTAAAGCTGTGTTTCCTTTTGTTTCCTCATAGTATTACAATGACTATGGTGATATTATTAAGGAAACATTGAGCAAAACCAGGCAGATTGATAAAATTCAATGTGCCAAGACCCTCATTCTCAGTTTGCAGCAGGTGAGTAATTTGGAGGGGAGGGGGAGACAAAGAATAGATGCAACTTCTGTGTGCTTAGTATGTGCTAGGTATTTTACCTGATTTAAACTAACTCATTAATGTATTACTGTGGTTACTTTCTGATACAGACATGGATTGCATGTCCTCTTTTGAAAGATAATCCTCCAGTTCTTATTACAAAACATGAAATCCTGAGGTGATCTACTCTTAGGCCAAATGAAGAGTCAAATTGGAAACTTTTAAAAGCAATAATTTAAAAATAAGAAGTAAAGGTATTTAATGATGAAGGGACACCAGCAATATCCAAAAAAGAAAATATATTGCACAAATAAATTTTTAAATATATAAATGTCTAGTAAACCAAAATAGAGAGTTTGGAGAGTTCAGAAATATATGCATGTAAATTTCTACATATGTGTGATTAATTTGTGATAAAGGTCTCATTTTCAATCAGTGGGGAAAGGATTAGGACTCTTCAGTTCACAGTGATGGGTTAGTTGAGTATGTTTTTGGAAAAATAGCTACTTCTGGGCCCACCTAATGTGTACCAAAATAACCACTAGGTGGATTATATATCAAGGTTAAAAATTAATCAGTTTTAAGGAAATAAAAGAATATTTTTAAAATCTTTTTCTAAGAAAACCAAAAGCAAAAAAAAAAAAAAAGTGATCTATATAAACTTAAATAGGTTTATACATCAGTCAACGCTTAGTTTAAAAAATAAATGACATTTTGGGGAGAAATATTTTCATATATTACAAATCAGTGAAAACGATAAAGTGAGCAAGAGTTTTGGAAAAGGCACTTTGCAGAGAAGAAAACTTAATCAATAAACATGAGATGAGGCATAATTTTGTTAGTAATTAATGAAATATAAATTAAAACAAAGAGATATTTACCATCATTGAACAGATTATCATTAATTGAAATGATTGATAAAGCATATCCCCAGATTTTTAGGATCACCAAACTTTATGAAGGATGTTAAAGTGAAGGTCCCTTTAGACTAAAGAAATTTTCTTAAAAGAAATTTTGTAGTATATTTCAAAATTAAAGATATATATTCCCAGGGCTGGGGTTGTGGCTCAGTGGTAGAGCACTTGCCTAGCATGTTTGAGGCACTGGGTTCAATTCTCAGCACTGCATCTAAAAATAAAATTAAAGGTCCATTGACAACTAAAAATTATTAAAAGAAAAAAATTTAAAAAAAGATATTCCCTTTAAACTAGTAATTTTCCTTCTACATATATAAATAAATAACATGTAAGTGTGCACCAAGATGTATATATGTAAAAGATTTTTTACTATAGCAACGTGTTAGTAGTAAAAACCTGGAAATAGTATAAAATTCATCATTAGAGGAGAAATTAAAATATGATACTCTGAAGTAGTTTATAAAATTTTTTTAAAATGTTACCTAGGTTGACAAGTTTCTGGAATCAAGCGATCCTCTAGCTCAGCTTCCAGAGCAGCTGGGACTTCAGGCATGCACCACTATCCCTGGCTGTTCAAAAATTTTATGGCAAAATATGAAATGAAAAATACAAAGCTATAGGACAAATAAATAGTGTGGAATAGCATTTATTTAAAAATAAAAATTTTATATGTACTTGTAATATGTCTAAGATGATGTAGGAAATGTTGGATTTTTAACACCGTTTACCTTTGGTAAGAATGGTTTTGGGGCCAGGCACCATAACATACACCAGTGGCTCTGGAGGTTAAAACAGGAGGATAGGCAAGTTCAAAAACGAGGTGCTAAGCAACTCAGTGAGACCCTGTCTCTAAATAAAATACAAAATAGGGGGTGGGGATGTATCTCAGTAGCTAAGTGCCCGAGTTCAATCATCTGTATCCCCCCCAAAAAAGGAATGATATTTGGGTGGGCTAGGGTTCTGGCTCAGTGGTAGAGCGCTTCCCTGGCATGTGTGAGGCACTGGGTTCTAAACAACTAAAAGTATATATATTACTTTGCATTAAAAAAAAGAATGGTATTTGGTGGAAAAGAGAAAGGAGAACTTTTACATAGATATTCATTGAATTTCTTTACAAAAAAATGTATTTGAATTCACCTTAAATTTTAAAGTTTAAGACTGTTATATACAGGTGTCAATAAAAGGCTTTTTAAAGCTTAAGGATTTATAAACAGCTATTTGTGCATAATTTGAAAATCTCCAGAAGAACCATTCCTTCTAGTAATGACATAGTAAATAAGTAATTCAGACCAGTTCATTGCTGAAGAACACTTAAACAGGGAACAACATAGTTGAACACAGGAGTTAATAAGTGTGAAGTTAAAGTGAGTATAGTGATGGTTACCAGAGGCTGGAAATGGGGAAAACAAAGTGAAGGAGACAAATAAAAGAAAATGTTCAGTAGTAAAGAAAACAAACGTAAAAAGACTTTTTAGAACCTGTGCCACAAAAATGAATCAGGCAAGCATTGGTAGCTGGCACAGGAAATGGAGTCAAGAAGTTAGTGGTATTTTTAAAGATGCTTGCATCTAATAGAAAAGGAATAGTTAATGATGCAAGAGAAAGCAGTAAGTAAGTAGCAAACCCTTGAGTAGGTGAAGACTTTATTTTTCATCTGTATTCAGTGCATAAGGAGGGAGTAGCTTTAGATAAAAGGCTGGACAGTTCACACCATATTTCAGGAAGGAAGATAGATTTGCACATACAATTAAGTTTCTAGATTTGATAGTAGAATGATGATTGTTTTTATATTATTACTCTGGGGTATTTATTGTTATTTTGTGATATATATGTAACTTATAAAACCTCTCCACTCAGTTTAAGAACTTTTAGGTGTATTTTGTGGCTGAGTGAGAAAAATCATACCCCATATATCCAAATATATGTGGATGTTTACATAATGTTATTTTACATAATGTTCTTACTTATAATAAATGGAAAAAACAGAGTTCCAAACCCTGTATTTCATATATTGACATATCTGTGAAAAGACTATATATAGGTATTTGTAAATATGTACTATTTTTCTGTAAATATATTACCTTTTCCCATTGCAAAATGTATTCTTTAAAAATTTGGCATTAAAAAGACATAAATTCCTCTCTGCATTTAATAATACCAGCAGCATGAAAGTGAACTCAAAAAATTACTAATACAAAATGACCAAGTAAGGGAACATAGTGGCTATAGCTCAGTGCAAGGAGGGAAACATTTGTTTTATCTTACACCTTTTATATATTTTTAAACTATACTCCTATTCTAAAAATAAATAAAATCTAAAATATTTCTTAACTGTAAGTTTTTTCCTTTTTTTTTTTCCCTCTTTCTTTCTACCAGTTGTTTAATGAACTTGTTCAAGAACAAGGTCCCAACCTAGATAGGACTTCTGCCCATGTCAGTGGTATTAAAGAATTGGCACGTCGCTTTGCCCTTACATTTGGACTGGACCAGATCAAGACACGAGAAGCAGTTGCCACACTTCACAAGTGAGTAACATAAGCAAACAATGTTATATAGAATCTAGTTTATTGGAATTTAACGAAAATAACTGTTTTGACCCATTTTTAAAGCTATAAATTACAGATTTTTCAAATTATAAGAATTATAGCTATTAATCTAATTTAGAGATTGTTAAGTAGGAGGGTTTTTGTTTGTTTTTTTGTGGTTGTAGATGGACAGAATGTCTTCATTTTATTTATTTTTATGTGGTACTGAGCTATAGCCCCAACCCAAGTAGGAGGGCATTTTAATTTTATTTTTGTTTTATTTATGTATTTATTTGCAAGTATAAATTCTTTATTGCTAGTTAGGATCAGAAAACCCAGACAGTGTTGGTGAGATGGGCAGGATCTCCAGGGGTCTATCCTGGCTCCTCCTCTGTGGAGGAGCAAAGAACCTGCAGATAACACACCCAGTGGAAGGCAAGGAGCTGAGGGGCGGGCATTCTGAAGAAGGAGGGCATTTTTAATTTGGAAAAAAAAAAAATTATCATGCTGGGATGTAGCTCAGTGGTTGAGCACTTGCCTGATATATGCAAGGTACTAGGTTCAATCTCCACCTCAAAAAAGAAAAAATTTATATGAACTGCACATTTTCTTTATCTTATAAAATGGAAAATTTATTAACTTTCTTATCTGGTCTACCAGTGAGAAAATTTGGGAAACAAGTTTAAAAGAGACTATGCAGTACTGATTTGGTCAATCTCATTTCACAACTATGAAAACTGAATACAGAAAACTGCAAGCCTGAATTCACACAGCTGATTGATACTCTAAAGTTGAATACAAAAGCAAAATACATTATGAAAATTTGCATTGTTTTGCCATTTGAATTTATCAGATATTACTTCTTCAGTGATGATTTCACTCCCTTCCCAAATGTTTTTGTAATTTTAGCACATTAAGAGAACTACATGAACTATCTAGAACAATAAGATACTAAGTGTATTTTTGTGTTTTATTTTAACTTCAGGGATGGCATAGAGTTTGCCTTTAAATACCAAAATCAGAAAGGACAAGAATATCCACCTCCTAATCTGGCTTTTCTTGAAGTACTAAGTGAATTTTCTTCTAAACTTCTTCGACAGGACAAAAAGACTGTGTAAGTTGCACATTCCAAAGGAAGTATTTTTTATAATGACACCATTGAAATTTCAAATGTTTCTTTCTTAAAAAGTGTTTAATGAGATAGACAAAATAACTGCTGATTTAAGGAACTTTGTTTTCTTTCAAGCTTTCATATTGTTATTCTCTTACTACTCACTTTTAGTAACTTAGAATGTATAAGATGAAATTAAACAGGTATTGAATCCTGCAATTCAAAGATATGAACACTGAGCCATTGTATAACCTTTTCTTTAACATTAATTTTATTGTAGTTTCTATTTTTTTATAATTGATAGCAGTGTAAAAAAATATATGTAGCTTTTAAAAGAAATTTTCAATTTTTTTTCTTTAGTTATATATGACAGTAGAATGTATACATGGAGTATAACTTTCCATTTTTGTGGTTGTACATGATGTAGAGTTAGACTGTTTGTGTATTCATATATGAACATAGAAAAGTTATGTCTGATTCATTGTACTGTCTTTCCCATTCCCATCCTCATTCCCTTCCCTACTCCTCCCTGCCTGCCCCCAACCCACTTGTTGTGAGTCAGCATCCACATGTCAGAGAGAACATTCGGCCGTTGGTTTTGAGGGATTTTGGCTTATTTCACCTAGCATGATAGTCTTCACTTCCATCCATTTACTGGCAAATGCCATAATTTCATTCTTCTTTATCTCTAAGAAATACTCCATTGTATAAACATGCCACATTTTCCTTATCCATTCATCTGTTGAAGGGCACCTAGGTTGGTACCATGACTTAACTATTGTGAATTGAGCTTCTATAAACATTGATGTGATGACATCTCTATAGTATGCTGATTTTAAGTCCTTTGGGTGTATGCCAAGGAGTGGGATAGCTGGATCCAATGGTGGTTCCATTCCACATTTTCTGAGGACTCCATACTGTTTTCCAGAAGGGTTGCACCAGTCCTACCAGCAATGTTATGAGTGTACCTTTTTCCCACATCCTCACCAGGATTAAATATAACTGGGAACCTCTGTCCTTCCTATACTTGTGTATTTGTGTTCTTTCCTAGGTTTGGAAGTTTTCTGTTATTATTTCTTGAAGTAAGTTTTGTACCCCCTTTGACATTTCAAGTCATTAAATCCCAGTATCCCAAATATTTGCTCTTCTAATACTATCCCAAAGCTCATGTATGCTTCCTTCATTCCTCATTTTCTCTTCCACTTATTTTTAAGTAACCCATTTTTAAGCTCTTCTTTCTTGTTTGATCTTTTCTACTATTGATGACTTCTATCGTGTTTTTAATTTCACTTAGTGTATTTTTCAGCTCAAGGCTTTCTATTTGATTTTAATTGCTTTCATCTGTTTCTCTCTCAGAATATTGAATTATTCTTCTGTATTCTTAAAGCTCAGTTTCCTTGAAACAGTTGTTTTAAATTATCCATCCAAGAGTTCACCCAAACAGATAACTATATGGTCAGTTCATGTTGCTTTATTTTCACCATAAGATATGGTCACAGTTTCATGAAAGTTCTTGATGCTGATTGGTGTGCAGTGTCATCTTAAAAAGTACAGGCATTTAGTCCAGTCTGTAGTCTTGCTTCCACCACCACCACCCCCAGAAATTCTCAACTTACAGCTTATTTTGTCTGAGTCTATAGTCACTTCTGCTGTTTTAGCCCTAGACAGGAAGCATCCTTTGGTCAGGTTTGATAGGAGTCTGCTCTTGGTGTATTGTTGCTGTTTTAGCGATAATTACCATAGAGAGACCAGCCCCAGGCTTCTGTGACACATGTAAGACCACCAGTGCCACAATGCTGTGTCATACCCTGAATCTCACAGGAAGCTCCACAGTCTTTTGGATTTCTGTTTTCATTCATCTGAAAGTATCTTTTTATTTTACTTATTATTTATTTTTTTAACCTATTGGTTATTCAGTTATTCAGGAGTATTTTAATTATCACACATTTGTGACTTTTTAATTTTTATTGATTGTTTTTTTTGTTTTTGTTTTTTTTTTTTTTTTTTTTTGTACTGGGGAGTGAGCCCAGAGGTAATTTTACCACTGAGCTACATCATCCTTAGCCCCACTCTTTGGTGGTGAGGGTTTTGGGGCGGGGGGGTGCAAGGTGTGACTAAGTTTCTTAGGGCCTCAGAAATTTGTGAATTTCTAAATTTCCCTTCTGTTATTGATTTCTAATTTTATTCTGTTGTCAGAGATCATGTATGTATAATTTTAATCCTTTTGAATTTATTGAGACTTGATTTTATGGAACATATGATCTAACCTGGAAAATGTTCCGTGTATACTTGAGAAGATCATATTTTTCTGGTTTTGGGGTAGAATTTTATTCTGTAGGTGGCTTATAGTTTTGATTGTGGTGTCTTCAATTTCTTGTTAATCTTTTCCTAGTTCTATGTTTTGTTGTTGTTTGTTTGTTTGTACTTGAGATTGAACTCAAAAGTGCTTTACCACTTAGCCACATCCCCACTCACTAAGTTGTTGAAATTCTTTTCAAACTTGGAATCCTCTTGTCTCGGCCTCCTGAATCGCTGGGATTACAGGTGTGTACCATTGCACCCATATGAAAAATGGGATATTGAAGTCTATTATTGAATTGACTCCTCATCTCTTCCGTTCTGTCATGCCGCAGTCTGGCTGGGCACAATCAGGAGCCACTTGTCAAAAGAAACTAACTTTATTTTTAGAACCACACATGCCAAACAAAACAGCCTCTCAGGAAAAACCCTCAGAGCCTCAACTGCCACCACCGGCTTTCCACAAGCCTCTCTCTCCCACACAAGCTTCTCTCCACCTCCCACAATCCTCCTGCTCTTGAGGCCCATTGGCTGGGTCACGTGGGCGGAGCCAAAAAAGTCCCCCAATGAGCAGCTCCGTGGTCTGAAAGGGCAGGGAAACAGCCCAATGAGCATCACCGCAGAGGAGCCAATCAGCTAGATGTTGCTGGGGCCGAGGAGCCAATCAGCTAGATGTTGCTGGGGCCGCTGTGAGCCAATCATCAGCCAGCAGCTGGAAGTTTGCTGGCAGCTGGAAGTTTGCTGGGGCCCCTTCGGCTGTGGCTCTCAACACTGTCAGTTTTTCCTTCATGTATTTTGGGGCTCTGTTAGGTATATATAGATTTTTAATTGTTATATATCTTTCTGATCAATTGATTGATATTTTAAAGTGTCCTATTCCATGTCTAGTAATTTTTATCTTGCCTCTATTTTGTCTGATATTAGTATTACCCCTCCAGCTCTATTTTGGTTTCTATTTGCATAATATGTCTTTTTTTCCAACATTTTACTTTCTGTCTTTTTGTCCTTAAATCTAAAGTGTGTTTCATACAGACAATATAAGATTGGGTTATGCCTTTTTTTTAATCCATCTGTGTTTTTCAGTTTATTAGTGATTTTCTGAGGCCATACAGTATGCATATTATTAAAATTTACTTAAGGCTGGGTGCCGGGTGCCATGGTACACACCTATAATCCTAGCTTCTTGGGGGCCCAGTGGGGAGGGGGGATAATGCAGGAGGATCACAAGTTCTAAGCCAGCCTCAGCAAAAGCGAGGTGCTAAGCAACTCAGTGAAACCTTTTCTCTAAATAAAATACATAATAGGGCTGGTAATGTGGCTCAGTGGTCAAGTGTCCGTGAGTTCAATCCCCGGTCCCTTAAAAAAAATTACTTCAGATTTACTGTATTTTAATTCTGAAGGAATATAGAAACTTACACATAACCCCATTTCCTTCTCTTTTTGTGTGTGTGCTATTGTTATAATTATTAATTGATATAATCTTATGTCTTTTTAAGAAGATGAGAAAAGAAAGTAAAAATATATTTGGAGGTTGTTACATTAACCTGTTTACCATTTTTGATTCTTTTAATTTCTTCCTGTGGATTTTAATGGCCATCTACTGTCATTCCCTACTGTAATGCAACTTTTCTCTCACCTACTTTTTTTGTGCTTATTATCAAATATATTACATTTCTGGTTTTGGCCCCAATAATACAGTAATACTATATATATTTATACAGATCAGTAAAGAAAGGAAGTAAATGTGCATTGTCTTTTATCACTACGTAAGTACCTTTACTCGTTTTCTTTGTTTTTTCATATACATTCAAATTATCCTCTGGTATCATTGCTTTCAGCTTGAAAAACTTCCTTTAATATTTCTTCTTACTAAGGCAAGTTTGCTAGCAAAAAAAAAATCTCTCAGCTTTTGTTCATTTGGGACTTACTTTATTTTAAATTTTGCTTGACATAAGATCCTTGTTGAGGGCTGGGGATGTAACTCAGGGATAGAACACTTGCCTAACATGCATGAGGCCCTGGGTTCCATCCCTGGCACTAAAAAAAAAAAATGTGTTTGATAAGTTTTTTACTTTCAGCAATTTGTTATCCCACTGCCTTCTGGCCTCCATTGTGCCTAATGAGAAGTCATCACTTAGTTTTATTGGATTTTCTTCATAAGTAGTGAGTTACTTTTCTCTTACTGCTTCAAGATTTCCTCTTGATTTTTAACTTTCAGAAAGCATTTTTCCCATGGTGATTCTTGGTTTAGATTTCTTTGCATTAATCCTGTTTCAGTCTATTGTGCTTTGTAGATTTTTAAAGTAATATTTTTCCTTAGACTTGGGAAATGTTTAGCCATTATTTCTCTAATTTTTTTATTTCTTTATTACATTGGGAGTGCATTTCATGGTATCTCACATTTCTCTCAGGCTCTAGTTCATTTTTCTTTATTCTTTTTTCTTTCTCCTTTAGATTGCTTAATCTCTTACTATATCCTCAAGTTGGTTTGGTTTGGTTTGGTTTGGTTTGGTTGGGGGCAGGGTTGTCTGTTCATATCTACTCTTGAGCCCCTGAAATTTATTTTCATTTTTGCACTTTTCAACTTCAGAATTTCCAAAGGGCAGCTGGAGGTGTGGTTCAAAAATAGAGTTCTTGCTTAGCATGCACAAAGCCCTTGGTTCTATCCCCTGTACCAAAAAGGAAAGGAATTTCCATTTGGCTCTGTCATTATCTTTTCTTTTTATACATATTCTCTATTTGATCATCATACTTTTAATTCTTCAGATGTGTTTCTTTTTTTATCTCTTTGAATATATTTGCAATAATTACTTTGAAATCATTGTGGGCCATGGACCTAGTGCTTGCTTCCCCCTACCCTTTCTGTACATCACATTTTCCTGTTGTTAAAGCATATCATGGGCTAAGGATATATAGCTCAGTTGGTAGAGTGCTTGCCTTGCATGCACAAGGTCCTGGATTCCATCCCCAGCACCACAAATTTTATATATATATATATATATATATTTTTTTTTTTCCCCCCTGAAAACTGGACATTTTAGAAAATATATTGCAATTATATTGTGAAGTAATTATTTACTTCTGACACTGATTGCCTACCTTCCTAGTGGCTTATTTTTTGGGTTTTTGTTTGTTTGTTTTTTGCTTGGTCATTTGTTTAGTTACTTGGATGAACAAATTTTGTGATATCTGTTTCCTCTGTAATGTGCAGCCTCTGATGTACCTGTTCAGATCCTTTTCCTTTGTTTTTAACATTTGACCTAGCTACCCAACAGTCACCCCTGGATCAGGTTGTATTTTAGCTCCCTGAGCCAGTTAGAATTTTACCCTTTATGGATAGATGTGTGTGTGGCTTGAAGGCTACTGTCATAATTCAGGTTGGTTACATTTTTACTCCTTGTTTTAAGCCAGGGACTAGCAGCTTTGAAGATCCCTCTCTCTCTGATGGCTCCTGAGAGTGGCAGCCAAAGTATGTACAGTTTTCAGAGGACCAGGAGAGCACATGATTTTATTTTTAAGCTTTGTTTCCTAGAAGTTGCCCCTAGGTCAGAATAGCTCATTGTTCATCTGTTTTTTCAGAAGCTATGTTTAAGCCCCTTTTGCTGCAATAATTGAATATTGATAGATCTGTGTGTGGCTTGGAGAATGCTTTCAAGTCTGTCCCATTCCCTACCCTATTCGCCCTTATGTTGGTACTGCTTAGCATATGTACATAACTTTGCCACCACCAGGATTTTTATTTTTTTTAACCTTTTCCAAATCTGTTTAATGAATAAACTCACAAAATTTGAAGCCTCTAAACAGTACGTTCTTACTTCAAGCACAGCATTTATATAAGCAGAACAATAACAAAAAGTTATCCTTCTTTCATGTAAGAATAAATGTATGTAATGCCTAATTATTCCAGCATCCTGTTAGTAGCCACCAAAAATTGGTAGTGAAGCATTTTCCCATTCTGAGATGGGAGGGAAGGGAAAAAGCATGCCAGAACACTATAAGCACAGTGGAGGACCTGGTAGGCTAAACTCAAATGAATCATTAGAACTCTTAAAATGAAGAATCATTTTGTTTGGTGGATGGGGTGAAGAGTTGAAGCTGCTCCTTTTCTAAAAATAATAAGAATATATATAACATGATGTTTTGATATATGTATATGTTGGGAAATGATTGTTACAGTCAAGCTAATTAACATCCAACTGTCATCCAAGAAATCACTGTCATCCCAGAAGAGCTCTTCTTGGCTCTCTTTTCCTGGTTCTCTTCTGGAGTCTTAGCTGTCATTTGTTGCTAATAATATCAAAGACCTACTGGCACCATCTTGCCTTTCATCAAGATCTCATTGTTTACAACAAGGCCCTTACGAAAGGAATTTTCTAAATAATGTCAGCCCTGGCTAGACAGCTACAGAGATTCTTCCTTATAGTCTGCCCAGCGCCTGGGCAGAAATTTTAACACTTAATCCACTGAAAGGAGGAAGGAAGGATGGGGTAGGGTGGAAATAGCTTCACCCAGAATAGTTACTATCAGAAGCTTTTCTCTTAAAGCAGGGGGAGGCTGGGTAACCACTGGTTCTCAGCTTGCCCCTTCAGTTAGAGTTGAGATATTTAGGGCCCTAGTATTCTCAGCCTGCTTGTACTTGGAGTTCCTACCCCACAAGTTGAGGCCAGGAGCCTCACTCATTCCAGCTGCTACTCAGAATAAAGCTGCAACACAGGACTAGAAGGTGTTGCAAAAGGCAAGTAGTATGTTCCTCCCTTGCAGGGTAGCCCTAGGCTGGAAGCTAGAAATGGGGAGCTCTGCTCTTCTTAGCCATCTGCCTGGAGTAGAGTTTCTACAACTTAGAACTGTAGTAGCAGAGAGGGAACAAGAGAAGAAAACAAATTGTGGTTCAGATGCTTATAAACTCTTGTTCTTACCAAGACTTTATAATAGGTTTTCTTGAATAATTTTTTTCTTTATTTGCTATATTCCTATGGATGATTTGTAAAAACTTTTGTTTTTTTATAATTTTTACCTGTTAAAAGTTGTTTTCCTAGGGAGAGGGCATTCTGATTTCTTCACTCCACCATTCCAAAAATTCTGCCCTGATCTGAACACCTTAAATAGAAAACTCACTATCTTTTTGAGGCAACTTCTAATTTTTTTTTTTTTTTTTGACCATTGGTGTTTAAAAGAAGAAACATAGAAAAGACAAACATGCACATATACATACATGCACCCTTCCTGATGTAAATACACCCTTCTCTGATTCAATAGCATTCTAGAAATATGTGAAGTAAAACCTTAATTCTCAGTCCTCTTCTTCCACAGGTGACCACTGCTAATGTCTGTCCTTAGGGTTCTTTAGAGCCTTCAGAAAAAGAACCTCAGATTAAAAAATTAAATAAGTGATACAGTAACTGCTCACATGGAAATCATTGCTACATTTCATTTGTGTTTCTAGTCATTCATACCTCGAGAAATTCCTTACTGAGCAGATGATGGAAAGGAGAGAAGATGTATGGCTTCCACTCATCTCCTATAGAAATTCATTAGTCACTGGAGGTGAAGATGATAGGATGTCTGTGAACAGTGGAAGTAGCAGCAGTAAAACCTCCTCAGTAAGGAATAAGAAAGGACGACCCCCACTTCACAAAAAACGAGTAGAAGGTAAGTCTGCATTTTCATATGAGACGAATGATTTGCCTGGCTTAGATAAATAGGAAGTAATCTGTTGAAGTAAGGTAGTGTTAGGAACATGATGTCCTTGTATATTTGATACCCACTGAGTGATACAGGTAAAAAGGTTAGAATAGACAAAGGGGGACAGAAAAGGGTCAAGGAACTTGAAAAAGCATCTTGAAAAAGCATGGAGTATGGGCTGGGGTTGTGGCTCAGTGGTAAAGCACATGCCTGGCATATGTGAGGTGCAGGGTTCAATCCTCAGCACCACATAAAAATAAATAAATAAAATAAAGGTATTGTGTCCATCTACAACTTAAAAATTTTTTTTTTAAAACATGGAGTAGAGAGGAAGATACACACAGAAAAAAAGGGGAAACATTTATGAAAGTATAAGACTGATCCCTAAACTATATGCCTTTAATACATTAAAATTTTATATACAAAGGTCAATGGCGGGACTGGGGTTGTAGCTCAGTAGCAGAACATTTGCCTCGCATGTGTAAAGCACTCAGCATCACATAAAAATAAATAAATAAAAAATAAAGGTAATATGTCCATCTACAACTAAAATATTTTTTAAAAATCAGTCCTGTTGTATCAAAATTCATTTTAATAATGGAGGGCTACTGGTAATTTGAGGGTAGACCTCTGCAACAAATTGAATATGCCAGAATAGTGTTCCAGTTCTGTCATTGGTTGGTTAATTTATTTTTGTAGCATAAGACCTTGATGGTTAAATTTTATAACCCTCTTGCACTGTGGGGAACAGGGAGTTGAACTGTCACAAAAATCTGATGAATGGTAGGTATTCCCATATATATCCAAAAAGAATGAAAATTGCTGTATTAAAACAAAACATTTCTCTTAAAACTTCCTGAAAGACGCCTCAAAGTGAACATGCTTATTGTCTCAAATGATCTTCCCCTTCTCGATGCTTCTTTAAAAATAATTAATAAATTGTCTCTAAACCAAGAGAGAAGGATAGTGTTTTGAGTCCTGTTTTCCTTTATGCAGCTTGCTATTTGGCTCCCATTACCTCGCTCCTGCAGCCTAAAAAGTGATTTACCAAAGGTTTTTCTAAAATCCATAACTAAATTTGAATTTAAATCTAATGTGTCTTTTATTCTTAGGGAGAATGTATTGACTATTAATGAAGAACACAAATTCTAAAATTTGTGTTCCAGAATTCAAACATGACTTTCTCATTTAGCAGCGATGTTAACTTTGGGAGGATATTACTTAAGCTCTCTAAACTTCAATAATGAAAGATGGTCAGAATACCTATCCTGTCAGATACTATGAATTTATAATGAGATACTCCAAATCAAGAATGTAGTACACACAGTACTGAGCATAATGCTTGGCCTATAGATAGCATTCAATAAATGTTGGTTGCATTATCAGAATGTTATCATGATCATATAAGTAATGCCTCTTATCAGTGCATTAGGTAGCTTCTTTATTTCAAAGAGAATAAAAGAATTAATGTAAAAATGTAGTAGTCTTAACAAAGTTTAAGATTTCTTTTTAAGTTTTAGCTTTGCTATATTTAGTCTTTTTAAAAAGTCCAAAGAATAAAAATATAAAATTCTATCTTTGGATTGTAGGATACTGGAATTTTCTCTAAAGAATGACCCCAGTCATTTCCCTTTGAAAATACTTCTACAGCAGTCTTATCAGGTTGCCCATATTGATATATGGGGTTTTTTTCCTTATTCACAGATTTTCTTAGATATAATATTCATAGTAGCTAACATTCACCAAATCTTTGCTATATGTTTTATGTGCATTATATCATATAATTGTTTATAACTTTTTAAAATATTTTTATTAGCTATTGATGGACCTTTATTTATTTATTGGTTATATGTGGTGCTGAGAATCGAATCCATTGCCTCACACATGCTAGGCAAGCACTCTACCACTGAGCCACAACTTCAGCCCCATAATTGTTTATAAATGTTTTATAAATCAGCTGAGTTTAACACTTGTCAGATTTTACACAGAAGAAACTAAGGCTAAAAGAATTTAAATAATAAGTAATCTACTAAATGGAATAGTTAGTATTATTACCTTTAAGACTGTGGGAAGAATGTATAGACCAAATAACCTAATTTGCTAATTATTCAATTGAAAAAAAATTTTTGCTGTGTGAATTTGAAACGTACAGAATGACTAAAATAGTTTGCATGCCTAGAGCTTTCAGGCAGCAGTTTCATCTGTTTGAGATCAAGATGAGAATGCATTACAGAGGAATCTTTAAAGGATTACAAGTGAGTTCTTCCTGAAGTTATTGAATAAGTCTTTACCAAGCACCTTCTTAAGAAGTGAGCTAAGTGTTACAGATTAAGAATTAATAAAATAGCTCTTGGTGCAGATGGGGAGACAGAAAAGAGAAACAGGCAGTTTGAGTTCATCATGATCAGTGCTTTGATGAGCTAAATACAGCAGGCTCTGGCAATATGCAGGGAGTGACCAAATTTTTAATGAATCAGGAAGGATTTTCTGGAAAAGATGACATGAAATAGAGAACTGACATTTATAATTTAATAAACTAAATGACGTCAAGTTTTTGACCATTACTTGTACTGTTGCAGAGAATAAAAGTTTTGAGTTATATGTTGAATGAAAAGCAGTATACATAAAACATGATTAAACACATTTTTGTTGATTGATTCAATAGTGAGTTTCAGGTCAGTAAAATGGCCTTAACCAGACAATGAGTGGATATTTTCAAGGGTAGAAAAGCCAATCCAGAATGTTCACATGTCTGAGAAAATACCAAATATCTGAGAAACACTGAGAGAGATGAAATGCTTGGTGGCAGATGAAGAACCTGACACCTACATATCTCTGAGACTTATTAGGGAGAGGAAAAACAAGGTGATTAATATTATACTTTGTGACTTTGTGATTATAATTCTTCCAAATAATTTTTTTTTCTTTTAAGTACTGGGAGTGAATCTAGGACACTTTCACTGAGCTATGCCTCTGGCCCTTTTTTATTTTTATTTCTTTATTTTGAGACAGGATCTGGCCAAGCTAGTTGTCCAGTCCTGAATTTGCCATCCTTCTACCTCAGCTTTCCAAGTAGCTGGGACTACTGACATGTGCCACTGTGCACAGCTTTTTAGAACTCATTTTTAAAAAGTCTTCTCACATTAAAATAATGTAAACTTTTTATAGGTAGAACCATTAGGATTAGTGCCTTATTTTGGTTTATTAATATCTTGGTTTAGTTATGCAAATAATGACTTAGATCTTTATAAACCATCTTCAGAAGCAGGAAAAAATAGTTCCTGGCCCCTTTGAAGAAACTTAAATCTAATTACAGAGAGAGCATGTGCATATGACTGATGACCTGCTAATGTATAATTAAGTCCTAAGTAAGCAAAAATTATTATATTCCCTCTAGAAGTTAAATGAGAATGGTTAAATGGGGGCTGGGTGGTGGGATAATCAGAGAAGGCTTCCTTAGAGGACTCAGAAGCATAAAATAGCCTCTTCCTGTGTCCACATATATAATCTGGCAAAAGGAGTTATTTTGGGTAATATGTCCATTTGTGTACAACTTGCTGTTTTCCCTTTAAAGGACAGCCAGTCTTTAAGTGCTGCTGCCTAGGGCCCCTGTGAGGCTCAGGAAATACATCCTTTGTTGCTTGAGGAGAGAATGGCTGGAGAGGGCCCTGACTGACCCCACTCCTAACTAACCCCTTATAATGCGAATGAATCCCAGAGGTTAACTTGAGAGACATGATAATGTGGTAATAGCTAATATGTGATGATTACATATATTACCTCATTTAATCCTTACAACTCTATGAAGCTAGGTAAACTTTAGAAGTTCAGTAACTTAATGCAAAGACAAGGGAGACTTGGAACTGGGATTCAGACTACGGTCTTCAAGTTTCTTATAACTTCCACCAGATATCACTCCCATCTGTGACATTCTGGGATGCTAATTGAAATTTTACAGATGAAAGTCTGGATAACACTTGGCTCAACAGGACTGACACCATGATTCAGACTCCTGGCCCCCTACCAGCCCCACAGCTCACTTCCACCGTGTTGCGAGAGAATAGCCGGCCCATGGGAGAACAGATTCAAGAACCTGAGACTGAGCATGGTTCTGAACCAGACTTTTTACACAAGTAAGTACTGAGAACTCATTTTCTTGCCATAAAACTTTAAAACTGTTAAAGTAAGAAAAACTTTATCACATCGCTGATCAGATCTTTCAAAAATGAAGTTACAAATAAAGAAGATATATAGGACTGGGGATGGAGCTCAGTGGTACATTGCTTGACCAGCATCCCCTGGGTTCCATCTCCAGTACTGACCCAAAATTCAAGATTTATAAAAAGGCTATAAGCAGTGTTATAGATATCTTTTCCTCAATATTTAAAGACCTTTACTGATAACATGATATAAAGCTTGTTCCATTATTATTTAAGTAGCCTCAGTTTTCTTAACTTTCAAGATATAATGATAGTTTCATCTCCTATCAACATCACAGGAATATGTAAGAATAAACTAGAAGTATTCTGCTGAAGACAACTTGGGAAGGGAAGCTAGAAACCTTAAATACCAGTTAATATTATTACTAAATTACGTTCTTGTTGTGTCTGTACCAGAAAAGTACTATCTCTTTGTGGAGTTCCTGTATATTGCTAATGAAATATCTTTTATTCTTTTTTTTTTCTTAATATTTATTTTTTAGTAGTAGTTGGACACAATACCTTTATTTTATTTATGTGGTGCTGAGGATCGAACCCAGGGTCTCTCCCATGCTAGGCGAGCGCACTACCACTGAGCCACAACCCCAGTCCCTCTTTTATTCTTTAATAAAAACTTTTCTTCTTAAAATAAGTTCACAGGCCTTTAGATGCATAGTATCTCACTAAATGCTAATTTCAGTTGGAATTCACATATTCATTGGCCAGGTCTGATTTTTTTTAGGGACTTCGAAGAAGATAACACAGGTTACTTCCTTGACAAGATAGCCTGTGAAAGCCTCTGCTAGTCTGTCCAATGTCTAAGCAAACAGACTTTTTCATACACTACATTTTTATCATCCATTTAATTAATATTTTTGTCTGGGTTACATTTATATTTTAAACTGTTCATGGATTAAGAATTTTTTAAGATCTTATTTGATAAGTGCTGAGACTAGTTGCCCTCTGAGAACCAGCATCATGACTTTTACCCACAGTGGCAATCAGATTGTTTTCTGGTACACAGGGCTCTAAAAAATTGTAGAGAAGGCAAGGGTAATGCTATGAGTTTTGCTATAAAAATCTACTAGTTGTTTTTATTTTTATTTTTTTCTACCTAGTCTTGAGACTAGATCCTCATTTGTGTTTATCTGAATATAGTGAGTTATGCTATGAATAACTGGATAAGAGACAACTAACAATAGATTGAAATGGAAAAGATTAGAAATGTAGTAGGTTACTAAATTTAGTAGGTTACAAAATCTGAAAGGATAGTATCATTTCTATTCCTTAGAGGCTTGCTGTCCAATAAGGCACACCTGTGAATGGTGCAGTAGCCTGAAACAGGTCTGAGAAGTATTCTTTAGCAGGGATTTGGAGAACAAGGGCGACAGTTTAAAGCATTACCAACTAGCCCCAACCTGCTTCTCTTGGAGACCTCTAAGTGATCTTTTTGGGCAACTTACTGCCCTTTTCACAAAGGCACTGAAATAAATCCAACTGATTCCTCCTATGGGGATTAAGTCAGCCAACCATGGCTTTCTTAGCATGGGGCTGGTTAGCTAAATCTGCCGCCACAAAATGAATAATAGTACCCTTTCTTAGTCCTCAGATGCAGATCTCTTGGTTAGGCCAGCCGAAGTTAGAAGACTTAAATCGGAAGGACAGAACAGGAATGAACTACATGAAAGTGAGAACTGGAGTAAGACATGCTGTGTAAGTGTTACAGTGATTATCTTGAGATCATAACAATTATGTGATGCTAGTCATTCTGGGTGTCTCTAATGTTTAGTCTTAGGAGTTAAAGTTATAATTCTAGATATGCTGTGCAGCACAGAATAGGAATAGAGGGCTCCTAAGCTTCAGGCATTTAAATGCTAGCACTTACCAGCTACATGGACTTGGTCGAGCTCTAAAACACCTGTGCCTCAGATTCCTCATATGTAAAGTTTGGGGGAAATTGACACAGTTTAATAAATGTTCCATTATTTTTGCATTTACTTATCATGATTTGAAAAGAAATCTGAGTGAATCAAAGGAGTGTGATCCTTAATTATCTTGAAGTTCAGAATCATAATTTATGTACTCTGTCAGAAATAATTAGGAGGTGTGCTTTTCATTGGTTAGAAGAGCCAAAACTCAAAAAAACAGCTTTCTGACTCTATTTTTTCTTCATCAGTCGGGGTCTGATGGAGGAAGATGCTGAGCCCATCTTTGAAGATGTGATGATGTCATCCCGGAGCCAGTTAGAAGATATGAATGAAGAATTTGAAGACACCATGGTTATTGATCTAGTAAGGAAATTTCTGTTAAAATATATGAGAGCATTGGGGTAAAATGATGCTCTGTTCTCTGAATGCTGTGAGGTGAGGAGTGGTAACATTGACCAACAGTGAGCAGTTAGATGAACTTATGTGTTTTTTAAGCCTGCTTTGAAAGCCATCATATTTTGAATTCTGGCAATAACAGGGTCTGATTCCTCCCCCAACCCCTTTTCTTGAGAAAGAACTCATCCCAGATCTTTCAGCAGAGTATATCTGGCATCTTGTACTTTAAATTTGAGTCTGACAATATATACTGTACTCCAACATAACAACCAAATGCAGTATTTATATATCAAACAGTTTTGTATATTATTTATACAAGAAAATTTGAGTATGGACTAGATACAGGTGATACTAAGAAATCATTTTTCAGGAATAGTAATGCTTGATGTTAATGTTTTTAAAAAGTTTCCATTAGTTAAAAATAACATTGAATATAGATAAAATGACATGGGAAAGAAAAAACAGGAGACTCAATGAAGCAAGATTGACCAAATGTTTGACAATTGTAGCTAAGTGATCAGTACCTGGAAATTCATCATACTGCTTTCCCAGTATATCAGTTGGATGGGACTGCCATAGCAAATACCACAGACTGACTGGCTTAAACAAGCCAGGAATCCAAGATGAAAGTGTCAGCAGAGTTGATTGCATTTTGTGTTCTTTTTCCTTACGTTATAGATAGCTGCCTTCTCCCTTTGTTTTCATGTGGTCTTTTCTTATAAGGAAACTGGTTACATTTAATTAAGGCTTACTCATATGACCTTATACTTCTTTTTTTTTTTCTTTCCTTCTTGGCCTTATAGGAATTGAACCCAAGGCCTCATACATGCAGGGCAAGCACTTCACACTAAGCTATATCCCTAGCCCTTTTTATTTTTGAGATAAGGTCTTGCTAAGTTATGTACACTGGCCTTGAAATTGTGATCTTCGGTGCTGGGGTAGTGGCTCAGCAGTAGAATGCTCGCCTCGCACGTGCGAGACCCTGGGTTCAGTCCTCAGCACCACATAAAAATAAATAAGTGAAATAAAGTTATTGTGTCCAACTACAATAAAAAATAAATAAATATTTTTAAAAATATTGTGATCTGCCTGCCCCAGATATAATCGCATTCTAAGGTTCTAGGAGTTGTAAATTGCCAGGGGAGGAGGCATAATTCAGTCCATAACATTCTGCTTGTGTGCTTTGAGGATTCCATAATGAAAAGTTTTTATAAGAAATGTCATTCGAATCTGTAACCTTCCTGTCCTCAGTCCCAGTAGCTTTCAAACTATCTACTTTGGAGAACTCACTGAAATTCATCACCTAGTATTTAATCATTTTTATAATGATCCTTAAAAGGGAAGATATGTTTTGTGGGCCCAAAATTAATATCTACATGCTCACTTTTTAAAAATCTGTTGCATAACATAGCCAATTTCTCATTCTCCTTTAAAAATCAACCCTTGGGGGCTGGGGATGTGGCTCAAGCGGTAGCACGCTCGCCTGGCATGCGTGCGGCCCGGGTTCGATCCTCAGCACCACATACAAACAAAGATGTTGTGTCCGCCAAAAACTAAAAAAAAAATATATTTTAAAAAAAAAATCAACCCTTGGCCAGACACAGTGTCATACACCTGTAATCTCAGCGGCTTGGGAGGTGGAGGCAGAAGGATTGAGAGTTCAAAGTCAGCCTCAGCAATTTAACGAGGCGCTAAGCAACTCAATGAGACCCTGTCTCTAATAAAATACAAAATAGGGCTGGGGACGTGGCTCAGTGTCAAGTGCTACTGAGTTTAATCCCCAGTACTCAATAAAAAAAAAACGACCATTGCTGGGCACCGTGGTGCACACCTGTAATCCCAGCAATTTAGACTAAGGCAGACTGAGGCAGGAGGATCTCTAGTTCAAACCCAGTCTAAACAGCTTACCAAGACCCTGCCTCTAATAAAATATAAAAGGGCTAGGATGTGGCTCAGGAATTGAAATAATAATAATAATAATTGACCCTTAATATTTCTGTGTAGTTATACCATCAGAAATGTTACCTGATTTTTACATTAGATTGTCTTAATGATCTCAAGAAAAATATTAATTTCTCTTTTTAGCCCCCGTCAAGAAATCGAAGAGAGAGAGCTGAGCTGAGGCCAGACTTCTTTGACTCTGCAGCTATCATAGAAGATGATTCAGTAAATATTAAATTAGTGCTTTTTATTTATGGTTTCTTAGGTCATGTAGATACATGAAATTAATAATTGTGTTTCTCATTTTCTAGGGATTTGGGATGCCTATGTTCTGAAGTCTGAAGAAAATACAAATCTGGAACTCTATTATTTAGAGCTAGAGGCCTATATACTGTGATAGCTTGTATGGGGAAAAAAACACTTTTGATGTGATCTGATTTGTTTTTTAATCAAATGATTAAGGTCAGTCCCTTTTTGCAGTGACAGAGAAGAAGAGCATGTAAACTACCCAAGGAAATGGTGAATGTCACCTCAGAAAGACTGACCCCAAAAAAATCATTTGTGTCCTAATATTGGACGTAGTACAGATTGTGTGTTTTTCTGGAGGGAGGAAGAAATTTTAAATTTTTAAAACAGCTGTCAAGAAACACTGTTATACACCAGTTTTATGAAAACTCAGCATTGAGTAAAAAAAAAAAATATTTTTAACTTTATTTTCCTGTTGTACAATTTAAAAACCGTTTTAACATTTTGCCTTTTTATGTTTTAAAAGCTAACCATTTTTATTAAATCTATGAGTAAGCAGCTCATCCTAATCGCCGAAGAGTGTTTTTGGAGCTCACTGGATTTGGTTGACCTTGTAGAACACAGAAACATGAAGGAACAGAGCATTGACAAGCTAAGATGGAATTCTGACACCGTGCATCTCTGCCAAAAACCACACACCCTCTGTGGATATGGATATGAATTCCCAGATTTTATATACTCTTGAATAAAAAGGTTTATTTTTATTTATAAGTGGGCATAAAATAAATGTCCATGCAGCCATTTTTCCAACAGATGCTGTACTCAGTTCATTTTATATAGAATAGGGAGATTCGAATACAGTGCATTTTCTATTGGTATTTGTTCTGTGCATTTTTAGCAACTTCTACCAGCAAATAAAGTATTCTCAGTAAAACAAACATGGTTCAAGTTATCAGTTTGCTGTTTTTAACCACTTATTTCATGCCCTGCCAAATTCAAGTTACACAGACTTCCATTTTTTTAATGAAGAATCATGAAGAATCCTTTGCCATTCAAAAGTAATTTTAAGTGTAACATAACTGTGTTTACTTCCCATGCACTTACTATCCTTATGCGCTAATTTTGTGAATTAAGTTTGCCAATTATAGAAGTATGTGCTGCATAGAAGTCTGTGCTTAGAGGGTGAAGTTCCTAAGATTACCTTGAAATACAGCTACATTTCAGTGTTAAATGTGCGTATTGAGAATAATTCTTTTTGGGGAAAAATGTATGACTCTTCAGGACAGTCTTCAATTGTTTAAAATTATAATCTGATTAGACTATTATGACTTGCTGCTGCTGTTTTTTTAAAAAGCCCACTTAGTCTCTTCCTTCTGGTTTTTAATATAAGCCTCAGTATTTCCAAACCAATCCATCCACAGCTGTTTCTGGGCTGGTTTTTAAAGTAGCTGCAAGAGAATCATGAGGCTTTCCCTTTTTACCAAAAATTAACAGCATTTTTAAAAATTCTGTGCACCTCTAATTATATTTTGTGTGGGAAAGCAAAACAGATAATTTTATTCATCCTTGTAAGCAAACAGATTTTTTCTCAACATTTGTACAGTTATTTAAAAAAAAAAACAAAAAAAAAAACTTGGTCACCAAAAAGATGTTTTATCTGCTAATTCAGCAATTCCTGGGTTCCAGTTAAGGGAGCTAGGGCCTTTCTCCTAGAAATGTGGGCTTCACTGGAAGTAAAGGAGCAGGAATGACTGGCCTATCCATCCAGCACTGCCTGTGATTCTGGTCAAGGAGCAAACCAGGAGGGGTCCTGACATATGCACAGACTGATCCTTTGCTTGTAGTCTCTTGTGGAAGACAGATGCTTAAACTTACAGACTACCATGCAACAACAAAAAAGTCTTAATATCTACTCCAATGGGTTTCCAGTTGAGTTTGAAGTCAATCAAATTTTTGTATTTTCAGTGTCTCCTTGATTGGTTTTGCTAGTAATTCTGTAAATTGTACATTTGCAATATGAGGTTTTTTTCCTTTTGTACAATTTGAAACTGATGCTTCACCTTTCCTTTAATAAACTATTCAAAATCAGGTTTGTGGTAGTCATCCTACTGTTCCTACTAGGTAAAGCTTTAAGGAGATTTGTTTCCTCTGTGCTCAAGAGAATTTGCTCTTTCAGGCAATTTGTTTAATGATGATGAGGTTATCCATATTAGGTGTTTTCCCTGGAGAGAGTGAGGAGGCCAAGTCCTCTGTAGTTTGAGGCATGAAAAATGAATATGCACTGTCACCTGGGTTCTTGCCCTGCCTGAGCTCACTTATGTTTGCTCCTAGCAGTGGCCCTTTGAAGACCACCTAAATTCTACATGGCTGCAAAAAAAATGGCTTCTCTCAAGAAATCACAACCTACATATTTCATAGCCTGGGATGTCCTTTGGGCTGAGCTCATTAAACAGCCTAAGATGCCTATGCAGCAAAGACGAGGACTTGGGAAATAAGCAGGTGAGTTCTCCAGGAAGCCGAGGAGGAAAGGTGAGGAGGATGGGTGTGACTTTCCTTTAGGAAATCTGAGCCTTAGCATGATGGTGACTCCCCAGCTCTCAGCTTCACTCACTATCTGTGTGGCCCAAAAGGAACTGGTTTATGTAACTCATGGCAGGGGCAGGGGCAGCAAGATCCTAGCAGTGCCTCTTAACTGTATGACAGCTCATCATATTATCCATTCTCAGTCTAAAGGCAGATACATGACAGTCCTCTACTCGGTAAGCCCAAGTTGTCTAGTTAAAAAATTCTTTTTTCTTTTTGCCTTTAATGTGAGGGCATCTGTTGGGAAAGTCACTCCTATACAACAGCCAATGAGAATACTAACCTATACTACCATGCTTAGGGCATTCTTCGGTCCACTATAATGAGGTTTCCAAGATCCCGGAGCTTCATGTTTCTTTGGCCAGTTGGATTTCTGAATAGGACAGTCCTAGTCCAGCCCAGGGAATTTCCTGGCTGGTTCCTTTACATTTTCCATCAACATGCCCTTCTTGGCATCCAAATTCCACAACCTGGTAAAACACTTCTTGTACGTACCTCAGGAAAAAAAAAAGCTTAGCCAGACTTTGGTGCATACCTGTAATCCCAGCCACCTGGGAGACTGAGGCAAGTGGATCATAATTTCAAGGTCAGTGTGTACTGACCCTGCTCAAAAAAAAAAAGACGTAGCTCAGTGATAAAGTACTCGCCTAGCATGCTTGAAACCTGGGTTCAATTCCCAGTACTGCAAAAATATAATGAAAGTTGAGTGTAATCCCAGCTACTTGAGAGGCTGGGGAAGAAGGACTTCAAAATCATGACCAGCCTGAGCAACTTAGCCCCGTCTCAAAAGGGCTGAGGAACTAGCTGGGTAGTAAGGCACCCCTGGGTTCAATCACTGCTACCAAAAAAAAAAAAAAAGAGCTTATATGTACTACTGTATGGATGGACCATAGCACACAGGACCATAGCCGTCATGACCAAAGCAGGGTCTGAATCCCAAATTGCAGACTCAGGAATTGGATTTGCCAAGCAGTTTTAAGCTGCTGGGCCACAATCATTCAGGTTGGTTAGCCATCCAACTTCAATGATTGCTTCTTACAAGGTCTCTAAAATTCTAGTCTGCCACCATCCTTTCCCCAGTGGCTCACAGTCTTTCAGATGATTGTGTAGTAGGTGCCAAAGAGAATTTTATAAAGAACCTCAAATATGCTCTCTGCCGACCTGCAGCTCACTGCCTAGTTAGAAATAAAGATAATAACAGAAATACACAATCAGGTATTTTTAAATACAATCCTGCTATAAGAGGAATCGGCTTGAGCTCAAGAGTTCAGGTAATACGAACAGAGAAATCAGGCCCTTGAACATTAAGCAGACTAGAGCTCTTCATAGCAAGTACTGTAAGGTGGAAGTGACCGGACTGTGGGCTCAGAAATCAAGGCAAGAAAGGGAGGGGCAGACTAGAACCTTTAAAGTGGGCTGACAACTTTGGAGAGCAGTGGCGGAGCCGGAGCAGAGGAAGGCAACAAAATGTGGACATGCAGTTAGTATGGTAGCTGAGAACAGAGTTCCAGCTTACGGAGATCCATAAAGACCACTGGAGAGGGCTGGGGTTGTAGCTAAGAACGTGCGAGGCACTGGGTTCGATCCTCAGCACCACATAAAAATAAATAAGGGAATTGTGTCCAACTACAACTAAAATAAATTTTAAAAAAGACCACTGGAGAGACTGCTGTGAAAGTAATCCCAGCCCAACTAGGATGGATGGAGGAGTGTGGAAAATGGTCTAACAAATACCCCTTGAGCCGGAGATGTACTCAGTGATGGAGCACTTGCCTAGCACGCACCAGGCTCTATGGGTCCAACACCCAGAACCACAAAAACAGACTTTTAAGGACTACTTGGAATGGGGGCAGAGCTCTTTGTATTAGCTTTCAATTAGTGTGGCAAAATATCTGAGAAAATCAATTTAAAAGGAGGAAAGTTTCATTTTGGCTTAGTTTCAGAGGTTTCATCCCATAACTGCTTGTCCTTGTTGCTCTGGGCCTGTGATGGTACAATAAGTCGTGGAGGGTCTGTGTAGCTTCCTGTTCACCTCATGGCATCCAGGAAGCAAAAAGGAAAGGGCTGGGATCTCAATACTCCCTTCAAGGGCATGTCCCCCATGACCTAACTTCCTCCCCCTAGGCTCTATCACCTCCCCGTAGTGCCACAGGATGGTGAGTAAGCCTTTACACATGGGCCTTTGAGGGACACTTATCCAAACCATACCACTATTAGAAATAAGGTAAGTGGAGGACACATCGCCACATGTTAAGTTGACTGGGAAATAATGAGTCAATATCCGAGTAGGACTTACAGAACAACAGACCAGCTGGAGCCACAGACCTCAAACAAGGGAAAGTCTCCTACAGTGGGAGAACTCTGGGCTGTCACCACAGGAAAGGCTCACCATGGGACATCATAGAGCAGCACTTCTGAATGACCCTTAAACAAAATCTCCAATTTTGGTATAATGACCCATGATGCTTTATAAACTCAGTAAAATAAAGTCAACAAAGAATTAGGAAATAGTTTCTAAATAGTCTACACAGAACTCAAAACTCATATTGATAAACATAACCACTTAGTTACTAATACAAATGACTTAACCATGTGCCTTCAGTTCAAAGACAAAAGAGAATTAGAAAAAGTCTTGAACTTTATTATTGACATAGTTGTAATGATTCTGAAGCTTGCTGGCTATGAAGCACTGAGCAAATGAGCTAAATATATTTAAGACAACAGGAATCCAAGATTAGGATTAAAAGTTTCATTATGAACTCATTGATTTTAAAATATAATAAATATTCACATATACATACACCTCCTCACACATATACACACTTATTTATATAAATATTTCCCCACTCCTGCAGGATGTGGTAGCACACACTTATAATCCCAGCAGCTCAGGAGGATCATGAGTTTAAAGCCAGCCTCTGCAACTTAGCAAAACCCTGTCTCTAAAAAAAAAAAAATGCAGAGGGGTGGGGCTGGGGATATGGCTCAGTGGTTAGGTTCAATCCCTAGTACCTAAAAATAAACATATATATATATATATGGAGCTAGCTAACTCTGCCTTCTTATGACACCGAAGTATCAGTGTGAATACCTAGTGCCAATTTTAGCTTCTAAATGTTATACCTACTAAAAGAAACCAGGTTCTGGAGAAATTTGTGAGGCTGGGCAAGGAAGAGGCAAGATGAGCCTGGAACATTATCCTGTGTCACAAAATAAAGAAATGCTAAAAATAAAAAAAGTTACTAGGACATGAGGGCCTGGGGGACCAGCTTATAAAGGAGTTTTCACTAGCCAAATCAAAAAAATTTGAGCACGGAAATGAGTAACCCCAGCAGGAGCTGGGGTTGTAGTTCAGTTGTAATGCATTTGCCTAGCATGTGTAAGGGACTGGGTTTGATTTTCAGCATTGCATATGAATAAAAAAAATAAAGGTCCATCAACAACTAAAAAGAAAATTTAAAAATTCAGCAATGAATCCACTGAAAGAGAAATTAGGAAAACTACTCTATTCACAATAGCCTCAAAAAAAATTTTAAATCCTGGAATCAATCTAACAAAAGAGGTGAAAGACCTTTACAATGAAAACTACAGAACACTAAAAAAAGAAATTGAAGAAAACCTCAGAAAATGGAAAGATCTCCCATGCTCCTGGATAGGCAGAATTATTATTGTCAAAATGGCCATACTACTAAAAGCGTTATACATATTTAATGCAATTCCTATTAAAATTCTTATTAAAATCCCAATGACATTCTTCATAGAAGTAGAAAAAAGAATCATGAAATTTATTTGGAAAAATAAGAAACCCAGAATAGCTAAAGCAATCTTTAGCAAGAAAAGTGAAGCAGGAGGCATCACAATATCAGACCTTAAACTATACTACAGAGCTATAATAACAAAAACAGCATGGTATTGGCACCAAAATAGAGTTGTAGACCAATGGTATAGAATAGAAGACACAGAGACAAACCCACATAAATATAGTTATCTCATACTAGACAAGGGTGCCAAAAAACATTCACTGGAGAAAACATAGCCTATTCAACAAATGGTGCTGGCAAAACTGGAAATCCATATGGAGCAAAATGAAATTAAACCTGTATCTTTCACCCTGCACAAAAATCAACTCAAAGTAGAACAGAGACCCTGTGCCTAATAGAAAAAAATATGCACCACTTTGGCCTAGGATCTGACTTCCTTAACAAGATTCCTAAAATGCAAGAAGTAAAATCAAGAATCAATAAATGGGATGGATTCCAATTAAAAAGCTTCTTCTCAACAAAGGAAACAATAACGTGAGGAGACAGGAGCCTACAGATTGGGATAAAATCTTTACCACATGCACCTCTGATAAAGCATTAATTTCTAGGATGTATAAAGAACTCAGAAAACTTAACACCAAAAAAACAAATAACCCAATCAATAAATGAGCTAAAGAACTGAACAGACACTTCACAGAAGAAGAAATACAATTGATCAACAAATATATGAAAAAGTGTTCAACATCTCTAGCAATTAGAGAAATACAAATCAAAACTACTCTAAGATTTCATCTCACTCCTGTCAGAATAGCAATGATCAAGAATATAGGCAACAATGAATGTTGGTGAGGATGTGGGGAAAAGGTACACTCATACATTGCTGGTGGGACTGCAAATTGGTGTAATCACTATGGAAAGCAGTATGGAGACTCCTCAGAAAATTGGGAATGGAACCACCATTTGACCCAGCTATCCCACGCCTCGATTTATACCCAAAGGACTTAAAATCAGCATACTACAGTGTTCCAGCCACGTCAATGTTTATAGCAGCTCAATTCACAATAGCTAAACTATGGAACCAACCTAGGTGTCCTTCAATAGATGAATGGATAAAGAAAACGAGGTATATATACTCAATGGAATACTACTCAGCTTTAAAGAAGAGAGAAATTATGGCATTTGCCAGTAAATGGTTGGAGAATATCATGCTAAGCGAAATAAGCCAATCCCAAAAGATGAAAGGCTGAATGTTTTCTCTAATATGCAGATGCTAATTCACAATAAGGTGGAGGGCACTAGAGCAGAATAGCATTACCTTAGATTAGGTAGAGGGCAGTGAAGGGAGGGGATGTGAGGATAGGAAAGATAGAATGAATCAGACATTATTACTGTATGTATATATGTGACTACATGACCAATATGATTCTACAACATGTACATTCAGAAAAATGAGAAATTATATCCCATCTATGTGTAACATATCAAAATGCATAAATGCTTCCTACTATCATGTACAACTAATTAAAACAATTTTTTTTAAAAAAATGAGTAATGTATAACATTTTCAAAGAATCCATGAGTCTAAACTGACAGGGGAAAAAAAAGAGTAGAAAGCTCTTCTTTGCTTAGAGCTCCAACTACTCAACATACACACATGAAGTTAGAAACTCAGCCTGTCACAATGATCACAAACAACAAGCCAAGAACCACCAGTGGATCCAAAAACAACCAGCTAAGTGTTGACAGAACTAATTAATTAACAAATTAATTATTCATTATAAAGGGAAAGTTGTAATAACCCAGTGGGAAAAAACCTCTGCAGTCACGTGATCAGAGTGGATTACCAATAACAGGAAAAACGGACACGCACTTCTTTACCTGACAAAGGGCAGGTTTCTGTAGTGCTCCTCTGAATCTCAACATCAGGACATAATCAGATAAATCCAAATTGAGGGACTTGTACAAGCTAGCACCCACCCCTCAAGTGTGTTGATGTCAAATGAAAATGAAAGAAACTCTGGAGGACAATGGGTTTTGTTCCTAGAAAATAACATACTACAGTTTGAGACCAAAGCATCATGATTCTGAAAGTACTCTCCACTGGATTAATGAAGTATCATGTTTATGAAAGACAGGAAACAAAGGCAGAACATGTGAGCGACTGAGAATCCAGGTGAAGAGTAGATATCAAATTCCTACAACATTTCTACAAGTTTAAAGATTTTTACAATAAAGCATTTTTAAAATGTGAGAACAAGCTGGTGCGGTGGCATTTCTCAGGAGGCCGAGGCAGGAGGATGGTGATTCAAAGCCAGCCTCAGCAACAGTAAGGTGCTAAGCAACTCAGTGAGACCCTGTCTCTAAATAAAATATAAAATAGGGCCGGGGATGTGGTTCAGTGGTTGAGTGCCCCTGAGTTCAATCCCAATACAAAAAAAAAAAAAAAAAATGTGAGAACACATTTATGGAAATAACTGAAATCAATAGGGGATACTACATCTTACTTTCCGTTCTGCTAGACACATAGACCACAATCACAAACAGCTCGCTTTACCTCAACAATGCATGAAGGAATGAAGAGACTGAATTTTTTAATATTTATTTTTAAGTTGTAGTTGGAACAATACCTTTATTTTATTTATTTTTATGTGGTGATAAGGATCAAAACCAGTAAGGAAACCAAAGCCTATGAAGTAAGTTTCCCTAAAAACATTATCTCATCGATACATTAAAAAAAAATAAATTCTTAGGGGAAAAATACATAGAAGTATTACGTAAGTTTTTCATTACTACAACAAAATGCCTAAAGTGGGCTAATTTTACAATAAAAGAGGTCAAGCTGGGCATGGTAGCACATGCCTGTAATTCCAGCCACTTAAGAGACTGAGGTAGGAGGATCCTGAGTGCAGGGCCAGCCTGGAAACCATAGTGAGACCCTATCTCAAAAATCAAAAGGGCTGGGAATACAGCTCAGGGGTAGAGAAGCCTGTGCATTCTACTGTACCTATAGCAACAGAGAGAGAGACAAAAGGGGAAAACCCTGTTGGTTGAGTCACATGAATAGGAGCCCGTAACAGGAGATCATATCACCAAAGAGGAAGTGAGAGAGACACTGAGATCCCACAATCCCTTTGACAACACACCCTCAAATAACATCATCTCAGTGACGCTGGGAGGCTGGACCTCTAGATCCCACCTCTCAAAGGTCCAGCCCCCCAACATCACTACATTGAGAACCCAACTCCAGCACATGAGCCTCTGGGGAACACTCACCACACCCAGACCCTTGTGCCACATGAAGACCGGCTGGCTCTAGGTGGTAATACTCTATCCTGTTTTCTTTCCAGTTTCCTTGGTTTTCCAGACTTCCGCCATGAAAAATGAAATTGATACTCAAAAAAATATCAATCAAGATTTTTAATAAAGCAAATAATTTTACAGTAAGGCACAAATGAGATATTCTTAGAATTTAATAAACTTTACTATTTCAAATTATTACTGGTATTTAGAGTCCTAGATTTTCGTGAATGCATATGGCAGGGCTGGGCTACAAATGGCCAGAGAGTAACTCAGCACTTTGATTTGTTTACAATGGAATATTTGCATGTTTCCTCCAAGGACGCTGTACCTTCTTGCTGGCCAAGACATCCAGGTCACAGCAGATTCGGGCACGAGTAGAGGAGGGCTGGATGATGTCATCCACAAACCCTGGTGAAGGACAGGAAGGAGATCACTGGGTGCCCCATGATGCCATCCCACCCAGGCCTTGGGCGCAGCCTAAGTACCATCCCCAGGGCCAACGATGTGAGCAGGGCCTAATCTGGCATGGAGGCGCTGGGCCCTGTGACCCTCCCCTGCACCCCAGGGCTTGCCTGTTTTTCTGGCAGGTCCCCGATTTCTAGCCTAGGAGCACTTGGCAAGAAAAAGGAAATCCAACTCCCTCCCCAGCCTGCTCCAAGGCCTCCAACCCTGCCAAGATGAATTCAATGGGAAATGAAACTAAGAAAACATATCTATATTTTCAAAGATGGCTACAACAATTCTCCCCTCCCTATAAACAAGTCCTTCTGCAATATAACTGCTGCTTCTCCCACCAAGAGGCAGATTCTACTTCCTTCCTTGGCCTTGTGATTTGAGTGGCCAATAAAACAGGCAAAAGTGACTCTGGCAGGCTGGGGCTGTAGCTCTGTGGCTGAGCGCTTGCCTGGCACATGTGAGGCCCTGGGTTCGATCCTCAGCACCACATAAAATTAAATAAATAGAATAAAGAAGTTTCAAAAAAAAATTCTTTAAAAAAAAAAAAAGTGACTCTGGCAACCTCCAAACCTAGGGTTCAGGGGATCCTGCAGCTCCCCCTCATCCTTTTGCTACCCTTGGGACCCATGCAAAGAAGTTTGGATGAGGCTCATTAAGGGTGACAGGCCATGTGGGCAGAGTGTGGCTAACAGCCAGTGCCCACCACACACTGAGGCCACCTTGCACCACAGAGCCCCAGGTGAGCCACCAGGCGGGCCAGGCTGCCCTCCCTGCCGCCCCCACCTCTCACTGCAGCAGGGAAGGGGTTGGCAAACTTCTCGATGTACTCTCTCTGGGCAGCATCCACGTCCGCGTGCCCTTTGAAGATGATCTCCACGGCACCCTGTCAGGAGAGGGGTGACCAGCTTATTGGCACAGGGTCCCAGACCCAAGCAGACAGTAAATTCATAACTGTGTGGCTGCAAACTTGGCAAATCAGAGAGCACTGGAGGGAAGTGTCAGCTCCAGAGGCCAGAGCACAGGGACGGGCCCTGCCTGGGGTCAACCACCGGGACTCCAAGATTCACAGGACAGGGCCTAACCCCATCCTACCCTCTCCCACCCCCGCTCCACGTCCTTTGAGGCCAAGATATCCAGCCTCTTTTCCACCTGTAAATTCATCATCCGCTGAATCAAGGGGATTAAAAGTGTCATTTTCCTTCTCTGCTACCCTGAGCCCTGAGCACACACTGGCGCAGACAGCACTGGCTAAGCTGCAGATGGCAAGGGCCTGGCTTCCAGGTCAGCACCAGTCGGTCCACCCCTAGGGACCCTAGGGGTTTATCTGGCTCAACCCAATAGCTCTTTCAAAACAAGGAGGGGGCAGGGACTGGGTCAAGCAACAGGAAGTACCTGTACCAGGATCAGAACCTGAGGTCAGCTTCTCATGAGCTGAAAGAAGGGCTCTGGGGTACCCCCTGGGGGCTGGGGTGGGGGTGGGGTGTCCAAGCTCTCCACGGTCAGTTCAGGGGACTCGGTCCTCTTCCCTTTTATCACATCCTTAAAGCCCCTCTGGCCAGTTCCACTCCCCTCCTCTCACCTGCCTCGTCCTCCCTGCTCCAAAGACACCAGCATGTGCCTGATGGAGGCAGACTGGCCTCAGAGGCCCAGGAAAGAGACTGGCCAAGGACTCAGCCCCACTCCCTCCAGTCCTGGCCCATCCAGGGGCCATAGCCTCTTTCCCACATGTCCCAGCTATGCTCGGAGGATACAGTCAGTCCATGGCCCAGGAGAGGGGCGAGCTGGTGGCCCTCACCTTGGCTCCCATGACAGCGATCTCAGCTGTGGGCCAGGCATAGTTGGTGTCACCAAGAAGGTGCTTCGAGCTCATGACATCATAGGCACCGCCGTAGGCCTAAGGACAGACCCAAACGCACAACATTAGAGCCTGAGACAACCAGATCACACCCTGAGAGAGCCAGGAAACCAGGTGACATGGGGATGGAGAACAAGAAGAGCCCTCCTGGGGTCTGGGAGGCCAAGGCCAGGGGCCTTTCCCAATCAGGCAGTTGGTCCTGGCCTCCTCCCACCTCTGCTGTTCCCTCTGGAAGGACCCCTGACACGGCTGCAGGGGGGGAAGGCTCCTCCTTCACAGGGATGCACAAGATGACCGCAGCCAGCCCTGGTGATGCCAGGCCAGGCTGCTGGAGGCTGAGTGGGGTCATGTCTCCAGTGTGAGGGCCTCACCTTCCTGGTGATGACGGTGACTTTGGGAACAGTTGCTTCAGCAAACGCGTAGAGAAGCTTGGCGCCATGCCGGATGATGCCCCCGTACTCCTGCGCTGTACCTGGGTCATGAGGAAGAGTCAGGGTCACACAGGAGAGCCTCACAGGTGTGCACCCCGGAGAGGGACACCCAGCTACCCTCACACAGCCTTATCTCCTGGAAGCCAGAATATGCAGAAGTCATGAATCCTTGAGAGACGGTGCAAATGATCCTCCATCACTGGGCAAAGCCACCTGTCCTGGCCCCAACCTCTGCCAGTGACTCACCAGGAAGAAAGCCAGGGACGTCGACAAAGGTGATGAGGGGAATATTGAATGCATCACAGAATCTGACGAAACGAGCCCCCTTCACAGATGAATTAATGTCCAAGCACCCTAGAGAGACAGAGAGACAGAAAGAGAGAGAGACCATGCTGAGCTTCAGGGCAATTCCAGTTCCAACCCAGACAGTACGTCCTCACCTCCCATCCAGAGCTGGTTTCTGTGAAGCTCCACAGTCTCATTCTCAAGGGTACCAAGGAACCCTCATGCTCCCAGAAAAACAAGGAGGATAGAGAACAAGCCTGGCACTTGCCAAAGAAGGCCCAGGAGTAGCCTCAACTCAGAGGCTCCCTTGCTGGACACAGCCCTGGCATGCCCCGGTGGGAACATCAGTGACAGTGATCAGCCAGTGGCTGGCCAGGAGAGTCCTTGGGGCTTAGCATCAGCCTCTGGCTCCGTGATTTACAGCTATGTATCCTCAGGGGAAGCTTCGCCTGCAAACAGGGATAGCATGTTCCCAAGCAGAGTCAGGAGGACCGAGTGCATGGCATCTACAAATGGCACAGAGTGAGAGCCCAAGCCAGGGAATCTCCCCCGGGGGGAGCTTCTAACCTACTCCCTGAGGCCAGCACGACCCCAATTCTGAAATACTGTAGAGCCCCAAGAGAGAAGGACACAGACCAACATCCCTCCTGGACACAGGAGTAAAGACCCTTACCTTTTAAGTAAAGTATATCACTAAATCGAACTCAGCAATATATAACCAGTAGCACACCAAGACCAAGTAGGGCTTACCAAAGGAGTTCAAGGTTGGTTTTAACACATGAAAACCAATAAAACGATTAAATAATGGAGAAAAATTTTTTCTACAACAATCTCAATAAATACAGAGAAACACCTGACAAAATGCAATATCCCTTCACAGTTAAAAACTAGCAGATAATGGAGGAAAGGAATGGAACCTGATAAAGAGAATGAAACGAAAACACAGAAAAACAGGACTTTATCAATTTTCTGAAAATCTATGCATCAAAAAAAAAAAAAAAAGAAAAAATACCATTAAGAAAATGAATAGACAAGTCACAGACCAGGAAAAAAAAATACATGTGGTACATATACCTAGAAAGAATTCACATCCAGTACAGGTGCAGTGGTGCATGCCTGTAATCCCAACAATTCAGAAGGCTGAGGCAGGAGAATCACAAGATTGAAGCCAGCCTCAGCAACTTAATGAGATCCTGTCTCAGAAAAAATAAATACATAAAAAGTGCTGGGGATGCAGCTCAGTGATAGAGCACCCCTAAGTTCAACCCCTATTACCAAAAAAAGAAAGAACTGGGTGCAGTGGCACATGCCTATAATCCCAGCACCTTAGGAGACTGAGGCAGGAGGATCGTGAGTTCAAAGCCAGCTTCAGCAGAGTGAGGCACTAAGCAACTTAGTGAGACCCCGTCTCTAAATGAAAATTACAAAATAGGGCTAAGGATGTGGCTCAGTGGTCAAGTGCCCCTGAGTTCAATCCCTGGTACCAAAACAACAACAAAAAATAAAGAAAGCAGGAAAGCAAAAGAAATAATACAATTATTTATATTTATAAATAAAACTAAAATTCTGGAGCTAAAAAAGTATAATAACTAAAAATGAAAAAATTCATTCCATTCTCCTGCTCGATAGAAGATCTGGGCAAGCAGAAGAAAGATCAGGGAATATGAAGATCAAACAACTAAAATTACAATATCTTAGCAGCAGCAGTGAGAAAAATGAAATTTGTGAACAGGCCTCAGGGACCTAAAGGGACACCACCAAGTGGACCAACTTACACAGCATAGGACCAGGAGGAGAAGACTGAGAAAATGGGACAGAGATAATTTTAAGAAATAACATCTGAAGAATCCCAGCCTTTGGGGCAGGAGACCCCTGTGTTTCTCCTTGATAGCAAAGCATAAACCTTCTTTTTCCTTTTTCTCAAAACCATGTCCTCACTACTGGATTGGCACTGAGGACAAGGACCAAGCTTTTAGCAATATTTTGTGACCCAGATGGGACCCGGGAGCAGTCCCAGCTTTCTTGGGCAGGCCTGGCTCTCTACGGAAGGAACCCCACTGCCATGCTGAGGAGCTTGCTGAGAGCCACCTGCAGGAGAGTCAGGAGATGGGTAAACCAGAGGAGCTGTTCCTGTGAGTACAGGGAGGGACCAAGGGACCACCCCAGCAGCTGCCGAAGCTCGTTTTGCTTTGCGGAACTCCTGCCTTCTCTCCCTGAACGGCACAGGTCACTCCATCATGGTCCACTTTGAGAAAAAGGAAACCGAACTCAGGAAAGTCACAATAACTTTGGCCACCTGGCAAGTCCTCCTGTGTGCACTCCAAGACCCCTGATTCCACACACCTGATTCCTCTTTGTGGGAACATCTGGTCTCTATTTCTGGGGACATCTGTGTGCCACTGGTGGTGTAGGAATCACGGTTAAGTGGAACTCAAGAACCCAAGGATGTGTACTCCCTTCTGATCTGTTCTAGGTTCTCACCTGTTTGTTGGCCTTGGCCCTGGACTTGGGAATTCCCTCTGGCTGTCTGTCCTGTTCGAATCTGCCCTTTTTAACACATGGCCAGTACTGCACTGATCATATAGGTGGTCTCCTGGGAAAGACCTTGGCTGGTTAATTTAAAGGCTCATATTTGTCAGCCTTGGTTTTGCCGCTCTTCTCCGGTTGTCTCTCTTTCTTTTTTGTACAAATTTGAGTTGGTCTGTCAAAGATAAAGTGAGTTGAAGAAAGGACCATCTGTAAGTCAGTCTAAGATAATGTTTTACTATAGTAATGTAGCTTTTAAGTAGATTTCTACATTATCATACAATCTTGCAGTTGGAGTTGGTCTGTGAAAGGTAAAGTATGTGGAAGAAATTTATACATGTGGTCTGTCTGTTTTAAAGGTTCCCATCTATCAGCCCTGGTTTCAGGGATCCTCTTGGTCTATTTTTTTGTTTGTGTGTTTGTTTGTTTTTTGTTTTTGTTTTTGTTTTTGTCTGTTACTGGCCCTTTAAGACAAGAGCCATGCCACACTGATCTTACCATTAGTCTCTGGAGCAGAGAGATCTTGGCTGCATGGGCCACCTATAGGGATAAACCTGTCTAAGAGAAAGAGGGTTTGCTATAATATAATCTGGGCTTTAAATGGTTTTTCTGGATTATTATACCATTTTGTCTTTGAAGTTGGTCTGTCAGGGGTTCTGTGTGCACAGGCACTGATGCAGGAGCGTGATAAGAGGCTGAACTGTCAAGAAATAAGCTGAAGGTGTCAAAAGGCATGCCTCTGGTGGGCAAGGATATCCCACAGAAGAAAGCATTAAAAAAAGATTTCAGTCTTCTAAACCCAGGGCTGGCAGTCCTAGCACTGTCTCTCGGCCTGGCCCCAGGCAGCCACAGATCATCTCACGTGGGTAAAAGACACAGGCCCCTACACTGGGAAAAAAAAAATCCCAGAAAAGCTGCCTGGGCTATAGAAAAATGGCCAAAGAGAACCTGGCCTCTGCCCTGCCCCTGGGGCTGGAGGCTGCTAGCCACAAGTGCTGTGGCAGGAGGTTTCAGCACTGTCAGCTTATGACCTGGGGATAGGAATAGTCTCCCCTTTTAAGATCTGACAGGACACCCCATTTGGGCAGGGATATTCACACTGGGTCAAAGCAGTTCTTACTGTAATAGTATCCCATCAAACTAATGGTCGAATAAATAACTGCACTCAGAAAAGAAAAAGGCAGAAACGAAGGCCCACCTGTGTTTTATAGGCAGCCTCTCAAAGGGATCTCAAGGAGCTTAAAGAAAAAGATGGAAAGGGCCTCCTCCAGTGGGTACCAATATACCTAGTATAAGGAAGAGGCCCCAAAGGAGCCTCTGGGCACAACTGACAGTGGGGAACTCAAAGTTGGTGACATGTGATAATAATAATGGACACAGGTCAGGCTCAAAAATATCCAGTGCTCTGACTCCTTGAATGGGAGAAAATGATTAAGGTGTGTGTATATATATATATATTTATTTATTTATTTATTTTGTATATGCTGGACTGTCCAACCCTCTCTTGAGATAAAACATCTTGTGTAAATTAAATGCACAGATAACATTCATAAGGTCTGTCTCAGTGTATGAATTTAAGAAAGGGTCCAAAACTAGAAAGGATAAGAGAAAGTTATATGTATGGAAATATATTTTAGAATGGAAAATTAAAAGGTAAAAGAGATGTTCTGGATGAGAAAGTATTTTGTCTGGTGAAGTGATATTCTTGTGTTAACGTCCAAGATGAAAGAGGACAAAACTAAGGATATTAAGAAGTTTTGAATGTTTAAGTAAGTTGCAGAAGGTTTGTGGAAGGTAAATCTCAAAAAGTTTGTTTGTGATTAAACTAGCTATAATCAGCACAAAGTTATTTAAACTTTAATATACTGATATGAAGCAAAATGAGCAAAAGACCTGAACAGATACCTCATCAAAAAAGATAAACAGATGAGTTATATGAAAAGATGCTCAACTTCACATCATTAGGAAATCGCAGATCGAGAAGCACCCATCAGAATGGCCAAAATCCAGAACAATGACAGAAGCAAAGCTGGCAATGGACGTGGAACAAGAGGAACCTGCTGACAGAAACGCAAAACCAATGAGTCACTTTGGTGGTTTCTTATAAAACTAAATATGCCCTTGCCGCACAATCCAACAATCAGCCTCCTTGGCAATTACCCAAATGAGTTCAAAACTGGGCTGGGAATGTAGCCTAGCATAAAAGCTCAGGCTTAACATGCGCAAGGCCCTGGATTCAATCTCCAGAACCACATGTGTACACATACATATGTGCAGAGTGGAAATGTACATCTAAGAAAAACCTGCACGTGAAGGCTTGTGGTAGCTTTACTCAAGTCAAAACTTGGAAGGAAGCAAAATCAACACTGTGCTGTACATGAATGGATAAACTGTGGTACACCCAGATAATGAACTATCATGCAACATTAAAAGGGAGAAGCTATTAAGTCACAAAATGAATCAGAAAAACCTTAAAAACATTAATAAGTGAAAGAAGCCAATTTGAAAGGGCTGTATACTGGAGGATTCCAACCATATGACATTCTAGGAAAACTGCTGTGGCAAAAATAACAGATTAAGCTGGGTAAATAAGGGAGGGCAAGTTCTTCCAACACAAGGATTCAAATCCTAAAATCCCAGTTACTTGGGTGGTTGAGGCAGGAGAATTCCAAGTTCAAGGCCAGCCTCAGCAATTTAGTAAGACCCTGTCTCAAAACAAAAAGGGCTGGGGGAGGGGCTCAGTGGCAGAGCACCTCTGGGTTCAATCCCCAGTACAAAAATAAAAACAAATACTAAGAGGGAAATTGTGAAGAGGAAAGCAGTACCCCAGTCCCCACCCCACCATCCCCACCTAGCACACACCCATGAAGAGTCCCCATTCCCTGGATGTCACTGGGGTCCATCACCTTTAGAAAGCTGTGGAAGAGTCACAGCAAGATGCCACTGTCACGTACTGTGTACCCAGGGGCAGTGTTGAAGGTGGTGGAGACGACAGTGGATAGGACACCAACACCCCTCCCCTCAGAGCTCACGGTTTAGCAGATGATGATGTGGGTATGTAATGGCAGGGCACAAAGCCAGCCTCTAAAAATTAAAGACCCTGAAAGCTAAGAAGAAAGGTCATCTACACACCCTTACACAGGGGGAAGTCCACAAGGAGCCATGTTGAAGATATTTAGTATCAAAAGAGGAACTGAAAAAATAAAAATTTAAAAGAAAAACTGATTTGACAACAACCACTTGAGTTTTTCTTCTGGTCACGAAAGGACATGTCAGAGTAAAGGGCAGACAGGATGCTGTGGGCCGGGTAGCCCTAGCAAGGTTTATGAGACCTTCCCATCCTACCTGAGGCCACCTTGGGCTGGTTGCCAACAATTCCAACGGTCCTTCCATTCATTCTCGCAAAGCCAACAACAATGTTCTTGGCATAATTGGGCATGATCTCGAAAAATTCTCGCTCATCCACAATCTGTAGGAATAAATTTACTCCTGAGCTCAAAATGAAAGAAACAAGTACAAGACGCAGCTGCAAGGCAGAGCAAGACACTCCTGTTCCAGTCATAGAGCTGGACAGCTCCACTCCACCAGGACACAGCCCTTCCCCCGGGGATGGGGGACAGCAGCCTACCCCAGGGGAGGAGGGGAAACTCGCCCCAGCAGTGCGGCCACTCCACAGGTTCTAAAATTGGACAATTTGAATCTGGAATTATTCATGATAATTTGTTTTTACCTTTGGGTTTTGAAATCATTCAAACTTACATAAAATTTTCAGAAACGGTACAGGAGCTGGCAGTAGCTCAGCAGGAGAGCACCCACCCAGCGTGCCAGTGACCCCAGCAGATCTCCAGCACCAAGCAACAAAAACCTGCTGCAAAAAACACTCACGAATCCTTCACCCAGATTCCTCATTTATTAGCATTTTACTAAAGCTCATCTGTTCTCTCCTCACCCTCCTCTTAGACATGATGCCTCTCTACCCTCACTGCCCATCTCCCAAAAATAGGGTCCTTCTCTTTACATAACTTCGGTGATAGCAAAACCAGGAAATTAACATCAATGCTATTTTCTATTACAGGACCTTATTCAAATTTTGCCAGATGTTCCAGTAACCTTCCTTGCCACAGTGAAATCTGACCCAGGGTCACTGGGCACTCTGGGTGGCCCTATCTCTGTCCTCCTCCAATTGTTTTTCCTCCTAGGTCTTTCGTGATCCTGGTACCTTAAAGGTGCCAAGAGGCCAGTTATTTTGCAGAGTGGGCCTTCTATTTGGGTTGGATTGTTGTTTTTTCATGTTTGAATTCAGATACAACAGAGGTGACCTTCTCTCACAGCCAGCAGTAAATGATGTTAATCCGTCAGTTAATGGTGGTGATATCTGCAAGGTTTCTCACATCTGTAATGTTACTATTTTTTTAGTGTAATTAATATTTAGTGGAGAAATACTCTGAAACTGTGTAAAAATCCTGTCCTTTATCAAACTTCCATCAAAACTCCAGGTCTTCGCCCACTAGTTTAATACCAATTACTGACTCTTGCCTGATTCAGTAACTGCCATGACGGTTACCAAACAGTGATCTTTCTCCTTTCCAATTCTCCTTCTCCATTTATCAGTCAGCATGTGCTTTTTTTTTTTCAGCATGTGCTTTAAGAAAGATCTTTGCTTTTCTAATTTATTTATATCAAAATTCTTGTGGATTATCATCTTTTAAAAAATATTTATTCTGATTGTTGATGGACCTTTATTTTATTTATTTATATGTGGTGCTGACTATCCAACCCAGTGCCTCACACATGCCAGGCAAGTGCTCTACCCCTGAGCTACAGCCTCAGCCTGGATTATCATTTTGATCATTATTTTATGCCTCTCTACCCTGGTTCCCGCGTCCTATCAATGTCCCCATTGTTATCTGAGCGCTACCTTACACTTGGGACTCATCTCATCTTTAGGTTCGATGAGTCTGGCTTTTTTCCTGCCCCAGGAACACAATCAGCCATTTCTCCAAAGGACTCAGGTTCTACTTGGAGGGATGTGTGTGTTGTTCCTAATGGTCTCACAGAGCCAGACTAGAAAACACACATGTGCTCTCACATGCACTTCTAAGTGTACACACATATGGAAAGCCATGAGTGCTAATATACAATTCTAGACCAATTCATCCGGAGTCCATCCTAGCTTCCCCCATTTTTGTACCCCGAACTTCATTTTCCAACAGCAGAAACCTGGCTCCCATTAGCTCAGAATGTACTTATTTATTCAATCCCCAAATACAGAGAAAATGTCTCAAAATTGCTAATCCATACGACTATAAAAAACAAACCTAAGACTACAATTCAACATTTATTTACAGCTATTTGTCTTCAAATGAATAGAGTCAAAATATGTGATCAAAAACTATTCATCTGAATGAAACTCACACATTTTCCTACTTCATCTGAAAGTTTGTCATTTGGTCTTGAGTTTTTTTGATACTATGGTTTGAACCCAGAGGTGCTTAACCTCTGAGCCACATCCCCACCTCATTTTTATATCTAACTTAGAGACAGGGTCTCATCTAGTTGCTTAGGGCCTCACTAAGTTGCTGAAGCTGGCTTTGAACTTGCGATCCTCCTGCCTCAGCCTCCCAAGCTGCTGGGATTACAAGCATGCACCACCACGCCCAGCTTGATTTTATTTTTTAAAACATTAATATTTTAACATTGTCATTTCCCATACACCCACCCAATTCCCACTCACCCTCTGATATTACTCTTAATAGTTTCCGATTTGTGTTTTCACATTTGTATTTTTTATTTCCTCTACTTTCATGGAAATAACACAGCACTGATAATCCTTTACACAACTGGGTTTTTTCACTTAATATATCTTAGAATCACTTCTTATCAGCTGACAGATACCCTCCTCATTCTTTTTCATGTCTGTATAGTATGATGTACCAAAATTTATTCAATCTCCTGTGTGTGGTGTACATTATTCTGAAAATTACATTTACTTTTTTAGCATATCTTGCAATTATAAATGGCAATGTAACGGTAGTAGATTCAAACATCCATAATATCCTATGGTGAGAAGTACTTCTACAGGATAAATTCCTAGAAATGGGTAGGCTGGGTCAAGGCTTATTTATTTAGGCCTGGATAATGCTGGATTCCCTTACCAGCCATGTATGAGTCCCTGCTTCCCACAGACTTCACAACAGAAATGTTTTCAAACTGTTTTTTTTTTTTTTTGGTCAATCTCCCTAGGAGAAACAACTCAATGTACTTTTATTTGTATTTCTAGCATTATTAGTGAAGTTCAGCATCTTCCTACACATTTAAGGTCCATTTTATATCTTTTTTGTGAGTTACCTATTCATGTCTTTTGCCCACTTTTCTATCAGTTTTGGTCTTTACTCCCTCAAATGATCTACCAAAGTTCTTTATCTACCAAAGATTAATATTTTATGATATATGTTGCAAATATTTTCTCCCAGTTTATTGATTGTCTTTCAGCTTTGCTTACAATCTTTTGCTCTAAAGAACAGGATTTTTTTTTTTTTTTGGTGGAGGGGGTATCAGCATTGAACACAGGATGACTAACCACTGAGCCACATCCCCAGCCCTTTTTATTTTGAGACAGGGTCTCGCTAAGTAGCTTAAGGCCTCGCTAAGTTGCTGAGGCTGGCTTTGAATTTGAAATCCTCCTGCCTCAGCCTCCCAAGTCTCTGGGATTACAGGCATGCATCACCATAACCAACTTAACTTAATTTCTGCATAGTCAGCTTTACCAATCTTTCACTCAAACCAGATTTGAGCTCCAGTTCAAAAGCATATCTTTATCTTCTCCAAAGGTTATAGAGGAATTCAACTACTCTTTTCTTTAGTGCTTCTATGGATTCACAGTTTTTATGTAGTTCTCCAACCCATTCAAAGTTCCCTCACCCCCAAGTCCTTTTCATTTCTTATTTTGAAATAGGGTCATGCTCAGTTGCTGAGGCTGGCCCAAACTTGCAATCCTCCTGTCTCAGCCTCTGGAGTCACGGGGATTACAGGCGTGCACCACAGCACCTGGCAGTTTATTTCTGTATGTAATGTATGTAAGGATCTAATTTTATATTTTCCTAAATAGTTACCCAGCTGTCCTAGTATCATTTCTTAAAAAAGTCAATCTCTGCCCCTGGGATTTGAGATTTAATACATCATCTACTAAAACTCTCCTGAGTCTATTTCCAGTTCTTCTGCTCTCTTCCACTGCTGTTTATATGCTAGGACCACACTGTCTTAACTATTGAATGCTTAAAACAATATAAAACAGAAATTCCCCACCTGTAACTTTATAGTATATGTTTAATGATTATTATACTTTCATTTTTCCATATAAATTTATGTACAAACTTGTCTAATTCTATTAAAAAAATTCCTAGGATTGTTTTAAATTTATAAACAAACTGAAGAAGAATTGACATTTTATACAATAATCAACCCACAAGGGATCTCTCCCCAATTATTCGAGCCTACTTTTGCATTTTTCAGAAGTGTTTTTAAAAAATTTGCCCCATATATCTTTTGTACATTTCCTGTTGTAACTATTACTAAATATTTCATCTTCTCTGCTGCTATGCAAAAGAAACTACGAGTGGTTACAAGTTTGCATTTCTGAAGACTTCATTTCTGTATGTAAATTTTATAGCCTGCTCCAATTATTGTTTCTTAGTATAATCACAAATTCTCTAGAGTTTTCTAGCATAATATTTAATCTACAAACACAGCTTAACTCCCTTTCTAAGGCTTTGCTTCTCATTCTCCTCATCTTGCTACATTAATATTTCTTTTTTTTTTTGAGAAAGGCATATTTTATTTTATTTTATTTTTAATTTTTTTATTGTTGGTTGTTCAAAACATTACATAGTTCTTGATATATCATATTTCACACTTTGATTCAAGTGGGTTATGAACATTAATATTTCTAGTCCAACATTAAATAACAGACTCCTCAATGGGCACTCTTGTCATGCTCCTGTTCTCAGTAAAAACTAGTCTTTCCTTATTAATATGCTTGCTTTTGGAAAAGTGTATGCCAAATTTTTTCATATTAAGAAAGCATTCAAGGGCTAGGGATGTGGCTCAGTGGTAGAGCACTGGCCTAACACGCATGAGGCCCTGGGTTCAATCTGCCACAAAAAGAAAGAAAATATTCAAGCCCCACTGTAATCCCAGCAACTTGGGAGGCTGAGGCAGGAGTATAGCAAATTCAAGGCCAGCCTGGGCAACTTAGTGAGACTTTGCCTCAAAAATAAAATAAAAGAATTGGGAATGTAGCTCAGTAGTAAAGCACTCCTGGGTTCAATCCAAAAATACCACAAAAATATTCAAGCCAGGCACTGTAGCACACCTGGAATCCCAGCTACTCAAGATGCTGAGGTCAGTCTCAGCAACTTCAAGGCCAGTCTCAGCAACTTAGTGAGACCCTGTCTTAAAAAAAAAAAAAGTTGGAATATAGGTCAGTGGTAGAATGTCCCTGAGTTTGATCCCCAGTACTGCATAAATATAAATAAAAAAGAAAGCAAGCAAGAATTCATCAATTCTTATTTTCTTATTTTTATCTGGAATGGGTATTCACTGGAAGGGTTGGGGTTTATGCCAGGAATTGAACACAGGACCTCAAGCATGTTAGGTAAGTACTCTACTACTGAGCTACACCCCCAGTTCCTTTTAATTTTTTTATTTTGAGACAGGATCTGGCTAAGTTGCTGAGGCAGGTCTCAAACTTGCAATCCTCCTGACTTGGCCTCCCGAGTAAGTGGGACCACAGGCATGAAATACTGTGCCCAACTTGAACTTTTTTTTTTAATTTTTCTTCTTTTTTGTAATCGTAAATGGACAGCATGCGTTTATTTTGTTTATCTATTTTTATGTGGTGCTGAGGATGGAACTGTGCCTCACACATGCTAAGCAAGCGCTCTACCACTGAGCTACAGCCCCAGCCCTGAACTTTCTTAAAGACTTTTTCAGCATCTAGAGAAACTTGATCTTTCTAATACCTATTAATACAATATATTGTTGGACTTTCTAGAATCAATTTTGCATTCCTACAGTAAATCTCGCTTAGCCCTGGGTATAATTTTACATGGTGCTGGAGTTTGTTAGCTAATATTTTATTTGGTATTATATCAATACTAAAAGGGAATATTGTGAAACCTTAAGTGCTCTTTATCAGAATCTAGTATGATGTCATGCTTGTTTCATTAAAAAAACGTGGAAACTGTTTTTGTGATTTGGTGGGAGGGGTGTTTGTTTTCCTTTTGTTCAGCTGGTTACACTGGAGACTGAACCAGGGCCATTTTATCACCAAGCTACATCCCCAACCCCTTCTAATTTTTGAGACTGGGTCTAAGTTGCTAAGTTGCCATCCTCCTGCCTCAGGCTCCCAAGTTGCTGTGATGACAAGATAATGTGGTTCTCTAACTTTCTCTTCTCTCCAAGAATTACGTAACGTTGCCTCAGTAGAGTTCATGAAGGTCTCAGAAAGTGGGTCTTTCACTGGTCTGTTATTCCACACCTGTGATCCTAGCTACTCAGGAGACTAAGGCAGAGGACTGCAAGTCAAGGCCAGCCTGGGTAACTTGGTCAGTCAGATCCTGTCTCAAAATAAAAAGGGGTGGGGATGTACCTCCATGGTAGAAATGGCTGGGTTCAACCCCAGGACTGAAAGAAGGTCTCACAGGAAAGTGGGCCCAGGACTTTTTCGTGAATTCCTTCCTTCCATGGAGTTTAGTCCTCTTACACTTTCTGCCTGTGATGGGCCAATGACTGTTACACTCTACTTTCCAAACAGATGCTCAACTCATCTAGTCTTATGATTTTTAAATTTCTTGGGGGGTTTTTTGTTGAATTTTTTTTTGTTTTTTCCTCCCACTACAGTGGCTTGAACCCAAGGGCACTTAACCACTGAGTCACATCCCCAGCCCATTTTTTATGTTTTGTTTAAAGACAGGGTCTCTAAGTTGTTCAGGACTTTACTAAAAAGGCTGAGGCTGGCTTTGAACTTGCAATCCTCCTGCCTCAGTCTCCCAGGCTGTTGGGATTACAGATATGGCCCAGCCCCTAAATTTCTTCTTTTTCAATTGCTATTCTTCATGTTCCCTTCATGCTCTATTTATATTCATACCTTAAAGTTACTATTCTCTAGTAATTACAGCTACTATTTCCTACATCAGCTTTTCTTTTAGCTGTCACAAATTCCTAGTTGTAAGCAATGTTGTAATATTTTTTCTCTCTGGAATTTAACATTTTCTTTCTGATCAGCTTTTGTGAATGCTTCCTGTGTACTTGAGAATAAGATTTATAAAGTCTGAACTAGATCTGTAAGATCTACCAAGTGATGAACGGTATTTAGGTCTCCTGTGTCCTCTTTTTGTCCATCTGACCTGCGTCTGGCCATAGCTGCTGAGCCCTGCGAGCTCCCCAAAGCAAGGGCCAGGAGGAGGAACATGTAGCCAGCAGAGCCAGGCCCTGGGATGGGCTGAGCCTGCAGAGATACCCATGTGCCTTTGTTAGCAAGGACTGCTAAGGGCCATGCACGTGAGGAAGATGATGGTCATCACAAGTGCCCCCAATGTGCCTGACGCTGTCCCTTTTCCTCAATGACCCAATAATCTATACACCAAGAAAAAGGTACCAATGGTACCATTCACCACAGACTTCCACATGCATGTCCTGATCTTATCACAGGACACCCCATAGACTCCCCTTTCTCTAAAAAGACAAGGCAGCCTAAGCATAAGGTCCCTAACAAAGGTCCATGACAAGGCCATCCCCACCCCACTCCAGCCAGCTGGCCCAGCTGGCTCCTCCACCTCCAGCCCCCAAGTCCATCTGCACCATCAGGACGTCTACTGCCACCAGCTCTTCCCAGAACACACCATCAGTGGCCTCTCAGTGCCCACCCTGTGAGGCTGACACCAAGGCCAGCTCCAACACTTCCCCACTCGGCCAAAGCACACCGACCTCGGATATGGCTGGGCGAGGGCAGGAAGCCAGGAGGCACAGCACTCACCGAGTGGATGATGTCCAGCATGTCGTAGGCTTTGGTCGATTCCAAAGGGACAATGGTGTCGAGCTCAGGAACCAGACGGTCACTAGGAAAGAGGCACGCACAGTCAAGAGAGCCAGTGACCTTCCGAAGGTGGGAGGTGGGGAAGGAAACAGGAGAGGCTCAGCATGGGGACTAGGCTGGTTCTGTCCCTGCTGGGTTTGGTGAGTCCAACACCAACCCTGGAGATTGTCCTGTTTCCTTTTCAGAAAAACAAATGACCTTATTCCCCCTGAAGGTGATTCATTTAAACTTCTGTGCACCTCCTATAGTCTAAACACTGTGAGGCACTAAAGCTCACCAGAGGGACAGACAGGGAGAGCCCAATCAGCCATCCTGAAAGATTAAAAGCAAGAGGCAAAGTCAGAGTTCTGCAGAAACCACCAAGGGTTCCCATTCCCCGTGGAAAGGCTGACCTGCTGGAGTACCTTTAAGAAGCAAAGCCGCTGGGCTGGGCTGTGGCTCAGTGGTAGAGACTTGCCTAGCATGTGTGAGGCACTGGGTTAGATTCTCAGCACCACATATAAATAAATAAAATAAAGGTCCATCAACAACTAAAAAAATACAGGGAAAAAAAAGACAAAAGAAGCAAAGCTACACCATACTGGGCACGGTGGCGCACACCTGCGATTCCAGCTACTCAGGAGACTAAGGCAGAAGGAATGCAAGCTCAAGGCCAGCCTGGGCAACTTGGTCAGACCCTGTCTCAAAATAAAAAGGGGTGAGAATGTATCTCAGGGGTAGAACATGCCTGAGTTCAACCCCAGGACTGAAAGAAAGAAAAAAAAAGCAGCCCCATAGACTGAGACACGACTATGACTCCTGCCTGCATCAGGTGGCCCGGGAGGGAGGCCAAGCCAGAGCCCACTCCCACCACCCAGAGGACTCAGCAGTTTAGATCCCCCAACCTCCTCTCTCCATCACTCTCAGCCCTTCCTGTTCTGTGCGGACAGCCAGAGGCTACAGTGACCCCAAGATGTGGCCTTGGTCAGGCCACCTGCTCCAACAAGCCCAGCTCCCAGAGCTCTTCTCTGTGCTAGGCGTGGCCCCGATGAGAAGTCCTCCTTCACTTTCCCCTACACACACAACCACCATGGACCAATGCAGACCATGAGGCCAGAACACCTTCAAACGACCCCCAAACCCTTCAAGAAGGCCAACCGCACACGCATTCACAAAGAGGGCTGAGCAACCCTCCCCTCTAGGACTACACACACTGGCCTCAGTGGGGCCTTTGTTGACATGATTTCAGGTCACCCCTGGCCTGTTCCTGGCCCCATAGATGGGAGCTTTGGTCCACGCCATAGGGTAATGTCTAAAAATGGCTCCTTGCCAAACAACTCCAAACCCTGACCACTGAAGTCCAGGCCATGTGAGCACAGGCAGTTCTAATCCGGAGAGGAAACGGGAACAGAGGGGAGCAGCAGTCTCTGTGGTGCCCACATCAGGCAGTGACCCAAAAAGCAAGAGGGAAAGGAGGTCTTTGCTAGGTCGCCAGGAGCAGGCCTGCTCCAGGATTCTCCCAGCCTCTGGCAAGAACAGTGTGCACGGGCGAGTGTCCTGAGGGGCAAGCTGTCTGCATCCCTCTGCATTGATTTATTTCATGTCAAGACAAAAAAAAAAAAAAAATCTTTCATTTCCAAGTTTGGACAACTCAAATCTCTCTTAGGAAGCAAAATGTGTGGTCCCCCAGCCCTATAAGGTATCCAGCAGAAACTACCACGATGAAGGATGTGCATAAAATCATCTTTCTTTGCTCTTGCACCCAGACATGCTACCACCATCCCCATATCTAGAAGCCACACTGACCCTACTCCACAACTGTTAGGGTCTGTAAACAAGTCAAGATGGCGCCTGGCATTCTGCCAGAGGGAGTGGTTTGTGAAGTAACGCCAGCGAGCCATTAAGTATGGAGATTCCTTATTGGTTGACTGCTGTATCTAGTTTATGTTAATTGAGATAAGCTGTGTGGAATGTATATATACCCCTCCTGTCCTACAATAAACGGCTCCCACTCCTGCTGTATCAATGTATACAAGTTGCTCGTCACCCCCCGGTTATTTTGCCCAGCCAGCCGGGCTGCGGCACACAACTGCTCCAAAATGCCCAACGATCCTGGAGGTCCAGTCAGGGCAGATGGGGAAGCCATTCTGAAAAATGAGAGGCGGGACAGCCTGTCACCCACCTGGGGTCGTGGCACTCGCGGATGGGAGCCTGGTCCTGGCTGCTGAGGGGCAGGTAGTTGAAGAACTCCCGTAGATTGCACAGGGCATCGATGTCATTCTCAAAAGCTCTGTGAGCCACGCCTGAGAAAACAGGGAGGATTAATGGGCCAGGGCACCGGTTGGCACTAGGACGCTGCTTCCTGCCCATGCGCCCTCTTTGGGGCTCTCGCCGCAGACCACGATGACAGCTCTGTCCTCAAATCCTCTGCTAAGGATGGACACTCCACACCTCCGACCTTTGGACTGAGCTGCAACCCACACAGGCGGTTCTGTGCTCTACCCTCACACTCGGCAGGGTCACACTCGGAAGGGTCACACTCTGCAGGGTCATACCTTCCTTATTCAGGTCTGTGCTCACGTCCCCTCCTCTCCTGTCCTCCCACCCTCCACTTCCACCCCTGTGCGTTGGGGAGCTCTTCACAACTTCCCTGTCACACCTGCTGCCCTGTTCACTGCAGGATGCTCCCTTAGAGGGCGTCCCAGCACTGCCATCCCCTGGCAAGGCCACTGCCTGGCCCATGACGTGCTCAACAATGGTGAGGGGAAAGGAGGGACTACCTGACCCTAGCCAGGGATCAAGCCATTGCTCCTGAAGAGCGTTCTGAAATAAAGACCAGCAAACAAGGCGGTGAATGCAGTGCAGCAAGTGACCGAGGACTCTCAGGTCAGCCTCACCAGACTCCCTGCTTCCACCACTGCCCCTATGGTCTCTTGTCTACACAGCAGCCAGGGGGAGCTTTTAAGTCAAATCATGTCACGTCTCTACTCCTGGCTGTCCATGGAATAGTCACTCTCCTACCCCAGGGCCTTCGATTGACTCTTCCCGCTGCCTGCAATGCTCCTCCCTACCACCCAAAAAGAACTTCCAACTGTTTAATCCTTGCCCTCACAGTGAGGCCTACCCTACCCACCCCATTTGAAACTTCAGTCACCCCAATCCCATTTGCCCTGTTCTACTTTTCCACATTATATATTACCTTCTGACATGCTATCAGTTGTACTTATTGATGATATTTGTGATTATCTATCTTCTTGACTAGAACACAGGCCCCACATGGGCAGAACTTGTTGCTGTTCTGACCACAGATGCGTTCCCAGCCCCTAGGACAATGCTTCCTGCCCAATGAGTAAAAAGCATTTTCGATGTAATAAAATTATTTCAATCAAGAAGTATTTATTAATTAGTACAACCACTTTGGAGGACGGTCTGGCAGTTCCTCCAAAAAGTTAAATATGGTGTTATCATTTCACCCAGAAATCCTATTTATAGATATGTAGCAAAGAGAAATGAAAACATACATTCACATAAAAATATTTATAGTAGTATACTTAAGAGAGCAGAAAAAAGTAGAAATGACCCAAACATCCATTAACTGATCAACAGACAATAAAATACAGTAGGGCTAGAGTAGGCAGGAGAAAAGAAGCAGTGGTAGAACACTTGCCTAGCACATGTGAGACCCCAAGTTCTATTCCCAGCACTGCAAAAATATTCATTAGAATATCATTCAGTCATACAAAGGAATGAAATATTCATTCATGATACAAAATGATAAACCTTAAACAACTGATGCTAAGCAAGACACAAGTCACACAAGAGCACATGTTGTAGGGTTCTGTTTATATAACATATCCCAACAGACAAACACACAGAAATAGTAAGTGGGCTGAGGGTTGCTTTGCCTAGGGCAGGGAATGTGGGGTGCAAGGGGGTAGGAGTGTTATTGGGTACAGCGGGTAATGGGGTGCTGGGGATGATGAAAATGTTCCAAATTGTGGGAATGATTATACAATTCTGAATGTATTTAGAAACACACACACACAAACATACACACAACTGCACGCTGTAAATAACTATTGAAAGTGTATGATCCAATATCAAAAAGGAAGGAAAGAGAGCAAGATGGGAGTCTGATACACAGAGCATCTTTGGGCCTTGCTTAGGGGATACAGGATCAGGCGTGAGATGCAGACCTTCAAAGGGTCTCAGGCCCTGAAAGACCACCGCATACTATCTTGAAAAAACAAAAAACTCGGGGCTGGGGTTGTGGCTCAGTGGTAGAGCACTTGCCTCGAATGTGTGAGGCACTGGGTTTGATTCTCAGCACCACATATAAATAAAAAATAAAGGTCCATCAACAACCAAAATTAATAAAATAAATAAATTTTTAAAAAAATCATGTTACAAAAGAAATCCAATGTCATGGGCAGAGCTTCATTCCTTTAAGCTATCAAGTGAAAAAACAGGCAACAGAAGAACGTGTGTTTGGATGCAAATCGTGTATTCACACTCACCGGCCCAAAAGACGGCAGAGGTATCACAGAAAACTCAGTGGTGATTATCTGTGGTCGATGGAATTTCTATTTTTACTACTGTGTATTTTACCATAAATGCTAAATACCATTGATATTAAGAATAAACAGCATATGTTATCAAATCAAAGACATCACCAAGACTCAACATATTTTATACCCCAGTGAGAAAGAAACCACTGCCAATTATGCCCCGAGATAATGCATCTTCACTAATATCAGAATCATGCCCTGCTCTCCATATAAAGTTTTTGTGTCTTTTATAGGAACAAAAATGTTTTGTTTCAACGCCAAAGCACAAACTTTTACACATTTTAACTGTGGCATGAGTGGTAAGTAACCCCAGAGAGGAACTGACCAATCTCATGAACACACGGTCATGACCGTCATGTTAAGACCCTACCTGGCCAGTGGGAGTCGGTAAAACACTACCTATTCTTAAGACATTCTCCAACTTTGGAGTCACAGACCTTTTTGTTAAAAGTTCAACTGCACATATATACATCATACCTACTTAGGACCACCATTCCAAGGATTCGTTTTAAAATTAAAGAAAAAAAATTAAAGAATATTAAAGTAGGGGCTTGGGTGTGGTTCTGTGGTACAGCACTTGCCCAGCATGTGTGAGGCCCTGGCTTCCATCCCCAGCACCACACCAAAAATAATTATATAAAAGCATTAATAACACCCTAGTATTCATTCCATGTCTGCAGGCAATACACTGTACTACAGTCTCCCCAAGTAAGTCCAGCCAACTAAATGACATTTTTAGAAATCTGTCACCATTCCCTTTGGCGGTGCCCCTTCCTGGCTGCTTGCTTGTATAGTAAGCTCATCCTCAGGCCTCTCACCTGACATGGTGGTGTGGGTCTTGGCGCCACCAAGCTCCTCCTGGGTGACATCTTCATTGGTGACAGACTTCACGACTTCAGGGCCAGTGATAAATAGGTAGGAGGTGTCCTGAAATCAGATTTCCAGAACTATCAATCTCAAATCACCAGAGCAGTTCAGATCCTGAAGCTCACTCCACCAGGAAGATAAATTTAGGGAAAGTAGAGGCTTGACAGCAGAACAAGACTGGGAGCAGACACCCATCTAGACGAAGACCTGAGTTTTCCAGGCCTCCTTGTCTGATTTTTTTTTTTAAATCTTTGTTGCATGGTTCTATCTCCTCAAATTAACTCACAGTGTGATGAATATCTCAGGGTCCTTCATTCATAGAACTCAGTAACAGGCGACCTTTACTCAGAGTTTGCTGAGAACCAAATGCTTTTCTAAGCACTTCACAGGACTATGTCAGTAAAATCTATCTACCATATCACCCCCATGTACATTTGGGAAAACTGAGGCCCCTAAGATGGTATGCAACCAATCACTGTAAGTGAAGACACTTAAAGACACTGATAATCAATACATGGGCACTCAGAGGGTGACAGGCTTTTGATTTTTAGTTTCTAAGTTATAGATGATAAAAGGTACACTATAAAAAATTTAAACACAAGAATAAGGGATACAGTGGAAAGTAAGTCTAAGCCTGGTGCAGTGGTGTAAACCTGCAATCCCAGCTATTCGGGAGGCTGAGGCAGGAGGATCTCAGGTTGGAAGCCAGCCTGGGCAATTTAGCAAGAACTTGTATCAAAATAAAAAGGTCTGGGGGCATAGTTCAGTGGTAGAGCATTTGCCTAGCATGAGCAGGACCACTGAGGAGGAGGGGGGGAAGAAGGAGAAAGTCCATATCCCAGGCCTGTTTCCAAGCTTCCAATCTCCTTCCCCTAAGACACCACTATTTCTGATTTATCCTTACAGAGACACTCATGCACATGAGCGCATTCACACACACACAACACACACACACACACACACACACACACAAACACATGTACAATTATACGCATATATCTGTCCTCTTATTTTCTAATGTAACAGGGACTTAGAGAGGCTGCCTTTGCTGAAAGCAGTGACCCCCCCCCCACTTAGGTCTACACATGTGCAGTGGGTAGCAAAAAGTAGGGTAAAGTTACGGGCACCTCTGCCTTCATTTGGTATCTGCCTCCTTTATTACCCTCAACTTTGAGTCAGGCCCCTGCTCAGCTCAGCACGTAGACATGTTAATCATTTAAGGAGTGTTCATCTAAAAACTAGCGATACAAGGTTTATTTGCCCTAAACCCGAAACCTATCTCAACCCTCTTGAGTCTGAGGCCATATATGCAGCATCCTGTTTCACAGCCCTGGAGTCGGGCCTGGAAGTCTTCAGTCACTGACGGACACCTTCCAGAAACAGCAGGAGCAATGTCTCATGGGAGCTGAGCTGCCTGCCCCCTTCCAGGATCCCAGGCCTGATGGATACACACCCTGAGCAGCAAGAGGAAGCTTCCCCCTCCAGTGACAAAGATATCTCTCAAGCCACCTTGCAGAACCAGAGCCAAGAGAATGATCACCCAGGCCATAGCTGGACAGAGACTGCTCAACAATTCAAGCCTCTCACCACCCCCACCCCGATTCTTCCTCTATTTCAATCTCAAATTCACTTCAGCACCCCAAAGACAGGGCTGAGATACTGGATCTCACTTTGCCTTCCCAAATATGGGATGTTGATTAAAATTCATTTCCTGCTTTTTCACCATTATTTTTTCTGCTTGGTGTTGAGGCAAACGACAGGATCTGGTGGGGTTTGGGGTTTGGTTTTCTGGGAGGTGCAGAGTCAGTCTTCTGGCCTAGGATGTTGGTAACACTAACAAACATTTTCTTTCTTACATAGTATCTTTTTCATTTATAACACAAACAGTATCATATCTATAATATTCCCAAATTTATTTTCTTTTTAAACCATAGTACTATAGCTTGAAGATCACAAGATCAGTATATTAGGACATGTATTATAACTGAACTGTCACTTACAGATGGACACTTGTTTCCAATATTTTGTCAAATAAGCAATTCTACAATAAATATTTTACTATAGTCATCTCTGAACTGACTATTCATTTTCTTTGCCCATTTTTCAAGTGGACAAGATTTTGTTTTGTTGCAATTTGGTTTTGTGTTTGTTGGTACTGGGATTGAAACCAGAGGTACTCTACACTGAACCACATTCCCTTTTTATTTTTTGAGACAGGGTGTCACTAAGGTGCCTAGGCTGGCCTTGAACATAGATCCCCCTGTCTCAGCCTCCAGAGTAACTGGGATTACAGGTGTAAGCCACGGTGCTCAGCCAACTGACTTTTTACAAACTAAGGTTCATCCTTAGTCTATTATTTGTACGGTATCAGTCTTTTGTGGTTCCTTTGTTTGGAATCTTGCTAGAAACATCTAGATAGAAAGATCTCCCAAATTCCACAAAATTTCCAAACAAATGTTCATAGCAGCACTATTCTGAACAATTAAACTGGAAATGGCCAGTCAGCATGTAAGAAGCTGGACTCACAAGTTTTTACTAACCAGTAAAAAGCTGAACAAACTGAAAAATCAAGAGTTCTTAGATCCATCAAAGAGGTGGAATCACAGGGCAGATCACTCCAAAATCTGAGACTGGCAGGTAGGCAAACACAGAGAACTGAGGCTTGTCAGAGCAGAAATCCTGAGTCCAAACCTCCAGGGGAGCCAGAGCTGAGTGGAACCTGAACTTCACTGAGGAGCTACCAGAGGCTCAGCAGGTAATCTAAGATGAATACTCCAAAAGGGCCTAGTGACTGAGGGTCTTGTACTTGAAAACTGTACCAAGAACTTGCCCAGGTTCTCAGTAACTATTAGTAAAAACCCTCCTGCTGCTTCTGGCAAGGGGAGGGGACAAAGGATCATTCTGAGCCAGTGTGTAGAGCATTCTGTTCCTCTTAACAAGATCTGCCCTCAGGAGACACCATTAACTACAGTCTAACCAGCTGGAGTTTTATCAGAGATAACTGACCTGAGGAAAGAAAATACCTAACTCCATCCCAATCCCTGTCGAGGAAGGGGTGAGAGGGAGGGGACTGAGAAACACCTAGGGTTCACACTCCAAGGCCCAGGGTCACTGGAAGACAAGACCTGCTCCGGACTACAGAATGCCCCGCCCCTTACCACCATGTGCCTCAAGGCCATGCATGAGGCCCTGGGTTCCAACCTCAGCACCACACACAAATAAAAAGGTATTGTGTCCACCTACAACTGAAAAATAAGTTTTGTGGTTTTTTTTTTTTTTTTTTTTTTTTAAGTAAAAGATAAAGACTTTCTCAAGGGCTGGGTTGTGGCTCAGTGGTAGATCATTTGCCTAGCATGTGAGGCACTAGGTTGATCCTCAGAGCCACATAAAAAATAAGTTAAATAAATAAATAATAAAGATACTATAACTAAAAAAAAATTAAAAAGACTTTCTCAGATAAGCAAAAACTGATGAAATCTATTGTTAGTAGATATTCTTTGCAAGAAATGTTAAATTATTTAGAATATCTTTCTGAAGGTAAATGATAAAGGTCAGAAACTTGGAGCCATATAAAGAAAGAATATTACATAAGGAATAAATGAAGATAAAACTTTATTTTTTATTCTTAGTTGATCTAACATAATTTGTTCAAAATAATAGCAACAATATATTCAACTACATATGCATATACACACATATACATGCATACAGAGAAAATGAATAACAGCAATAACACAAGAGCTGGGAGGAAAGTGAAATACTGTTATCCTACTGCTACCCAGGAAGTGGTACGTGTAATCTGAAAGACACCTGGGTTAGTTGCAAATGTTTACTGCAAAGCCTAAGACAACCAATAAAGTTCAAAAAAGAAAAAAAAAAGTGTAACAAATGTGCTAATAAAGGAGAGAAAATTGGATCCTATAAAATGCTCAATTAACCACAAAAGGGCCAGGCACAGTAGTGCACAACTGTAATTCCAGCAACCTGGGAAACTAAGAAAGGAGGATTGCAAGTTTGAGGGCCAGGTGGGCAAATTATACCTGCCTTAAAATAAAAAAACAAAAGGGCTCAAAGGTGGAGTGCCCCTGGGTTCAATCCCTAGTACTATTAAAAATATGTGTGTGTGTGTGTGTGTGTGTGTGTATAAACTAACAAGTGATTAAAGCAGGGTTTCAAGACACAAGGTTATTACACAAAAGTCACTTTCTAATACCAGAAATGAATAAGTGGAATTGGAAATTAAAAACACTACCATTTACATTAGCATCACCAAAATTAAATACTTACGTATTCATCTAACAAAATATGTATAAAATCTATGAGAAAAACTACAGAGAAATCAGAGAACTAAATGAAGACACTCCATGTTCAGAGGTAGAAAGGCTTAAGATTGTCAAGATTTTATGTCTTCCAAACTTCATCAACATATCTGATATAATCCCAATTAAAAAAAACTCAAGTTATTTAATAGCTCTAATAATTCTAGAAGTTTATATGGTCAGGCAAAACACCTAGAAAACCAGGAGAAGCAGAGCTGGAAGAATGACACTATTTCACATGTTATCAATGCACAGTTACCAGGACACTATAGTGGTGGCTGAAGAATAAATAGAACAGAACAGAGAATCCAGAAACGAACACACAGAGGCTATTAATGTTTGACAAAGGAGCAAAGGCAATATATTGGAGGAAAGAGGGACTTTTCAAATTATGGTCTGGAGCAACTGGATATCCAAATTAGGGGGAAATCATCTAGAAGATTCAACACCCTTCACAAAAATCGACTCAAACTGGACCACAGGCCTAAATAAAAACAGTAAGGAAAGTACACACATTCTAGAACAGAACATAGGAAAAAATCTAGATGATCTTAGTTCAGGTAGTGACTTTTTAAAAGAACATGGAAGGCATAATCATGAAAGAAATAAGTTACACTAGTTAAAATTAAAATTTTCTATTCTAAGGAAAAGACTATCAAGACAAGGAAAAGACAAGCCACTGACCGCAACAAAGTATTTGCAAAAGAAACATCAACTAAAGAACTATTATCCAGAGTACAGAAAGAACACATAGAACTCAACAAAACACAATCTATTTAAACAAACAGGCCAGAGACCTGAACAGAAAGCTCACCAATAAAAATATACAGATGCCAAGTAAGCATGAGAAGATGCCACACGTTGTCCATCTTCAGGGAATTGTAACCTTAAATAAGATATCAGTGCACACCCACTAGAATGGCTGAAACCCAGAACGCAGATAATGCCAAATGCTGGGGAGGATGTGGAACAACAGGAATTATCAGTCATTCCTCGTGGGAATGTAAAATGGTATGGCCACTCTGGAAGACAGTTTGGCAGCTTCTTATAAAACTAAATATACTTTTAACATATGATTCAGCAATGGCACTCCTTGGTATTTACCCAAATTAGTCAAAAACATACGTCCAAACGAAAACCTACACACGGTATTTACAGCAGCTTTACTATAATGCCAAGACAAGGAAGGAGCCAAGATGTCCTCTGACAGGTGGATGGGTAACGTAACCCCCCAGCATCCAGATAAGGAATGTTATTCATTGCTAAAAATAAGTGAGCTACTCAGCCATTGAAAGGCATGGTGGAAATTTAAATGTGCATTACTAAGTGACAGGAGCCAATCTGGAAAGGCTACCAACTGGATGATTCCAACTATGTGACATTCTGGAAAAGGCATAACTAGATAGGCAGAAAAACAGTAGCTGTCAAAGGATGGGGGGAGGGTAGGAACAGGCAGAGCACAGAGGATTTTCAGGGTAGATTTAGGAGAGTCAAACTATTCATATGAAAAATGCCATTATATGTTTGTTAAAACCCACAGAATGAACAACATCCAGGGTGAACCCTAAAAGGAACAACGGACTTTGAGTAATGATGTGTCAATGCAGGTACACCAACTGTAACAATGTACCACTCCAGCGAGAGCAAGGGTATACACAGGAAATCTTCGCGACTTCTGCTCAATTTTGCTATGAACATTAACCTTCTCTAAAAAATTAAGGTTTATTTAAAAAAAAAACTAAAAACAACCTAAAATGTTCATTAGAAGATTAATCTCTAAGCAATTGTCCTAAATAAACGGGCTGGGGATACAATAGCTCAGCTGTAGAGCGCGTGCCTCACATGCACAAGGCCTTGGGTTCAATCCCCAGCACCACAAAAAAAAAAAAAAAAGAAGCAGCAGCTAACGCTCCTCCCACTAATGAGTACATATTTTCCATATGATTTTTTATACATAAAATATCATTTTGTATGATTCCATTGATACATAATCCTAGAAAATGCAAATTTATTTGTAAAGACAGAAGGTTGCAAATTTATCTATAGTGACAGAAGGTAAGTCAATGGCTACCAGAAGATCAGGTTTTGTTAAACATGGATGTTAAAAATGGATTACAAAGAAACTTTTAGGGGTGCAGGATGTTCCTTGTCTTGAATCATATAGTAACTGCTTTATGGATTTATACAAACATCAGGTTGTACACTTCAAGTACGTATAATTTATCTCATATTTCAATACAGTTGAAAAAAATGTATAAAGCCAGACATAGTTACATGTGCCCACAGCCCACCTTCTCAGTAAGCTGAGGCAGGAGAATCTCCTGAACCCAGGAGTTCGAGACCACCAGCCTAGGCAATCTGACGACACCTTGCGTAAACGCAAAGGGCCAAGAATAGCCCATTTCACCTGAGAACAAGGTGGGCCAACCTGCAACCTGCTCTACCAGCTATCAACATCTCCTGTAGCCACCCTGACTGAGGTCATGTGGCACTGTCACAGAAATAGGCACACAGACCACCAGAGCTGGATTTATGACACATGTGGCATCACAGAGCAGGAATGGATGTTCATTTCCATAAAAGGCTCTAGATTGACAAGGTCAATCACTGAAGAGAAAAAATGGGGGAAGGGACTCCTACTTCAAACCATGCATCAATTCCAGGAAGGTATAGACAGGTAAAATAGGCAAACCAATAAAGCTTTAAGGAAATGGAAACTACCTTCATGACCTTGAGGTAAGAAAAACTCTTTTCAGAATTAAAACTACTACCCATTAAAGGAATGTGCACATGTGAACATGTGAACTTGATTCACATATCAAACAGGATAGGAGCCAGCTTAAGGCTGGCTGGTTAAGGACAATATGAGCATCAAAACAAACAACAGTAATGGATTATAAACCACTGGGCAAAACAGGAATTCTTGAATTCACATTAATAATAGATTAAATAAACATATCTTCAAGAAAGTAGAGCCACAAGGCATGGTGGCACATACCGGTAATCCCAGCAGCTCAGGAGGCTGAGGAGGAGGATCTTGAGTTCAAAGTCAGCCTCAGCAAAAGCAAGGCACTAAGCAACTCAAGTGAGACCCAGTCTCTAAATAAAATACAAAATAGGGTGGGGGATGTGGCTCAGTGGCTGAGTGCCCCTGAGTTCAATCCCTGGAGAGAGAGAGAGAGAGAGAGAGAGAGAGAGAGAGAAAGAAAGAGAGAGAGAGAGAAAGAAAGAGAGAAAGAAAGAGAAAGAGAGAAAGAGAAAGAGAGAAAGAGAGAGATAGAGAGAAAGAGAGAGACAGAAAGAAAGAGAGAGAGAGAGAGAGAGAAAGAAAGAGAGAGAGAGAAAGAGAAAGAGAGAAAGAAAGAGAGAGAGAGAGAGAAAGGGGAAGGAAGGAAGGAAGGAAGGAAGGAGGGAGAAAAGAAATTGGGGTTCTTCCTTAGAGTAAAACGCCAATTGAGGGCTGGGGCTGGGGCTCCACGGTAGAGCACTTGCCTAGCATGAGTGAGGCACTGGGTTCAATCCTCAGCATCACATAAAAATAAATAAATAAAATAAAGGTATCATGTCCATCTACAACTGTAAAAATATATTTTAAAAATAATAAAAATTTTAAAAACTTTTTAAAATGCCACTTAATAGGAAGCAAATCATGGAGCTAGATAACCATTTTATTAAACATTATAAAGTATGGATTAGTTTAGAAAATAAACCAATCAAGGAGAAAAAGTGAGATGCAGAGTAGAATATTCTCAAGTTCTCAAAGCATCTCTCCAAAAAGCACCATTAAGTTACAAAGAGAAAACCAGGAACTCCATGGGGAGAAAGAGACCACACCCTGAGCTGGCTATCAAAGTGGCATCACTCATAGGGGAATATGGGCATCTCTCGACTCTAGATAGAATAATCTAAGATGATACAGCAAGCCTTACGTAACAGACAAACTCAGATACCAAACTCAACTCTAATCCCCAGGAAACATCAGATAAGCCCATTCTGGAGAACAGAATAATTTATCTTGTATCCTTCCAAACTGTCAATATCATGATGAAAAGTCCAAGGAATTGTTTCAGCTTAAAGGAGACCAACAAGAAATGACACCTTGGGATATGTGATCCCAAGGTAGGCCATGTGTTTGGCCACAACACAGGATTTAATCAATTTTGAGAGTGAAATCAATCACAATGGGATGCAACTAAAAACAGAAGGAAAACTAGAAAATTCATAACATGTAAAAAGCAAATAATTTTAAACCATCAATGAGTCAAAGAAGAAATCACAGGGAAATTTTAAAATATCGAGACAAATGAATATTAAAAACATCATACGAAGGACTGGGGCTGGGGCTCAGCAGGAGAGCACTTGCCTAGCATGTGCGAGGCTCTGGGTTCAATCCACTTAAAAATAAATAAATAAAATAAAGGTATTGTGTCCAACTACAACTAAGAAAATATTTTTTTAAAAATCATACAAAAACCCAGAACACAGTGAAAGCAACACCAAAAGAGAAACTTATAGCTCTAAGCACATTAAAAAAGAAGAAAGGTCTCAAAACAACCAACTTTACACCTTGAAGAACTGGGGTTAAAAAAAAAAAGAACTAGGGTGGGGGTTGTGGCTCAGGGGTAGAGCACCTGCCTGGCGCGTGTGAGGCACTGGGTTCTATCTTCAGCACCACATAAAAATAAATAAATAAATAAATATATAAATAAATAAAGACATGTGTCCACCTATAACTAAAAAACAAATACGAAAAAAAAAAAAAAAGAACTAAACCTACAGCTAGCAGAAGATAAATAGAAAAACAGGAAAAGCTAACAAAACCAAGAATTAGTTCTTAGAAAAGGTCAATAAAATTAACAAACCTTCACCTAGATATTAAAATCATTACCCAAAGTCGTCTACAGATCCAAGGCAGTCCCTATCAAAATCCCAATGAAGTTTTTAAGTAGCAAGAGGAAAACTCAGCCTAAAATCAATATGGGACTTCATAGGATTACATACAGTCAAAACAATCTTGAAAACGAAGAATGAAGGTGGAGATCTCATGTCTTCATTTTAAAACTTACTACATGACCACCATCATTAAGAGAGAACACATCAATGGGAGAGAGGGAGCCCAGAAATAAATCCTTGTGTGAATCAAATAACTGCCTCGATACAAAAACTGGTATTATCAGTGCCCCTAAATAGAACAAAAATATATCTTTCATCATATGCTAAATGTACAATATATTTAGACCCATTTCTCACTTCTGTTCCATCCCATGATCTGTCCACTCACTGCATGTTAATGAAGCCATTTTGGTTACTGCAGCTCTATAATGTACTATGGCACTGGCAAGCTAGCCCTCATTATACTTCTTCTGAAGTGTTTATTCTTACAGGATGTTTCTTTACCCCACATGAACTTCATAATTACCTTTCAGATTCTTTTTTAAAAAGATGTTGCATTTTGGGGCTGGGGCTGTAGCTCAGTGGAAGAGCGCTTGCCTAGCACACATGAGGCACTAGGTTCGATCCTCAGCACTACATAAAAATAAACAAATAAAATAAAGGCATTCTGTCCACTTTCAACTCCAAAAGAAAATTTCTTAAAAAATGTTGCATTTTTATTGCACTTTATTAAACAAATGAAATATTTAAGATATCAAATGATTAAGGTCTAACAATTAGTTGCAGGACAAGAATACAGTTAGGCCCTAAGTAATTCAGTGAGACCTTGTCTCTAAACAAAATTTAAAAAGGGCTGGGGATGTGGCTCAGTGGTTAAGTGCCCCTGGATTCACTCCCCAGTACCAAAAAAAAAAAAAAAAGGCAAAGAAGGGAAAGCAGTTTGGAAAGAACCCCAGCAGCTAAAGGGCTGAGCAGGATAATGTAAACTGTCAACAAAACCAAAAAAGTGGCCAGAGGTGACAGAAGATGTCACAGAGGCATCATGGGAGGGCATGAGAAAACAATGCTGCTGAGAGATTGAGGGAGATGAGCAATAACTAGCATTCACAGTGACACAGAAGGCACTAATGACCTTAGAGGACAGTTTAGTGGATTGGGAGGACAAGGCTAAATTGACATGAACAGGAAAAGAGAGTGGGCACAGGGGTGCACATCTGTCATCCCAGCAACTCAGGAGGTTGAGGCAGGAGAACAGGAAGTCCACGGCCAGCCTGGGCAACTCAAAGAGACCCTGTCTCATAATAAAATAAAAAAGGCTGGGGTGCAGCTCAGTGGTAGAGCATTTGCCAAGCATGTGCAAGTCCCTGAGTTCAATCCCTAGCATTGCAAAAAAGAAAAAAAAAAAGGGGGGGTGAGGGGAGGGAGAGAGAATTACCTATAGGGGACAGCTTTTGTTTTTAAAGACAAAAAAGACCTGCACTTGATTAAGTTCTGATAGGATACAGTAGCAAGGGAGAAAATGGAAGTAGTAAAGAGGGCTGCCAAGTGGTAGAGCACTTGCCTAGCATGTGCAAGGCCCCAGGTTCAACCCCCAGTACTGCAAAACACAAAGTTCCCATATCCTTGCCATCCTTTAAAAGAATGTAATAAAGCAGCAGAGAGAAGGGTCAGCATGAGGCCACTGAACAGGCATGGAGAGCTGTGTTCTGTTGAGAGCCACAGCCGAAGGGGCCCCAGCAAACTTCCAGCTGCCAGCAAACTTCCAGCTGCCGGCTGATGATTGGCTCACAGCGGCCCCAGCAACATCTAGCTGATTGGCTCCTCTGCTGTGATGCTCATTGGGCTGTTTCCCTGCCCTTTCAGACCACGGAGCTGCTCATTGGGGGACTTTTTTGGCTCCGCCCACATGACCCAGCCAATGGGCCTCAAGAGCAGGAGGATTGTGGGAGGTGGAGAGAAGCTTGTGTGGGAGAGAGAGGCTTGTGGAAAGCCGGTGGTGGCAGTTGAGGCTCTGAGGGTTTTTCCTGAGAGGCTGTTTTGTTTGGCGTGTGTGGTTCTAAAAATAAAGTTAGTTTCTTTTGACAAGTGGCTCCTGATTGTGCCCAGCCAGACTGCGGCAGTGTTCCCCAACGTGCACAGGAAGGATGGCCTCCACCAGAGGAGCCACTCCTGCACCTCTCCTCTGTGCCTGGGGCAGGAAGGAGAAGTGCAGCAGCAGCAGTAGAGAAGTGACCTGCCTGGATTTAGTCAGCAACGTTCAGGAGATTCTGCTGTGCGCAGGAAGCAAGAGATCTGGTCATCTTAATTGGTTAAACCCACCCCTTTTGTTGAACATCTATGTGGCTTTCAGTCTGACATTAGAAACAGAACAGCTGGGTCAGAGGATAAGCACTTTAGAAACTTGAATTCCTACTGCTTTGAGAAAAGTGACTATTGTTACTTTGCATCCCCCAACCTTCCTGTCTTGGTATTTATTGCTCTTTTTGTTAATATTCTAAGAGAAAAAGGCTGATTTTAAAGTAACATATTAGGCTAGGGTTGTAGCTCAGTAGTTGAGTACTTGCCTCGCATGTGTTAGGCACTGGGTTCAATCCTTAGCACCACATTAAAAAAATAAATAAAATAAAGAATTGTGTCCATCTACAACTAAAAAAAATTAAAAATAAATAAAGTAACAGATTAAGGGCATTTGCCCACATGTTAAGTAGAAGAAAGCATCATTTACAAATAATTTTAAATGTCATTCCATTAAAGTTATGAAATAAAAATATGCACCTCTCAAAATGAAGTCAGAGATCGATTTATTCAAAACCATTTCAAAAAATGAAATAAAATGGCAAATAGTTAAAGAAATAAATGTGGGACGACCAGAAACAATATCCTAAAAATATAGAAATGCCTCCCATGAGAACCTTTTGAATAGGAGTGAAGAGACTGTCTCCTGTCTGGGAAAAGGATAGATCCTTTAATTACCTAAAAACCATTTAAATTCAGACTAACAAATCAAATCACCCACCACTGAAGCACATGAGCACCTCCTGCTAGTGAACCCCATGAGCTACAGATTCCGTGCCAAAACCTCTCCACTAAGACCTTATCATCACTCTGCTGAATGCCAATGAGAATGCAGCTAACAACCTAGATTTGGGTCAGGAATCATTTTTATTACAGATAAGGGGCTACAGGACTCTCAAAGGGCATCAGAAACAGGCTCTTCTTTCTTACCTTCACCATGAATGTGAAGTCTGTTAGGGCCGGGGAGTAGACGGCCCCACCAGCACATGGGCCCATGATCAGAGAAATCTGCGGGATGACTCCAGATGCCGTGACATTCCTCTGTCAAAAGAAAAAGGCAAAAGCATCTGGTTACAGAGGTGTGGAGGCCCTACCTGTGGGAAGATAAAGGAAACAGTAGCATTTGGCTTCACCTGCACAGAGAGGCTATGCAGAAGGTGAACAGGTGAGCAGGCTCAGTAAAGCTCTTCCAGAATTATGTACGCAATTTCCTCCCCTAACTTGTGGGAAAGTTGGTATGTTACTTTCTGGGGTGAAGATCTTCTCTCCTCTCTGCTCCCTGGCAGCTGTTCCCAAAAACCTCAGCAGGATATGAGCTACAGAGAATTGTGCCACACTAGTTCCAGCTCCAAACACACCTCATCCGCAGCACCCATGTCCACACACAGTTGGCTGGAAGAGGAAGGAAAACCTCAGTGATCAGAGCCAGCACTTATCCCAGACTCTGGCCTCTATTCTGAGGTTCTTCACACCCTCCACCCAGTGGGCACCCAGCAGTCACAAGATGAGGCTGAGAGGCAGGTACTACCTTCCACAGTCTGCCCCTCCCAGAGAGGGGATGTCAGGGAGGGGAGGTAGGAGGAGCCAGAAAGGTTCCCTAAGGATAAGGGTATATGATGGGTTAAGCTCAGCCCACCTCCTGGAAAAGACTGGATGTGGGGGCTTGAGGACCCAGGCTGGGCAATAGGGCCCAATCACATCTTGCCCTACTGCCAACCCCTTTCCCTCTCCTGAGCCCCATCAGCTTCAGAAAAGTGGGTCCACTCTTCAGCCTGCTGTGGCTCTGAGCAGAATGTCTGTAAACCACGAGAGTAGCTAATTTTGGCACAAAATGTCTCTATACTCTCTGCAAAACTGACAAGTTAGATAGGTGGTCTTCCAGCTACTGCACAGTTAAGAGTCTGAAAAATTCTCTCCTTAAAAAAAAACTAGAAAACTGGACAAAATTGTCAAAAAAAAAATATTAGCATTCAAGGTTCTGGAAACGAATCAAATATTAAATTGTGAAGTGTTCATTCACAAAAAACTGTTAAAGTTGAGATGAGAATGGTAAGAGTCTGAGGCATTCTTTTTTTTTTTAAGTTGTAGATAGACACAATGCCTTTATTTTATTTATTTATTTTTTATGTGGTGCTGAGGATCAAACCCAGTGCCTCACATGTGACAGGCAAGTGCTCTGCCACTGAGCCACAACCCCAGCCCCTGACACATTCTTAACCAAGAATGCCACCAGTGCCCAGGCCAGCTCAGGGTTCCCTCAAGGTAAAAGTAATACCAGACAGTAATTCAAGTCCACAAGAAGTAATTAAAAGCACTGAAAAGGGGCTGGGGTTGTGGCTCAGTGGTAGAGCACTCGCCCAGCACGTACGAGACACTGGGTTCAATCCTCAGCACCACATAAAAATAAATAAAATAAAGGTATTATGTCCAACTACAACTAAAAAAAAATATTTTTTTAAAAAAAGCACTGAAAATGGCAAATTATGATTAAATACAAGTATTAAATGAATATAATTCTCAATACTTATATATAATGTAATAATTATAACACTATAATTTGTAATTATAACACTTTGTAATGTAATTATAACATAATTTATAATGAAATATATAATAATAATGGCACAAATAATGGGGAGAAAATAGTTATATTAAAGCAGAGTTTCCATCTTTTACCAGAATAAAGTCAGTATTAACTTGAAGTAGACAGATAATTTAAAATTTATATTGTAACCTTTAGAGTTAAAAAAAACTCAAAAAATATAGCTTAAAAAAATAGCTCTACACACAGAACTGTGGGATATTTTTCATTTGAGACAGGGTCTTGCTGTGTCGCCTGGACTAATCAACAAACTGGTGGGTTCAAGAGATCCTCCCCTCACAACCTCCTGAGTAGCTGAGACTACATCCAGCTCAACCTAAGAGTTGAGTGACATCACGGTAGACAGAAGAGGAACTTCTAGGAATCTGGGACTGAAGCAACAACTCAGCTAACAGGGATTGTCTGAAGTAAATACTTTGGAACTTTGGAGTTTAGTTGAACACTTGCAGGATCCAAGGAAGAGTGTGATGAAGAAGCAGGTACATCTCAGTGAATTTCTGCATTTGGTATAACTGCTATCATTCCCAGCCCAAAACCATGAAGTAAAAGCAGGTAACTGTGAGGTTGGAAACCCATGTTCCTGAAGTGGCTAGCTGGGGCCAAGGTGGACAACAAGGACCTTGTCCTTCAAATATTAGGGTTGTATGTTTTTGGGGTTTTTCATTTTTGAGATGCAGGGGGTAGAACCCAAGAGCCTCACAAAAGCTAGGCAAGTACTCTACCACTAAGCCACATGCACAGCACAAGGATTGTGTATTTTGATTGCTGATCACTGCTTTTGATGGCTGAGGGGCAGCCTGGAGGCCAGTCATTATTTCAATTATCATGGATTCAAATGGCCACCCCAATACAAAGGAAAGAGATAGTTTGTACCAACCTGGTGTGCCTTCTGAGACGGACATTCAGGGACATCTTTATCTGATCACTGGTTGGCCACAGAGACAACTAAAAGTTCAGTGACCATATTCAACAAGGAAAAAAAGAATTTAACAGAAACCATCCCTGAGGAAACACAGACACTGGAGTTATTAGTCACAGATGCTAGAGTGACTATCTTAAATATGTTCAATGAGCTAAAGGAAACCAAGGAAAAAGAACTCAGGGAAGCAGGAAAACAATGTCCGAACAAAATAAGTATCAATGAAATGAAAAATTCACTAGAATTTTCAACAGCAGATCCAAGTGGCAGAAAAAAGGATCACAAGACTTCAAGGTTAAACTGTTGAAATAATCTAGTCTGGAGAAAAGGAAAAAAAGAAAAATGAATAGAGACATACCAACATATACATTTTAGGAATCCCAAAAGAGAAAGAACGAGTCCGATAAAATATTTGAAGAATAGCCAAAAACTTACCAAATTTGATGAAAGACATGAATATACGCATCTAAGAAGCTCAATGAACTCCAAGTAGGATGAACTCAAAGACATTTATACTGAGACGTATTATAGTCAAACTGTCAAACCCAAACACATTGAAAAAATTTTGAAATTAGAGAGATAGGAGCAACTGATCACACACAGGGGATCTTCAATAAGACTAACCATGTAGGCCAGAAGGCAGTAACACATACTTGAAGAAAAAACTGTTGGCTAAGAATTCTGTGTCCAGAAAAGCTAAACTTCAAGGATAAAAGACAAAATAAGACATGTCCAGATAAACAAAAGCTGAGGGGGTTCATTTGCAGTTGACATGTCATACAAGAAATACTACAGGGAATTCTTTAGTCAGGAAATAAAAGAACACTACAGTAATGTGAAATCATGAGAGAAAAAACACGACAGTAAAATACAACTTCCTAGGTAAATATAGAAGACAGTAGGGCTATATTTCAGTCTATAACATCTCTATTTTTCCTATATAATTTAAAAAACAATCATGAAACAATTATAAATCCGATAATGAATACATCATGCATAAAGATATAATCTAGATAATGACAACATAAGATGCAGATGTACAGAAGCAGTATGCTCCCAAACTACTGAAGCTGACCTGGTTTCATTCCAACTAGTTTAATTGTAATCACCAAGGTAACCATTAAGAGAAGGAAACATTAAATATAGAAATGAAAGAAGTGGGAGGGGGGATAGTAGAGGATAGGAAAGGTAGCAGAATACAACAGTTACTAATAGGGCATTATGTAAAAATGTGGATGTGTAACCGATGTGATTCTGCAATCTGTATTTGGGGTAAAAATGGGAGTTCATAACCCACTTGAATCTAATGTATGAAATATGATATGTCAAGAGCTTTGTAATGTTTTGAACAACCAATAAAAAAAAAAGAAATGAAAGAAGTGAATTTTAATGACACAACCAAACTAAACTTTTAAAAGCCACAATGGTGGAATTAAGGCATAAAAACTATCACATATACATAAAACAAACAGTTGAATGGCAGATGCAAATCCTTCTGTGTGGGTAATCACTTTAAATGTGAATGGATTAAACTCTCCTGTCAAAAAAACAGATTGGCAGAGATCCAAGATGGCGAAATAGAGGAGGTTGCTTTCCTGGCTGCTCCTTGGTGTGAAACCAAGAAAGCAGACAGGCAGCTTCTCCACAAGGTGAGTGAACAAAAAAAAAAAAAAAAAAAGAAGGGACTTTACTGGAACCTAACACTGGACATTCAAAGCAGATTGGGGACACAGAAAAAAAAATCCCCAGCGGCATAGCCACTGCCACAGCCAGAGAAGTCCCTTTGTGAGCATAGTAGATGGATAAGGGAATTAAAGGAAGGAACCTGCATTCTGGGGAGGTCCGAGGTATATCTGGGTAGAGTGTTTAGAGACCACAGACATTGCCCAACAAAGCTGAACAACTCGCTGCACAATACCCATGTGGGGAGAAAGAAGCCACCATCTCTCCAGGCAGAATGCAGAGGACAAAGGAAAGAACCATTCTGCAGCTTCAGCTCAAGAGCAGGCAACAGGGAAAGCCAATTCCTGGCAAACCTGAGTTCGGTCCAAAACACAGGCCCAATAAACACATGCTGCACAACAGAGTGTGCTTAAGTGACCAGGAGAAAATCAAACATGGAGAAAGGTTTACACAGGGGACAACAGGGAGGAAACCCACCCAGCTCTACCCCTCCCGTTCCAATCCCAAGGCTTGCAGGACACATCTGGCCTGGAACTCAGAAGGGTGGGAACAGGAGAGATTGTTTGGAGACGGGACCAAGAAACAGTGAGGTCTGCAATAAGTAGGGACTAAGAACTGGAGATTACTGGGGTAAAGTCTTCCAGCATGGACCAGTCAATACTACCACTGGAGGTGGACTGATTTAAAATCTCCAGACCAATTAGCATTCAGCAAAGAGCCTGGAGCCTTCCTAAAGCTAAACCCCACCTCGAGGAACTCCACCTACAGATTACCTCTCTCCGGCAATCCACAAATCACACTCCAGAATACCAACCTAATACTGCTGAAAAGAGAAGCTGAACTAGAAATAAACCAAAATGACCAGGAACACAAATCACATCTCAATAATAACCTTGAACATTAATGGCCTAAATTCATCAATGAAAACTCCAACAGAAAGAATTCTTTAACTTCTCATCAAGATTTTGTGGGGGTTTTTTGGTGTTTTTTTTTTTTTTTTTTTAGAGAGAGAGAAAGAATTTTTTTAGTATTTATTTTTCAGTTTCCGGTGGACACAACATCTTTATTTTTATGTGGTGCTGAGGATGAAACCCAGCGCCCCGCGCATGCCAGGCGAGCGCATTACCGCTTGAGCCACATCCCCAGCCCTTTAATTCTTTTTCACTGTTTAATTGTGACCTTATGGCACATGAACATTTACACAGATTCCTATTTTTTTTCTTCTTATCTCTAGCATTTTTAATGTCAATATTTTTTAATATTTATTATTTTTTAGTTGTAGTTGGACACAATATATTTTATTTTTATTAATCTTTTAGTTCTGTCTTCTCTTCTGCTCCCTCATAATCATCACATTCTATATCACTTCTGTTCTCTCCCCATCCATCATCTGAAAAGTTAAACCCTTTTGCAAACTTCCTGTTTTTATTATAGGCAATAACTGATCATATCATTTCTGTTTATTGTGATAATTAACATTATAGACATCATAGTAGGAACTATTTGATTTAATGCTGTAAATTGTTTGCACTAGTCATTATTATTATTGTCTCCCCCTAAACAGTGAGGCACTGGAAACCTTCAGGGACACTGTAAGTCCACAGGGTAAACACTCTACTGCCTCAGATCCTTACCATTAGATGGGTAGACACACAAACAACATGAAAAAGCAAGGGAACAGATCTCCCCAAGCAAACCAAGATTCTCCAATAACAGAATCCATCAACATCACATGGAAAAAATGTCAGAGAAGGAGCTTAGAATAATTAAACTGGTCTGTGAAGTAAAGGATAATGTAAAAGAACAAATACAGGTAGCAAAAGATCACTTCAATAAAAAGAGAGAAAAAAAGAAATCCTTAAAATGAAGGAAACAATAAACCAAATTAAAAATTCAATAGAAAGCATCAACAGACTAGACCACTTGGAAAATAAAACCTCAGGCAATGAAGACAAAATATATAATCTTGAAAACAGAATTGACCATAGAGATAAAATGTTAAGAAATCATGAACATGGGCTGGGGTTGTGACTCAGTGGTAGAGTGCTTGCCTTACACATGTGAGGCCCTGATCTTAATCCTCAGCACCACATAAAAATAAATAAATAAAATAAAGGTATTGTGTCCATCTACAACTAAAAAATATTTTTAAAAAGAAAGAAAGAGGGGCTGTAGCTCAGTGGCAGAGTGCTTGACTAGCACATGTGAGGCACTGTGTTAGATTCTTAGCACCACATAAAAATAAAATAAAGGTATTATGTCCATCTACAACCACAAAAAAAAAAAAAACCCAGCAGCAGCTCATGATTTAAGTAGGGCAGATGAAAGAAAAGAAAAGGAAAGGAAAGGAAGGAAGGAAGGAAGGAAAGAAGGAAGAAAAAAAACATGAACAGAATTTCCAAGAAATATGGGATAACATGAAAAGACCAAATTTAAGATTTATTGGGATAGATGAAGGCATAGAGTTACAAACCAAAGGAATGCACAATCTTTTTGATGAAATCAGAAAACTTCTCAGAATGAAATGTAAAATCAAATACAAGAGGCTAATAGAATAGTAGAGGATAGGAAAGGCAGCAGAATACAACAGACACTAGTATGGCAATATGTAAATCAATGGATGTGTAACTGATGTGATTCTGCAATCTGTATATGGGGTAAAAATGGGAGTTCATAACCCACTTGAATCAAAGTGTGAAATATGATATATCAAGAACTATGTAATGTTTTGAACAACCAACAATAAAAATTTTTTTAAAAAGAGGCTAATAGGACCCCCAAATGTGCAAAATTACAACAGACCCATATCAAGGCACATTATAATGAGAATGTCTAGCACACAGAAAAAGAATCGAATTTTAAAGGCTGTGAGAGAAAAACACCAGATTACATATAGGGGGAAACCAATACGGATCTCAGCTGATTTCTCTACCCAAACCTCAAAGCTAGGAGGTCCTGGAATAACATATACCAAGCTCTGAAAGAAAATGGATACCAACCAAGAATACTATATCCAGCAAAATTAAGTTTTAGATTTGAAGATGAAATAAAAACCTTCCATGATAAAAATTTTAAAAATTTGCAACCAGAAAGCCTGTACTTCAGAATATTCTCAACAAAATACTCCATGAAGATGAAATGGAAAAAGTGAAAACCAGCAAAGAGAGGAACTACAGTAAAGAAATAGTCAATCAAAGAGAAATTAATTCAAATTAAAAACTAGAAATAAACCAAAATGACCAGGAACACAAATCATATCTCAATAATAACCTTGAACATTAATGGCCTAAATTCATCAATCAAAAGACACAGACTGAGGCTGTGGCTGTGGCTGAGGTAGTGTGCTTGCCTAGCATGTGTGAGGCACTGCGTTCAATTATCAGAGAGAAAGAGAGAGAAATAAGGTGGGAGGGGGGAAATCCACTGACAACTAAAAAATATTTTTTAAAAAAAGACAAACTGGCAAATTATATTAAAAAACAAGACCCAACAATATGCTATCTCCAAGAGACTCACCTCATAGGCAAAGACATCCACAGACTGAAGGTGAAAGGTTGGGAAAAAACATCCCTCACATGGACCACATAAACAAGCAGGGGTTTCTATCCTCCTATCAGATAAAGTGGACCTCAAGCCAAATTTATTTATTTATTTATTTATTTATTGGTTTGTTTATTAAATATATATATATATATTATTTTTTTAGTTGTAGTTGGACACAATACCTTTATTTTATTTACTTATTTTTATGTGGTGCTGAGGATCGAACCCAGAGCCTTGCATGTGCTAGGCGAGCGCTCTATCCCTGAGCCACAACCCCAGCCCTGAAGCCAAATTTAATCAGAAGGGACAAAGAAGGCCATTCATACTGCTTTAGGCAATTATACATCAACAACACATAATAATCATAAATATTTATGCCCAAACAACGGGAGCATCTATGTACATAGAACAAACCCTTCTCAACTTCAAGAATCAAACAGACCATAACACAATAATGCTAGGGTTGAACATTTTTATCCATATATATGAATACAAATGTGAATATAATTGTAAAAATATACATGAAAATATTTAAATGGATATGGATTTGTATATAGTTGTTTTTCTCTTTTTTTAACAATGTTTGTTTGCTTGCTTTTAATTTTTTTTAGTTATACATGGACACAATATCTTTATTTTGTTTGTTTATTTTTATGCAGTGCTGAGGATCAAACCCAATGCCTCACATGTGCAAGGCAAGTGCTCTGCTATTGAGCCACAACCCAGCCCCTAGCTGTTTTTCTTTTGAGAAGGATGTTTACAGTTAGAGTAAAGATATGGTACATGCTCATGTAACTAAACATATATGAAAATTTTATGGGTAGGATTTGGGTTGCTATGAGGGTACATTCATATATATGTATAAATGTATATAAACATATATGGAATATATATGTGAACATATATACAGACATTCATAATATTAAATTTTTGTTTAAAAGGCTCACGATTATGGGTAGGGTTAGATTTAGTTCCGAGTTACAGCTTTGGTTTAGAGGACAGGTTAACCTTAGAACATATATATCAATATATATGAATATAAATATGAATGTAGAGGTAGTATTATATATCAAAATATATATATTCATACGTATATATTTATGTATATATACTTTTATCTATGGATTTTTTGAATTAATGTATTTATTCTAATTAGGTATTTGTGATAACAGAATGCATTTTGATTCATTGTACACAATTGCAGCACAATTTTCATTTCTCTGGCTATACACGATGCAGAGTCCCACCATATGTGCAGTCATACATATACCTAGGGTAATGATGTCCATCTCATCCTACCATCTTCCTTACCCCCATACCGCCTCCCCCTCCCTCCCCTTTGCCCAAAGTGCCTCCATTTTTCCCATGCCCCGCCCCATTATGGATCAGAATCCACTTATCAGAGAGTATATTCGGCCTTTGGGTTTTGGGGATTGGCTTACTTCACTTTGCAAGATATTCTCCAACTCCATCCATTTACCTACAAATGCCATAATTTTATTCTCTTTTGATGCTAAGTAATATTCCATGTGTATACATACCGCAGTTTCTTCATCCATTCATCTATTGAAGGGCTCCTAGGTTGGTTCCACAGTTTAGCTACTGTGAATTGAGCTGCTATAAAAATTGATGTGTCTGTGTTACTATAGTATGCTAATTTTATGTGGTTTGGGTATAGACCTTGGAGTGGGATAGCTGGGTCAAATGGTGGTTCCAGTCCAAGTTTTTCAGGGAATCTCCATACTGCTTTCCAGATTGGTTTCACCAATTTGCAGTCCCACCAACAACATATGAGTGTGCCTTTTTCCTCACATCCTCGCCAACACTTATTGTTGTATGTATTCTTGAAAACTGCCATTCTGACTAGCGTGAGATGAAATGTTAGTTTCAATTTGCATTTCTCTAATTACTAGAGATGTTGAACATTTTTTCAGATATTTGTTGATCAAATGTACATCTTCTTCTAAGAAATGTCTGTTCAGCTCCTTAGCCTATTCACTGATTGGGTTGTTTGTTTTTTTAGTTCTTTATAAATCCTGGAAATTAGTGCTGTATCTGACATGTTCATGGCAAAAAATTTGCTCCCAAAATGTAGGCTCTCTCTTCACCTCATTGATTGTTTCTTTTGCTGAGAAGAAGCTTTTTAGTTTAAGTCCATCTCATTTTTTAATTCTTGATTTTATTTCTTGTACTTTAGAGTCTTATTTTTAAGGTAAGCAATATTGTTATATTACATGTAAAATCTGGGTAATACTCTGGAAATGAGTTCATATATAAAATATTCATGGGTTTTGATGTGAATTTATGAACTTATATTCCCAAATATATAAGTACATTCCTATAAAATGTCATGTTTTGTATGTATAGAGGTTTCTCTAAGGTTACTGGTGTAAGCAAAAGTTGACAGGACTAATATAGAAAAACAGAGTTAGTTTAGGGATTAAACATTTTTATCCTTACACAGGAATACAAATATGACTACATACGTAAAAATATACATGAAAATATTTAAATAGATATAAAATAATAATTATTTTCCTTTTGAAATGAATGTTTACAATTTGTTCTAGTTATAGTTTATGATTATGTAACTGACTATATATGAAAATGTATGAGCAGGAATTTGGTTGCTGTTAGGGTATATTCATATTCATATATATATTCGAATGTATACAAACATATATAGAAATATACATGTGAAAGTATATATGGATATTCAAACTAAAAAATAAAATAAAAATCAAAGGGAGGTCAGTAGAGGAAAGAGACCACGGGGTGGGGAGTGGAAAGCAAGGGGGAAGTGCTGGAAATGATATTGGCCAAATTACACTGTCCTGTTGTGTGCATGTACAAATATGTAAAAACAAATCCCATCATCATGTACAACTATAATGCACCAATAAAAATGTGGAAAGAAAATAAATAAATGAACAAATATAACAATATATAAATAAAAACAGATTGGCAAACTGGATTTCAAAAAACAACCTATGTGTTGTTTACAAGAGCTCCCATTCAAGATTTTCAGAAAACTTGGAATGGAACCACCATTTGACCCAGTTGTCCCATTCCTCAGCATATACTCAAAGGACTTAATATGCACACTAAAATGAGCACACTACAGTGATTCGGCCACATCAATGTTTACAGCAGCTCAATATACAATAGCTAAGTTATGGAACCAACCTAGGTGCCCTTCAACAAATGAATGGATAAATAAAGTGTGGTATTACTCAGCGATAAAGAAGAATGAAATTATGCCACTTGCCTGTAAATGGATGGAACTGGAGACTATCATGCTAGGTGAAATAAGTCAGTCCCAAAACACCAGAGGCAGAATGTTCTCTCTGATATGTGGATGCTAACTCACAATAAGCCAGAGGAGACACACACACACAGAAGTTCACTGGATTAGACAAAGGTGAATGAAGGGAAGGGTGTTCGTATATGAATACACAACCAGTGTAACTCCACATCATGTACAACCACAAAAATGGGAAGTTATACTCCATGTATGTTTGATATGTCAAACTACATTCCTATGTCATGTATAAAAACTAAAAAAAAAATAAAAAATAAAAAAATTTATTAAAGTTCAACTTCAAACTCTTCTAACTATAAAGATTTTGGCAAAATTAAGTCTAGCTTTAATAAAGTACATTACTAGGCATTAATGTAAGCTTGAGATAATACAAAAAAAAGAGCTCCAATTCAGATATAAAGACGCAAGGAAAAAATTTATGTCTTATGCAAAGGGTAACAAAAAATAGAGCTATGGTGGCTACATTATTGCCAGACAAAGCAATTCTAAATCAAAAAGCTTACAAAGATATTACATACTGACAAAGGTTCACTATGCCTAGAAAATAACAATTACAAAAAAAATAGGCACCTTTTGTCTTAAATTTAGCACTTAGTTCTTCCCATTACTATGTTCAGATGTCCATTCTGTTATAGTCTTTTGAAAAGAAAAAGTTTTTTGCAGTATTACATAAATAAAGGTTAGCAAAATTTTCAAAATATATATAGCACCCAACAGAGCCCTGAAGTAAAAGCTGACAGAACTGAAAAGACAAATAGACATATAATAATAGTTGAAGACCTAACACTCCAACTCTAGTAATGAACAAAAAGAAGATTAATAAGGAAATAGCTGTAAATATACATATTAGGAAAAAATTGCCAATCAATAACCTAGGCTTCTACCTTAAAAAACTAGACAGAGTAAAACAAACTGAACTCAAAGCAAGCAGGAAGAAGGAAATAATCAGAGCAGAAATAAAATTGAGAATAGAGAAAAAAGGTTGGTTCATTGAAAAGATCACCAAAATTGATAAACCTTTAAATAGACAAAAATAAAGGAAGGAAAAGAAAACCACATGTTACTAAAGTTAGAAATGAGAGGACACATCACTATAGAATTAAAATTACAAGAAAATATATCAACCACTGTATGGCAACACATTAGATCACTGAGCTGAAATGGACTAATTCCTAGAAAGACAAACACTACTAAAACTGAGTGAAAAAGAGGAAAATCTGGTAAACCCATACTCTTATTACATAAGAGTAATAACTCAACAGCTACCTACAAAGAAAAGTCAAGACCCAGATGACTTCAATGGTGAACTGCACTAAACATTTTTTTTTAATCTATTTTTTTTTAAGAGAGACAGAGAACTTTTAATATTTACTTTTTAGTTTTCGGCGGACACAACATCTTTGTTTGTATGTGGTACTGAGGATCGAACCCGAGCCGCACGCATGCCAGGCGAGCGCGCCTACCGCTTGAGCCACATCCCCAGCCCCTGCACTAAACATTTAAAGAATTAGAGGTTGGTGGTATAGCTCAGTGGTAGAGCATGTGCTTAGCATGCATATGGCCCCCAGAACCAAATTTAATAAAGAAAAAAAAATTCACATCAATACTTTACAAGTTCTTCTAAGCAAACAGGAGAGGAGGCAGCAGGGCAGTTTAAGGATAGTCTCAGATCAAGCCAGTTCTCCCCACTTTCTCCCTTGTAATGCTCAGGAATAACTGTTGAAGGTACTGGGAATGCAACATCCTGGGATAAGGAATATACAGAATATCCAGGCTCTGTTCTAGTCCCTAGAAACAGGCTTTTCTAAACACTTTAACCCAGCATATCACATGGCCAGAGTATAAAACCCAGGGGAGTCGGTTTCCTGCAAGTGGAGCACATACGATCAAAGCTCCATCCCACCCACGCAGCTTTCCTGTTCCTTGGGGACTGGGTCTCAGTAAAACCTAGGCTTCTGCTGCCTACCTGTAAGTAATAAATCCACTTCGTGCAACTTGTGTGTATGAGTGTTTTGTCTTTCCAGACTCAGAGTTGGTAACCAGTACACAGTGAACCTAATGCACAGAAGCAGCACTTGTCTTTTGATGAGGTGAGAATTAGTCAAATGCCAAAACCAAAAGAAAATGTCATAACTGTAGACAGGTTTATCTTCTATTAATATCAATTCAAAAGGACTCATCAACATACTAGCAAACAGAATCGAGCGCCTTACAAAATTGATTACACGCCATGACCAAGTAGGATTGATCACAAGAATAAAAGGTTAATTTAACATTCAAAATTCAATTAACATAATAATAAACGGTATTATTTGAAGAAAGGACAAAAGCTACATAATTATCTTGCAGATGCAGAAAAAGCATCTCACAAAATCAAACACCCCTTTATGATAAAAACACCCAACAAATTCAAAGTAGAAAGGAACTTCCTCAACCTAAGGAAGGACATATATATATATATAACAAAAAACAAAACCAATAGTTAATATCATTTATATATTTTTGGGGGGTACCAGGGATTGAACTCAGGGGCATTCAACCACTGAGCCACATCCCCAGCCCTTTTTTGTATTTTATTTAGAGACAGGGTCTGACTTGCTTAGCACTTTGCCATTGCTGAGGCTGGCTTTTGAACTCGTCATCCTCCTGCCTCAGCCACCTGAGCCACTGGGATTACAGGCATGTGCCACTTAAAGGTGGCATCATACTTAAAGGTGAGAAAATGAATGCTTCCCCCATAGATTGGGAACAAGAATGTCTGCTCTCACAACTCAACAGTGTACAGCAGGTTTTAGACAGAACAATGAGCAAGAAATAAAAGAAGGCCAGATTAGAAAAAAATTAAGACTATCTCTATTTGCAGAAGACATAATCATGTATATAGGAAAGCCTAAGGAATATGCACATACAACTCCTACTAGAAACATATTAGAGCTAAGGTGATAGGGGCTTAGCCCACTAGTAGAGTGCATGCTTAGCATGCACAAGGCCCTGGGTTTGATCCTCAGCACCAAAAATGAAAAAGCTAATAAACATGTTTATCCAGGCTGTAGGATATAAGATCAATATATAAAAATCAATTTTAATTCTATATAGTTGCAAAAATTAATCCAAAATGAAATAACTCCAGGCCAGCTGGAGCAACTTGGCAAGACCTTGTCTATAAATAAAATACTGAAAAGAAGGGCTGGGGATATAACTCAATGGTGTGGAGCATGAGTAAGGCCCTGGGTTCAATCCCAGCATTGTAAGGGGAAAAAAAAAAAGAGAGAGAGTAAAACACCTAACAAACAAAAAGAATTGCAAGACATGAATGTTACACATTACAAAATATTGCTGAGAAAAATTAAAGACCAACTTACTAAAATGGAAAAACATTCTGTCTACATGGAGTGGACCAGTCAATATATAAAGATGCAAATTCTCACCAAATTGATCTAGACTCAATGCAATTCTTACCAAATCTCATCAGGAATTTTTGTAGAGTTAAAAACTGATCCAAAAATTCACATGGAAATGGAGGGGACTCTAGAACAGCCAGAACAATTTTTTTAAAATATCTTTTTAGTTGTAGTTGGACACAATACCTTTATTTTATTTATTTATTTTTATATGGTGCTGAGGATCAAACCCAGTGCCTTGCACATGCTAGGCAAGCACTCTATTATTGAGCCACAACCCCAGCCCCAGAACAATTTTTATGAACAACATAGTTAGAAGATTTTACCCAACTTCAAAACTTCTATCAAGCAATAGTTATCAAGACATTGTTTCTCTCAAGTAAAGAGGAGCATTCAGATGAAAGAGTCAAGAATTCAGAAAGAAATCTTTACATTTATGATAAACTGATTTTTTGACCAGTGTCAGACAAAATCAAATGAGGGAAAAATAATTATAAACAGTGGTACCTGAGAGTGAATTTAGAATGTTATGTCACATCATCTATAAAAATGACAAGCCATCATATACCTTATGTAAATGAGCCAAATCTATAAAACTCAATTAAGAAAACATTGGGCAAAATCTTCATGACTTTGTTCTTACAAGTCACAAAAGAAAATATTGATAAGTTGAACTTTAAAATTTAAAACTTTTCACTTTAAAAGTCATCTTTAAGAAACTAAAAAGCACTTGGGAGGCTAAGGAGGAGAATGGAGAGTCTGAGGCCAGCCTGGGCAACTTAGCAAGACACAAATTGTATCTGATAAAGGACTTATATTCATAATACATTAAGAACTCTAACAAATCAAAATTCCAATTACAAGCCAGACACACACCTGTAATCCCAGCAGCTTGGGAGGCTGAAGCAGAAGGATTATGAGTTCAAAGCCAGCCTTGGCAACTTATCAAGGCCCTAAACAACTTAGTGAGACCCCGTATCTAAAGTATAAAAAGAGCTGGGGATGTGGTTCTGTGGTTAAGCACCCCTGGGTTTAAGCCCTGGTACAAAAAAAAAAAAAATTCCAATTACAAAATGGGCAAAAGAAGACTCCCAAATGACTAACAGGTACATTAAAAGATACTCAACATGGGGCTGGGGTTGTGGCTCAGTGGTAGAGCACTTGCTTAGCATGTGTGAGGCACTGGGTTCAATTCTCAGCACCATATAAATAAATAAATATCCATCAATACTAATAAAAACACTTTTTAAAAAGATACTCAACAGGGCTGGGGATTTGGCTCAAGCGGTAGCGCACTTGCCTGGCATGCGTGCGGCCCAGGTTCGGTCCTCAGCACCACATACAAACAAAGATGTTGTGTCCACCGAAAACTAAAAAATAAAATATTAAAAAATTCTCTCTCTGTCCTCTCTCTTTAAAAAAAAAAAAAAAGATACTCAACATGATTAGTCGGCAGGGAAATGCTATTAGAACTACACTGAGACACCACTGCACACCATTTAATTGGCTTAAATCAACACTTGACATTACCAAGTGTTGGCAAGGATATGGAGAATCTGCAACTTTTAATACACTGCTCATGACAACATAAAATAGTATTTTCATTCTGAGAAACAATTTGGCAATTTCTTTAAGAATTCCATATAAACTAATAAAACCCAACAATCCCACTTGTAGGTACGTCCCTCAATGAAATGGTCTGAAAACAATCCAGAGTTATACACAAATGTTCACAGTTCATGAAAGCCAAGGAGTACAAAAACCCATGTCCATCAGCTATGGTATAAACAATGTGGAAAACATACAATAGAAGAATTCAACTCAGCAATAAAAAGCAATGAACTCCTGCACATTACAATATGAATAAACCTCTTAGAACATGATACTAAGTGAAAGGAATCAGATGAGGAGACTGGAGAGACAGAAAGATGAACAATAGTTCTGAAGGCCCAGGTGGAGGACAGATGTAAACAGGCAGGAAGATAATTCTGAAGTGAGGGAAAGATTCTAAAGCCAGATTATGAATGGCTGTACAACCCTAGACCTTTTTTTAAAAAAAACATTGAATTCTATGATTATACTGGGTAGATATTTTGGCTTTTAAATGATAATCTTAATGAAGCCAGTTTTTAAAAATATCTAGGTCACGGAAAACGAATTAAAACTAAAGAAACTGCACCAGATTAAAGACCACACCTAGCTCAAGTGCTTTTTCTTCTACAAATGACATTTAACTAATTGTTTTCCCCTTTGAGTAGCCCTCTATCAAGAAAAAGGAAACGCTCCTATCCCCTCTTGCTTTTCCTTCTTCCCATACCCAGTGACACAGGAAGGAGCCACAGAACAGACACAATGGGGCAGAGAACAATGGGAAGAGATAGGGAAGCTCTGACCAGGACTTGGCTTATACAACTAAATCCTGTATTTTCTCACCAGGAAGATGTCTGCGTATCCAGCCAAGGACTCCACTCCCTCTTGGATCCGTGCTCCCCCAGAATCATTCAGCCCAATCACTGGAGCCCCCACTGTTATGGCCTGGTCCATGATCTAAGACAGCAGAGAGACAGCTTGTGAGACAACTGCTCTTATTATCAAAATCAGCATGCAGTGTTTTCTGAAAATGTTCTAAGTGTACTTTTCCAGACAGGAGGCATTAACTCTGGTTTCATTCCTCATGACAAATGGGTACCTTCAATGAAAGACAAAGGACCAGATATTTAAAAGGCTGATAAAAGTCCACAAATACCCAAGAGCCAAAGCACTCCCAATTATCAAGGGGTAAGATAGCTCATGGCAGCTACTTCTAGAACAAGAGGCTTAAGCTGTAAATTTTCAGCAGTTTTATTCCCAGAAACACCATGAAAGAACTGATGGACAGAATGGCCAAGTGGCATTTTCATGAAAGCAGATGTTGATCCATCTATTAACCTGGGGCCAGATCAAGCCTGCTTTTACTTCTAACGTGACAGATTTTCCTCATGGGTCAGTAGCTCTGATAGCATAACGAACAACATCCCTACATCCCTTGACAGGTTCACAAAGCTCATTCAGTTCCATTATCTTATTTATCCATTATAACACGGGCACTAGAAACAGGAAAATTAGGAAGGTTTAAAATTTAAGTGATTGCCCCAAGTTCTCAGGACTCAGGTAGGACAGGACAATGTCTAGAACTCAAGTGATCCATTAAAGAAGGAAGCTCTGCCCAGTTATAGTTAGTTCAACTTTTAATACCAAAATTCTCCAATTATGGGCCACACTTTTATTCCTCCTTGAAGCATCTAAATTCTAACAGGTTTTTCTTTGCACCCTCCAGTGCTGGAAATCAGATTGAGGCCTCCAGCACCATGTCCTCATTATGCCTTTTTTTTTTTTTTTTTTTTGGTACAAGGGATTGAATTTGGGACAACTGACAGAGAGCTACATCCCAGGCCTTTTTGAGACAGGATCTTGCCAAATTGCTGAGGCTGGCCTCAAACCTGCAATCCTCCTGCAGACTACTGAGTAGCTTCTATTACAGGCAAGAGCCACCAGGCCCAGCTCTTGCCCTGTTCTCCACCTCTTAGCACCTGGACTCCCACCTAGACCTGAGGCGCTTTACTAAGGGCCCTCAGAACGCCAAGGGGTGAACATATCTCAGTGGTCTATGAAATTAGATAGAAAAAAAAAATAATCTTCAGTATTTCCTTCAATTATGAATACAGACAACAAATCACAATAGTTTTAGAAATATGTCACTTTGTCATTAATGGAAGTCAGATATTTTATGTTCAAGTTGTTATAGATAAACTAAAATGTCATTTTCATTCAAGCCTACCATGAAAATATACCAATTATTTGATTGACTGCTAAATCTTCCTATTTGATGCATCACAAATATGGTTTTAATATATTTATATTTTATATAGTTTATATTATATATTTTATATTTTAATACATTTATATTTTAAATACATTTTCTTTGCATATTTATTTTTTAGTTGTAGATGGACATAAGACCTTTTTTCTAAATTTATTTTTATGTGGTGCTGAGGATCAACCCAGGGCTGTGCATGTGCCATGTGAACACTCTACTGCTGAGCCACAACCCCAGCCCCAAATACTTTTTAATACTTTGTAATCTTACATATTTTAAATTTAAAAAAATGAGCATCCAGGCTTTACCAGACCATCAAAGAGATACATGTCACAAAATAATATGAAGAATCCCTTCAGGTTGCACACAGTGTGTGCAGGACTATAATCTCAATGACTCAGGATCACAAGTTCAAGGCAAGCCTCAGTAATTCAGCAAGACTGTGTCTCAAAATTAAAAACTCAAAAGGGCTGGGAATGGGGGCTAGGGTTGTAGCTCAGTGGTAGAGTACTTGCCTAGCCCATGTGAGGTACTGGTTTAGATCCTCAATACCACATAAAAATAAATAAATAAAATAAAGGTATTTTATCTATTTATTTATCTACAACTAAAAAAAATATTTTTTAAAAAAAGGGCTGGGAATATAGCTCAGTGGTAAAATGCTCCTGGGTTCAATTCCCAATACCAAAAAAAAAAAAAGAAAAGAAATCTTTCAGCTCAATGCCACCTCTTGACAATTCTGCCCCAGGCCAAGTACCCAGTTCAATGTCTAATACACTCCAAATACTCAATATGCACTATAAACTGATGTAAGTACTGGATTTATTTTCAATATTAAAAACTTACTTTGCAGATCTTTTGGGCATGTGCTCCTGATAGACTGCCTCCAAAAACTGTAAAATCCTAAAAAGAAAGCACAATTCAATCAATAAGTAAAATATAACTGACCAGAGATGAAGACCCAGAAGGAAGAAACAGAAAACTCACAGAAAGGTGTGTGTGTGTGTGTGTGTGTGTGCTTGAGCTACTGGGGATAGAACCCAGGAGCACTACCACTGAGCTGTATCTCCAGCTCATTTTATGTTTTATTTTGATACAAGCTCTAAGTTGCCCCAGCTGGCCTGGAACTTGTTATCATCCTGCCTCAGCCTCTCCAGACACTGGGATTATAGGCATGCAGCACTGTATCCAGATAGAAAAGTGTTTTTAAAGGAACTTCAGAAATTGGAAAAAAAAAATTAAAAAGAAAAACAGCAATGAGCAAATAAAATACCTTAAAGGGAGTTCATGTATCTTCAAGAGCAAAAGACTTCACCTTCACTTTAGGAAAAATGCAGTTTTGAGAAAATAGCTTATGCAGAATTAACCCTAATATCAGATTCCATGGGTGTCAAATAAGCAATCTATCTCTAAGAAATGTGCTGCTTTGACAAGTCAGGAGGGGAATAGTGAATCAGAGCCCTTGCTGCCTCCTTGGCTTGTGGACCTTCACGTGTAAAGGGCTCCTGGGTACGTGGCCTCCCTCCCCAAACCCCAAGGTCATGGGGAACTAAAAACAGAATCAGCCCAGGAGGACAAGAAAAGACGAGGAGACAACAGCAGAGTCTGAACAACCCCAGGGGAACCGAAAGCACAAAAATACCTGACTTGATAGGAGGAAATGGAAGCCCACCTATCTGCAGAGAGTGACCAAGGAAAATTGGGGTGAGAGAGGATGGGGCTGAAAGAAGAGGTTAACAGCGGGCTGGGATTGTGGCTCAGTGCTAGAATGCTTGTCTAGCGTGTGTGAGGCACTAGGTTCGATTCTCGGCATTGCATATAAATAAACAAAATAAAGGTCCAAAAAACATAAAATTTAAAAAAAAAGAAGAAGAAGAAGAAGAAGAGATTAATAGAAAGTCTGCGTGAGAGGGGCTGGGGCTGAGGCTCAGGGGTAAAGTGCTCGCCTAGCATGCATGAGGCACTGGGTTCAATCCTCAGCACCACATAAAAATAAAATAAAGATACTGTGTGTCCACTTAAAACAAAAATAAATAAATATTAAAAAATAAAGAAAGAAAGTCTGTGTGAGATGGTCCCCTTCACCCTGAAAGGAGGAAGGCTTATTTCTCCAGAGAAATCTGGACTCACAACCATGGGTGAGATTAGGAACCTGTATACTGAATGAGCAAGGGCCAATCCAGGCCTTTCTCCAACAACACACCAAAAGCTAATTATCAGGCAAGAGACTGAGGCTACCTTTCTAGAAAAACAAACGCCCCAGAAAACGCACCTACGTATAGTAACATCTTAGAGATCACAACAAAAAAGGTGTCTCATCCCTCCCTCACTATCCTTCAGGGCCTATTTCAAATGCCCTATTTTCCCTGAAACTTTCCATGACCCTGGATAGGATCTTCTCTCATCTTGAGTCCACAGCATTTGCCTGGAACCTCCCTCACCCTGCTCTGTCCTCTGTCCCATTCTACCCACAAAGTGATTTGCTTCTTCAGGGCCAGGACCCTGTCTCAGGCATCCTCCTCACTCCCACTTACCCATGGGCTCAATAGTATCATTTTGATGAATTTTTGTATCTACTCAAGAAGGTAGGTAGAACACTATGTCCAGAAAACACAAGAACTTCTTTTGTTCTAGCTTATCTTTTCAATGGTTCCTTCCATATGAGTTTTTGTTCAGCTTATACACATTGCAAAAAAAAAAAAAAAGTAATTCAATAAGTAAGTACCATTAAATACAATAAATTTAAAATTATCCAAACATACCTAGTTTAATATCAAGCCCAGAAAACATTTTAGTTTCCTAGATAAGCTACATAACTAAGTCTGTGAAAGAAACTAAACACTTAGAACTATATACACATTTTTATCTGTGGAGGGGAAAAAAATTGAATTCAAAATAGTCCACTAGGTATTCTGGTAGTTTCTTCTACTGCTGTACAAAATTAAGCTCAAAGCAACACAAGTTTATTATCTCACAGGTCTGTAGCTTAGAAGTCCTACATGAGCCTTACTGGGCTAAGATCAAGTCCTTGGGAGGCTCCAGAGGGAAATCTGTTTTCTTACCTTCTCTAGCTTACAGAGACAGTCCCCATTCCTTCACTCATGGACTCCTTCCCCTTTACCTTCAAAGCCAGCGTCAGCAGGACACATCCTCACATCACATCACTCTGACCTCTTCCCTGACCTCACTCTTCCATTTACAAGTACTCTTGGGATTATATTGGGCCCACCTGGATAACCGAGGCCAATTGTAAGGTCAGCTGATTAGCAATCTTATTTCTTGTTTGTCATGTAAGGTAACACATTCACAGGTCCCTGAGATTGGACAACTTGGGCAAGGGCATTATCCCACCTATGACATTCTCCTACAGTCTCAATGTGACCAAACTATATCTGTCCTTATGCAGTCCGACAAAATCCTTTAAGCACTTCAATGACAGCCCAAATCTCAAGAGTCCCCTGGTTGAGAGTCAAGTCCCCTTTGCCCAGGTTGCATCTATACACATTGTCCAGGACACAGATGCCCTCTAAGCACATACCCAATGCTGTCAAGAGGAATTTCTCTTGGGGAATAAACTCCTGGTTCGTGGAACAATTTCATACAAGCCTACTGCCCTATGATCTCCCCTCCTCCAAGCAAATACAGGACTCCTCCTTAGAACACAGACATGTGAAATGAAAAACCCCCAAATAAACCCCCAAACTGTGAGCAAGATCTCATTCTCCAAGATTGCTTTGTTTCATATATTTTGTTTCTGGCTCTGCCCCCAGGAAAGCTCAGCCTGTTAAGATTATAAAATACCTGACTGAAGATATAAACCAATCTTCCATTGATTCGGCCCCGGCCAGTGACCACGCTATCTCCAGGAAACTGCCAGAGAAATGGAAAAACAAAGGTTAAAAAAAAAAAAAATCCAATATTTCTTTTAAATTAATTTGGCAACTATGCCTTCTGAAAGACAAACAAAAAAAACAAAGACAAACAATTTAAACAAAGAACATGAGGAAATCCCACCCCTCTTCCCTGGCTCTGCAACAAGTACTAGGCTACTGCTCCATCAACAGGAGTAATCTTAGGCTTCATCTTCCTTCTTACAAGCAAAATAATTGGGCTGGGGTGTAGAGTGCTTGCCTAGTGCATGCACAAGGCCCTGGTGAATGTCTGAGGTCACTAAAAACTGAGTACCTGCCAGGTGCAGTGGCGCACACCTATAATCTCAGCAGCTCAGGAGGCTGAGGCAGGAGGGTTGAGAGTTTAAAGCTAGTCTCAGCCAAAACGAGGTGCTAACAACTCATTGAGACCCTATGTCTAAATAAAATACAAAACTGAATATCCTTCATGGATATTCATCCCCCACCCACCCCCCCAAAAAAGGCAAAATAATCAAGAGACTCCCTAGGGCCACCATTGCCAGATACTCATGGGAAGAACAAGGGATACATAAAGAAACATGGCAACTTCTCCAAACCAAACCCTCCTACCCCAAACCTTAAAAAAAGCAAGCCTGCCATTTTGCATGGAAACTCAGTAATCAGTGTGGCCCACACGGAGCCAGTTGGTTTGGTGCCAAGTTTATAAATCTTTGGTCACAAATAGCATATATTCAGAAAACTGGATCAAAATTAAGTCCAGGGCTGGGGATGTAGCTCAAGCGGTAACGCGCTTGCCTAGCATGCGCGGGGCACTGGGTTCTATGGAATGTGAATGGGCTACTAGCAACTTGTGCAGTAGACTCAGCACCACATAAAAATAAAATAAAGATGTTGTGTCCACTGAAAACTAAAAATTAAATATTTAAAAATTCTCTCTCGGGCTGGGGATGTGGCTCAAGCGGTAGCGCACTCGCCTGGCATGCGTGCGGCCTGGGTTCGATCCTCAGCACCACATACAAACAAAGATGTTGTATCTGCCAGTAACAAAAAAAAAATAAATATTAAAAAATTCTCTCTCTCTCTCTCTCTCTTTTTTTTTTAAGTTTATTTATTTTTAGTTCTCGGCAGACACAACATCTTTGTTGGTATGTGGTGCTGAGTATCGAACCCGGGCCGCACGCATGCCAGGCGAGCGCGCTACCGCTTGAGCCACATCCCCAGCCCCTCTCTCTCTCTCTCTCTTTCTCTCTCTCTCAAAAAATAAAAATAAAAATTCTCTCTCTTCTCTCTCTCTCTTTAAAAAAAAAATAAGTCCAAATGACTCCATGCATCCATGAAAGATATTCAGTTTTATGTTTTATTTAGAGACATGGTCTCACTGAGTTGCTTAGCACCTCACTTTTGCTGAGGCTGGCTTTGAACTTGAGATCCTCCTGCCTCAACCTCCTGAGCTGCTGAGATTATAGGTGTGTGCGCCACCCAGCAACTACTCAGTTTTTACTGACCTCAAACATTCAGCATGACAAAAGAGGCAAGTGGGCAGTATTTAGGGGTTCCTGATGCTTAGTTCTCAGACCATAACATAGCTAAAAGACATTCTCATGACCCTCCTTACAAATTTGTCATATACTAGCAAGAATTGAATCCTCAACCAAAGCCCTAGGAAATGGGCTTGAGTCCACTTGCACAAGTTTTACAGCAGTCCACTCACATTCCATCTGCAAGGGGAAAGGTGATGAAGACCCTGGAGACCCCAGCAGTACTTCTCCATAGGACTTCCCAGAAAAGCTTTGTAGATTGATTGCTGTAATGGGAAGGGCAGCAGAGCCTATGATATTCATATCTCTACTTGAATAGATACCTTATTTTTATCAGCAGCCATTCCAAAATCTGCACATCTGTGTTCCACAAACATATCGCTCTCAACAAAGCTGCCAGGGTCCAGCAAGAGACTGATCCGCTCCCTGGCAGTGAGCTTTCCCTAAAACACAACAAAGATCACTCAGTGATGTCATTGCGGACTTAGTGTTATCAGCTTTTTTGCTGCTGTGAACAAAAGACCTGAAAAGAACAATTTTAGAGGAGGAAAAATTTATTTAGAGGATCATGGTTTCAGAGGTCTCTGTCCAAGGTGGCCAACTACATTGCTCTGGATTCAAGGTGAGGCAGAACATCATGGCAAAAGAGTGTGGTGGAGGAATACAGCCCAGAAGATAGCACCAGGATGCAAAGAGCGTGAGCGTGTGCTCCCGCACCTAAGCTCTACTTTCCAGGAACAAAATATGTATACCAAAGGCACATCCCCTCTAACCACACCCTACCCCTGCCTAGTTACCACCCAGTTAATCCCAATCAGGGGATTCATGTACTGATTAGGTGAAGGCTCTCATAACCCATAATTTCACCTGTAAACTTTCTTGCATTGTCTCACACATGAGCTTTTGGGGGACACCTCACATCCATACCATAACAGTAAGTAAAGTAAGAGCTGTTGGCCAAGACAAGGTTTGCCCCTTCATGTTGATGTGAAAGCCTCCACTGCAACTGAAGTAGCCAAGATAGACAGGTGTTATTCATAACCTTTATTTCAAACAATGAGGAAAGCAGGGTAGAGATAGAGTACTGTAGGAGCCACCTGACAGCAGAAGGTAAATAAGGAAGGAGGAGGAGGAAAAGGTGAAGAGAAACAGGAGTAGGGAGAACCTGACCCTGGAACAAGATAACTAGTTCCATTAACAGTGGAGATCTAAGGGGCCTTAAGAAGAACAAAGAAAGGGCTAGGGTTGTGGCTCAGTGGTAGAGCGCTCGCCTCGCATGTGCGAGGTCCTGGGTTCCACCCTCAGCACCACATAAAAATAAACAAATAAATGTATTGTGTACACATAAAAAATAAATATAAAAAAAAGAAGAAGAATGAAGAAGCAGAAGACAGGAAACCAAAGCAGGCTTAGTGAAAGTCAGAGTCCATATTCTCAGGTTTAGAGGCTCCTTCTAGGGAAGCCTATAGGAGTTCACCAGGCTCAACCCCTCCCTCCTGTCCTCAGGCTTCCACCCCAAGGGCACACAACTTCCTGGTTCTCCTCCTGCCACCAAGACGGGCTTTTCCTTTTCCTCTTACTACCCTGCATTGGGAACCCTGCTTAGGGACACCACAGTGTGTGTGTGTTGGGGTGGGGGTTGCTGAGTAAAATGGAAATGGGGCAGAGTGCTAAAGAGCTCATGTGAGAAGTTAAATAAAATAAAATGCTTCTCAGAGTTGAGGTTAAAGTCATTACTCTACCAAGGGCCTCCACTCCTTGGTCTCCCAAAATCTCAACAGAAGCCAAATATCCTGATCCACCATACTTCCCCCACCAAAAAAAATCTCAAACTGGCTATTTTTCCCCCTTAGGAAAAAAGAAGCCAAAGCCAGTAAGGGTGTATTAAAACAAACAGCCAATCCTTTACACTGTTGTGTAAAGCAGAAGTCTAGGGGATAACAATTTGGCAATATATACATATACAGAATTTTTTAAATATTCATACCCTTTGACCCACTAATTCCATTTCTAGGAAATCTACCCTATGGAAATAATCCAAAAATAGTTTAACTGCGGGTGGAAGCCTGCCTCATGACTAAATAAATCAGTTTGGCAAGAGGAAAACAGCTCTGGAGGCTGCATCTTAACCAACAGCAGGATCTGCCTGGGAATGGGTAGAGAAATGTTCCAGGAAGAAATTGTGCAATAGGGCCGACAGAAAGAGGGTTCAGGAACACTGACAGGCCTCTCCAGAGGTTGAACTAAACAGCAGCCTTTCTTCGGCTAAATGACCCACACAACTGATCTCTTGAAGGTCGACTGTGATTCTCACCTCAAAACCTGGGCGGAGGATGACAATGCCTAAGCTCTCAGTCCCAGAGTAGCCTACACATCCCCAGAAAAGCTGCCTGCTCCCTATCCATGCTGTGACCCTCAAGATGCTGACCTGGTCTTCTGTGCCACAAGTTCCCCGAGCGCTCAAACACTCCACGCCAGGCTAATGTGACCAAGTTACTTCCCCTCCCACACGCCTCGATTTTCCTGTTTTTACTATAAAGAATGAACCTGCCACCACTCTTTCACGGGGCACGAGAAGAATAAGCAGATCTTTTTAATTGACTGTCGTCGCTTCCCTATGTCTACATTAACAATAAGATGGGGGGGAGGCAGGATTATTACCATCTTCTATTTAAGGTAAATTGATTCCTACAGACTAACTTTTGCCCAAAAACTTTATAGTTAAGTGGTAAGCTGGTTGGAGCCCATCCAAGTCGGTCTAAAATTCCAAGGAGATGGCAGCGTGTGACAAAGCCCACAGAGGATCATTCTGGTTTTACCCGCCGCCTGGCGAAAAAAGCCAAGTTCTCCAGGTGAACGTTCTCGCCGCGCCCCACCCGGCACGACGCGGATTGGCTGGGAGGCCTCGGGCGCTGCGAGCCGAGCGCGCTGTGATAGGTCGCCCGCAAAGGGGCGGAACTCGCTCAGCCAGCTGTCTGGACTCACTCGCTTATGCTGCGCATCGATGCGATGCTGGCCTCCTCCCAGCAGCGCGGCGCGGCGTTTGTTTTCAATACGCTCGTTAACGGAGACAGGCTGGCTGCAGAGGCTGCGGATCGCAGTGCGCAGACCACTAGCTATAACGCTGAGCCTTGCTCCGGCCGCCGCCACCCTCATTGCCGCCGCCATATTTGCTCTGCCTTAGAGCCTCCGAGCGGCGCACTTGAGTACGCATGTGCAAAAGGCAGGGACACAGCGGAGTTTGCGCCTGCGCAGCGTCAGTAGGACGTCGGGAACCTGGAGGGTGGACTCTAGCGCGCCGTTGAGAATAAGGGCTGCCAGTTGGAGCCCCAGGCTCCTACAGGGTTATGCAGACAACAGATATAGGACAGGCCCTCCGATCTTGTGTCCGCTTGGCTACGCAGAGGAGGGAATTAATTCTTGCTTTTCTTAAGCCATGTAGACCCCTAGCTTTGTCGTCCTACTTCCTCCAGAAAATGAATAGATGGTAAGCTTTAACCAACATTTATTGAACCCTGTGCCATGGGTTATCTTTGGCACTTTCCATGCACTGGTTTGTACTAATGCACAAATTCACAGAAGAGGCTAAATGAAGCACAGAGGTAGAGTGATATGACCTAGAGCCAAGATGGAAGTTGTGGCAGAATCAGGATTCAGACTCAGAAACATTGTGCCCAGTATTGAGCCCAGAACCCTTAGCTTATAATGAGTGGGTCTCTAAGAGGACCCTGGTTTTTAGCGGGAGAGATAGATATTGATGATACTCGGTGGCACATGCCTGTTATCACTCGGCTTGGGAGGCTGAGGCAGGAGGATTGCTATTTCAAACCCAGCTTCAGCATCTTCGCGAGGCCCTGTCTCTAAATAAAATATAAAAAAGGGCTGGGAATGTGGCTCAGTGGTTAAGTGACCCCTTGGTTCAATACGTAGTACTAAAAAATACATTTAAATTTTTTAAAAGATAAGGTAAACTTTTATTCAGGAGCATTGTGGTGGATGAAAGGACGACTGCAATGGGGTTTTGCAGTGGCAATAGATTAGGCTCAACTCCAAATATAACAAAGAAAAGGGAGGATTTATAGCTAAGGAGCAGGGTGGAGGGTCAATGGATGGAAAATTACTAAGAGGAACATCAGGGATAGGGGAGAATCTGGCTGAACTTATCATTCTTGCTGAAGGCAAGCTAGGGTTGCTTACACATCCCCTGGGGGATCGTGAAGTATGCACAACCTGATCAGATACTAAGGTCAGAGGATTCTAGTTGAACTGACCTAACAGGATTCTTGTTAAAACTGGACTCTATAGGGAAGGACATGGGAGCCCAAGGTCAGCTTTATTCAAAAGAGCTCAGTAAAGCCTGACCAAAGTTTGGTCAAGGAAAAGAATCTTCTCCACACAACAGCTTCAGCGCCACCTGGGAGCACGTTGGAAATGCAAACTCTCAAATGCTCAGACTTCATTGCAGACATAATGAATCAAATTAGGGTTGGGGCCAGTGATCTGTTTTAGCTGATGACCCTTAGTTAATTTTTATGCTTGCTAGAATTTAAGAACCACTGCTCTAGGGATTTGAAATGAACTGTGGAGAGTTTGTCCATCTCTTTCCCCAGCTAACAGGCAGGTCTTTGAGGCAAAGTACAAGGTGCATATTTCTCATTCTTAACCTCGAAAACTGCTAATGTTGATCATTAACCCTTCCAAGATCCAGCTCACAGCGAGGGCCTTCATAAAGTCAAAATTCTGGCCTGAGACTTTTTAACATTAATGCTGTTCAGTTAAGCATTTTTGAGCACCTATGTGCCAAGAACTGAATATCACTAATTGTGTTTCCAGAAGTAAGAATTGTGCTCTTAGATACACATGGAGCTGAAGGTCAAAGGCCTGAAGTCTTCTGGCTAGACAAAGCCCACCTACATCTGTCTGGCTCCACAGTGGTACTTTTGGTATTTCATTTGTGTCCCTGCTTTAAGGATCACACCAACCTAGAAAGGGAGACAAAAATTGACCATGAGAAAATGGGAGAATTTGAGCAATACTGAGTGTGTCAAGGAAAAGAATCTGAGAAGATAACTGCCTGCCAGGAGCAAGAACAGTGTGAGCAAAAGCCTGGCATGTTCAGATTCATACTCATACAATTGGTTGTGTACCCAGCTTTTAGGGGAATGGAGGTAAATGAGACTGGAAAGGGACAATGAAATTAGATTGTGAAGAGTTTTGCCATCTCCTGAGTTGGGACTTGATTTGGGCAAGGGACAGTGGGACCCCTTGTCCTACAGCCTTGTAGGTTCCAACTCTAAAGCTCATCCTGTGTCAAGACTGGTTAGCTCTTCCCAGCAAGAGGGAAGGGACTGCCCCCAGTTGTGGACCCTATACTTGGAACAAGGTTAAACACATAGGAGGCCTTCACAATACATTTGTGAAGTTAAATTGAGCTAACAAATAAGCAAGTGCACATGGGTCTGAAGGTTTTACCTACTCCTATACCTGCTTTCAGGCTCTAATTAGGTGTTATCCCCTCCAGCCAGTCTGTCCTGATCCCCACTCTGCCTGGGTAGGGTAAGCATTGGTCCCTTAGGGAAGCAAGGGATTTTTTTTAACTTAAACCAGTTCTTAGAAGAAAGCTCAACACAGAAGGGTTCACTGAACCTAACTGCTCTGTCTAACTAGTCCTTTCTCTCTCCCCTTCCTCTTTCTCCTTATATTAGTCTGTTTTTCATTACTATAATGAAATGCCTAGGGTGGGTACTTTATAAAGAAAAGAGGTATATTTTGGCTCACAGTTTTGAAGGCTAGAAGACAAAACAGCTTGTTAAGAGCCCACAAGGTTGCATCACATCATGGCAAGAGCATATTTAATCTCTATGTGGTCTCTCTCCCTCTCCTTAGAAAGCCACTGGAATTCAATCATGGGGCTCCTCACCGCAGGAGCCACTTCCAGAGGCCCAACCTCTAAACCATAATTAAGTTTCTCTCCTCTTAATACTACTGATACATGACTAGGGGATTAAACTCCTGTGTGAGTTTGGAGGGCACAAATCATATTCAAACCACAGACCCTCTTCCCCTTCTTCTTCCTCGCTGCTCTAGTGGCTTACGGTGGGCATTCCATAATTTTATAGACCTGCATGTCCCAACCTGGGATTGGGTGGGAGGGCTAAGGGAAGGGTTGAACTATCCAGGAATTACCCTTTGACTTGATCTGGGTTGTGTTCCTGTCCTTAGTCCTCCTCTGTTTTGAGTTATTTCTCCACTGTAAGACAGAAGTATCACCATGATCTGTATTTAGTTTTCTTTCTTTGTAAGACAATAGAGCTAAAAATGGAGTCAGAATACCTGGCTGCAAACCTTCTTCCTACTCTGAATTCCTAGGTAACAGGGTAATTGGCGTCTGAGCCTCAAGGCCCTGTGTAAACATGAAGAGTTTCCATGAAGGATAGTCTTTGAAACCCCTGTGTTCTGACCTCTCACCCACGACTTAATGATAAGAGACCAGTCATTCAAGCCAGACCATCCTGAGTTCCAGCTCTTTCAGTGACCACTGTGTGCTCTTGAATAATTTGGCCTCAGTTTCCTCTTCTATAAAATGGGAATAATAGTTATATTTCATAGAGTTTTAAGGTTTAAGTGTGAAAATGTCCATAAAACTCCTAACATGATGCCTGGCAAATGTGAAATGCTTGTTAAATGTTACTCACTAGATTAGCAGTGGTTTTTTTGAAGTAGTCTTATCCATCTGAAATTCTTATGAATACTCTTCAGAGTGGAAGGAGGGTGATACAATTCATGGTATTTGTTTACATGGTTTTGTTTACCTCAAGGAGTGAGGGTGGACAGTGCAGTGAGATTTTCTGGTCACTCCAGCCTCATTAGTGACTGCTTTCAGCAAGAATGAGTATGATGGAAAGAAGGAGCAAATGGAACAAGTCTCACATATTTAGTCTAGGGCTTCAGAAGGACAGCTGCCAAGAGGGGAACTAAGCATGCAAGAAATCAATTAGGGGAACCACTTGTGAGAGGAAACGTGGCACAGTGGAGAGCTGGGAGAGCCATCCGGTTGCAATGCAAGCCTGACTTCCAGTGGAGAAGAGGGAAGGAAAGTGGGTGGGACCTTCTTAGACTCCTGTGCAGTTTTAAGTTCAGCAAAGCCTTTGGGGAGTCCTAGGGCCAAAGCATTTCTGCTCCTCTTGGGTTGGGAGCCACCAGAAGAAGGTGTGGCCTCACTGCAAATTCACAGTAAATTCCAGGACAGCAGCTGGGGCTGTTGGTCAGTTCTGCTCCATGCAATCCAGGTGTCTTCTCACCAAGTTTTGAGTGCTTACAAGGAAAGGGAATGAGAAAGAGGAAATTTTGGAGAGCAGTTGCCATCCACATGGAAAGAAAATTTTTAAGATTTTTGTTGTGCATTAGTAATACCCTTCTTGCCTTGATGGTTTTTCTTTTTTTTTTTAATTAAAAAAAAAATGAAGTGTTTTAAATTCACATTCTTCTTGCTGACCTGTGTTTCCTTGACGGCTGAAATTGGGCTACAAGAGCTCTGACTTAAATTCCGGTTAAGGTTGGGGATGTGGCTCAGGTGGTAGCATGCTTGCCTGGCATGTGTGAGGCACTGGGTTCAATCCTCAGCACCACATAAAAATAAAATAAAGATATTGTGTCTACCTTAAAAAAAACATATATATATATATATATGAAATAAATTCCAGTTAACACTTACTAAGATCTGAAACCTGACTATGTACATTTTCCAAGTCATCTTAAGAAATCATCTTTTCTGACTTGGGCTCTGTAGGAAATGTGCAGAGCTTGTCTGTCCCTTTTCCCAGAATCACTTCTAGACCATTCTCGCACTCTTGCTGAGCTGCTTTTCTCTAAGTTTCTGCCATCAATTGTTCCCGCCCATCAGCATTCCCCTGCCAGCCACACAACTCCCTCCTCCTGTGATTGCCACTTTAGGCTCACTTCCCCTTCCATACCTTGCACCTCCAAGCTCAGAGATGCAGTTGGCTTTCATGATGGTATCCTCTGGCTCCCTGGCCTCAGAATTCCTCAGCCTTCTCTAGAAAAAGAGCTTCAACTTTGCTGCACTTCAGCCACACACACACACAAACACACACACACACACACACAAACACACACACGGGGCCTTGTAGTCACAAAGAATTGCCTCTTCCATGAGCTGGAACCTGCTGGTTTCCCTTCACCACCTCTTTTTCTGCTAGCTTTCCATACCTTTCACACTGAATCTGGCCCATCTCCTCAACATAACCTCTTAATTCCCTCAGTGTAATATTTAAACTCCAACCTTCTGGCTTCTGTTTCCTTAATTTTCCATCTAGATCGCCATGCCCAAGCCCAACCCTCTGATTCTGCTCATCATTGGCCCCAATTACTGGCAGATGTCACAAAAATCATAGTAGGTGTTTAAGTTTCCTACTACTGCAACAAATCACTACCAAATTGATGATAAAATGACAGAAATTTTTCTCATAATTCTAGAAACTAGGAGTCCAAAATCAAAGTATCTGCAGAGACATGCTTTTTCCAAAGGCTCTAGGGGAGAGTCTTTTTTTGCCTCTTCTAGCTCCAGGTAGCTCTGTTGTTTCTTGTTTTGAGGTAAATTAACACCAGTATCCACTCCCATCTTTCATGTGGCTTTCTTCCCTGTGTCTTTGCATCTGTGATTTCCCTCTTCTTTTTCTTACTCAGGTGCCAGTCATTGAATTTAGTGTTTATTCTAAATCCAAGATGACCTGACCTCATCTAGATATCTTTAAGTTAATTACATCTGCAAAGACCCTATTTCAAATAAGGTACTTGGACTTAAGACTTGGACATAGTAAACCTGTCACTACAGATTCTTGCTGTTCCCTGCTGCTCTTGCCAACCCCATTTTTTTGTGTCCAGACCCTATGCATCCAGTTCCCAGGTGTAAGCATCTTCTCTTCCTCTAAATTCCCATCTGCTTTTTGTTCCTCTTTTATAGCTTTAATCAAGTTCTACTTCCTAACAGTACTACCCATGTAAGAGAGCTTTACACTTCTGGTTGCCTGGGTTGCACAAGGAGCTACCCAAGTGTCGGGGTGTTAGAGTCTGTAAACAAGTCAAAATAACACCTGGCATTTTGCCAGGGGAATGTTAGAGTTCGTAAACAAGTCTGGATGGTGCCTGGCAAAACGCCAGAGGGAGTGGTTTGAGAAGTAACAAAAGCGAGCCATTAAGTGTGGAGATTCCTGATTGGTTGACTGATGTATCTAGTTTATGCTAATTAGATAAGCTGTGTGGAATGTATAAATACTGCTCCTGTCCTGCAATAAACGGCTCCTACTCCTGCTGTATCAACGTACACAAGTTATTCGTCCCCCCCCCCCAGCTATTTTGCCCAGCCAGCCGGGCTGCGGCATCGGGGTAGCAGCCAAACTTCACTTTGGAATCTTTGATCTGGTTAGAGTCATTTATGTTGCTTAAGCTGCCACTGAACACACCGACTTGGCGCCTACCCACAAAGGTCCAGGACTCTCCTTCCCTAACCAGTTCCTTGTCTTCCTTCCCTTAGCTTCTCCTGTGCCCAGGCCTCTGCTCAGCAAACTACCCCGTTTCCTACTGCTGCCTCCCAACTGCCCAGCTTGGTCAGCTCTGTGGAGCCCAGTTCTGCCCTGTACACATAAGTCCTTTGAGCTACTGGTTGTCTCTTTATTCTCTTCACCAGATTCAGTCCTCCGTGTGAGGCTTTCTCCTGCCTTCCCTCCAGGCACACTAGATATCCTTAAATTTCTCCAAGAACATGCCTTTCACCTTCTGGCTTTTCTTAATGGCTTTATTTTCCTTTTTAATACCTAACATACCTTCCATTCCACAAAATTCTGTATTTTCCTCTTGTGTTCCTATCATTTGTCCCTACCTCTATGACACTACCTACTCAACATGTTACAGTAAAATTACTTCTTTAGGTTTATGCTGATGGCCTCCTCCCTCCCACCCACAGTGGGCTCCAGTTCTGTTTGAATTTATACCTGATCATGGGGTTGGGGTAGATGTGTTCAGAATTATGATATACTAGGTTCACCTAGCTGGAATGGTGGATGATATGAAAAAGGATGTGGAGTCAGAGAGCCCTTGACTTACAAGAACAGTTCCATCCAGGCTTGCCTTCTTTATTTTTTCTTTTTTGGTGATACTGGTGTATCATTGATTGAACTCAGGGTTACACATGTGCTAGGCAAGTTCTTTATCGCTCAGCTATATCCCCAGCCCTTTTTATAAATTTATTTTGAGACAGGAGCTCACTAAATTTCCCAGGCTGGCCTAGAACTTGGGATCCTTCTGCCTCAGTCTCCTGGGTAGCCGGGATTATAGGTGTGTACACAGCACCCTGCCATCTTTGCCTTCTGAATGTACTGATTGTACCACCCTTCAGGATACCCTTTGAAATTTCAACCTAAACAGACTTAAGTGATTCTCTCCATTTTTGGATACAATACTGAGTAGCATTTTAGCTAAAATGCAGCCATGATAGCAAGAAATACTCTTTCTTTTTCCTCCTCCTTCCTATCCCTTTTCTAGTCACCTAGAAATTTCTAAGATAGCAGTCATGATATTTGATGAAGTAATGTTTCTTTTAATTAGTGGTCTCTCTTTCTCTCTTATGATTCCTGATGCATTGATGAATTATGCTGTTCTAAAGCAATTAAGGTTAATATCTAGAAATGGAGAAAAAACAGCTATTCATATATGACTCCCCATGGAATTATAAGTTTATTCAGAGTAAGGATTCATTTTTATTTCTATGTTTCCAGTACCCAGTTATTCCTGATACATGGAAGTTATATTCAGTCACTGAGTGAATGGCCCCTCCCAATTTATCTAGAAAGTTGTAATTATCCGAGTCACGGCTCCATCACTAGTGGCAGATACTTTCTCCTGAAGAATGGGAAACCTTTCTAGTTTCCCGAGATGATATTAACATTTGAGATATATTTCCTGGGAAACATCAAAAGTAATAATTACTTTTCAATGGGTTATAGTTGATCCCTCATCCAACTCCTAAGTGTGACCCTGAGCAAATGGACAAAAGAAGAAAGTTTGAGAAGAATCATCTCTGTCTGTAGTGCAATCCAAGGAAAGTCAACAAGAGAGCCAAGTAAAGTGATGACACTACTGTCCCTTCTGCTACCACACATGGTTTGTTGTGTTAGAAAGAAAGATAGCAGGGGCGGAGGAGGTTGTCTCACCTGTTGATGCCAGTGACTCAGGAGGCTGAGGCAGGAGGACTGCAAGAGAGCAGCCTGGGCAATTCAGTGAGACTCTGTCCCAAAATAAAAAATAAAAAGAGGGCTGGGGATGTAGAGTGAAGTAGAGTGCCCCTTGGGTTCAACCCCCATTACAGACAGAGAGAGAAAGAGAGAAAAGGGGGGGGGGAGGGAGATGGGAAAGAAAAAGTGAAAAGAAAAACACATTCTATTTGAAGGCTTAGAAAACAGCTGTAAAAACAGAACTTCCTTTATAATCCCTTTTACATGTAGGAAAGGATTAAGTAAATATTGATGCATTCCTCATGTCCAGAGTCAAACAGTCAGAGGCTAAAAGGAGCCCTAGAAAGAAGCACTACAAAAACTGAGTTAGTGAAGGGTTTCTAGTACAACGTGCTTGGGTGCCACAAAAAAAAAAAAAAAAACCCACTAAATTCCAAATCCAAATGACACTCATAAGCAGTATGACAGGGAAAAATCAGATAATCTCTTTGAGCTGTGGTTTTCCCATTTGTAAAATGGCAGTAATAATACTGACCCCATAGAATAGTGAAAAGGATTAAATTAAATCAAATAAGATATGTGAAGTTCTGAATGTGCACCAGGTGTTTAATAAATGATAGTCTAATTGACTGTAGCTTCAGAGAGGAGTGTCCAGTGCAGATAGGAAGGACAGTATAGATAGGAACTGATTCTGGGTGCCCAAAGAAGATCAATTATTGGAAGGAAGGAATTGTCAAGAAGGCTGGTGAAAAGTAAAAAATCAACATAATCTAGAAGCAGGAAACACAGCTAAGACCATGCCATGAGAGCAGTATGGTTAGGACATGGACATAGCTGGTGACAGACTCCTGGATTCTCAAGGCCATACCACCACAGTGAAAGATTTTATATTGTTGGTATTTTGCATCATTCCTGTGCTTGTTGTCTGAGTGGGAACATCAGGGTGGTAGAAGCTGAGTCACAGCCTCACACCCTAGCAGGAAAAGGATCTAGACTATTTGGCATCAAGATCCAATAAATAAGAAATTCCTTACAAATAGAAAGGAGTTACAATGAAGAATACCCAAGGAGAGAAAATCTTTACCACACACACACATCAGATAGAGCACTAAACTCCAGGATATATAAAGAACTCAGGTCAGGTGTGATGTCGCACCCCTATAATCCCAGTGGCTTGGAAAGAAAGAAAGAAAGGAAGGAAGGAAGGAAGGAAGGAAGGAAGAACTCAAAAAACTTAACACTAAAAAAATCAAATAACCCAATCAATAAATGGGCTAAGGAACTGAACAGACACTTCTTAGAAGAAATACAATCCGTCAACAAATATGAAAAAATGTTTATCATCTCTAGTAATTAGAGAAATGCAAATCAAAACTACCCTAAGATTTCATCTCACTCCAGTCAGAATGGCAATTATCAAGAACACAAGCAACAATAAGTGTTGACGAGGATGTGAGGGAAAAGGTACACTCATATATTACTGGTGGGACTGCAATTGGTACAACCACTCTGGAAAACAGTATGGAGAGTCTTTATAAAACTTGGGATGGAACCACCATTTGACCCAGGTATCCCATTCCTTGGTTTATACCCAAAGGACTTAAAATCAGCATAGAACAGTGACGCAGCCACATCAATGTTTATAGCAGCTCAATTCACAATAGCTAACCTATGGAACCAACCTAGATGCCCTTCAACAGATGAATGGATAAAGAAACTGTGGTATATATACACAATGGAATAGCCTTAAAGAATAATGAAATTATGGCATTTGCAGGTAAATGGATGGAGTTGGAGAATATCATGCTAAGCAAAATAAATCAATCCCCAAAGACCAAAGGCTGAATGTTTTCTCTAATATGAGGATGCTGATACATAATGGTGGGGGTGGTTAGGGAAGGAACTGGGGTATAACTTTGGAGGAACTTTGGATTGGGCAGAGGGAAGTGAAGGGAGGGGAGGGGGTGTGGGGGTGGGAAAGATGGTGGAATGAGACAGATATTATTACCCTATGTACATGTAACATGTGTGAACCGTGTGATTCTGCATCATGACAGAGAAATGAGAAGCTGTTCTCCATTTGTGTACAATGAGTTGAAATGCATTCTTCTGTCTTGTATAACTAATTAGAACAAACAAACAACCAAAAAAAAAAAGAGTACCCAAGGAAAGGACAAACAACTTCTGTATTATTTTTTAGAAGAATGCTAGCAACTGTACCAAACCCCCAGTTTCAGTGACCTAAGGACAGAAGCTCATTGTTCATTCTCATAGCATTGTAGTGTGGGTAATTCTTCTACATGGTGGGCAGCGTTCCTTCATGTGGTGATTTTAGGGTACTGGCTTCTTTCATCTTGTAGAGTCCTCTACATTCAACTGGAAAATGGGGAAGGAGACAAGCAGAACAGATGTCCTGCTTATTAAAGACCCCATCTTCCAGCAATAACTCCATAAAACAGAAGGGATTTCATAAACTTTTGGTTGGCAGTTTCCTGGGCAAATATATATGGTAAAATACATGGGGAGTGGGACAGGATACTAAGGATTGAAGGACCCTGAGAGGAAGAAGACATGTTCTGAGAAGTAGGTTGAGAGAGTGGGAAAAATAGATAGTATACTAGGCAGTTAAGTAGGTGGAGTCCACTAATCCTGGGGCACAGGATTGTTTGAACAGCTTAATACCCCACAATTTCTTTCCTGTGGTGGTTGAATTGAGTTCCTTCTACATACAAGACCAAGTTGGCAAGAGTGATCTAATGGCAGCTATGTCCAAGAGCTATTGAAACTAACTGGGGAGATGTGTACATAGAAAGATAAGCTTTACTTTCTGGGTAGCAGGTGGGAAATGTCAAGGGTGGGGGCAGGGAGTGCTCTATGAATTCAAAGTTGAATGTTATCAGTGAGGGTGGGGGCTATGGTAGGTGTTTAGTCCAGGTCTGCCAGGAAGGTAATGTTAAGACAGGAAGAAATTATGGAAGAAATTGATTCGGGAAATCCCCATAAGGGAAAATGAGGAGGTTGTCAGGGAGGCTAAGAGAACTTTCATACTGTGAATGTTAAGAAAATCTGACCCTGAGTGAAGAAGAAAGGAAAGGTTCAAGGCAGGCTGGTTGGAAACGTCTTAAATACAGAGAAGGCTAAGGAAAACTGAGCAGTCCATCAGGATGGCCTTCAGCAAAGTCACCCACAAGATGTCCCCTCTCCCATTTCCCAGCCACACTCAGTCATTGGGTGGGAGCAGCCTTCAAGAATCATGGCTCCACAGTGAATCGAGTGATGGATCTCAGAGAGAGAAGGTGGGGCTCTTGGTCAGTTCTACTCCTCAAAGTTGGAGGATGGAAAGGTGCATGATGCTTCTGGTCACTGAAGTCTCCCTTTGCATCACATAGATCCACCTCTTTCCACAGGTTTAGGGAGCTGCTACTCCGCAGATTCTATGGGTCTTTCTCATGAGGGGAAACTAAGAAGAGGGAGTTTAATGAAAGGAACTACAAACCGTCATTGCTATTGATCTCAGAGTGCACAACCTCTCCCTCCTTTATTATCCATCTCAAACTCCTTTGTCTTCCCTTCACGGAGGCAAAGTTCTCGGTGACTTCCCTGGTGATGAGACCCAAACTTTCTTCTGGAAGGATCTGAGTTAGAAAGGTTACCATACCTTTCTCCAGCCAGAGTTAGTTCATATGTCCATTCCAGTTACAGTGGGGCAAAAGAGTACCAGGAAACACCCAAATTGACCGACTGGCTCCCAAGTGTGTTCCTCCTTGTCTTCATTGTGTAAAAGCAGCCATTCTGCTGGTTGGGACTAATTACCCATGACAGGATGGTGAGTCCTTCTTTTGCCTACTGGTCCCTGGACACTAGGAGTTCAAAGTGCTCTTGAAGCAGCTGTAGTTTGTAGTTCAGTGGAATCTGTGCTATATCCTCTGGCAAGAGTGTGTTCTCTGTAGCAAGCAGGACCTCCAGCCATGAAGAGTTAAGAGTTGTGGGGGCAGTAAGAAAAAAACCTTCAGTAGGGCATTAGGTGTGATAGTCAATGGGGTCACTCCTCTTGCTATCCTCTACTTTCCAGACCCATGTATTCTTCCCGTCGAGTACACAGCAACATATAGAGGCTTCTGATTTAACACACACACTGTGTTCTAAAGGATGGAATTCCACACATTCACAATGCTGCCTCTGTAGTGGTACTTTAGCACCATTGGAAGGCCATTCTGGACCTGCCTTGGCTGAACATTCGAATGTCTCTGAAACTCTGATACTCTTGACAATTAGGTCTTCAGTCTGCTACTCAGCTGTGTATGCCCTTTCTCTGCCAGAGATAAGAGTCTCTTTGAAATCTTCCCCAAATGCCCCTGTGGCTCTCTCACTTAACCAAAACCTACTTGCTATCTGCCCTCAGGCTCCCTGTTACCTCTTTGCAGAGCATTAGTACAACTGAGTAGGAACCACTCAACTTTACTGTCTTTGCAGAAATTATCCTTGCTTTTTTCAAGTGCCTGGATCATCACATTTGTCACAGCAATCCCCTTCACTGGGACATTTTTCCAGTGAAGTCTTTAGTAGATGAGCTATCTCATCTTTGCCAGGATCTATGCCATACCTAGTGGCCAGGATGGCATCCTTTTTGCCTAATGGGCAGTGGGGGAGCCAGTGCAAATTCCCAACTTACTATTTTCTTGGACCACTCCTAGTACCACCTGCTAGTCTAGAACCCTGAGATGTGAATGTAAGACAGGATTAATGTGCAGGAAATTTATTATAGAAATGCCTTTGAAATAAAATGGGGAGGCAAATAGGGGAGGATGAGAAAACCATCAGACTATGATGCAGTCCTGAACCACAGTGAAGGAAGGAAGATTGGATGAAAGCATGTTATACCGCGTTGCAGTCTAAGGAAAGTCTGAGAAGGCCATTTGAATTTCTCAAGCCAAAGTCACCTATCAGAGCAATCTGGCATCTCCAAGAAATGGGTGTCTCAGTATCTCTGCCACGCTTAGTCATTAGCTGGGAGCGTAGGAAGCAGAACTTTGGTGCAATTTCAGGGGGCAGTAGCTGGATTGCTCAGTCAATAATGCTTTCTGCAATTAGAGACCTAAAAGGTGCATCCTCGTGGCCACCGCAGCAACCTTCATGGAGGAGGCACAGAGGAAAGGAAATAGGGACAGCACCTAGAAAACTGGTAGGATATAGATAAGTGTTGACGGCCAGAAAATACATATTGATAACATACAGGTAGACTGTGATGTGTGTTCTAAATAAAATAAATAGGGTGACAGACCTAAAGTACACCTTATCTAAGAGGCATATTTTAGAGGTATAAGTGGGGAAAGGAACATAAAGATAGAATTGTTGTAAAACTTGAATGCCAGGGCATGAAATTTAGACTCAGTCCTCCAGGGATGGGGAAGCTGTGGACATATTAAGTCTATAATTTACCTAACCTCTAAGTAGTATTGAATTATTGACTACCCTTTCCTTTTTTACTTTTTCCTTTGTGAAACATTCTTTTGCCTTTTTTTGAGACAACACACTCCTAGTTTTCCTTTTATATCTTTGGCCACACATTCTCATTTCTCCTCCTCCTTTGAGGTGGAGTCTCACTATGTCACCCAGGCTATCTCAGAATTCTATGGTCAATTTAACCTTCTGCCTCATCCTCCAAAGTAGCAGGGACTACAGGCGTATAACACAACACTGCCTATTCTCATGCTTCTTTGTGTAGTTCTTAATGACTTGAAAGTGGGTAACTTGCCCAGGGGAGAACATAAACAGAAGAACAGAATTCTAAGTATAGAATGAATGAATTAATGAATGATTCCATCCAGGCAAATATTTTATGATTTTGCTACTCCTGAGCCCAAACTTTTTAATGACTCCTCAATGTTCACACGATAAAGTAAAAAACTCTGAACGTGACCTAGAAGACACTACCTGACCTAAACCCTAGGCCCCTCTGTAACTCATCTACTATTATCCCCCAAACTCTCTAATCCAGCCATACTGGTCTTCTTTCTGCTTTCAACTCCTCAAATGCACCATATTTTCTCCTTCTGTGAGGTCTTTGCTTTCACTGGATGGTGATTTTATCTCTCAGGTAGGATTTAGATAAGTGATGAAGGCCAGAAAATTGTCAATGTCCACACATTATAATGTCTATTTATCCTTTTTTAATATTTATTTTTTAGTTTTAGGTGGACACAATATCTTTATTTTACATGTATGTGGTTCTGAGGATTGAACCCAGTGCCTCATGCATGCTAGTTGAGCACTCTACCACTGAGCCACAACCCCAGCCCCTATTTATCCTTTACATCTTAGATTGACACTTTCTTTTATATGGACATAATAACTTTATTTTATTTATTTATTACTTTTTATGTGGTGCTGAGGATCAAATACAGTGCCTCATATGTGCTAGGCAAGCTCTCTATCATTGAGCCACAAATCAAGTCCTAGACTGAAATTTTCTCAAAGAATACAGGAATGACTTTTTTTTCTTTTGTTTTTTCTGTTTTTGGTACTGAGGATTAAACTCAGGACCTCACATGTGAACTCTCTACCACTGAGCTACATCCCTAGCCCTATTTAAAATTTTATTTTGAAACAGAATCATGCTAAGTTGCTCAGCTGGTGTGGAACTATTGATGTTCCTGTGTTAGTTTCCTGAGTAACTGAGATTAGAAGCATGCACCATCACGCATAACCTTCCTTATCTTCTTTAACTAAATCAAACCTTGGTATATGTCTCCTAGTGTGATGTGATGCTTATTTTATTTATAGCCATTATTAAAATTGTGTTTTTTATATTTATTTGTGTGAATATTTGTCAGTCTTATAGATCTATTTAATTGGACTGTAAGATACCCAGGGGCAATGATTGTATTTTTATTCTTGTGTTGCCAGTGCTCAGGACATTGACTAAAGCATAGTCCTTGAAATAATGAATGAATGGATAGATGGAAAGTAGTTTCTGAACAGAGGAGGGTGGTACTGCTTGTGCAAATAATTCTTAGATAGCTTGATAAGTCAATACACAGTAAATATTGACTTATCAAGTCCTGAAAGGTCTAGGAAGCTTTATTAAGCAATATGGTTTAGAATCTACTAGTATATTAGGGCAAAAGATAAGTTGCTACATAAAAGGACCTCTAAATACAATGGCCTAGGTAAAATAGAAGTTTATTTCTTCCCATGGATATTTTCAAAGTTGAACTGCAACAGGCCATGTGTGATGGCTCACATCTGTAATGCCAGTTACTTGGGAGGCTGAGGCAGGAGGATCACATGTTCAAAGCTAGCCTCAGCAATGTAGCAAGGCCCTAAGCAACTCGGCAAGACCTCTAAATAAAATATAAAGAAAGGGCTGGGGATGTGGCTCAGTGGTTAAGCACCTATGGGTTCAATTCCCAGTACCGAAAAAACAAACAAAAATAAAAAAAACAACAACAACAATAAAAAAAAAATGGCTCTCAATCTTCTGTGTACATCAGAATTACCCAGAGAACTCATTAAAGCACAGCTTGCTGGGCTCATCTTTGCAGTTTCTGATTTAGTAGGTCTGGGATGGTGTCCAAGAATTTGCATTTACAGTTCCTAGGTGATGCTGATGCCACCAGGGACCATAATATGAGAACCAATGTTGTAGAAGAAAATTTAATGACATGGGAAAGTGCTTATGGCATATTGTTGAGTGAAAAAAAAAAACAGGTCCCAAAATAGAATTATATTCATAATCTAATTTTGGTAGAAAATATATATGTGTTTGTGTAAGCATAAATAGTTCTGTAAAGACTGCAAACTGTTAACAGGTAGACATATAGATAGTCTTTTTTTGTTTGTGCTGTGAATTATTTATAAGGAACATTGGTAATAAAGTGGTTTGTTGTTCTTTTTTAAGAAAAAGAATTGACAAGACAATGCATGGGAGCAGGCAAGAGGTAACTCCAAGGTTACAGGCTTGAGGGAAAGGGAGAATGATGGCATAATAGAATAAGGAAGGGAAAGGGAGCACTGGGAAGAGGTGACAAGTTTGGTTTTGGTTACATAAATTTTAAGGTGGCTGCAGGACATCTAGCTGAAGATGGAAGAAAGAAGCTAGGCAGGCAAAATTAAAGCTCAGAAGAGATGCCCAAGTAAAGATGTTGATAAAATGATTCTTCAAGAAGAAAGGATAATTTAAGTCACTTGAGTGGAGTTGCCAAAGTGAGAATATGAATTAATACAGGTTAAAGACTTTGGCCTGGATCCATACAACAACTGATTTATTCATTCAAAAATAAATGAATTAATATATCAGGCTCTCAAAAAAATTAGTTTAATAAGTGTGTTTAATAAGAATGTAAATAGCTGGCTTTAATTTAGGGATATAAATATCAAATTGAAATGAAAGAAAATAAGTAGCAAATGAAAAAGAGGGAAAATACATAGAAATAGGGAAATTTGGACTGGGCAAAATCAAAGAATAGAGGAAGAACGTTTTAGGAAGAAAGATGTAATAAATGTTAACAAAAATGTTTGGTACAGTCAAGGAGAGCAGGGTTAAGATACTGTCGAATGGTACTTTCCTCTGTTCCAAAGCTGGTCCTTTGGGCCCATGGCTGAGGACAATGAATGTCTAAATACCCTCAAGTGCTGCAGACACTGTCCTGAGGATTAAGAGGCAACAATAGCAATCCTGCCTCTACCAGCTGCCACTCAACTCTTCTCTCTCTCTCTCTCTTTTCCCAGTTCATAGAACCAGGGAAGTTATGAAGAAGAGTCAGATTCCAGCCTTGTAGTTGTGAATTTATGGTAAGAGAATTTGCATTCGCCTCTAGGGAAGCTGTGCTCTTTCACTATTTGCAATACCAGCTAGGACTGGAGGTGGGAGGAGGTTGTTTTCCCAGCTAAATGTATTCTTGGGCAGGAAACTCTATTCCAGCAAGGAAAAGGAACTAGAGATAGATACCAATGGAATTTGGAGGAAGGCTCCACACTCCCCCCATTTTTCATAGCAAGGAAAAGTATTTCCTGTTAAGTGGACTCTGAGAATAATAGCTGAGATTGAGCTATCTTAGTAGTATTCCACCCAGGGAGCTATTAGGGGAAAGGGGTCCTAGCAATGGAAAGATATAGGATAGAGTACACTAAGTATGAACAGAAGATGGAATTGGTCAAGGCAAAGGTATTCCCGTGTGTCCTGGCACTGTATGGTGGAGTGGATACCAACAAGTGGTCCTAGAAAAATGCAACCAATGTACCCCAAGAGAGACCCTGCACTTGGATGCCCTCCGCTCAGAACTTAGGTTGCCAGTTAATGTTAGAGAGGCAGTGACAACCATCAGAGATAAAACTGCATTCTCTCCTGAGATACTTGCCCAGGTTCAACCAGAACATATTCAGAGGCCCAGGAAGGAGAGCAAATGATGGCCCACGTGTCCTATGTCTATATTTCCAAGTGATAATTTGCAGTAATAAAATTTTAAATAAAATGTTTTATCCTCTGACCTTGACATATAAATTTTAAAAGCAACATGGAAGGCCAGACTTGAATTTAGAGTTTTTGAAATCCTTGGAGTCGCACACCAGAATGAGGGAACACAGATAGAATTGGTCCTCGGAGCATGGCTGCTGGCCCACTTCCTGTTTCTTTCTACCTGTGACTCTTTCTCATACTTTGAAGTACATCCCAACCCAAACATCTAATTCTATCACCAACTGCCATCCCTTGGCCACTTTTATTAGTCTCTAGGGAAAATCTCCTTAGCCCTTCTCTGCCTGACAGAGAGGCATGACCAGAATTGCCCCTTCTTGTCTGGGTCTAAGATCTGTACCACACATTTCACTTTTCCTCTCCTATCTCAGCAACACATCATTTGAGCTAGATCTTAAAGTCTGAGGAGGAAAGGAGAAGGTAAGATATTAAAACATTTTAAGATTTTTAGTTTATGTCAGAAACTGATCATGGCCATTATATTTGGCATGTCCACGGACCCTTAAAAGACCACATGCCTTACTCTCTTCAGCTGGGAATGGCCATGTGATTAAGTTATGGCACAGAAATGTAAGAGAAGTATTATGTGGGCTGCTTAAAACTGGAGGGTGTTGGGCTGGGGTTGTGGCTCAGTGGTAGAGTGCTCACCTAGCACATGTGAGGCCCTGGGTTCGATCCTCAGCAACACATAAAAATAAATAAAATAAAGGTATTGTGCCCCAAACTACAACTAAAAAGTAAATATTTAAAACAACAAAAAACTGGAGGATGCATAGAAGCTGCTACTCAGCTGGGAGGTGAGGGGTGGAGCCATTTTACTCTCCTTTCTCCCTTATTTCCTGAAGGCTCACGTTCAGGAGCCATCTTGGACTATTTAATACATTTAATACAGCATTGTTGAAAACACTGATTAGACAACAAAAAAGCCAAACATTAGGGGAGCTCTAGTGGGGTTTTTTTGGCTGTTGTTTTATGTTTTTAATTGTAGATGGACACCATACCTTTATTTATTTATTTTTTAATGTGGTGCTGAGGATTGAACCCAGTGCCTCGTACACACCAGGCAAGCACTCTACCACTGAGCCACAACCCTAACCTCACTCTGGGGGTTTTGTTTTGTTATGTCTCAGTTCTGGAAGCTGGGAAGTCTAAGGTGAGGTAAGGTCCCATCTTCACACTCCAACACTTAAATACCCTCTAGTATAAAGTCCAAGTTGGCTCCTGAACTTGAGCATTTCAGGTAATGAGAGAAAGGGGAACACAGCTTGTTGCTGCACATGAAGGAAGGGGCAAACAAGATTCCATGGCCTGTTATGTAATAGGCTGGGCAAGGGGGCACATGCCCATAGTCCCAGCTACTTGGGAGGCTCAGGCAGGAAAATGACTAATATGGCTTAAGCCTAGGAATTTGAGGCCAACCTGGACAACACAATGAGACCCTGTCTCAAAGACAAAAACCAAACAAACTGAAAATATAAGGATACTAATCCCATTTTTTAAACTGGGGATTGAACAAACCCAGGGGTGCTTTACCATTGAACCACATCCTCATCCCTTTAAAAAACAAAAAAAAAATTTTTTTAGTTGTAGGTGGACACAATATTTTATTTTTATGTGATGCTGAGGCTTGAACCCAGTGCCTCATATAAGCGAGGCAAGCACTGTACCACTAAGCTACAACCCTAGCCCTCCCCATCCTTTCTTTTTTAAATATTTTTAATTGTCAATGGACCTTTATTTATTTTATGTGGTGCTGAGAATTGAACCCAGTGCCTCACACATGCTAGGCAAGCGCTCTACCACTGAGTCACAACCCTAGCCGCTCCCCAGCCCCTCCCCAACCCCTCCCCAGCCCTTTTTATTATTTATTTTGAGACAAGGCCTTGCTAAATTGCTGAAGCTGGCTTTGAACTTGCAATCCACCTGACTAAGCCTCCCAAGCTGCTGGGATTACGGGTGTGGGCTATTGTGCCTGGCCCTAGTTTACTTTATAAAATATTTCTTTTTAAAATATTCATTCCCTGGGGTGGGGCTGTAGCTCAGAGGCAGAGCACTTTCCTAGCATGCATGAAGCACTGAGTTTGATCCTCAGCACCACATAAAAATAAACAAATAAAATAAAGGAATGCTGCCCATCTACAACTACAAATAAATAAATAAATACTTAAAAAAAAGTTTATTCCCAGGCTGGGGATATAGCTCAGTTGGTAGAGTGCTTGCCTCACATGCACAAGGCCCTGGGTTCACTCCCCAGCATTACCAAAAAAAAAAAAAGAAAGAAAGAAAAGAAAATATTCATTCCTTTCACTAGAAATTCCCCTTTTAGAATTTATCCTAAAGTATATATACAAAGTTTTATTTTCAGGAATGTTCACTAAAGACAGAGTTGTTTATAATGTAAAAAAATCCTGTATTGTTTAATGAAGTGTTCAACAATGGAAGACTGATCAAATCAAGTATGGTATACCCATAGTTGCTAAAATTATACTTAAAGTATTTAATGATATTACAATATTATTATAACTAAAGGTACAATATACTAGAACCCAGTATTTTTATTTGTGGTACTAGGGATTGGGCCCAGGGGTGCTCTACCCCTGAGTGTGTCCCCAATCCTTTTTATGTTTTGTTTTGAAACAAGGTCTATGAGTTACCCAGGCTGGCCTTGAACTTGAGATCCTCCTGCCTCAGTCTCCTGAGTTTCTGGGATTACAGACATGTGCCACCATGCCTAGCTTAAGATTCAATTTAGAAACACACACACACACACACACACAAAAAAAAAATCTAGGCATAAAAAAAAAGACTATATTGATTAATTTTGGGTATTGGAAATAATAAGTGGCCTTTTCCCCACTTTTCTTTCTTGTGCAGGAAACTCTGCCCAAGAAACTGTCACTAAATTTTAAACTGTTCTCTTATGAGCATATTTAAACAAGACAGTTTAAAATTTAGTGTATTTTGCCAAGTGTGTTGGCACATGCCTGTAATCCCAGTGGCTCAGGAGGCTGAGGCAGAGGGATCGCAAGTTCAAAGCCAGTTTCAGCAATTTAGCAAGGCCTTAAGTAACTTAGCAAGACCCTGTCTCAAAATTAAAAATGAAAAAGGGCTGAGAATGTTGCTCAGTGGTTAAGCCCCGCTGGGTTCAATCCCTGCTACCAAAAAAAAAAGTGTAGTTTATATTTATGCCTATATAGCATTATTAGGTGTATTTTGTGTACTTTAGTAGCTAAGGGTATCGCCCTTTTCTGCAACCTTACAAACTTTGGCCTTATTCAATCACCTGAAGCAAGTTGGTTAGCCTTTTTTTTTTTTTTTTTTTTGGTGGTGGTGCTGGGGGTTGAACCCAGGGCCTTAATGCATGCAAGGCCAGCACTCTGCCACCTCCCCAGTCCCCTGGTTAGCCTTTTTGTACCTTTGTCTCCTCATATGTTAAATGAGGAAAATAATGTCCATCATGATGTAATTCACAGGAAGTTGTATAAATGCAATGTTTATAGTTCACTGTGAACTATGTAGAAAATGGCACTAATAATATTATTTATATTTAACAATAATTATTATTATTGTTCTCAATGTAAAGGCAATGGAAACAACTTGATAACCTTTAAAAAGAATATTTTTTACTGAGCCAAGAAGAAAATAAGAGTAAACAAAAGAAAAGGTTACCTACCAAAACAGATTGCAAGGGAATATATAGTAAATTATTCAAGAAACATTTAGTATTTTCCAACTGTAACAGGCTGGGCCTGGAAGGATGGAGACTTTAAGACAGCCCCATTCCCACATACTTCATCCTGGTGAGTGACCAACATCACTCCCATAGACAGAATCAGAGGCCAACATCTCTGAAATTAAAGAGGAACAATGCTGATGAGGCAAAGTGCCCCTAGTAAGACAGTAAAGAATCATCAAATTCAACTGTTGAAGATGAGCTGAGCCAGGTACAGTAGCTAACTCCCGTCAAAGGGATGGTGGGCCAGAATTGAGTGTAATCTTCATAAGTTTTACAGAGCCATAAGTGAAATCAGGGGGCAAATTGTTTGGGGATGCACCATTCTTGAGATGTTTTCCTAGCAGGATATTTCCTTAAATATAGTATAATGCTAAAAAACAAAATAAAACAAAACAAAAAACGAGGCTGGGGTTGTGGCTCAGTGGTAGAGCACTCCCCTAGCATGTGCAAGGTGCTGGATTCGATCCTCAGCACCACATATAAATAAATAAATAAATAGTTATTAAACAAAACAAAACACAGAGGCCTGAGGGGAGAAAAGATCCCCATTTGCTAGGAGACTGGAATGGGTGGTGGAATTACTAAAATGCCATTCACAGAGCAGGAGATCCTCTTCCATTACTCAAAATTTCCCTTGTTACAGGAGAGTCAGAGAAATTTGTGACTACTATCCCCTTGAGCTCCAAAGTAGTTTGGAATAATATACTATTCAGTAGGCTGAGGGAAGAGAAATCTGATTTTAAGAGATTAAGAAATTAATAGCTTAAAAATTGAAATAAGGCTGAATTTTTCCAATAAAATCGACACGCTGGGCACAGTGGTGCATTCCTATAATCACAGCACGTTGGGAGGCTGAAGCAGGAGGATGGCAAGTTCAAAGCCAGCTTCAGCAATTTAGTGAGATCCAAGCAACTTAATGAGACTCTGTCTTAAAATACAAGATAGAGGCTGGGGTTGTTATAGGGTATTGATTTAACATTTGAGGAGCCATCTTATGAGATAAGTTTCGCTTCCCTGCACTTTTCTCTTACCCGAACTTCCCCAACCCCTGTTAGTGACCTACCTCATGGTACCATAACCCTAAGCCAATCCCAGAAGGACACGACCCCTGGACTCTGGAGAGCCCCAGGGTGCTATGGACCTAAGGCAATCCCATGCTATTCCTCCCTGCCTAGCTCTGATGCTATGCCCCCAAGCCTAGCCCACAGCGCCGCGGCTACAACCCCAACCCCTGCCCCACAAAAGCCGAACACCAGAACATCTAGGAGCTGCTCTGTCCTCGCTATAGAGGGATGGCCTTTATTTGTCAGCTTTGACAAAGTGTGGATCTCTGCCTGGCCTCCGAGCTTCATTTCTCACTCACCGGTCTCTGGCTTTCTCCCTTTCCCTTCAGCTGGGGCTCATTGGCACTTGCCTCGCACATGTGAGGCACTGGGTTCCATGCTCGGCACTGCATAAAAATAAATGAAGATATTGTGTCATCTATAACGAAAAGAAATACTAAATAATAATAATAATAATAATAATAATAATAATAATAATGGCTGGGGATGTGGCTTAGTGGTTAAGTGCCCCTGGCTTAAATCCCCTTTACCAAAAAAAAAAAAAAAAAAAAAAAAGTTTAACAGATTAAAGGAAGAGAGAGACATGGACTGTAAGATGGGTTTTCAATCACATAGCACAGCTGAGCAGTCCTGGGGAGGACGAGAGGGAGGGACAGCAGGATGAAGAACTCAGACTTGGCAAATGTATGGAACACATTCCTGGAGGCGCAGGGAAGGAGAGGGTGAGAAACTGATACCACCGGTTCCCAGTGAGGAGTCCTGCTCCCTCACAGGCTGGAGTTTGAACATTGGAAAAGCTCCCCTAGGCAATCATATAAAGCAGGGTTTATTTAAAAAGGGGAGGGAGAAGGGGGCCATAGCTGGTATCCTGGAATCCCAAGTGGCAAGGAGTTCTGCCTTTTTTATATGTCCTAGGCTTCCTTTGTTCTCCTGCTCTCTTCCCCCTATCTCTTTCCTTCCTGCTACTTAACTACACCCAGGAGGTGGGATGGCCAAAAGGTGAAAAGCAGATGGATGGGGGAAGAGCAGGATGGAGCAGCCTAGGACACTTTAACTAACACCTTTATAACTAACACCTTTATAACTCCCTGAAGGGAGGGGCAATTCCTGGGACAGGTTACCTGAGCCACAGGTAGGAGCTGGGGCTGGTTATCTTGATAGGGTGGAGGAAGGGCCTCAAGGCATTTCAATCCCTCAGGGGGCAGTCTCCAACTTCCTGAGCTCACTCAAATTGGCCTCCTTGATCTGACCTGACTCAGTTTACCCATCTGGCTTCAAAACTATGGAATGTTTTGATGTAGGAAAGGAGATCTTGATTTTCTTAAGGTAGTGGTAGGAAATTAAGAGTGACTCCCTTTTTGAGAAACCAGCCTCTACCTCAGAGCAAAGCCTGTCCAAGGAAGGGAGCATGACCCTTATCATTGGAGAAATCCACAGAGCACTCCTAGGCACATACCCACCCTGCTGAGTTGTTTATCTGCAAACAACAGGAGAGATCTGTGGAGCCAGGTGTCCCTGACTCAAGAAGGCTAGGTGAGGACCCATAGCAACCCCCTAGCACCCACCAATCAGCATGAGACAGGAAAAATACCTGGGATGCCAGATGACCCTCCCAGTAGTTTATGGTGGCTGATAACATGTTGGGAAACCATGTAGTTTAGCACGTACTCCCTCGTGGCCTAAACCAATCAGTTCAAACGAATTCCCTTCTTGTACTAACCAATCACCCCTACCCAACTTGTTCTCTCCAGTGAATGTGCTAATCATGTTTTAGAGTTTTATGATTTTCCCGAGGTGTGTGATGATTTGCTAAGAGATGCTATGATGTAGGTTAAGTCCCTGCCTTCCCCAAAAAGTGTATAAAACTGCTGCAAACCCTGGGCTTGGGGCCTCTCAGCGTCACCAGTTGCTGTTTGCGTGGAGGACCGAGCTAGTTAGCAATAAATGCCTCTTTGCTGTTTACATCGATCTTGGTCTCTGGTGGTCTTTTGGGGGTCCCAAACTCGAGCATAACAGTGGTAAGATCTTTTGCTAAGAATGGGAAGGCAAGGGAGCCCAATGTGGTAGCATGTGTTTGTAATCCCAGCTACTTGGGAGGCTGAGGTAGGAGGATCATTAGTGTGACCTTGTTTTAAAATAAAAAGGGCTGGCATTTGCTGGTTAATGGATGGAAATGGAGAAGAGCATGCTAAGTGAAATAAGCCAGAGGCAGAAAGTCAAAGGTCAAATGTTTTCTCTTGTACATCGAGTAAAACAAGGGAAAAAAGCAGGGGGCACAATGAAAATAAAAGGGAGATCATGCACGAAGTAGAGGAAGAAGGTTGAGGCGGGAGGAGGAGGGATGGGAAAAGGGAGGGACTGTGGGATGAAATGGACCAAATTGTGCTATGTACATATATGAATATACTACAATGAATTCCACCTTTACGTATACCTGTAAAGCACCAATTAAAAAAATACATAAATAGAAGACCAGTAAAATAGAGGAAAGAGAACGATTAGAGGGAGAAGAGAGGAAAAGATGAAGTACTAGGGACCCAAAATGGAGCAAATTATATACCAGACATATATGATTATGTCAGAATGAACCCCATTGTTATGTAAAACTATAATTCACTAATAAAAACATTTTTTAAAAAGGCCTGGGAATGCAGCACAGTGCTTGTCTAGAGTGTGTGAAGCCTTGGGTTCAATCCCTCTTTCTCTCTCTAAAAATAAGTGGAAGGCAATGTGAGATGAAGGCTCAAAGATATGGGGTCATGGAAAAGGGTTTGAACAGCCCCTAAGCACAGTAAAAAAAGGACTGTGACCTTCCAATAAGACTTCAGTAGTGAAAGAAATTACCGTTTGTGATGCCGACAGGTGCGGGTTATTATGCTAGGTCCTGCAGGCACACTGTTCACTGAAGATGAATCATGTCTCCAGTTAGTTAGCTGCCTACTTCTGACTGCTCATTCTCTGTCTCTTCCGTGGTATCCTTTCCCCCTGCTCTTTTGCTTAAATCCTGGTGGTCCTCAAGGTGTCATTCTTAGCCTTCTTCCCTTCTTACTCCCCCTGAGTAATTGTTCTCTCTCCTCCCACAGTGACTATTGACATCTGTATACTGCTGAATACCTCTAATGTCTATCCCACTCCCCTAAACCCAGGGTGCCAAGATCCATTTACCCCACTGCCTACTGGACTTTTCATTTGGATGTCCTATATATGTTTAAAATCTATGTTCAACATTTCCTTCCAAACCCATTCTTCTGGCCAAGTTTCAAGTCTCCATAGATTTTTAGAATAGTTTTAAAAGTAGAGATTCTGGAACCAGATTGCCTGGCTTCAATTCTCACCCTACATTATCTGTGTGACCTTGAACAAATTATTAGATCTCTGTATCTCAGTTTCCTCATATGTGAAAGGGGGATGATAATACTAGTACATATCTTACAGGGTTGTTGAGCAGATTAAATAAGCTAATATATTTAAAGACTTAGATCAGTGTCCTGACATGGCAAGGCCCTATAATCTTCCGTTGTTACTATTATTGTCAAAATTAGAGCTTGGACGTCATTTTTGTTCCTCATTCTCACATTCACCAAGTCCAATTACTTGGTCTCCTTAATGTCTCTCACTCCTCACTGCTACCTTTGGTGCCCAAGATTAAGGGTTAGAAAACTCTTTCTGTTAAGGGTCAAATCTGCTGTAGTAGAATTGTTTACAAACTCTTAACAACACTAAATGATTGAGTGTGACTTCATTCCCATAAAACTTTATTTATGTACACTGAAATTTGAATGTCATATAAATTTTGTATTCTGAAATATTATTTATTTATTTTTGTGGTGGTGGGGATTGAACCCAGGGCCTTGTGCATTCAAGGCAAGCACTCTACCAACTGAGCTATATTCCAAGCCCATAACTTTATTTAATTTATTTATTTTTATGTGGTGCTGAGGATCAAACCCAAGGCTTTGCACGTGCTAGGCGAGCACTCTCCTGCTGAGCTACAATTTATTTATCGTGGTGCTGGAAATTAATTATTTTTATTTTTAAATACCATTTAGGGGGGCTGGGGATGTGGCTCAAGCGGTAGCACACTTGCCTGGCATGCGCAGGTCGCTGGGCTCGATCCTCAACACCACATAAAAATAAAATAGTGTGTCCACCTAAAACTAAAAAATAAATTTAAAAAAATTAGATGTGTGGACATATACATCTTAAAAAAAAAAACAAAACATTTAGGGCTGGAGGTTAGCTCAGTGATACAGCACCATCAAGTCAAAAGCACTCCCAGTGCCATTAAAAAAATAATAATAATACAAACAAAACAACAACAAAAAAACCCTACCATTTAAAAAATGTAAAAAACGTTATTATTTCTTGAGCCATAGAAAGATAGTCAAGGTGCCAGATTTGGCTTTGGACTGTAATTAGCCAATTCCTGGCAAGATCTTTTTTTTTTTTTTTTTTTTTTTGGTACCAGAGATTGAACCCAGGGGCACTTACCACTGAGCCACATCCCCAGCCCTTTTTTTTTTCTTTTAAAGAGAGAGTGTGTGAGAGAGAGAGAGGGAGAGAGAATTTTTTTAGATTTTATTTTTTAGATTTTGGCAGACACAACATCTTTGTTTGTATGTGGTGCTGAGGATTGAACCTGGGCCGCACGCCCGCGAGGTGAGCGCTCTACCGCTTGAGCCACACCCCCAGCCCCCCAGCCCTTTTTTGTGCTTAGGGCCTTGCTAAGTTGCTGAGGCTGGCTTATGAACTTGCTATCCTCCTGTCTCAGCCTCCCTAGCAGCTGGGATTACACCTGTCACTACTGAGCCAGGCGCAGGATCATCTTTGATCTTTCCTAATTGGTCTTCTAATTTCCAATCTCCCCTTGATCCCCAACTTATTTTCTGTGAAGCTTCATTGTCTTCAGGACAACCCTTCTGATGTTGATAAGGTTCTTTGTAATCTGATCTGTTTATTACTCCAGTCTCATATATCATCATTTCCCTTTTTCTACTGTGCATATCTTAACTACATGATAAAATTTCCCAGATATCTAAGCTTCTTCCTCCAGGTGTTTCTATATGTTCTTCCTACTCTTCCTCTGTTTCTCTTACCTGTTCATCAACTCACATTTTATATATTACTTCCTCCATATTTTCCTGAGCCCTGACATCTGGTTAGATATCCCTTCTTAAGTTTTCACAGAATTAAAGTACTTATTGCATTGCATTATTTGTGCCTATTTGTTTCTGTCTTAGCTGTCAAACTGAAACTCTGAGACTGTCTTTAGTGTATCCCTCCATCCATATATCCACTATGTATCCATAGCACCAGTGCTGAAAACACAGAGATGACTCACTATGTTAAGCATCAGGGAAAGTATTACTATCCCCATTTTATGGATGAGAAAACTAAGACTCAGAGAGCTTGAATATTTTCCCCAAATCTACACAGTAATTATCAGAATACAGATTTGCTCAGGTTTGATCCACTGCTCCGTTTCAGTACTAATGAGGACCGTTTGGTCTTGTTAAGTTGCCCAGCTAGTCTCCAACCTGGAATCTTCCTGCCTCAGCCTACTGAGTTGCTGGGATTATAGGCATGTGCCACCATGCCCAGTGCAGACAATTTTTGAATCTTCACCTTCCAGGAATGTATACTTAGATATTTTTAGAGATCCTATTTTATCTGAGTGATGTACCCTTTTAAAATTATCCCTGCAATTCCTTTTTTTAAAAAAAGTTTTTATTAGTGCACTATAGTCATACATAATAGGGGGTCCATTTTGACGTATTCATAAATGCTCCAGTCACACCTGCAATCCCTTTTTAGGTGTCTAATCTGCTTCCTCTCTCACTTGATATAGCAGTAATTCCAAACTTTTCATTACTCATTTGATGGACTCTTTCTCATTATCTTCTTTGATAGTGAAATGTTAAAACAGTCAAATTTAGACCTGAGGCTACTTTTGTCCTACTGGTTTAATTCAACCTGTGTGACCAGGGGACTGTCTCAGTCATGTAGTGCTAGCTCTGGTGAGTATGTTGGAGACTGTAAGGCCTGTGATCCTAAGGTATACACAGGCCATATAGAACAGGTGGGAGTTGTAAAGAAATATAAATTGTCCTAAGAGATTTTTAGAGACTGGAGAAATTGATATTCCTAGGGGCAAATGGGCTGTGTTCCAAAAATTCAATTTTAAATTGACTATTTAGAATGCAGAACACATTTTCCCTTAGAAACAATGCTATCAATAATTGCAGTTATTTTTCTAGGAAAGTACACACAAACTAGTTTAACACATAATGTAGCAGAAATATCTGCTAAGACATTTTAGATCTGCATTGAGAACATCCTAAATCTTTACCACTCTGAATTATAAATAAGCTGCGTACATAGCTGCCACCCCAACTGGACTGTGAACTCTTTGAGGGCTAGAAACTGTTGAATTATTCATTTCTGCATTCTGAATGCCTGGCATATAACTGGCAATAAATGTTGGTTGCATAAATGAATGGACAAATTTAATAGGCATTTGAATAGTGTGGAAAGCATCTTAGGAAATGAAAACAGTAACATTTAGTGGGTACCTTAAGATGAATCTGGCATTCTGCAAGGTGGATAGCCAATAAAGCAAAGTACTTGGTTAAGGCTAGAATTAGGGATGAAGAAGCTGAAAGCAGTTTTAATATCTGAGGAGTAAAATAAATGGGTGCTGGGATTGCTAAATGTTGAAACGAATGGATAGGTATACTGTTTTTGAAAAATGTCATAGGAAAACTATCCGAGAGAATTGATATGAAAAGGGAAGTGGTTCTTGGGGGCTCAACGACTAAGGGGAGGGGTATGACCACAGCTGAAAGAGCAGAGGACGGAGGAGGAAGTTTGGTAAGTCAGAGAGTAACGGTCAGGAAAGAACAGAAGGATGCATTTGGTTTTCTGTTCCCTATAAACAAATATTAATTTGTCTGGGTGCGATGACACATGTCTGTGATTCCAAATACTCAGGATGCTGAGGCAAGAGGATCACAAAGGCAGCCAGAGCAATTTAGGGGAGCCCTGTCTCAAAAGAAATAAAAAGGGTTAAGGATGTAGCTCAGTGATACAGTACTCTTGAATTCAATCCCTAGTACCACACACACACACACACACACACACACACACACACTCAATATTGTTAATTAGATTGATTGCCTTCCACAACTACAGTAGATTAAGTATTTGATTAAATTTGGTTGTCTGTGATCCAAGCCTGCTCAGGAGGTTGAGGTAGGAGGATTGCAAATTCAAGGTCAGCCTAGGAAATTTAGTGAGACCTTCAACAATTTAATTTAGAAAGAATCTGTCTCAAGCAACAATGCCAACAACAAAACAAAGGAAGCAAACAAACAAAAACCCAAGAATTGGGGATTAGCTCAGGTAAAGCACTTGCTTAGCATGAATTGAACCAAGGCCCTGGGTTCAATCCCAGCCCTGGGGTGTGGTGAGGTGGAGAAAGAATTGGTTAGGATGGGTATATGTCAATAGGTGGAAGTGGTAGTCAAGGAGAATGCAATTAGGGAAGATAGGAGAGGGAAAATCATCTCTAGATAGTTTTTGGTGGAAGAAGAAAAAGAACAGAGGAAGGAGAGTGAAAAAGGATGAGAAACGAAGGCAAAAGGCTATTTCTTAATTTTGTAAAGGGCTCCTCAGAAAGTTCCTCTGATTTAGGGCCAGGTTGGCCTTTGTTCTTTGAAAGCATAACTATGACTACATTTTCAGTATTTACTTCATTGCCCCTGGAGTGCTAGAATGCAATCAATAAATACTAGTGGACTGATATTCTGAGTGTTTCAAATCAATCCACACTTTAGGTTTTATTAAGGACCTTAGAATTGACATTGATAAAGCCAAAGAAAGAACTGTCTTTAAATTTTTAAGCCATCTTAAGTCTTTCCCTTTGAAAAAAGTGTTCATTTGTCCACACCCATCACACCATGTGCTGTGGTGGTGGTTTTACCAACATTATCACATCTCTAGTAATCATCCTCTCCATAATTACTCAAGTCCCATTATTTGTCAGACTCTCTACTAGGCAGTGAAAATAAAAGGCAAAGATGGAGAAAACAGATATGATGGGAGGACATGAGGGCTAAACCAACAATTGCAGCGAGTGTGAGCTCAGTGAAAGAGGCAAGCACTTGGTGACCTCAGAGGAGAGGAGAGGAAAGCTTTAATTCAAAATGGTGTGACTATACTTTGTATACAACCAGAGATATGAAAAATTGTGCTCTATATGTGTAATATGAATTGTAATGCATTCCACTATCATATGTAAATTTAAAAAAATTAATAAGAAAATGGTTCTACAGGAAATAAGAAAAACAATTACTCCCAGAATCCCACTATCTAGATAAAATTAATACTATGTTGTACATCTTTGCAGACTACACCATAGATATTTAGTTCTTCAAAAATGTTTCTGCCTCACTCCACAGACAGCAGCAAGTGTCTCCTCTAGTATCAATATGTAGATGCCACTATGTAGCTGTTAACTGAAAGTTTAGCTTAAGTTAAGGAATTCCTTAAGTTAAGGAATCTGGGGGGAACATTGAACTTAATTATTGCTAATTTTTTTTTAATATTTATTTTTTAGTTATCGGCAGACACAACATCTTTGTTTGTATGTGGTGCTGAGGATTGAACCCGGGGCACACGCATGCCAGGCAAGCGCGCTACCGCTTGAGCCACATCCCCAGCCCCATTACTGCTAATTTTGAAATGTCTTCGTAATAGTAGCTTTGGCACAGATGCAGCACTATGGAAGGCTAGAAGATGGGGTCACACTTATCTATTTTCTATGGAAACTGTTTGAATATTTGTTTTATATGGATTTTTATTCACTTTTCAAACAAGTTACTAAAGAGTGTCCCCTCAGCTGTCCAGCAAGCATTTGTAGCTTGTACATGGCAGAATGGACCAAAAGCATAATGTTGTGACTGGTTTTGAAAATAGCGGCTTGGAAGGCTGAGACAGGAGAATCTGAAGTTCAAAGTCAGCCTCAGCAACTGGGAGGCAGTAAGCAATTCAGTGAGACACTGTCTCTAAATCAAATACAGAATAGGGTTGGGGGTGTGACTCAGTGGTGGAGTACCCCTGAGTTCAATCCTTGGTACCAAAAAAAAAAAAAAAGAAAGAAAGAAAAGAAATTATCTTGAAATAATAATAATAAAAAAAGTTTCTGTAAACTAGGACTTTAAAAAAATAATGTATTAGGGGGCTGGGGTTGTGGCTCAGCGGTAGAGCACTCACCTCTTACGTGTGAGACCCTGGGTTCCATCCTCAGCATCACATAAAAATAAATAAACAAAATAAAGATATTGTACCCATGTATAACTAAAAAAATATTTTAAAAAAAGTAATGTATTAGATTGGGCATGGTGGCACACACCTGTAATCCATGCTTCTCAGGAGGCTCAGACAATAGGATCCCATGTTCAAGGCTGGCCTAAGGCAACTTAGTGAGAGAGACACTGTCTCAAAAAAAAAAAAAAGTGAGGGGTGGGGGAGGGGGAGGCTAGGAATGTACCTCAGTGGTACAGCTCTTGCCTAACATTTGTAAGGCCTTAGTTCAATCCCCCATACTGGAAAAAAAAAAAGTATTATGAACCTCTTTCCATCTCAATAAACATAATTTCCATTGTTTTTTAGCTATATAATATTCCACTTTATAAATGTACTATGATGTAGACTATTTTCAAATTGGAAATTTGGATTGATTCTACTTTTTAAAAATAGAAACAAAAACCATGACATGTGAACAACATAATGACAACTCTTATTCATAGATCTGTGTTTCCCAAACAGTGTGCAAAGGTGCCCCTATAACACCACAGAGAACTTGCAGAGAAGCTGCATCCTTTTGAGGGGAATATAGAAACATCTGACATCTGTTGGGATGCTTTATGAGCTATTATTAGCTCCAGGTAGTTCACATATTCAACACTAGATCAATGAGGTCACAGCTTTGTAAAGTTGGGTTTTTGCTGGTGCTGTAATAGTGAGCCTTGTACAAAAATCAGTATGATTCTGGAAATGAGAGTGATTATGTCCAACCTGACTAGAAGGTTTGAGAAGCTATATGATGACCAAGAGATACATATATTCTGTTAGTTAAGAAATCTATTTAATAATGAAATACAAATTCTATTTCTTTCAATGTATGTGAATTATTTTTTCAAATAGCTGCCAAGTTAGGGCATAAATACTCATTATTTGGACCCAACAACTTAAAAACATTGTTTTTTATTTCTTTTGATCTAGGGGTGTTGGGGAAAAAATCACTGAGACACTAGAGCTACCATGAACCTAGAAAGTTTGGGAACCTCTAACAAAAAAATTTTAACAGTAAAACTGCTGGTTCTGAGGCTCTGCAACCTTTATATGTTTTAAATATTGCCAACTGCCCTTCAGAAATATTATACCAATTTACCCTCCCCCCCACCACCACTAGTAGGCTAGTTTCCTTTTAGACTGGTGACCCTTGGACTAAATGAGAGACCAGAGGGGTTAACTTGAAAGAGAAACTGTGACTGATGCACTGGGCTGAGTTTGATTTTTTAAGTAATACAAAAAATAGTTAGAAAACATCTCTAGTTGTCTTAGGCTTCAAATCTTTAAGGGAGAGACTATCTTACTTCACCCCCAACTCCCAAATCTGCTACAGGGCTCTGTGAAAGCAATGTTAACAAAAAGGAAAAAAACCCCTTACCTCAAGGGTTTCTAAGGCAAGATTGAAAATAATGACAGGCTATAGTCAAGTATACACATATACTTGAGGTTGCTGGACAAAATACAGAATGCTCAGTTGAATTTAAATTTTACAAGTCAAGGTTCATATATTTTTCTCCCATATGTGGAAGCCAGAGAGAAAAAAGTGTGTGTGGGGGAGGGGATCTCATGAAAATAGAAGGAAGACAGAGTACAGGAAGGGGATCAGATAGGGGGAGATGGGGAGGAAAATAGAAGGTACAGGGGAATGAAATGGAGCAAATTATATTATTATATTGTGTGCATGTATGAATGTATAACAATGAATACCACTATTATGTATAATTATACTGCATCACCAAAAAATTACCAAAAATTTAAATTTCAGATAAACAATGAATCATTATTTTAAAGTAACTATTTCCAAATTTTGCATGGGGTGTATCTACACTATAAAAAGTTGTTCCTTGTTTGAGATGAAAATTGTACCTGAGTGTCAAGAAGAACCTAAGGAAACATAACCACCAAGTGTAATGTGATATATTGGGTGGTATCCTGGGACAGGAAGAGGAGGACATTAAGGAAAGACTGAAGAAATACAGATTTTTATGAATAATATTGTATTACTATTATTTTATTAATTATGACAAATACACCATAATAATATGTTAATAATAGGGAAAATTGGGACTTAGGATAAATAAGAACTATCTGTATAATTCAAAATATGAAAAATTTATTTTATCTTTTTTTGGGGTGCTGGGGATTGAACTCACCCACTGAGCAACATCCCCAGCCTAATTTTGTGTTTTATTTAGAGACAGGGTCTCACTGAGTTGCTTATTGCCTTGTCATTGCTGAGGCTGGTTTTGGACTCGACATCCTCCTGCCTCAGCGTCCCAAGCTGCTGAGAGTACAGGCGTGAACCACCTCGCCCAGCATGAATAATTTACCTTTAAGTTGACAGTTAAGGGATTTGTGTATGATTTTGCCTAAATATTTGATCCAAACACTATTTTCCATAAACAACTCAATCGTTTTCCTTTTTAAGCAAGGCTCAAGTAAGCCAATAATTATTAGAAGGGAATATAATCTTCAAGATGTATTGCCCTTAAATACCATAATTTTATCACCAATTCCAACCAATTTCAGAAGCTAAAAAGGAACTCTCCCCCCTTTCCCCACACACAGTAACCATCAATAGAATTATCTTAATTTGGGGTGTACATATCATTTCAAGAGTTTTCTTAAAACGTCCAGTTATGAGAAAATTGGCAGGTTAATGCCCTGCAAGTAACCACTTGCCTAGAGTGACTGCTAATTTGTGCTGCTTGGATGGAAAACAGTGCTGATTATTTTACCCTCCACGTTGCTCCTCTAGGGGAGAACCTGTGTGTTATGGGAGAAGACCTTAAGAGTCTGGAATAAAAATAGAACTGTATAAAGGTTTTATTCGAAGATGAGCTTAGAAAAGATCTTATAAAAAAATTGGCAGGTGGAGCCTTTAAAAATGAGAGTTAATTTTAGAATACTTGCCTGTTTCTATATACAAGACTACCAAATACATTTCCCACAGCTTATTCTGTCTTGTTGCTATACAAAATCAGAAAGATTAATACTTAAGAGCTGATAATATGCTAGGCCTTGTAAAAAAAAAAAATCAGCATTCAGATGCTAATGAAATCACATCTCAGGGGTTGTATGGGTTCCCTTGGTCTTAATTCTCATTTGTAAAGTAGTAAGTCCCCCAAACTAACATGTACACCACATTTACATATGACACACACGTGTATATACACAAGTGGACAAAAGATTGGCACACCATCATACATTTCACTTTGCAAACGTGCAGGGCATCTACTATGTGCAAAAAAAAAAAAAAATATGCTGAAGAGCCTTGCTGTGTCCAGAGACAAGAAATGGTTCTTATGCTCTGTTTCTAGGTGTGCCACTCAAAAAAGATTTTGTACTTTAAGAAGGGAGGAGAATCATATGGTAAATTGTACTTTTATTTATTTCCCAATGTCCGTGGTCTCGTTTTTGATAAAGCAAATTTTGTTTTAAAAGACACGCTGTGAAGGATTTGGACCCCTTCTACAGCAAAGCCATATATTCAACACATTTATTCACATACAAGGGAGTCGTTTTGTTTTGAAAACTCGGCTGCTCCCGAAGCGGCTCGGCGAGGTCGGAAAGGCCGAGCAGCAGAGTCGGTCAGGCCCGAGACCCCGAGGCCCCAGCCTCAGGGCTCACAGACCCCCAGCGACCGCCTTCCGGTGCGCAAGAGGCCGCCGGCCCAGGCAGCGCCCTGCCCAGGGCCCGGACGCGCGTTCCGGGAGAAAGGCCGCGAGGGCGGGGCTTGGGGTTGTGCGAGGCTATTTCCTCACACAGTGATCAGTCAGTACCAGAGGCCGCGTGGGGGCCGGTGCGGAGCGCCACATGGCGTGACCCAGCCGGGCTTTGGCGTTGGCGGGCACTGAGGCAGTGTAATGCGGGAAGCGTATGGTCCACACGGGGGAAGGAAGTGCCAGCTAACGAATATTTCACCACAGCCCACACGCCTAGGAGAGGGAATTTGAGAGAGCGTGGGGGAGGGGCGGAGAGAGCAGGCAGCTCCAAAGAGCATGCTCCGTTCTAAGAGCCGTAAGTGTAGAGCCAGGCATGCGCAATGAGCCTAGGGTGGGCTGGCGTGAGCGGGCTAATGTGTTTATCCGGTTCTCTGGGTGGGCGGTCAAAGCGCACGCGTCAGGGCGAAAGGCGGTGAGTCGGCTGGTGGGTTGCGCATGCGCCGAGAGCCGGTAGCTCGGGCGGGCGTGGAGGGGGTTCTTAGAGGAGAAGCAGGGGAAAAGGGAAGCGAAGGGAAAGGGAAGGGCGGGGGGAGGGGTGAGAGTGTGCTCTGCGCATGCGTGCGAGCGCTAGCGACGACGGCGGCGGGGGAGTCTCGGGGATGACAGTGGCTTTGCCCGTTGGGGTAACGGTCGTCGTCGCCGGCCGGGCCTGAGGCGCCGTACAGCCCGCGGGATCCATTACGGCCGTAGCATCCCGGGCCCTGCCGAGCTAGAGCGGCGCGTGGAGTCGGGGTGAGGGCGGCGAGGCGCGGGGGAGGGGCCTGCAGCGGGGCCTTGCCGTGTGCGCTGGGCGGCGGCGGGGCCTGGCGCTGTGAACGCTCGCCTCTGCCTCTGCCGGACGGGCTGCGCTGCGGGCGGCGGCGGCCGTGCTTAGCGGAGGAGTCATCTGTGTGTGCGGCGCCGAAAAGATGGCCGGGCAGTGAGGGAGCGGCGCTTGCGCCTGGTGACCCCGGAGTGTGCGACTGAGGAGCTAGGGGCGCCGCCGCGGCCCGCTGGGCCTGCTCCCCGCCCCCTCCCGCCCGCCGGCGGCGGCCCGCGCACTTCCTCCCCGGCCCTCCCCTCTCGGGCGGGGGCCTCTCCGACCCGCCTCACCACTCCAGGGAACTGCGGGCTGCAACCGCGGGGCGGAGAGCCAGGGCGCAGTCTGGGCCCCGCGTCCGATATGGCGAGAGCCGCGGCGGCGTCCGCCTGCCGCAGCAGAAACCTCCGCCGCCGTCGCGGCTTCCTGCACTAGATCGAGGAAGCCGACGCCCGAGCCTTCGCCCTTGCCGTCTCCACTGCCTCCGCGTCGGGCGCTGCAATGGAGTAAGCGGACCCGCCGCCAGGGAGAAGCGTGCCGCCCCTCGGACCCGGCCGGGCCTGCTCTGCGCCCGCCAGCACGCCTTGAAATGCTTCTCGAGCTAAGGCCGCCCGCCGAGCCGCGGGGCTAGACTGAGCGCCGCGTTCTGCGCTCCGCCGCCGCTCCGGACGAATTCGAACGCTGGTCTCGCGCTCGCTTTCTTCCTTTTTTTTTTGGTCTGGAAGTCTCAGGGACGGAGGAGGGGCGCCAAGGCCCCATGTGTGGGAGGATTGCTTCAGCTCCACAAACTTGCGCGGATTTTCGTTACTTCTTTGGCTCGTGGTTTTGCTCTGATTTCTTTCGAATTGTTGCAAATTCGCCATTGTTCCCTGGCTGCTCACAAAGTTTGATCCGGAATTTCTTTTCAACCGGGAGCCACTGGTGTCGAAGTGTCTGCAATGAACCCCGTGAATGCTACTGCTCTCTACATTTCTGCGAGCCGCCTAGTGCTCAACTACGACCCCGGAGACCCCAAGGCGTTTACAGAGATTAACAGGCTCTTGCCTTACTTCCGACAGTCTCTCTCGTGCTGTGTTTGCGGTGAGATGCTTTTTATTGTTCCCCTTTCAATGCGTGTTTTAAAAAGCCTCCTGGGCAGGGATAACGTGAATGGTTTGACTACATGGTAGTTTGATTTAAGCTTTTGTTATTTGTGCGGTAGTGTACGGTCATTAGTTTTGAAACTCTCCGAGGGACTTTTGCCTAGCGTTCCAGAAAGGCAGAGAACCCTTTCAAAACCTCTTTGTACGGCGACCTTAACGTTCTGAACCGGTTAATTCTCCTTGGTTCATCCGGTGATTGACAATTTAAATGGGGTTAAGATATGCATGCACAATGCCAGTTTTTTAAAACCTTTGCTGCAGGAACTGATTTGAGTACTTACCGTGGTTAAACGTGGTTAAACATAGTTAAGACATGCACATGTGGCGTGTTTGCATTTCCCCAAGCTGGCGTTTTGTGGAGGTGGTGGTATAATCTGATGCACCCACGGCCAGATAACTCTGCGAAACTTTCCCCCCAGGTCCTTCAACAAATGCTTTGAGTCAGGGAAGATAGATGGTGCTCTTTAAGTGCTGCTTAGGTGATGTGATTTTTACTAATTGTATCTTATTTTGTAAACTTAGTATATTATGGCCTGGTAGAGAGTTATTTTAGACGTTGTTGTTCAAAAGTGTTAACTCGTGGTGGGTTGGATACCGTTTAATTGAAATGCCTCAAATGGGGGGATAATTTGTGTTAACTGTGCGTGTATTATTATGTACATGCTTTGCAAAAAATCTAGAATGAAATGTTGATGCAAAGGAAAGCATGAATAGACTCCAAATTTTTACGTTTTTGTCAGTCCACTTGTGTAGTCAAAATTTGAGAAGTTTAGGCATTTTCAGGTTTCCACTTCATTTAAAATTGGGTAAAGGAGAATAATTTCTTAATAGTGACCTAAGGAGTAAATAGTATTCATTTGAGAGTCATCCAGCATTTTTTTGTGTAGCCTTTTGTACTTTTTGTGTGTCAGATACTTACCTCATAGACTGAGGGAGTTAGTGGTTAAGCTTAGCTATGATAGGTAATGGAATTTAACATCTTCACCCAGGACAAATCTCTTAACTGCCCTGGGCCTCAGTTTCTTGATGTGCAAGATGAGAACTTTGGGCTAGATTCAGAGTTTCTTTGCAGTTTAAAATTTACAAAGGGCAGTATAATATGGAGAATTTGCTAGGTTGCACAGTACCATTCTCCCCACTTTCATCCCGCCCTGCTTTTTGTGGTGCTGGGAATGAAACCCAGAGGCATGCTAGACAGGCACTCTGCTACTGAGCTACATCCCCAGCCCTGCCCTTACTTTTATGGAGTGCTTCTTTTTATGCTGTAGCTTTTGGTGGTTTGAGAAGTCAGGAGATAGAGCTGTCCTAGTTTCCTTCTCCACAGACATTCTGTCTCTCTTTTTTAAGGAGGGTAATGGTGCTGCTGTGGTAAAGTAAGAGAAAGAGTGTAGGGCAGTCCCCTCTATCCTGCTGAAACAGCTGTAGTGAGTATTGTCATCAGGTGACACTTGCAGGTCTGGTAGGTCTTCGTTTTACTAGGTGGATGGGATAGATATTTGTTACTTTAAATTTTTTTCAGTAGCTTCAGGTTAGCAGTGGTCTAATTGAATATTTCCCCAGATTCTAACTTGTATTTTAAAAAGTGACTTTAAGCTGGGCTTGATGGTGCATGCCTGTAATCCCAGCAATTTTGGAGGTTGAGGCAGGAAGATCACAAGTTGCAGGCCATACTGGGCAATTTAGCAAATCTCTTAGGGTAAAAAACACAAAGTGGGCTGGGGATTTAGCTCTCGATTCAGTCCCCAGTATGGGGGACAGGGCCCAGGAGGGGGTGTTAAATAAATATGAAGCTACATTTAAAAAGAAGTCCAACTGCAGCTTTTAAAAAAAACATTCACTGTGAGGAGAATTTTTTCTGACATCAGAGCTTTGTCAGAAATTGGGTAAAGGCCTCTTGTTCAAGCCTCCCTCATCATCCTATGGAAGAGATTCATGAATTTTAGTCTCCCTTATAATTGAGTGGCATGAAATTTTAGTAATGTGAATATAAGTTCAGGCCCTCCCCCCTGTGTCTGTGCTTGTCAAGAAAGAAAAAAAAATGTTTAGTTGAATTTAGTTCTGTCATTAAATTTGTACCAGGTTCTGCCCTAAGCCTTTTTTTTTTTTTATGGCTCAAAAGCATGAACTCATTCATATAAGGCTTGCATGTGCATTTTTATCTCATAAGAATAATAAATATGTAAAAATAAAGTTTCAATCTATTTTGGTTCTGTAGGGAGTTTATTCAACAGGTCCTCTAGTGTTTGACTTAGTCCTACCTTTTCAGTTTTGTATTCAAGTATGCTCTCATATAATTTCTTTTCTAGCCAAAGGTCTTTGCCTTTTCAAACATCCTTTATATCTTCCTCCTCTTTTCCTTTCCATTGTTCCTTGAAGTTTCTTCTTCCTAAAATATACTCCTTTTCTCTAAAGGTCTAATTCATCAACTCCCTTCCTTGCTCCCTCCAGCAAAGGCTTGTCTCCTTGTCCCCTGAACCTCTTTTGTAACCCTTTGTTACATTCATAAGGTACTTATAAAATTCCTTTCAATGCAGTTTTTCTATCTGATTTTTCTGGTGTATTTAATAAGCCTAGGGAAAGTACATTTTTATGCTCCTGCTTCACCCTCTCCTGTCTGGTGACTTGGTGTAAAGTTTTCTGCCTTCAGCTCTTCCAGTACTGGAGATTGAATCCAGGGCAAGAGCTCTCTACCTTTGAGTTATGTCCCCACCCTTTTTTTTTGTTTTTTATTTTGAGAAAGGGTTTTGCTAAGTTGCCCAGGTTGGTGCCTCAGCCTCCTAAGTCTCTGGGATTACAGGCATGCATAACTATACTTGATAGTATATAAGTTTTTATAGACAGAGGAAAAAGTGAAAGGAAGTGAGGGAAGATAAAAGGCCTAATAAACATTTTGCAGTTAGGCTCAAGTCTTGACTTTTCTATTTACTGTGTAGGCAAGTTAATTTAACTTTTTGCCTCAGTTTCCTTCATTTGCTGTATGTTTATATCTCCAAGTTTGTGTTATATGTGAACTTATTAATGGCTTGAAACAAAGTTTTAAATTCATAAGAACAAATCTACAGATTCAATGACTGGCACTACTAAGTGCTTACCCCACCTTTGCATAGAAGTAGAGGAAGGTGGAAGCAGGTGAGGGAAGAGACTGCACTGTCAGGTCAATTATTGTCAAAGCTAGATACTCACTGGAATTACAGGTTTTTTTTTTTATCCTTGTTCTTTGAAATGTTAATTAGCTGATTATCACTGTTTGCTTTTCAACTGTATACATTCAAACCTTTGGAAGCTTCTAGCGAATTGGGATAGCAGTGCTCTAGAGAATTATTGTTCTTTCTAGGTCACATAAACAGTGACCAGAACAATCACTATGGGTACCTTTTTTAAGTGTTAGTTACTTATTCCTCTTCAAAATGTTGGACTTGCTTATCAAGAAGTTAGAATTTCTTTTCCTTTAATGGGGTGAGAATTGATAAATTATGCCCTAGGGATTTTAGATTTTCATTTAACTTTTAAGTTGATATGTAGAGTCAAGTCCTGTTAGAAGAAAAATTTGGAGTCCTATAAATCATTTTGGTCAGATATCTTCTCAGGTACATGAATATTTTCCTAGTGTTTTAGTTAGATACAAAGTGATTTTGGTTTTGAATTTATTGAATAGTTGTGAACCTGTTACACACATAATTCTTTATTTTTTGGGTACCAGGGATTGAACTCTCAACTACTGAGCCACATCCCCAGTCCTATTTTGTATTTTATTTAGAGACGGGGTCTCATTGAGTTGCTTAGCGCCTTGCCATTGTGAGGCTGGCTTTGAACTCGCCATCCTTCTGTCTCAGCTTCCCGATCAGCGTGCCTTGCCATGTAATTTTTCACATACAAAATAGGGAAGGGACTGGAGGTTGTTTTCTGTTGACATAGTATGATATTTGGTGACTAGCTTTTTGTTTGCATGTTTAGGACCTAAAAACATCATCTTTTCATTTTTACTGCTATTCTTACCTTCTGCTGAAAGGTAGGTGGTTCCTTGAGGGTGGGACCTTCCTTGGTTCACCATTGTACCCATTTCTGTTAGTGTTGGCTTAACATTTCTATTTGTTGAAAGGGTAAGTACTTGTCCTATTGAAATGAGAATTTTTCAGTATCATTGGAGTACTAAGAGCATGTTTTCAGAATAAGGAATAGCTTTTAAAATTAAATAGATATAGCTTTATGAATGACTTTTTCTCCTCATTTTACTATTGTAAAAAGCATTATGGATCTACATTGAATTAGTAGAATAGTCATGTAGAGATCTTTAAATTCTAGAATTCTGATTTTTCTCTTAGCAGAAATTCTTTGCTTTGTGCCTGACAAACAATAATCTATAAATAGTCTTCTAATATGTAATTTGAAGGTATAACCTCAAGTGACTTATTTTAAACTATATTTCTATTAGATGGAAGCTAAATTAAAGACCATTTGAATAATTGCATATTATGTTAATGATTTTGTTCATTTTTCTCAAGCATAAGATCATTTTATTCTTAAAATTTTTCTTGTTCTTTTAAATCACTTTTTTTTTGTGTGTGGTAAATACACAACAGCATTTACCATTTTCATTTGAGATATATATATATATATATATATATCCTTATATATGCAGTATATTTTTATATACTGTGAAGTAGATCTCTAGACCTTTTCCATCTTGCAAATATGAAACTCTAAACCCATTAGCAACAACTGTCCATTTCCCACTATGTCCAGACTGATAATCACCATCCTGATTTGTTTTTAAAAATTTGACAACTTAGGTTCTTCATATAAATGGAATCAAATAGTTTTTTTTTTAAAGGCTTATTTCATTAGTATTATGTCATTAAGGACATAATCAGGATTTTCGCTCCCCCCCTTTAAAAAATATTTATTTTTTAGTATAAGTGGACACAATATCTTTATTTTACTTTATGTAGTGCTGAGGATTGAACCCAGTGCCTCATGCATGCTAGGTGAGTGCTCTTCCTCTGAGCCACAACCCCAGTCCTAGGATTTCCCTTAAAAAAAAAAAAAGTTTTATTTTGAGATAGGGTGTTGCTAAGCTGCTCAGGGCCTTGCTAAATTGCTGAGACTGGCTTTGAACTTGATCCTGTCTCAATTGCTGAGATTATAGGTATGTACCACCACACCTGGTTCAGACTCTGTCAGACTCTGTCTTCTAAAAAAAAAAAATTCTTCTGGATTTTAACAATATGTTATTGGAGCTTGAGAGAGTGGTAAGGTGCTAGGAAGAAGTTGCAGGTTAGATAGGAATTAGAATGGATGAAGTGTAGATCTGTAGAGAATGAAGAGAAGGATGGGACAGTGTTGAATAATTTGGTGCCTGGGATTGAGGTTAGTGAGGCAGTGTTACTGGGACATATGGTTAGTACAAGATATACTCTTAAATTTTTGTTTTATGTCTGTCCCTGGAAATTGCTTTTTATTATTTATTTATTTATTTTTGATGGTGCTGGGGATTGAACCCAGGGCCTTGTGCATGCAAGACAAGCACTCTACCAACTGAGCTATATTCTGGAAATTCTTTTTTAAATAATCTTATATACTATTTGTTATTGCAACACAACATATCTTCTGAGTTGTGCTTGGGCTTGTGGTTCTCAGTCTCAAATTGCTTTGAACATCTATTCCTCCCCTTCTTTACACTGCTTATTTTCTTTGTGTGCATCAATAACATGCTATCACTAAGTTGTTAATGACTTAGCACAGTTGACTCTTAGGATGTTTATTTGGTAATGTTTATATATGAATAATTTAAATTTATTTCTGTGAGTTATGATGTATTGCTTTTTTTGCGGGAGGTACCAGGGATTGAAGTAAGAGGCACTCTACCACTGAGCCATATCCCTAGCCCTTTTTTTTTTTTTTTGTATATAATTTAGAGACAGGATCTTACCAAGTTGTATAGCGCCTTGCTTTTTCTGAGGCTGGCTTTGAACTCAACATCCTCCTGCCTCAGCCTCCTAAGCTGCTGGGATTACAGGTGTGCACCACCATACCTGCATGATATACTTTCTAAATTTTATCTTTATCTTAAAAAGCAGCATTTAAAAATCTTTATTATAATTTCTCTTAATTTTTTTTTGTGTTCAGCAGCCATTTTTGACTTTTTCATAGTCATTTAGTTTCTGTTACTATGTTCCCCCCCTTTTAAAAAAGAGAAGGCTCTTGGGGGCTTGGGCTGCAGCACAATGGCAGAGTGCTTGCCTGGCACATGTGAGGCATTGGGTTTGATCCTTAGCACCACATAAAAATAAAAAAATAAAAAATAAAGGCATGCTGTCTATCTACAACTACCAAAAAAAAAAAAAAGGCTCTTTCTGGTTTTATTGTCAAGAAATGAATTTTGATTTTTTTCATGTTAACTACTACTTATCTGGACAGTTATCTTTTGCTTACTCTTACTTAGTTGCAGGGTTTTCATTCATTGTCTTCCAATTTCAGAAACCTTCCTGGATCTTTGCAGTTTGGTGTCTATGGCTTTTTTTTTTCCCCTAAAACTTTTTAGTTGTAGTTGGACACAACACGTTTATTTTACTTATTTTCTTTTATGTGGTGCTGAGAATTGAACCTGGGGTCTTGCATGTGCTAGCCAAGCGCTCCACCGCTGAGCCACAACCCCAGCCCATCTCAGGGTTTTTTCCCAAGCATAGCCAGTGCATTTTTGTGTGTGCTCTTAGTTGTATAGCAGTTAGTGTACATTTTTAAAAAATATATACATATACATATTTTTAGTTGTAGATTGTCCATTTTCTTCATTGCTATAGCCCACAGAAAAATGATGCATTTAAAATGTTGTCTAGTCTCATATATGGATATAAAGTATGCTTTCTGGAAAAGTTGGGTGATTGTAAAATTGTGCAACAGTTAAAGGCATGCAGAAAGTGGGATTAGAGGATGCAATGTGTAACCTAAAAGTATTTGATCTATGAATCTTCATGGACACTATTAAATTTATGCCTGATGTACTGAATTTTGGGGCTCTGGCCTTATATAATCTGGGGATCAAGATTTAGAAGACACAATTCACATTAAGGCTTCTTTACCCCTGTTCATTGTATTGGGGATTGAACCCAGAGGTGCTCTACCACTGAAGTATGTCCCCAGTCTTTTTAATCTTTTTAGATGGGGTCTTGCTAACTTGCTCAGGTTGACCTAGAACTTGCCATCCTTGGCCCCTAGTAGCTGGGATTATAGGTATGCTAAGGCTTTCTCTTCTGATGAATTTCTGTATCTCCTTTATAGTTAATGAATTGTACAGCCTGCGACTGAACATCTTCAGCTTTTGACATAGGGTGTGAGTGCAGCACCCAGTAGCTGTGAGGTCTCTCGGGTCTTTTCATGGTGTCATTGGGCTTATTCAATTTTTTATATAGGCCTTGCTAGGAGGATGTTACTAGATTATTCTTCGTGGTGGAAAATTTAGTTTTCTGGAACAATTCAAAAAGCCTTTGATAAAATTTGCTCTCCAACTGTGGAAGACTTTTTATCTTTTCTGAGACGGTAAGCGTCACTCAGTTCCTATTCTGGCATATAGTTTCACTTTTCTCTAAAAAGTGTGGATTTGGCCTGGCATGGTGGTGCACATCTGTAATCCTAGTGGCTAAAAAGGACTGGGGGGTGCTGTGATTGTGGCTCAGTGGTAGATCGCTTGCCTAGCATGTGTGAGGCCCTGGGTTTAATTCTCAGCACCACGCATAAATAAAAAAATAAAATAAAGGTTCATTGATGACTAAAGAAAATATAGGGGGAGGCTGGGGATGTGGCTTAGTGGTTAAGTACCCCTGGGTTCAGTCCCTCATACCAAAAAAAAAAAAAAGAATAAAAGAATTTTTCCACCTATGTCCACAGTATTTTAGATATGGACAGATATACTTATCCACATTGGTGACTTGGACAAATTATTTTTCTGTTTTACTTATAAGAAAATATTGGGCTCGGGATGGCTCAGTGGTAGTGCGCTCGCCTGGCATGCGTTAGGCACTGGGTTCAATCCTCAGCACCACATGAAAGAAAATAAAGATATTGTGTCCACCTAAAACTAAAAAATAAATATTAAAAAAGAAAATGTTGGAGGGCTGGGATTGTGGCTCAATGGTAGAGCGCTTGCCTTGCATGTGTGAGGCACTGGGTTCGATCCTCAGCACCACATAAAAATAAATAAAATAAAGGTATTATGTTTGTCTACAACTAAAAAAATATTAAAAAAAAAAAAGAAAAAAAATGTTGTTGGAGTAGAACAGAAACCAGGTGCAGTGGTGTGCACCTGTAATCCCAGCTACTTGAGAGAATGAGGTAGAGGGATGATCTGAATGCAGCTGAATGCAGGAGTTTAGGACCAATCTGGGCAACAGAGCAACACCCTGTCTCTTAAAAACAAAACAAATATCCCCAGAAATTTGGTTGTGAATTTGACTTAAAAAATAAAAACATTTATTTTTTAGTTGTAATTGGACATAATACCTTTATTTAATTTATTTATTGTTACATGGTGCTGAGGATCAAATCCAGGGCCTCGCACATGCTAGGTAAGTGCTCTACCGCTGAGCCACGACCCCAGCCCACTTTTTTTTTTTTTTTAAATATGTTTTTAGTTGTAGATGGACCTTTATTTTTTTACTTATTTATTTTTATGTGGTGCCAAAGATCAAACCCAGTGCCTTACACATGCTAGGCAAATACTTTACCACTGAGCTATAGCCCCAGCCCCTTCAGTAACCTTTAAAGATTGATTAAAAGTTTACCAAGTTAATTAATGGTCATTGTTTCAAAATCTAGAATTCACATAAAAATCCAGATTTGGGGTGCCTTCTGGAAAATTGTCAGGTCTTGCATCAGTGGGTGACATTTTCTCATGGTTATAGCATTATTGGCTAGAGTTGAGTTTTTTCCCCTATGAGTTTTAGGAGTGAGTTCTCTAGTTTGCCCTTGGTCATACATATCTAGTTTTTGTTACTTTTTTTAATTCTCCTTTACTGGATTCCCCCTGTAAAGAATTTGGCTTTTAATTCTAACCAATGGAGTATTTATAAACGTCTTTTCTTGTGCTCTGGACACTATTTAGAGCCATAGGATTCTAATATTAAGAACTTGGATTATGTTTTGAAACCTTACCTAGAGAAGGATTAGTTTGTCAGAGAATAGTTGTTGGTGCACAGTGTTTCTGGTCAGTTGCAACAGTTTGATTGGTCAGATCCATTATCTTAGTTTTGTCAGTTGTTGAAAGTGCTATTGAAATCTAAGCATAGTTTTGGTTTTGTTAGCTTCTCTTCAGAGTTTTATCAGCTTTTGCTTCATGTATTTTGAAGTTATTGTTAGGTGTATAAAACATTTTTGAACACATAGAATATAGTTGTGATTTTCTTGCCTGCTAATTCTGTCATCTGTTGCATTTCTGGGTTTGATTTTGTTTTTTTTTTGCTGGTTATGGATTATGTTGTCTTTCTTTGGATGTCTAATTTTGATTGAATATCAGATATTGTTTTGTTGGTAAAAATTCTTTCTTGTATATTCTTGAAGCTTTGTTTTGGGATGAGATTAAGTTATTTAGAGACTCTTAAAATTTATATTTTACAGTGTTGGGAATTGGACCTGGTGGCACTCTGTACCACTAAACTCAATTTCCAACCCTTCTTAACTAAAAAAAAAAAAATTTTTTTTTTGAAGCAGGTTTTTAACAAGTTATGCATGCTGGCCTGAAGCTTATGCTCCTCCTGCTTTGGCCTCCCTAGTATCTGGGATTATAAATATGTGCCATTGAACCTGGCTTGATTTTTTTTTTTTTAATACACACACACATATATATTGTAGTTGGATACAATACTTTTATTTATTTTTATCTGATGTTGAGGATATGCTAGACGAGCGCTCTATGGCTGAGCCACATCTCCAGCCCTAGGACCTGAGCAGCCTTTAGTCTAGGGAGTAATTTTCTTGCACTATTGAGGCAAAAACCTTGTGATAACATGATTTTTCACTCTGAGTGGTGGAAACAGGAATTATTCTGCTACTGAGTTATGGAGATTGTTCTTTTGCTCCTTTCTGGGAAATTTCTGGTAGTTACTTCATATGTGTATGCTAATAAAAATTCTGCTGGAGAATTGAGGAACCATTTGCAAATCTCTGAATCTTTTTCTGTATAGCTCTCTAATCTGTGGTACTGTGTCCTGAGACTTCCAGATGTCTGGACTCTCAGCTCAAGGAGACCCCCACATTTTGTCTGGATTCTCTGTGCTTTGACCTGAAACTTGTCTCCAGTCAGTAAGCTGTGACAGTTTCAGGGCTCCCTTTTTTTTGTCACCCCCCTCAAGGATCACTGTCTGTGCTGCTTGTTGCTAAATGTTTACAGATCATTATTTTATCTGGTGTTGAAACTGTTTAGGCAGGGAAATCTGTCTGTATCCATCAGTGTTGGGAAGCAGGATAAGGTAACATTCTATACCTATGCTATCTCACAGAGCTGTTAGCCATATAGACTTTATTTCATAAAAACTAAAAATTTTAATTTAGGTTTTTATTTGTATTTAGCTACACTTTCAGTACTGAGTAGTCACATGTGGCTACTGGCTATCATTGGGATATATTTTTATCATGCATAAAGTTCTACTGGACGGTGTGTTGTAACAACTAAAGAACTTTAAGAACCATAGAGCTATGGGATCATTGAAAGATCTTGTAGTGTTTTGTTTTCATCTCAGAATTTTCAAGTTTTGAGTTTAGAACATTGGGCAGTATTTTAAAAAACATTTTGATGGAGTTATGAACAGATTTTTGGAGCTTACCATTTAAGTTTTCTCTGCAGTGAATTGGGCTTAAGAAGGCATTCCACAGTGTTCCTGTAATAAAAGATTTGTATTATTAGAAGATAAAAAAGGCAATATAAAGTAATTTATTTTTCTTCCTTCAAAATGAGTTGTAGATGAGATAAAATTTGAAGAGATGTCAAATGAGCACTAGGACAAATAGCAAGCAGTCCTGTAATAACTGGTGGTACCACTTAATTCATCTGAAACCTTCTGTCTGCCCCCATAGCCTATAATTGTTTAGTCATGTATTTTGTTAACTTTTAGTAATATTGTTACAAGTTTTCATATAATCCAATGTATTACTGATTAGAGATAAAAACCAGTAAGGAAATTAAATTGATATTGGAATACTAGGTAATGAGCATAAAACATATATGATATAAATATTTGACTTATTATTATCCTTTCCTATAAGTTGTTTGTGCTGAACTGTATCTTTTTTTAAGTAAGTTTTTTTTAATATTTATTTTTTAGTTGTAGTTGGACATAATACCTTTATTTTATTTTATTTATTTTTATGTAATGCTGAGGATTGAACCTAGGGCCCCACACATGCTAGGTGAGTGCTGTACTGCTGAGTCACAACCCTAGCCCCAATCCTGTATCTTAACAAGATGTTGGTAATATTTTAAAAAGCCAACTTACAAAATACAGTGCTACTCTGTAAACTTTAATTTTAGAGAATACAACCATTTATAATTGCATTATTGGAAGTGTTTGCAGATATTCATCTGAAGCCATTATTAAGCTCATTACTTAGTAACAAAATACAAAAATAGTTAACAAAAATTATTAGTGAAAAATATTGGAATTCCATATAATAGCTCATATGAGTGTTTTGCCTCTGCATAATATATTGTTTTGCCCCCTCCCCCCCTTTTTTTTCTTTTGGTACTGGTGATTGAACTTAGGGGTGCTTTACCACTGAGCTACATTCCCAGCCCGTTTTTGAATTTTATTTAGAGACAGGGTCTCATTGAGTTGCTTAAACTAAGTTGCTGAGACTGGCTTTGAACTTGGTGATCCTCCTGCCTTAGCTTCCCAAGCTGCTGGGATTATAGACGTGTGCCACTGAACCCATGTTCAGCCTTTTTAATTTTTTGAGACAGGGTCTCACTGAGTTGCTGAAGGCCTTGCTAAATTGTGGAGACTAGCTTTGAACTAGTGACACTCCTGCCTCAGTTTCCTAGATTGCTGGGATTACAGGTGTGAGCCACCACACCTGGCTAGTCTTTTTTTTTAAACATTCCTGAGTTATAGATTTAAAAAAAATTTTTTTTAGTTGTAGATGGAGACAATACCTTTATTATTTATTTATGTATTTTTATGTGATGCTGAAGATTGAACCCAGTGCCTCACACATGAGGCAAGTGCTTTGCCACTGAGCCACAATCCCAACCCCTGAGTTATAAATGTTTTAAATAGCTGTATCACCAAAATGCATTTAAAAAAAATGTGACTGAAGAGATAAAACAAGGTGTTAGTGGAAGTAAAAATTTAGCCTTGTATTATTAAAATGAACTTTATTAGTACATTTTTATTCTTTTTTATAGTACATTTTTATACATACTGATTAAACAGGTTTTTACTTAAAATCTTTTGTGTTTTCTTCCTTACATGATAAAAATGATTAGAAAGAATACTCATGAGGTCTTGTTACTCTGAGAGATACCTTCAAGGTAAAAAAGGTTAAACTATCATTAGTGGTTCCTAACCTGTTTATATATCAGAATTTGGAAAATTTTCTGAAAATACACATTCCTGGGTAGCATTCTCAAATATTTGAGAGTCAGGTCTGGAGTGGATTACTTAGATGATGGATGATGGTAGTGCTGATTTGGAGTACTGCTTGTGTGAGGCATACTTTTTTTAAAAAGATCATATACTAGTAATTTTAAGCCATGCTGTCTTAGACAAGTTTCTTGGTGGCTATAGTATTTAGCCACCAAGAAATGTATTTTGGGATAACTTTCCAAGACGGTAAGAAAGCAGATCTCCAGGTCCATGGAATACCAATTTGGGAAATTAGGATCTAGATTTATATTGATTTGTTGATTGTTTGGTTTAGCTGTGAATCAATTTAATTGTAATTAATTGGCCAACCTATATTATCTTATTGGTGATAATTTTATGAGTGATTGTCATTGAAAATATGAAAATAATGGAATATTAGGAAAGCACTCTGTAACCACAAACACTATAAAAATCTCCCTTGCTTGGTTATTAAGATAGATGATGTCTGGCATTCTAAATGATGTCTAGTATTCTATTTTAATTTTTACAGGAATATGTAGTGAGGCTTGACTCGTTTATGAATATGTTATGGGTCTGAGTAGTTACACATGAACCATTTAATAAGAGTGGTGGTGAGTGTTTGGTTTATTTTAATTCATAATGATAATTGACTGTTGAAGCTCGCCTTATATAATAACTGATTTGTCACCTTGAATACCAGAAGTTATTTGTCAGAGTTTTAGGTTAACCAAAGAATTACCAAATTAAGGAAACTCTGAGGTTTAACATCAGATGTTAAATAAACAGTTTGGCTTGAGTAGCATTCATATTTTAATGTATTGTTTGTTCTTTTTCTTTACCCTCAATCCGCTTTAAAATTGGCATATAGCTGTCACTGGTTTCTTAGTGTAGTAGTACCTAATTATTTAACATGATTTAGTGAGCTTTATTTTTTTAGTTGTTTATGGACTTTATTTTATTTATTTATTTGTAGTGCTAAAAATCGAACCCAGTGCCTCACACATGCTAGGCGAGTACTCTACCACTGAGCATTAATTAACCCCAACTCCTCTGTTACTATTTTTAGTGGAATATGCATGTTTGTCGTATTTTCCTTCCTTGTTTATAGTTAAAATGCACATTTTTCTGGCATACTAAATTGTTTTGTGCTGGCTGATTTAAAGAGAATAGGTTACAGTTCTGTGAAATTCAAGTGATTAAAGATATTCATTTACTTAGACAGGGTCTTGCTATATTGCCCATGCTAGCCTTGAATTCGAAATTCTTCTTCTCAAGTATTCTTGAGTAGCTGAGATTATAGGCATAAACCACTGCCTGGCTTGATTATGGATACTTCAAGGAGCCAATGCTTTTCTGGGCATAGCTGCTTGAATATTTGTTAGAGAACTAACAGTTACTTTTTAACAGTTTATTTGAACTTGCTGTTTTTTTTTTTTTTTTACATACTACTAAAGTAAAAACAGTGTTAAGTTTTTTTTTTTTTTTAATATCTTTGTTTTATTTATTTATTTTTTATCTGGTGCTGGGGATTGAACCCAGGGCCCCGCATGCGCTAGGTGAGTGCTCTACGGCTGAGCCACAACCCCAGCTCCCAGTTTATTATTCTTTATAGTGGTACCATGACCACGAATTTTACCTAATGAAAGTTTTTTTTAGTTGTAGATGGACACAATATCTTTATTTTACCTATTTATTTATTTTTATGTGGTGCTGGGGATTGAACCCGGTGCCTCAAGCATGCAAGGCAAGTGTTCTACCACAGAGCTACAACCCCAGACCCAGTTAATTCATTTTTGCCCATTTGCTGTGTGATACATGTGATCTTTTTATAGTGTAGTCATTTTTGTTCTTAGCCGAATCCAGAGACCATTTCCTTGTGATTCTACTTTTTTTTTTTTTTTTTGGTTGTACTGGGGATTGAACCCAGGGCCTTGTGCATGCGAGGCAAGCACTCTCCCAACTGAGCCATATCCCCAGCCCCTGTGATTCTACTATTTGAAAATGTATTCTACATGTTTAATTTTGGCATTGTAATTCAGAGATATAAAAATGGTCAGAAAGTGTCTTAAATGATAGAGTGGTGGATTCTAGCATAGAGCTTGGCATATAGTTGGGCCTCAGGAATCATCTACATAAGTGATGGAGAAAGGAGAAATGTTTTATTAAATGAAGATAGCGTGAACAATTAACTCTTCATTTGAAAGTGGTAGAGAATGGGGATATTTAGATCAGTGGATTGGATTATGAAAGGATTATTATTTAGGTTGTGTCTGAGACTTTCAACATCATTGAAAGAGTATAGTCTTCCCTCTCCTACTTTTATTTATTTATTTTTTTCTTAAAATAGGGCCTCCCAGTACCTGAGATTTCCCAGCATGCACCACATGTGGCACAGACTAGTTCTTGAGAATCGATCCTCCCCTTCCTTTACCATGCTTGCCCTAGTTACTGTCCATCATTTTTAGTACCTGCTTTCTGTTTCTTCTTTCCCAAAAAAGGTTTAGTATCTTGGTTAATTATTGATTCTGACTATGGTTCATTTTCAGTGATCATTCTTCTTGATATGTAGAAAGAAGCTAAAATTGTCTCAGTGGATGCTACAGATTGAAAATAGCAGAAATATTGGGCTGGAGATGTGGCTCAAGTGGTAGCGTGCTCACTTGGTATGCGTGTAGCCTGGGTTCGATCCTCAGCACCACATACAAATAAAGATGTTGTGTCCGCCGAGAACTAAAAATAAATATTAAAAATCTCTCTCTCTCTCTCTCAAAAAAAAAAAAAAATAGAAATAGGGTGGTGCCAGATAAATGAATACCAGGTTAAGAATTAGTAGACTCGGCTTCATTGCCAGCAACTAGCTGGTTAGAATGATGCCAAAGAACAAGAGATTTCCAAGGTCACTCCCAAATCTAATCTTTTATGATTCATTCATTATACATCTGTTATATGCATAGAGACATGAGAGATAAATTTCTGGCCTTGAGTGAGACCTAGTGAACAACTAATGTGACAAGTACTATAAAAGTGTGAACTGCTTTCAAACAAACTGAGAGGAAAGAACTAATATAATGATTTTTTAAAAATTGGACCAATTTTATTTCATTTTAGTAAGCAGTGTTTTTGTCACTCCCCCTTTCCCATCCTTCTCTCTTTAAGAACATATCCTTTAATATGAGTTTTTCTTATAACTTTTATTTTCTGATGATTTTTGGTGTAGGTCAGTTTGTTTGAAAGAATTTTGGTTATGATGAAAAGCATATTGTTATGTAGAAATGTATCATCTCTTCTGTTTCATGTTGCTCTCCTCAGTGAAATCAGAATGCTACATTTTAAAAAGTATTATTTATTTTTATGTGGTGCTAAGGATTGAACCCAGTGCCTCACATATGTTACTGAGTGCTCTGCCACTGATAGATAATTGAAATCATTACCATTACCTTTTTCATTTTTTGCTTTCTGATAGTAGCATTTCAGGATGTTCTTTATGTGAGTTTTTGTTAATTTTCACTGATCCTCACATGTCCTCTAAACATGTATGTTTATATAAAACTACTACTTTTATTTGAGCTTATTGATTAAGGCAGTCCTTGCTGTAATAGAAGCATGACCAAGAGAAGAACTCTGGAGAGGGCATCATGGTAAATACAGAGTATATCCAGTTTTCCTTTTACTGAAATTGTTCTCATTGTGATAATTTCTTTTCCGCATTTAAACTTTAAAATGAGGTTTCAGTTCCCTAGTCTTTTTGTTGTTCATGTCACATTTTAACCTGTTATAATGTTTGCTGTAGTAGGTTAAATTTTATGGTCTTTGCTATTACCAGATCCTATGTTTATGCATTAACAAATTTGCTAGTCATTTTAGCCATGTTAGTTTTTATTTTTTCTTTTGCCCCTCTTTGTACTCTCATAAATTAAATTTCTCTCAATATTGAGGTTAGAATATTCTTGGAGTTAAATACTCATTCCACTGTTAGAATGGAGAAAAAAAATCTAAATTCACAAGTGGTTAGAACATAATTTATTTGGTAGTATGCATGTCAACATACAATTTATAATATAGTTTTCTTTGTGTGTGTGTGTGTGTGTGTGTGTGAGACGCTGAGAATTGAATTTAGGGCCTGTACACGCTAGGTAAGCATTCTACCACCAAGCTACATCCTCAGTGTTGTATTGAAGTGAGTGAATTATCTATTTCTTTGTTCAAAATTGGAATCAGCTATGTAGTTAGAAGAGTTGGCCATTCTTCATGTTAAGTTAAAGAGTGCCTATCCTTTGTATACAGATAGGAGAAAACTGTTTTGATTCCTCATTATAGTTTATTTTGATGTGATCTCTAAAATTTGTGCTGTTTTGTTAATCTTGATTCGTGCTAGGGGCAGTAATGAGGGTGTATACTAGCCAATGTAGATGCTAGCTGTGGCATATTAATTAATAGAGCATTGATTTGAGTGATTTGTGTTAAATCTGATTAATATAAGGAGAAACTTATATTAGAGCATGTTGAACTGGATGCAGTGGTGCATGCCTGTAATGCCAGCGGTTCCAGAGGATCTGAAGTTCAAAGGCAGCTTCAGCAGCTTGGGCCTTGAGAGACCCTGTCTCAAAATAAAAAAGAGTTGGGAATGTGACCCAGTGGTTAAATGCCCCAGAGTTCAGGGATTCAATTCCCCCATGCCAAAAACAAACAAAACCAACCAACCAAAAACCCAAGAGTGTGTTGATTGAGAAAACTTAGGGGAAACACCCCCCCCCCCCCTTTGCTGGTGATAAAACCCAGGGCCTCACACTTGCTAGGCAACTACTCTACCACTGAGCTACATTGCCAGCCCACAAAATTGTTTTTTTTTTTAAATTTGTACATTAATTATATTATGTACTATATTATATTATGTACTATAACTATAATGTACATTATAATTGTACATTATAGTTATAGTACATAATAGTGGGATTTCTTGTTACATATTCATATATGTACATGTTATAGAGGTATAACTTGGCCAATATCAAGTTATACCTCTATAACATGTACATATATGATTCCTTAGTGATTTTCCTTTCTCTTCCTTCCCCCTGAACCCTTTCCTCTACTGATCTCCCTTTGATTTTCATGAGATTCCCCTCCATTTCTTTTCTTTTTCTTCTCTAGCCTCCATACATGAGAGAAAACATGACCCTTAAGCCTCTAAGTTTGGTTTATTTCACTTAACTAAATGTTCTCAAGTTTCATCCATTTTGCTACAAATGCTATAGTTTCATTTTTCTTTATGGCAGAGTAAAACTCCATTGTACATATATACACCACATTTTCTGTATTCATTCATCTATTGATGGACATCTAGCCGAGTTCTATAGTTTGGCTGTTGTGAATTGTGCTACTGTAAATATGGATATTCATGTATCACTATAGTATGATATCTTTAATTATTTTTTTTAAATATTCTTATTAGTTATTGATGGGCCTTTATTTACTTGTTTTATATGTGGTGCTGAGAATTGAACTCAGTGCCTCACACATGCTAGGCAAGGGCTCTACCACTGAGCCACAACCCCAGCCCTAAATTTAATTGTTTAGGATAAATACCAAGGAGTAGTAAAGCTAGGTCATATGGTGATTCCATTCCTAGTCTTTTGAGGCATCTCCATACTGATTTCCATGGTGATTGTATTAATTTACATCCTACTAACAGTGTAGAAAATGTTCCTTTTTTTCCACATCCTCTCCAGCATTTATTATTGTTTGTATTCTTGAAGACTGTCATTCTGAGATGAAATCTCAATGTAGGTTTGATGTATACTTCCCTAATTGCTAATGATGTTGAATATTTTTTCATGTAATCATTGTCCATTTGTATTTCTTTTGAGATGTGTCAGTTCAGTTCATTTGCCCATTTATTTTATTTTTTTTGGTGTTAAGTTTTTTATATAAATTCTTTATAATTTCTAGCTATTATCGCTTCTTTATAAATTCTGGCTATTATCGCTTCTTGGCCTTTTGGCTAAGATCATGTGTAGTATCTGTTCTTATCAGTTTAATAAATTCTAGCTATTAAGCCTCAGAAGAGCAGCTAGCAAAGATTTTTCTCTTATTCTGTAGGTTCTCTCTTTACATTCCTACATGTTTCCTTTACTGTGTGGAAGCCTTTTAACTTGATGCCATCCAATTTATTAACTCTTGGCATTATTTCCTGAACCTTAGGGATCCTGTTGAAAATCATTGCCTGTGCCTGTATTTTCAAGCGTTGGCCTTGTGTTTTCTTTTAGGAATTGCATAGTTTCTGGTCTAATTTCTGTCTTTGATTCATTTTGAGTTGATTTTTGCACAGAGTGAGACATGAGAGTCTAGTCTCATTCTTCTACATATGGGTAATGAGTTTTCCCAGCAGCATTTGTTTAAAAGATTTGTCTTTTCTCCACTGTTATTTTGGCACTTTTGTCAAGGATTATATGACTACTGTGTGGGTTTGTCTCTCTTCTGTTTTGTACTATTGATCTATGTGTCTTTTTTTTTTTATGCCAGTATCATGCAGTTTTTGTTACTATACCCCTGTAGTATAATTTTGAAGTGTGGCACAAATGTTTTTTGATGACACAGTTAAAGCTGCTTTCCGAGGCTTTACAGTGTTTTTTTTCTTACATTAAAAAACAAAAGTGTTTTTTTTTCTGGACTGGGGTTATAGCTCAGTGGTTAAAGTGCTTGCCTTAGCATGGGCGAGGCCCTGGGTTTGATTCTTATCACCACATAAAAACAAATAAATAAAGATTAATTAAAAAAAATCCCCCCCCCCAGTACTGGGGATTAAACCCATGGGGCTCTACTACTGAGCTATATCCCTAGCTCTTTTTATTTTTAGACACCGTCTTACTAAGTTGTCCAAGGTGGCCTTGAGCTTGCAATCTTTTTGCCTTAGTCTCCTAAGTCTTTTGAGATTACATGTATGCATTTGTGTTAGATCTTAATCTGTTTTTCAAATTATTTAAATCCAGCGGAGTAGCTCAGTGATAGAACATTTAGTATGCTCAAGGCCCTGGGTTTAATCCCCAGCACTGCAAAGGGGCGGGGGAAGGGTATATTTAAGTCATTTTAGGTCAATATTACATCATTTGTTTTAACAGGACACGTAAATACCAAATTCATTTAATTAAAAGAAACTACTTGGCTTAGTAAAGGAAGGTAAATTAGATGAAATATTGCCGTTTAAGAAATCAAAGACAGTGCCGTAAGAAAACAGTAGTAGTTTGTCATAAACTATAAGGCTGAAAGTATTTTGAGCAACTTTTTTTGTTGTTGGAAGTATATGGAACATTATCTTTAAGCTAAAATAAACCCTTTTTCAATCATTTCCTAGTTTTTATAGTAGAGTCTGCCATTTAGTAATATTTTTCAAATTGCCCATCCATTTGATTTTCTAGAATGAGATGCATTTTTATAGAATTTACAATGTTTTCTTTTTTTTTTTGGGTTATAAAACCCAGTTATTTAATTGAAGCTATAAAAAGAGGCAGTATAATTGATAATTGGAAGAAGTATTTAGAATGTTCCAAAAGATTTAAAATAGTAGCAGGATTTGTATTTCTTAATTTAAGCTAAGGGGTTCCTTAGAAAAATATAATAGGTATCTGGTTAATAGTGATCCCAGTTAAGAAGTTCCTGGGGCTGGGGATGTGGCTTAAGCGGTAGCGCACTCGCCTGGCATGCGTGCGGCCCGGGTTCGATCCTCCACACCACATACAAAGATGTTATGTCCGCCGAAAACTGAAAAATAAATATTAAAAAAAAAAAGAAGTTCTTGAATCTTTGTCTTTGTTCCTCACATCACTGGAGCTGCTTTCATTGGGCATTATAAAAGAGAACCCTTTGGGAAGCTTTAGAGGCTTGGGTGGTTAGATGAATGCATTAAAAAAGTTTTTCTGGACTTTTTATTTTAATTTTTGTGTGTGGGGTGTGTATGTGTGTGGGGTTCTGGGAATCAAACCATGCTAAGTGCTCCACCACTGAGTAGAGTCCACCTATAGGCATCTTCATGGTAGATTACAATTTTTAAATATTTGTATTGGGGATCGGTTGGGAAATCCAGTAGATTATATGAGGCTAGGTAATGGAAGTCCTTAGAACTCACTGGTGGTTGTCAGTGATTTGTTTGTTTTCTTGCCTATTTTCAACTCTCAGTACTAGGTATGGTTATTCTCCTAAGACCTCTAGATGAATACAAGGCCTATAATTCATTAAATTCCAAGTTTTCAGTTCTGGGAATATTTCAATAAAATTGACACGGAACATTAAGATAGAGTGTAAATCCTAATCTTAGAAAGCTTATATATCCTTTATTATCATTAAGAATGAAAATGCGGGGCTGGAGTTGTGGTTCAGTAGTAGAGTGCTCGCCTAGCATGCTTGAGGCACTGGGTTCAATCCTCAGCATCACATAAAAGTAAAATAAATAAAGTCATTGTGACCATCTACAACTGAAGAAAAATATTTTTAAAAAGGGAATGAAAATACAGATTCCTCTATAAATAGGACACTGGGATAATGTATTTTATTTGTAGAAGCAATTGTATAAATAGGACATTGGACAAATGTCCTATTTTCATCTGGGATGAAGGGACAAAGTGGCTTAGGTGCTTGATAGTTTAGGGGAGGTTTTGATTGACAAGATTTTGAAAAGAAGTGGTGCAGTTAAAGCAAGAAGAGGGTAATTCTTATCTACCGCTTAATGTGTATCATTTGAAAATCATAAGGAACAAATGATAACAAGATGATAATATTTAAATTCTATCATTCTTTTTTTTCCTTAGGCAAATTAAATTCCATCATTCTTAATTTATTAGATGGATTATTCTTATGAGGAGAAACTTCTCATCTATAATTTGGTTATTTTGTGATATTGTTCATATAAATAAATCAGGACAGATACTTATTTCTTTTTGTTTACTAGTTTTTAACCCAATAATCTGGTTTACTAGCATCCCGAAATTGATTTTTTTAAAAATGAATTCTTAATTTGAATATATTAGATATGCTTAATTCCATTGCAGGTATGCATGCTCAGTTTTTTCTCATCTTTGGCCAGTTAGAACCTCTTCAAGTATACTTCTGAGTCCTGATTTTTTTTTTTGTAGTTTATTTGATTTCTTGCATAGCAAGGTGAACATATCTTGAATTCTTGGTACGTGAAGCCCCAATATCATGAGCCTGACTACATCATAAAATAGGAAAGTGGATTCACAAGTATGGTCTAAGGTTTTTTGGAATTATTTTTTTGGAATTTTTTTTTTTTTTTTTTGGGGTGGTGGTGGTGGTGGTATGGGGATTGAACCCAGGGGAACCTAACCACTGAGCCACATCCCCAGCTCTTTTTTGATTTTTATTTAGAGACAGGGTCTCAGTGAATTGCTTAGGGCCTTGTTAAGGCTGAGACTAGCTTTGAACTCTCAATCCTTCTGCCTCAGCCTCTGCAGCCACTAGGTTCAGGTGTGCACCACCATCCCCTGCTTGTTTCTAAGCTTTTTAAAATAGGTAGTGCTAGGAAATAATGTTCATTTAAGATGAAAAAATGAATTATGAGTTCATACTGATAAATACAGTTGAAATTCATTTTAAAAGACTACAGGATTTTTTTTTACTTAACCTTTTCTGTCTTAAATCTTTCTTACTTCTCTTAAATAAAATTCGGATTCTCAAGGACATTAACATTTACTTTATTCCACAATACTACTTTATCCCACAATGACACCAGAATGTTTATAATTACTGTTTACCACTAACAATGTGATTAGTGAAAACAAGAAAAATGAGGATCCAATGATTGAATCATTGTTATCTGTTGTAAAGTTATTTGAAATAATTTATCTCTGGATGTTTATTTTATACCTTCATATTTGATATAAAATTAGTGGCTTATTTCATTGTTTTTGATTTTTAGATTTTCTTTAATAGTTGAGATGCATAAATACATAAAACATGGGCTGGAGTTGTGGCTCAGTGGCAGAGTGCTTGCATAGCAAGCACATAAAAATAAATAAATAAAGGTATTTTGTTCAACTATAACTAAAAAAAAATTTAAAAAATTACATAAAACATGGCTTGAAAGTAAAAACTGCAAAAATAGGTTTAACTCAAGCTGTATATTTTGTCCATATTCATTTTACTTTGTTCTGTCTTCCTTTCCCAACAAAAACAAAAAGCCTATGGTTTATCCTTCTATTTGCATGTGTGTGTGTGTGTGTGTGTATGCGTGCGTGCATGCACACACCCACCCACAGAATCATGCTAAATTAATGATGTTTTTGTCTATGGACCACATATATAATGGTTGTCCCATAAGATTATAATGTAGCTGAAAAACTCCTAATGTTTACATATGTTTTGTGTAAACTAAACTGTGCTGCCTGTCGTACAAAAATATAGGGCATAAAATTATATGTAGTACAGAATACATGATAATAACAAATGATTTTTACTGGCTTATATATCTGTAGCATACTATGTTTTTAATCATCATTTTAGTATATGCATCATTAAAAAAAGAAGGTTGCTGTAAAACAGTATGCTGTTACATTGGCAGCAGCCTCATGTTTATTCTTTTATATATATTTTCTTTTAGTTGTAGATGGAAATAATACCTTTATTTTATTTGTTTTTATTTTTATGTGGTGCCAGATATTGAACCCCTGCCTCACACATGCTAGGCAAGTGCTCTACCACTGAGCCACAGCACCCCCCGCACCCTGCCCCCTCATATTTATTGTGTTTACTATGACTCTTGCTTGCATCAAGAAGCCATGCTGAGTTCCTGGCCTGTACCATCTAGATTTGTGTGACTGTACTGTCTTCTGATATTTGCACAATGATGAAATTACCTAATGATTTATTTCTCAAAATATATCCTTATCATTAAGGGATACATGATTGTATATGCATGTAGGTGGGAAAAGTGTGTATGTGTATTATATTTATTATTTATCCCTTTTGTCCTTCCTTGACCTAGATTAAGTCAAGGCTACTCTGTAGGGGATTCCTTGACATTGGGTAGAAGGTTGGATTCCATTAACCATTGGTGCCTTAAGCTTTTTATTTTATTTTAGAGTTATACATCCATTATCACAAATCATATTTTAGAATATTTTCATCATCCCCCAAATCCCACTGTGCTTCTTTGTTTTCATTTCTCTTCTGATAGGTTACTAGGAGTAGAATTGTTAAGTTGTATGGTAAATTTGTTTAACTTCTAAAATTTTCCAGTGTGATTCTACCATTTTACATTGCACCATTAATACACAGATTTCTCCACACTTTATTTATTTTTTGTAGTTGGACACAATACCTTTATTTCACTTATTTATTTTCATGTGGTGCTGAGGATCGAACCCAGAGTCTCACATGTGCGAGGCGAGCGCTCTACCTCTGAGCCACAACTCCAGCCTCTCCACATTTTAATCAACTCTTTGTGTTGCCCTTTGGAATTTAGCGGTTCTAATGGGTTATGTAGAAGTATTTTATAGATTATTTATTTATTTATTTATTTTGATCGAACCCACAGGCACTTAATCACTAAGCCACATACCCAGCCCTACCCACCTTTTTTGCATATTATTTTAGAGACAATCTCACTGAGTTGCTTGAACTCACGATCTTCCTGCCTCAACCTCCTAAGCACAGGGGTTACAGGTGTGCACTGCCATACCCATCTCTGTTACCACACTTCTTGATTAACGTGCCTTTATAGTAAAATTTGGAATCTGGTAGTATAAGTTCTCCAATTTTGGTTTTCAGAGTTCTTTGGCTATCTTAAGGTCCCTTTTGATATCATGTGAATCTTAGAATCAGTTTCTCCCTTGCCTTAGGGGGGAAAAAGCACCCTGAGATCTTGAATTTGCAGATTGACTTGGGGAAGATTGCAATTTTGACAATATTGAGAATATAGTTGTCTCTAGATTTTTTTTTACTAATTTCTTTCATCAGTGTTCTGTGATTATGAATGTGGAATTCTTGTGCATTGTTTGTGCTGTGACCTTGCTAAACTCATTTATTGGTTCAAATAGTTTTTATGTATAAATTTTTTGTTTTGATTCTCTTTATATAGGATCCTGTAATCAGTTACTAAGACAGTTTCAAGTCTTTTCCAACTGGATTCCTTGGGTTTTTTTTTGACCCTTACTGCACTAATGAGAATCTTGAGTATAATTTTAAATAGACGTGGCAAAAGCAGGCACTCTTTCCTTGTTCCTGATCTTTGGGAGTGCAGAATAATTTATATTTCACCTTTTAAAGTATGATGATGGCTGTAGGTTAAAGAATTCTAGTTTAAAGTCTTTAAAACTATGGATGGCTATTGGATTATTTATTGCTTGATTCTATTTACTGTTTTATTATGGGTTTTTGTGTCTACCTTCATGAGGGATTTTTGTGTTTTCTCATGTGGATTTCAGTAGTTAACTAGCTTAAAGAATAAGTTGGGAAGTGTTTTCTCCCATTTATTTAAAGTTAAAAAATAAATAAATTAGAATTTACCAGTGAGGGCAGTTAGTCCTAGAGTTTTAAGATATATTTTAAGATACGATTCCTTTCTTATTCTTTTTAGTTTTGGTTGTTATTATTTTGCACCTGTGTGTGGAGCGGTTGCTGTATTGGGGATTGAACCAAGGTGCACTCTGCCATTGAATTATATCCCCAGCGGTTTTTAGTTTGAGATAGGGTCTTATTGGGTTTCCCAGGCTGGCCTCAAACTTGGAATCCTCCTGTGTCAGCCTCTGTTAAATTGCTATTTCAGTTTCTTCAGAAAGGTTTATTCAGGTTTGAAATTTTTAAGTGAGTCAGCTGGGCTTGGTGGTGCATGCCTGCTATCCCAGCAAATTGGGAGGCTGAGGCAGGAGGATCACAAGTTTGAGGCCAGTACCAACAATTTAGTAAGACTCTGTCTTCAAATAAAAAATGATTTTCTTAATTTTTAAAATTTCTATAGGGTCCTAGTAATTATTCCCTACTCTCCTTCCTGGTTTTGGTACTTTGTACCTCTTTCATTTTCAGCCTTTTTTTTTTCCTTAATTTTTAAGCCTTTTTAAAAAATATATATTTATTTTTTGGTTGGACACAATATCTTTATTTATTTTTATGTGGTGCTGAGGATCGAACCCAGGGCCTCGCATGTGCTATGCGAGTACTCTACCACTGAGCCACAACCCCAGCCCAACCTTTTTTTATTTTTTGAGGCAGTCTTGCTAAGTTGCCCAGGCTAACCTCAAACCTGGGATCCTCCTGCCTCAGCTTGCTGAGTTGGTTACAGGGATGTGCACCAAGCCCAGCTTGATTTGTAATTTTTGTTGTGGTCAGAACATTGTTTGTATGATTCATGAGAAAAGAGGTTTTGGATTAACTGTGAATCATTTGTCTAAATAGGGAACCAAGGAACAGTTGCTGCTTTGGGGAGTAAGGATGGAAACAGGGATTGGAATTTAGTTGGTTTATAATGTATGGGACACTTATAATTTGAGAGTTGTCCCAAGTGTCACTTTTAAACTATATTGTTTAAAATATAGTTTAAAATATATTGTTGTACTTAGAATATTTGTGGTTTATGGATGGGCGTGGAGGCGCATACCTATAATCTCAAGGTTTGGGAGGCTGAGACAGGAGGATGTGAGTTCAAAGCTAGCCTCAGCCACAGTGAGGTGCTAAGCAACTCAGTGAGACCCTGTCTCTAAATAAAATACAATATAGGGTTGGGGATGTGGTTCATTGGAGTGTCCTGCCCTGAGTTCAATCCCCAGTACACCCCCCAAAAATAATATTTATGATTTATGACCATGGTCATTTTATTTTGAATTCTTCTATAAGAATTGGAGTCCACTATTATGCTCTGTTTACTTTTTTCCTTTAGCAAGTTTAAATATAATTTTTTCTCCATTATGTTCTTTGTAGAAGATTTAGTTGAATAGTACTCTTTAACTACATTTTGATTTTCTCTTTTCATTACATTTATGAAGTATGTATAATAAAAGCTGGTTGAAGGGCTGGTGTTGTGGCTCAGCGGTAGAGCACTTGCCTAGCAGTGTGAGGTGCTGGGTTCGATTCTCAGCACCATATAAAAGTAAATAAATAAAGGTATTGTTTCCGTCTACAACTAAAAAAATATTAAAAAAAAGTATCTGGGGCTGGGGCTCAGCGGTAGCAGTAGTGCAGTTGCCTGGCATGTGTGAGGCACTGGGTTCAGTTCTCAGCACCATATATAAATAAAGGTCTATCAACAACTAAAAAATAAAACTAAAAAATTAAAAAAAAAAAAAGAAAGTATCTAACTCTAAAAAAAAAAAGCTGGTTAAAATAATATATTTTGTGAAAATGTCTTTGTACTAATTGGTTAATGTTCTCAAGACATTTTAAAAATGCAGGGACAAAATCTTTCTTGTTCATCTTTTCCCCATTGTCCAATATAAAATAATCATGATTTTGTTTAATATTTGATATTGCATTAGGTTGAGATTCCAGGGATTTTTAAAAAAAATATTTTTAGGTGTAGATGGACACAGTAACTTCCATTTATTGATTGATTGATTGATGGTGCCCAGTGTCTCACATGTGCTAGGCAAGTGCTCTGCCGCTGAGCCACAACCCCCAGCCTGAATTTCCAAGGATTTTAAGCATAGTTTATGTTTTTGGTAATTCATTCCCCCGCCTTTTTTAAAAATTGTAGGTGGACACAATGCCTTTATTTTTATTTATTTTAATGTAGTGCTGAGGATCAAACCCATTGCCTCACCCGTGCTAGATGAGCACTCTACCACTGAGCCACAACCCCAGCCCCTCAGTTCTAACTTATTAATAGCTTTTGGAGAGAAGAAGAGAATCAGGAAAGATCATATTTTGAGATAAAGGAATATATCATGGAAATGAAGTGAACTATTGAGTATTTTTCCATTTCTTTTCAAATATATTTTTGTTGTCTGTTGAGTTTAACTCATCTAGATTAATGTCTTGTTAACTTCAGTATGTGAAACTGTGGATTTATTTTACTAAAATTTTTGCTTTCCTCCCTTAGGACATTTGCTGCAAGATCCTATTGCACCCACCAACTCCACCTGCCAGCACTATGTCTGCAAAACTTGTAAAGGCAAGAAAATGATGATGAAACCTTCATGTAGCTGGTGCAAAGACTATGAGCAGTTTGAGGAAAACAAGCAGTTAAGCATCTTAGTGAACTGCTACAAAAAACTATGTGAATATATAACACAGACTACGTTGGCACGGGATATAATAGAAGCAGTCGACTGTTCTTCTGATATTTTGGCTTTGCTTAATGATGGATCATTGTTTTGTGAGGAGACAGAAAAACCCTCAGATTCATCCTTTACTTTGTGTTTGACACATTCCCCTTTACCTTCAACCTCAGAACCCACAACTGATCCTCAAGCTAGTTTATCTCCAATGTCTGAAGGCACCCTCAGCATTGCTATTGGCAGTTCTGTTATCAATGGTTTGCCTACTTATAATGGGCTTTCAATAGATAGATTTGGTATAAATATTCCTTCACCTGAACATTCAAATACGATTGATGTATGTAATACTGTTGACATAAAAACTGAGGATCTATCTGACAGCCTACCACCTGTCTGTGACGCGGTAGCCACTGATTTATGCTCCACAGGCATTGATATCTGCAGTTTCAGTGAAGATATTAAACCTGGTGACTCTCTCTTACTGAGTGTTGAGGAAGTACTCCGCAGCTTAGAAACTGTTTCAAATACAGATGTTTGTTGTCCTAATTTGCAGCCGAACTTGGAAGCCACTGTATCCAATGGACCTTTTTTGCAGCTTTCTTCCCAGTCTCTTAGCCATAATGTTTTTATGTCCACCAGTCCTGCACTTCATGGGTTATCATGTACAGCAGCAACTCCGAAGGTAGCAAAATTGAATAGAAAACGATCTAGATCAGAAAGCGACAGTGAGAAAGTTCAGCCACTTCCAATTTCTACCATCATCCGAGGCCCAACACTGGGGGCATCTGCTCCTGTTACGGTGAAACGGGAGAACAAAATTTCTCTTCAACCTATAGCAACTGTTCCCAATGGAGGCACGACACCCAAAATCAGTAAGACTGTACTTTTATCTACTAAAAGCATGAAAAAGAGTCATGAACATGGATCCAAGAAATCTCACTCTAAAACCAAGCCAGGTATTCTAAAAAAAGACAAAGCAGTAAAGGAAAAGATTCCTAGTCATCATTTTATGCCGGGAAGCCCTACCAAGACGGTGTACAAAAAGCCCCAGGAAAAGAAAGGGTGTAAATGTGGGCGTGCTACTCAAAATCCAAGTGTTCTTACATGCCGCGGCCAACGCTGCCCTTGCTACTCTAACCGCAAAGCCTGCTTAGATTGTATTTGTCGTGGCTGCCAAAACTCCTATATGGCCAACGGGGAGAAGAAGCTGGAGGCATTTGCTGTGCCAGAAAAGGCCTTGGAGCAGACCAGACTCACTTTGGGCATTAATGTAACTAGCATTGCAGTGCGTAACGCTAGTACCAGCACCAGTGTAATTAATGTCACAGGGTCCCCAGTAACAACGTTTTTAGCTGCCAGTACACACGATGATAAAAGTTTGGATGAAGCTATAGACATGAGATTCGACTGTTAAATCAGTGGGTCTTTAAACCTACCTCTGGTAGGGAAATAGCTACAGTTTTACGGCAGCTATGGTTCTGTTGGTATAACTTGCCGGAGCTCCTGCATATAGATCACTTGTATCAAGTGTTTTCATTGCTAAGTTATATGTGTTAGTGTCGGGGAAATAGTTTGCAGATAATGGAGGAGTAACCCTACAACTATATGTCCTTAGTTCTTACAGAACCTCATAGTTTGAGAACAAATGCTGATGCAACTGATTTATACAAAATGAACTTTGGCAAGGAAAATAACATTAACCTCATTGTTTATGGTCATGCTTTGTGCATAATCAAAGTTTATGATTAAGTGTAAGGAAGTGGTATCTAGTCAGTTCATAAAGATTGTGCTAATTTTTTTGTGGAAATGTAGCCATTAGTTTATTCAGGAGACTCAGTGCTGCCTTCAGATGCCCCATTGTTTCTCCTGTTGTAAAGCTGATGTGTCCAGCTCAACCTTTGTGCTGACATCGTACCATTTCTGATCATGAAAATTGGCTACTGGTGTATGTAGCAGTTCTTAAATCAGCAGTATTATGAAAGAAAATTTGCCCCTCATTAGAATGTTTAAGAAAACTGTCTTTTAAAAAAGTGAACAAATTCAGTCAGACTGCAAATGTTTAGCTGTTTATACTCCCAAACTACGAGTTGAGCCTCCTTTATAGTAAAGACTGACTCATTTCTAGGAAAAAAATTCTAACTCCTACCTTCACTTTGTGCAATGTTCCAATTGGATAAATGAAGAGCAGTTTTATTCTGAAGGAGGTAATTGAATTTAGACTATATATAGTATAAGACAGAATTTTTAAAAAATTATAAAGATTTTTATTTTGAAATTGGGATTTGTTTAAAATAATTTTGGAATAATGCCCCCAAACTTAATCCAGATTCATGCATTATACTTATTGCCATTGGCTGCTGTTTTGATTTCTCTTTCCTCTGTTTATTTGCCACAGACTTTATTTTGAATATGCTCCTATTTTTTTTAGGGTGCTATTCATTAATAAGGCTTCTCTATTGAGGCCTACTAAAAATGCCTTTTTATGAAGCCTGTGCATTTAGGTAGGTTTGAAGCTAGGAGGATTTCCTTTAGAATGCTCTTTTGCATGTAAAGCACAAACTGTGTTTCAGTTTAAATGTACTTCTTCCCTTTAATTTTTACTGGGAAGATAAACATTCTGTTGAAGGGAAATCTAGTCAGTTGCTTGAAAGAGCACAGTCCAAGAAAAACAAGGACTGACTAGGTGTAAAGAAATAACCTTATGATTTTAAAGAAGAGTTGCTGCTTTGTTGACAGTGCTTATTTAAAGAAAAATACTGCTGGAAAAGTTCCAATTTCTACTGCGTTCACCATCTCTAGTGAGATCTGACATATGTTGAAGTTGTTTTGATTTGGCACACAGCATGTTCAATGATGGTTACTCGCCTAGTACAAGATATGGAAAAGAAACCTTTGGACACAGAGCAGATGACACCTCCTTCTGTTTTGTAGTGTATCCTGGTGTCATTTTCTGTGAATGTGGTCAGGTAGAATTGTTTCTGTTGTTGGGCTTTTTTTTTTTTTTTTTTTTTTTTTTCGGTCTCTTTTTGGTGGGGTGGGGGTGGGCTAAAGCCATAGGAAGAAAAATGTGATGTATGTGTCCAGTATGTACTATTTTGTTTTTGTTTTGCAAGAAGAGTTGAACTATTTTTGATAACAAGAGTAAATGGTGGAAAATGCTTCTTAGTTGTCTTGTCTTTATTTGCTTTCCAAGTTTTGGAATTTTATTTAATTCCTTTAAGTGTTAGCAGTGTTTATGAAACATGTATTTACCTAAAGTTTGTAACAGTTTTGTGTTGAACCCAGATACCCTGCTATATAAACTTGTAAATCTGTTCTTTATTCACTAATGATCACTGCAAAAATGACTAGAAATGATATTGTACAACACATGGATGAGTAGGATATATTTTGCAAATCTCTCAAACTTTCCTAATATTATGATCTTAAAATTCTTGAAGTACTTTATTCCTTCCCAACTTTGATAATATTAATTTTGTGTTTTTTGATGCATGGGAGGTTGGCAATATAGACAAAGTGGAAATCATTAGTATGTGAGGACCTTGATCGTTATGTAATATTGCCAATGATGAATTCAGGTTGTTTTTAGCACAAGTTTTCTCTTTTTTATGCTGGTATTCTCACTGCCACATTTTTGGAAACCTGTATTACACCTTAAATCTATCAATAAATGATAGTTTTCTAATTCTATGTTGTAGAATACTGAGGAATTTGGGATAGCATGCTCTGAATGGTCTGTTAATTTGGGGAAGTGTAAATAATTACAGTGCCTTGGTTTTATTTATTTCTTTATACTACAAGTATTTAGGAATGCTGACCAATGACTAGGGAATTACTAAAGTAACTGGATTTACTTCATCAGGATATGAAACTACAAGAAAAAGAATAGCATTTAATATGGCATGTCTTCAATGTTATAGCTGGACAGAATGCCATTATTTTAGTTATTTTTATGTGGTGCTAAGGATTGAACCCAGTGCCTCAACACATGCTAGGCAAGCACTCTGTCACTGAGCTACAGTCCCAGCCCTTCAATGTTCTTTTGAGTCCTTAAATAATAGTTTTAGAGCTGACAGTTTATCTTTTTGGTTAGCCTTCATTAAATGTACATTTCTATGCAGAGGTGCAGTTTGGTTCTAAGATAGAGAATTCCTTTTATTTCATTGTGTCCTTTGTTTTTCTAAAATGATTCAATGGCAACAAGAAAAGTAAAAGTTTTACCATAGATGAGAAAACTGTCCTTTTTCATACCATCGGTAACAAGTGCTTTAGAAAATAGTAAGTTCCAAAGTTTAGTGTCTGGATCTAACACATTTCTGCTTATATATATTTATATAAATTTATATATTTTCCCTTAAAAAATTATACATGATAGGTAAGGCTTGAAGTCCTGATTCCTCTGAAACCCCCTCACTCCCAAACCCCGATTCCTGTCCCCAAAGGAAAGCACTTCTCAGGTTGAGATATCCTTCTACACCTTTGTTCATAGTGTTCCCAGGGATTCAAAGAGTTACTTTCAAAAACTGAGGCTTGTTTACAGCATTACTTTTTCACACATAAATGAGTTGTAAGTGAGCAAAACCAGAAATTGATTATCTTAGTGAAACATGATTCATATTTGATAACTTTATTTAACTTTGTGAAAAGGGAAAAACAAAAGACATGCAGCCTTCTCCACTCAACACACCTTAACATTTTCAAAAGCTGAGCAAATGATCAGTCTAGAGTTTTATAAACACTCTGAATGGTACACAGTGACAAGCAAGATGCAGAAAAATACACAAAACTTTATTAGTTTGATTACCTTGGCAATTATGCTATAAACTCATTAAATAGCTTTAAGGTAATGATAACTCTCAACCTAATATTTTGTCAAGGGACCTGGGATATTGTAATGACTTGAAATTTCCAGTTTAGCATTAATGATTATATTTAGCATGATCTTTACAAGAAAGTCAGTTATGTTTTATCCTAGTTCCCCAGAATTCACATTCCTTGAATTCAGCTCTAAGAAAGGAGTACAATGAAATACATGCATATAATTCTTAAAGAAAATGTGATAATTTGAAGAACCCAAATTAAACTATCCTATATTGGGATGGTGTTGCTAGTAGTACATTTTCATTCTGAAAATTTCTTTTGGGATAATAGACTTTTAAAACCAAATACTGACCCAAGCAAAAGCTAGAGAACTTGAGTAACAAAAAACAAGATAAAAAAAGTGAAGTCAAATAATTTGAAAAATATATATTAATTTTTGTTTTTTGGTACCAAGGATTGAACCCAGGGGTGTTTAACCACTAAGCTACATCCTCAGTCCTTTTTATTTTTTATTTTGAGATATGGTCTTGCTAAGTTGCTTAGGGTCTCACTAAGTTGCTGAAGCTGGCCTTGAATTTGTGATCCTTCTGCCTCAGCCTCCCATGCTGCTGGGATTACAGGTTAGTGCCACCATGCCTGGAGGGAAAAAACATACTGTACAACTGAATTTAGTTATACTTTTTGGTGAGGGTCAGAAAGTTTAGGTTATTATGGACAACAAACCTGTAAACTATGTTTAGTTTCCTAAAACATTACTTCCTTCCTTTTATACTTTTATCTGAAATTTAAAAAGTTTTCTTTTCCTGGTAAATGATGAATGAGATTGCTGGTAAATTTCATGTATCATAAATTATCATGTGTTTGGGATATTGTATGCAGTGTTTCCTAAAATTTCACTCATTTTTAAAACTATTAGCTGTAATAGTTATTTCTTTAGCTGTTTAATGGAAGATCAGTTCTAATCATGAATAAAATAACAAGAAACTGGGAGGACCTTTTGACAGGCAATATTGCTGTCTTACAGTATTGGTATGCACTTCCTAAGTTCTCTTGTCTCTGCTTTTTGCTTGCCATAACCCAAGGTTTTATTTCAGTCCTTAGCTTTTATACCAGCAAGGGGAACCAAGGTGGAATTGAAAGGGAAGCTACTCTAACACTTTAAATGCTGGCTAAAAGAAAAAAAGTAGGGAAACTTGATGAACAGAAATATTAAAAAAAGATGCTTGGGTGGGGCTTCTTTTACTTCTATCAGAAATACCCATCCTTTTAAGTAATTCTTTTCAATTTTTATCCTTCCTCCCATCCCCCTCCATACTGTAGGATTTGGCTGCACTGTGGCCAGCTGAAAAATGTAGGATTCTGAAATGAACACATCGATCACTATGGTAAAGAACAGCTTTCTTTCATGGGTGCCATCACTGTTTTCCCATTTCTGTGAGGAATACTGAGGTGGATGAAAGCTGGTGAACAGTTTCAACACTGAAGTAAGGAATAATGTTTAAGGTTTTGCTTTTGGCCTCATTTAATACTCATTACAGAAAGGAATACAGTAAGAACATTTATTTTATACAGTGCATCATCCCATTTTAAGTCTTTGATTAGCTCTTCTGTTAGAGTGAAGATAGGGCATCAATTAATTTGGAGATTAATATTATCATTTAATAGTTCTCTACAACTGTTAGATAAAAGGACCTTATTTTTTCAAGTATGAGTCATGAGTCAAATTCTGCACTTATCTTCATATTTTTTTCTTGATATTTTATGTAAAATCCACAGTCAGGATGGGGAGGTTGCCAGAGCTTGGAAGGCCCAGTGGTTACAATACCTGAGGATGTAAAGTGACTAGCAGTTTGGCAGGTTATTGGGAAATTAACATTGAACCAGGTTAGTTCAAGATCTTTGAACTCCAGTACACAAGATTGAGTCTTTGAGATGTTTTGGCAGTGCTTTTTATTACTAGGGCTAAGTCAATTCTGGAGGCCCTTAATACTTGAAATTCAAGTTCCAGAATTAATTTTTGACTCAAGTTTTCTGCAAGTGTTTCTTGTAGGCTCCATAGGAGCCCTTAAGGGCCTCAGGGATGCTGGCCAACACTGAGGCAACTTCTGCTGCTGTGCAGAGACTAATTGCTTGGCACTGTCCCAAGAGATCCTTGGTACATTCAGGGGTGTAGGTGCTGATTTGCAGACTTCGGAAGGTGATGGATGGCAGGCACATCCTTAAGTTCACTTCCAAGGAAAATTCTGCAAGAGGTTTCAGGCAAACTGGAGGAGTTGCCTAAGTTGAGGGTGTATCTATACCCACTGCTTAAAAGCATTTTAAAGTTCCCAGTGCAGATACACTCTTGGGAGAAATCAAAGCCTTTAAAAAGCAGTATGCAAACTAGGGCATCTCTTCACAAGAAAAGAGTATTTAAAATATCTTCCTTTTATGTAGACATTGGCAGCTACTCTTCATCCACTGACTGAAGCTTTCCATGTTTCTCTGAAAGGCTTGAATTTATTTTATTGCCTTTGTTTCCAAATTCAGAGGGAGAGGCAGGTTCATCTGTTTCATAATCTTCAAAGGAGCTGAAAGAAAAAAGCAAAATTAAGTTGCTGAGTTTTGAAAAATATTCTAATATTTGTGTAGAAGTCAATATATAAAGTAGAAGGAGAAATAGCCTGAAGAAGTACCCTCAGTTGCTAAATGGCAGCTGTAAACAACTGTGCTGTTCCAGAGATAACACTCTTAAGAGCAGAGACATTGTTCCTGTTCCTTAAAACTTAAGTCTCTGTTAGAATTCATAGAAAATGTACTATATGAATGAGGCTTTCCTTACAGGCCTTGGTGGAAAAAAGCATTATGGATGGTGCCCATAGGTAAGGAATGTTAGGAGCTTTACATGAATGTTTTACTCAAGTGGTTTCCACCCAGACTTACACTTTCTCAACTCTTAGGCTGCTTTATAGTTTTCCTCCATAGCTTCCAATAAGCACATTCAGATGTGCAAGTGTGTGCACAGAGCATGCTAAAGCCCATTCATGGATTTCCTTCCATTTTGTTTTGCAGGACTCCACAGCACAGTTAGATGTTATTGCTGGAAAATTAACCTCTGCTCTTTTCATGTCTTCCATGCTGTCCCTGATATTTGCTTTAGGCAAAGATGACAAAATATCTTGTTGGATGATGGCTGCCTGAAGTATTGAATTGATAAATATTCTGAGGCTTCATCTGAACCCAGAAGCATATGTACACATGGTCATTTACTTAAGTCTCTTTGTATTTGACATCACTGGCTTAGCCTTGTTACTTTTTGGAGGGACCTTCCACAACGTTTGAGCAGAAATTTCTGGATGTACAGTTAATAAAAAAGGTACCAAGGCCAACTAGTGATTTTTTTGGCGGGGGGGGGGGGGGGTGCTCGGGATCAAATCCAGGAAGACCTCATGTATGCTAGGCAAGTACTCTACCATTGAACTACATCCTTCTCTCTGGCCCCACCCTTTTTGAAGTGGGGTCTCACTATGTTGCTCAGCCTGGCCTTGAACTACTTTGGCTCAAGTAATCCTCCCCTGTCTTCAGGGTTGCTGGGACTACAAGCACCTACCATTGTGCCTGGCTCCTTTGAATAGAGATTAGAGGAGGTTAAAACTTTAAAAAGCCTACCTGGTGTTTGGGAAATTGTTCCCTATGAATACCACCTTATGATACTATCAGAAATGAATAATCATTTTGCAACAATACTCCAATTCCTCGTTTGTTTCCACTCCTATGTCCCTTTATCTTTGAGGCCTTAATGGAAGTAGATATGTTAGATGAGGCAGTTAGGAGGGTAAACTGCTCTAATAGGAGTTAGTTAAGTGGTGGGTGACAGAGCCTTCATTTTTGGGAACAAAATTCTCAAAAAGTTTAGTCGTAGGATGTAACACCATTTTCTGTCAGAAGGGAAAAACATTTTCTAACCCTTGGTGCATGAACATGATTCTGTAAGTTGTCAGTTTCAACGCAGGTCTGAGAATAAGAGTTTTCAGAGTTGTCTGAAGTGAGACTCATTCAATAAATATTTGAACTCCTGTTGCTAAGCATGAGCCAAATGCTAAAAATACAATGGGGGAAAGAGTGAACCAGCGCTGCTTCACAGCACTTGGAGTCTAGTGGAGGCAAATAGAAGACTGCTAGTGATTTAGCTCTAGAGCATGGGTTTTGGACTCAGGACTCTACAATCTGTTCCAATCTGAATTTGCTCCATGTAACTGAGTATATTACCCCCTCTACATCAGTTTTCTCAACTATTGAGTTCCTATTCCTCAGAATGAAGTGCAGATTAGGACGTGATAAACTTGACAAATGTTACCTACAATTTTTGTGATGAAGTATTGAAGCTTTTCAAAGCATGGCAGTGAGACCTAATCCTCTTTAAGGGGCAGGATTACAAATTTTTGTCTTATTTTGAGTAAAATTTACAAAAACCAGGTGCCAATGTGCATGCCTGTAATCCCAGCTACTTGGGGTCGGGGCAGGGGGTGCTGAAACAAGAGAATTGCAAATTCAAGGCCAGTCTGGACAACTCAGTGAAACCCTGTCTCAAATAATAAAATAGGTCTTGGAATACAGCTCAGTGGTAGAGCACCCCTGTTCAATCACCAGTACTGGGAGTTCATCCATTGACTGTCCTTGAAATTCTCAACTGGGGTGATTTTGCTCCCAGGTGTCATTTGGTAATGTCTGGAGGTATAGTTGATGATCAAAACTGGGTGTGTCTTACTTGCACTAGTTATACCCAAGGATACTGCTAAACATCCTACAATATGCCAGAAATGCCTCTTGATGGAATTACCCGGATTAAAACATCAGTGCTATTGAGAAACCCTGCTCTACCCCTTTCCCTTCAGTGTCTGCAGGTGAGATTCTGGACTAAGTTCTCCTTTTGTACTTCCCTGGCAATCTACTCTCACCATGCTTTGCCCACCACTTGTTCACCTATGGCTTCTCAGCTTTCTAAACTGAAGACCCCTTGAATCTAGCTGCCTACTAGATGGGTCTTTCAGGATGGCTGCTTCTACAAACCTGAACTCACCTTTCTTGCTGCCCTTGTTCTTCCTATTTAAATATTACCATTAACTCCTCGAAGCCAGAAACCTAGTTATCCCAAGTTCTTCCTCTTTCCCTTTTATTTCTTCAAATACAGCCAGTTTCTTCTTTTTTTTTTAAAAAAATATTTTTTTAGTTGCCAATGGATTTTTAACTTTGTTTATTCATATGTGGTGCTGAGGATCAAACCCAGGGAATCATACATGCTAGGCAAATGCTCTACCACTGAGCCACAACCCCAGCCCTCCAGCCCTTCCTGCTTCTTGTACCGCATAGACACAGTCCTGCTTCTTCCTATTGCCATGGACTTAGTGTAGCGCACTGTACTTTCCTGCTTCGATTACTAGTTTCCTAACAATTCCATACCCTTTGCTACTGCCATACTAGGCTGTTAACCATGTTGGAAAGGTTATGGTCATATGCCATGTATTTTTGAATTGCTTGAAGTATCCATCTCTTTGGCTAACTGTTCATCTTTTCACCTGAGATGTCACTAGGGTTTCCTGAGTCCTTGCTTTTCAAGCTACTACTATCTGTTTTATATAGATGTCTGTAATGGCTTCCTTAATATTATTTTTGGTACTGGGGACTAAACCAAGGGGTTCGTTACTACTGAATTTTATCCCCAGCCCTTTTATTTTGAGACAGGTTCTCACTAAGTTGCAGGCCAGCCTTGAACTTAACAATCCTCCTCCCTCAGCCTCCTGAGTTTCTAGGATTATAGGCACAGATCACCATGCCTGACATGGCTTCCTTATTTCTCTTCATATTTCTATTCTTGCACCTCTGCCAATCAATCTATCAGAATAATCTTCGTTTAAGTGTGTGTGTGTGTATATATATATATTTAAATTTTTTTGTACCAAGGATTGAACAAGGGTTGCTTAACCACTGAGCCACATCCCCAGCAAACCCCCCTCTTTTTAATACATTTAAAAATATATTTATTTATTTTTATGTGGTGCTGAGGATTGAACCCAGTGCCTCACGCATGCAGGCAAGTGCTCTGCTCTACCACTGAGCTACAACCCCAGCCCCTTTTAAATTTTATTTATATATATATTATATATATATTATATATATTATATTATATATATTATATATATATTATATATTATATATTATATATATATATATATATATATATATATATATATATAATATTTCTTTAGGTGTAGATGGACACAACACAATGCCTTTATTTTTATGTGGTGCTGAGGATCGAACCCGGGTCCCGCCTATGCTAGGGGAGTGCTCTACTGCTGAGCCACAATCCCAGCCCCTTAAATAATATTTTGAGACAGGGTCTTGCTAGGTTGCTTGGGGCCTTGCTAAGTTGCTAGCTTTCAACTTGTGATTCTCCTACCTCAGCCTCCCAAGCCTCCAGTATTGACTCTTTTTTTTTGGTACGGGTATTGAACCCAGGAGTGATTAATTGCTGGGCCACATTCTCCAGCCCCCACTTTTAATTTTTTAAGTTGTAGATTTTTATGTGGTGCTAAGATCAAACCTAGTGCCCCACTCATGCTAGGCAAGTGCTCTTCCTCTGAGCTACAACCCCAGCCTCTCACTTCATTTTATATTCTTTTTCTTTTTAAATATTTTTTTAAGTTGTCAATGGACCTTTATTTATTTATATGCAGTGCTGAGAATCAAACCCAGGGCTTCACACGTGTGAGGCAGGTGCTCTCCACTGAGCCCCAGCCCCTCACTTCATTTGTGGTGGCTGAAGGATCTCTTGTAGTTTCCCAAGGTCATGAATGATCAATTATAAATTCTTATTGTGGATGTAGAGAGGATGCTAATAATGAACCTCAGGGGGGTGGGACAGAATTTCATTTTTATTACCAAGCACTAATAAGCCTGGAATAGGACAGGTACCAGTAATAATCTATAGAAATAAAATTGAGCTTTGATTTGTTTTGTTGAATGTGGGAAAAAAAGAAAACCTTAGCTTCAGGTCCATATATTTATTGAGCATTGTACAAAAATGCCTCAAAACTATTCTATTTGTGAAATTATAATTTATGCTTTGGAATATTCTTGTCTTCCTTTTCTATTCCTACATCCCAGTATATAACAGACCTCCTCATTCCTGTTCACTTTTAATTTCTCTTACCTCACTGAGGGTAGTGAGGCTCAGACAAGCTCTCACCTCACTAGCTATGTTCCTGGAAGATGTGCTGATGGGTTTTTGGTTGGTCACTTTTGCCTGTAGGGCCTTGTGTTCCAGTGCTGATAGAAGTCAATATAGAAATCTTACAATGAGTAATTTATGTAAGTTGGTATTTAATATAAAGGAAAAAGCTGCCTTTTAAAAACATTCAGTAGAAAACAGTTCTTACAAACTACCTAAATGTCCAATAATGAAGAAATGGATGGGAGTTATGCTCGTGAGAATACACTGAAGCATTAAAAGTCATGTTTTTGAACACACTACTAACATTTAAGAGTCAAAAGAAATACAACAAAGCATAAATAATAATAAGTTATCTCTGGCCTGCTGAACCAAGAGTGGTTTTTAGTCTCTTTATAAAATCTTCAGTTTTTCTTCAGCAACCCTGTATTTTTCTATGAATCAGACTCCCAGAACAAGGAAAACTGTTTAATCTGGGTTACTTTAATGCAAAGCTGTTGGTAAAATATCAGAATATCCTCCTGTAAGAGAGTACTTTTAAGATATATAAGGTTCTTAACTAAAAATCTTAAGTAATCAAGTAGTAGTCAACCTGACAGAAGAACTTGTTTCTGATGATTGCAGGTCTGCTTTTTAGAGTAACATGGAGGATCCTGTTGGCCTGCTTTATGTAATTTTGTGGAGTTTTAAACTTTATTGTAGAAAATAAGAGCAATACTTATATTAATGGCATCATATCTGTTGCTTTCCCACAGGTGACACATTTGGTCAAATCATTTTAAGACCATTCATTACTAGGACTTAATTTATGCAAGTGCTGTCATATGCTGTGGTCACTTGGTGCTGCATGTGCTAGTTCACAGGGCTTGCAGTCTCGTCCCTTCACCTCACTGAGGCCTGGAGTCATTACTGGCTTATTTACTGAAGCCCCTATGCAGGACCAGCCTTGAATCAGGAGGCATAGGCACTTGGCACAAAGGCTACTATGACTGCTGTTAGAAGGAAAAGCAGATGGAGAATTCCTAGTTGTTTTTGGAAGGTTATGTCATCTGGCCTCCTGCAGATATCCTTGTGGTGAAGGTGGCTTCTGGAGAGTTGCTTTTTCCTGTGTTATTCGGTAAACATTTGCTGAGGACCTCCTATATCCCTAATGAGCTAGCTGCCAGGTGAGGATTACAAAACTAAGAAAAGGTTCTTTGCCTTTCAGGAGGCCACATCTAGAGATAAGATAAATAACTCTTTTTTTTTTTTCTTGGCACTTATAAGATAGACACTGTAGGACACCTTATATACCTCATCTCTGATCCTCAGTACAGTCCCTCTGGTCACATAACACAAACTTTGTGTCAACTGTGTGTCCTGGGAATGAAGGGAATGAGGTAGGTGATAGAATGCCAGTTAGAGCTGATTAAATGCTACTTTGGAGAGGTTAGATAACGTAGCCAGGATCACAGAAGTGATAGTGATAAAAAAGCCATTTTTTAATGGATTTTCTAGATACACATATATTATGTATACTGTCTTAGTCCTCTGCACAGCTAAGTGAGTATCCTTATTGTATAGGGGATGCCAAGGCTTAGATGCCTGGATCACACAGCTAGTGGCAGAGTAAGGCTCCTTGTTTAAGTTTGTCTAATTCCAAATTTCATGCTCTTATCTGTGTTGATATATACTGTTACCAGCAGCTATGTGCCAGGTGTTTTACATACATTATCTTAGATTCTCAAAACCACCTTGGAAGGTAGCTGCTGATAACTTCTGAAACTGAGCCTCAGGAGTCAGGTAACTGCCCAGCTGGTGAGTGGACCAGATCTGTCTGGCTCCTAAGCCTCTGCTCCTTCCTTAGTAACGACATTCTTCCTCACTTTCTAATAAATGAATCTGGCAATTTCTGCTTGACATTTAGATTCACCCTGACTTCCTAGGTGATATAGCCTTGGGTTTTGAGTCTTGCTTTGCTTCTGAACTGGTCAGATGTTACTGCTGTAAATTACATTTTCTTTCTTGTTGATACCCTAGTACTCATTTAACAGGTGGCTGTTAACCCTCCTCTCCCCTTGAGACCTCCCCCACCTGTGCACTGTGAGGCCTTATCTTATCTCTATAACATGAGAAGTGTCCAGCAAGAGCTTCTCATGTATACTGGTTGAATTTCAGTAAAGCTGCTGTCTGCATCTCCTCTCATAACCCTTCACCTGTACTCTGTCTGTGTCCCCTTCTTCCCCTTCTTCCTTTTCCACACACACACTGGAGCTTTCTCCTAGTGCTAGTATAACTTGGAAAATACTTTTGCTTGAACCTATTATTTATTCACTTTAGCTTCCATCAATATCTGTTTTTATGCATACATGTATCTAAGTATCTCTATTTTCTACTTTCTTTAAAGCAAGTTACAAACTGTTTATATATATATATGTATGTGTGTATATATAGTTATATATGCATGACTATAGTTTTATATTTAGCTTATATATAGTTTTATATTTGTGAAATAGAAAATTTGCATAGAAGTGATATGACAGGCTGTCTCTGAGTGGTGGATTTTAGGTAAAGACTTGTTTGTTATATCCTAACTGTTCGGCGTATATATTATGTAAACATATCTATCTAAGTAAACAGATGAAAAAAGAACTTTTTTTAAATTAAAAGTAATACACCATCATTACATGAACCTTTTAAATTATAGCAGTATAAAAATGAAATTACTTGAAATTCCACAGCTCAGAGTTAATCAGTTAGTAGTTTGGAGTGATACCTTTTCGTTTGTGTGTTCTACATATATACTTTTTAATACTGAGATTATATCAAACAAATTTTTAGCCCTGATTTTTCTGTGAAATTAAAAATTTTCAAGCACAAAATGAACATGGCTGCATAATATCATGACACAAGATATCATGACATTTAACCACTCTATTACTTGTGCTGTTTGACATTTTTAATTTTAGAATTACCAGTGGTCAATGCCTATTGTTTGGATAGAACAATTTTATTCTATTCAAATTTCTGGGTACTTAAAACAGATATCCAGAATGAGAATTAGGGAGTCACAGGACATAAATTCAGGCTTCTGCTACATGTTGTTGAATTAATTCCCAAGGATTTCTGTCTTCTATCAGCAAAGGTCTAAAAGTGCTTGTCCTGCCCAGTGAGTCTAGCGAGAGGTGTTTCTGCCACATGATTTCTTTTATGAGCAGTTAGGATGCTGTATTTTTTAAAGATAGATTTATTTATTGGGTTATTTGTTTTTTTTTTTTTTGGTGTCAAATTTTTGAATTCTTTATATATCTTGGAAATTAGTGCTCTATCTGAGGTGCGTGTGTAGTAAAGATGTTCTCCCACTCTGTGGGCTCTCTCTTCACATTATTGGTTATTTCCTTTGCTGGGAAGAAGCTTTTTATTTTGAATCCATCCCATTTACTGATAATTAAGAGTCTGGATAAGAAAGTGAAAGAAGGCATTCCTGTCTTGTTTCAGTTCTTAGTGGGAATGCTTCCAATTTTCATCCTTTAGAATGATGTTGGCCTTGGTCTTAACATAGAAAATTTTTACTATGTTGAGGTATGTTCCTACTATCCCTAGATTTTCTAGTGTTTTGAACATGAAAAGGTGTTGTATTTTGTCAAATGCTTTTTCTGCATCTATTGAGATGATCATATGATTCTTGTCTTTAAGTCTATTAATGTGATGAGTTACGTTTATTAATTTCCATATGTTGAACCAACTTTGCATCCCTGGAATGAACCACAATTGGTTATGATGCACTTCATTCCATCTTTTTAATATGTTTTTGTATATGATTTGCCATTATTTTATTGAGAATTTTTGCATCTATGTTCATCAGGGATATTGGCTTGAAGTTTTCTTTCTTTGATGTGTTTCCCTTTGGCTTAGGTATCAGAGTAATATTAGCTTCACAGAGTGAGTTTTGGGAGGGTTCCCTCCTTTTCTATTTCATGGACTAATTTGAGGCATGTTGGTGTTAATTCTTCTTTGAAGACCTTGTAGAACTCCATCTGGTCCTGGGCTTTTCTTGATTGGTACGCTTTTGATGGCATCTTCTATTTCACTGTTTGAAATTGATCTGTTTAAATTGTGTATGTCCTCCTGATTCAATTTGGACAGATCATGTGTCTCCAGAAATTTGTCAGTGTCATTGAGCTTTTCTATTTTACTGGAGTATAAATTTTCAAAATAGTTTCTAATCATCTTCTGTATTTTAATAGTATCTGTTGTGATATTTCCTTTTTCATCACGAATTTTAGTAATTTTGAGTTTTCTCTCTTTTTATAAGAATGGCTAAGGTTTATCAATTTTGTTTATTTTTTCAAAGAACCAGATTTTTGTTTTGTCAATTTTTACAAATTGTTTCAATTTCATTGAGTACAATTCTGATTTTAATTATTTCCTGTTTTCTATTATTTTTGATATTGATTTGTTCTTCTTTTTCTTAAGACTTTGAGATATAATGTCAGGTTGTTTATTTGTTGAGTTTTTATTCTTTTCATGAATGAGCTCAATGCAATGAACTTTCCTCTTAGTACTGCCTTCATAGTGTCCCAGAGATTTTTGTATGTTGTATTGGAGTCTATATATGTCTGTTGAGTCTAAATTATTGATTGTATTATTGAGTTCTGTAGTTTCTTCATTTAGTTTTTGTTTGGAAGATCTATCCAGAGGTGAATGAGGTGTGTTAAAGTTATCCAGTATTATTGTGTTGTGGTCTATTTGATTTTTGAAATTTAGAAGGGTTTGGTTGATATATGTAGATGCTCCATTGTTTGGGGCATAAAAATTTACGATTGTAATGTCTTGTTGATGTATGATTCCCGTAAGCAGCATGAAATGTCTTTCTTTAACCCTTCTGACTAACTTTGGTTTGAAGTCCACTTTATCTGATATGAGGATGGAAACCCCTGCTTGTTTCTGCAGTGCATGTGAGTGCTATTTTTTTCCCCATTCTTTCACTGTCAGTCTGTGGATGTCTTTTCCTATAAAATGAGTCTCTTGAAGGCAGTATATTGTTGGGTCTTTTTTTTTTTTTTTTTTAAATCCAATCTGCCAGTCTATGTCCTTTTTTTTTTTTTTAAAGTATTTATTTTTTAGTTGTAGTTGGATACAATACCTTTATTCTTTTATTTATTTGTTTTCATGTGGTGCTGAGGATCGAACCCAGGGCCTCGCATGTGCTAGGCGAGTGCTTTACCACTGAGCCCCAGCTCCAGTATATGTCTTTTAATTGATGAGTTTTAGGTCATTAACATTCAGAGTTATTATTGAAGTGTTTTGCATTCCCAGTCATTTTTTAATTTTTTTTTTTTTTTAAGATTTAGATAGACACAGTATCTTTATTTTGTTTATTTTTATGTGGTGCTGAGGATCGAACCCAGTGCCTCACATGTGTGAGGCAAGTGCTCTGCCACTGAGCTACAATCCCAGCCCCTGTTTTTGGTCTTATACTTGATTTGGTTTCTCCTTTGATTGTTTTTTCCTTTAGTGCAGCTCCTCCCTTGCTGATTTTTATTGTTGTTTTTCATTTCCTCCTCACGGAATATTTTGCTGAGAACGTTCTGTAGTGTAGGCTTTCTTGTAAATTCTTTTAACTTTTGTTTATCATGGAAGGTTTTTATTTCACCTTCAAATCTGTAGTTTAATTTTGCTGGATATAAGATTCTTGGTTGGCATCCATTTTCTTTCAGAGCTTGGTATATGTTGTTCCAGGATCTCCTAGTTTTGGGGGTCTGTGTTGAGAAACCTGGTAAGATCCAAATTGGTTTCTCCTTATATGTAATTTGATACTTTTTTCTTGTGTCTTTAAAAATTTTATCCTTATTCTGTATGCTAGGCATTTTCATTATAATGTGCCTTGGTGTGGATCTGTTGTAATTCTGTATATTTGGTATCCTATCAGCCTCTTGTATTTGATTTTTCCAATTCATTCTTCAGGTTTGGGAAATTTCCTGATATTATTTCATTGAAAAGACTCTGTATTCCTTCGGGCACTCTGTGTTTCTTATTCTTGCATGGTTTGAGAGAATGGAAACCACAGCATGTGTTCAGTTTACCTGCTTGAAATTGAAAGCTAAAGCTGATCTATATTATTGCTCTTATGTTAGAAGTTTTGTTTGAAGCTTAATAGGTATTTTGTCAATGGTCTATGGATATAAATCACAAAGGTATTTTAAATCTATTTTCAAGGTATAGTTTACTATGTCTGCAAATAATAGGTCTCATCAACCCATCCTCTTTTAGTTTTTCTTCAAAGATGTCATCAGGATAGTTTTATTTTTATTTTTAAAGCAGTCTTGATTCTTTTTATATTCAACCTGGAGGCTTTGTTTGTGTGTGTGTATGGGTGTGTGTATGTGTGGAGGTTGTTATTGTCATTCCATAATTGGATTTTTCTTTTATTAAGTGAATCTATTCCTTTTACATTCATTTATCTGAAAATATTGGCCTTAGTTGATATCTTTAGTTTATACTGCATAGCCTGTGTTTTTCTTCTGTACATATTTTGTGATTAAATTAAAATATTCAAGTTTGGTTTAGTATTTCTTAATATTTTTAACACCGCAACTTAAATTAGCAATTTTTGAGGATATCTGTTAAGACTGCTAATGAAACTAACATATATATTTTACTTCTTCTCTGTACCTCTTAATCTCAAGTTATATCTAGAATTTCCACATATATTTCTTCCCATTATCTTTTAATGCCCTTAAAGTTATTTAGACTTATTTTTACATTTGAAAGGATTGAATGATCACTTTTATTTCTTGTCAATCACAGCTGCTCCATTTCTGTTCTCTTTATTTTGGTTTGCCTCTTGGCTTTACAGTTATGTCCTTTTAAAAGAGCTAAAAGGTGCTTTATTACCTGAAGTTTTTACATGTTTGAAAATATTCATTTGTATCTTTATGCTTGAATATTATCTTAACTTTGTATGTAAACACTGTCTCATAGTCTTTCAGTATTCTTACTGGGAGGTATCTGAAGCAAAGTTGATTTTTCCCCCCCTTGTCTTGCATTTTTTAAAAATGGGGAAAATAAAAAAAAATCTCAAAATAAAGTTTATCTTTGAATTCCAGCAAATTGACAATGCAAGTCTGGAAGCACTCATTATTATGATTTCTTTGATATAATGTGACTTCTGACCTTTCATATTCAGGTCTTCTTTGCTGGGTGCAGTAGCACACAGCTGCAATCCCAGCAACTCAGGAAGTTGAGGCAGGAGGATTGCAAGTTTGAGGCCAGCCAGTCCCTGTCTCAAAAAATAAGAGCCTGGCAAGGTGGTCTATGCCTATAATCCCAGCCTCTGGAAGGAGGATTGAAGGTTCTAGGACAACCTGAGCAACTTTGTAAGACCCTGTCTCAAAAAAAAAATTTTTTTTAAAGGTTTGGGGGTGTGATTCAATGGTAAAGCACTCTTGGGTTCAATCCCCAGTACCAAACAGTAAAATAAAATAAAAGTATATTTATAAATAAATAAAGAGCTGGGGAGGTAGCACCCCTTCGTCAATCTCTAATACCTACTCCCCTAAAAGCCTTTCTATCATCCTTGAATATGTGTATTTATTCCATTATTCTATTGTCTAATACATACAAGTTAGATACCTTTTGTTTTCCTTACATATACTTAACTCTTTTGGGTACCTTTTTTGTCTTGTTATCTATTACATTTATCTTTCAAAGCCTTTTTCCTTGTCCCTATATATTTTTTTTACTTTCCTTATCAAAAAAAAAATAATATCTACAACATGATCTTAATGCTTACATGAGAGTGTGTATAAATAGTATAATTTTGTTAACCTTCCCTTCATATGCTTAGATTGTCTATTTTTCACTATTATAAACATCTACACCTGTTCTTAACTATACCAATGATGCTTAATAAGATCAATAAAATAATTCCAAAAAACCTTAGACCATACTTGTGAATCCACTTTCCTATTTTATGATGTAGTCAGGCTCATGATATTCAATATATGAATGATTTTAGGGTTTTCAGGTCATTGATATAAAAATGAAATCCCACTTTTGTGGCTAAACAGATTTTAAAAAAAAAAAATCCTCAGATTAAAAAAGTCCCTTAAGGGCCGAGGTTGTGGCTTAGTGGTAGAGCACTTGCCTAGCACGTGTGAGGCACTGGGTTCAATTCTCAGCACCACATGCAAATAAATAAATAGATAAATAGATAAATAGATAGATAGATAGATAAATAGATAAATAAATAAATAAATAAATAAATATCCATGGACAACTACCAAAACAAAACAAAAACAAACCTTAAATCATGGGCAGAACTAGACTTTGCCTGTGAGCCTGTTTTATGCTGTTTATCCTTCCTGAAGTATTCTTCCCTATTTTCTCCTTTGGGTAACTCCTCTTCATCTTTTTTTAAAAATTATTTTTAGTTTTAAATGGGCACAATACCTTTATTTTATTTATTTTTTTATGTGGTGCTGAGGATCGAACTAGTGCCTCACACATGCTAGACAAGCGCTCTACCACTGAGCAACTCTCCAGTCCCATCTTTCAGGTCTTAATGTAGTCATTGACCTCCTGAAAAACATTCCATGACCCTGTCCCCACCACAGAATGGGTTAGACTCAATTTTTTTGTGTGTGTTGCTGAAGAATCCTGCTCCTCTCACCCTATAATCATACTGCTGACTTCTCTAAAAGGAGTTCCTTACTATTTATTGTCCAAACAAGGATACCTGAGGATAACTATAATTTAAAATATTTTTCTCTTTTGCTTTTTAAGTATTGGTTCTTTTTAGTTATATAATCCATTTGGATATAATTATACAAACATTGGAATATCTTTGTCTAGTTAGAGTCCCATTCTTATGAATGTACTATAAAATAATTTTCAAATAAAATGTTTACTTAAGTTATGTTTTCTACTCATTAAAGCAAAAAGAATATTTGTACTAAATATATAAACTTTAAAAACAACATAAGCAGAATGATTTTTCTTGTTATATATTCATAGTTTTAAACAGTTCTATATGTAATATAGTGTCACTGTTATTTTACTTATGGAGAGTATATTTTTGAAATACAAAAATCATTGTTTCTAATTTTTTTAAATAAAACTGTTTCCAATCTTCAAAAACACTATACGTATTAATTCCATGTCACATAATCAAAAAAATTTAATTTTTTAGGCATGTGATTTTTTGGCTTAAAAATGGTCCTAAATTATATGGAAGTTAATTACATTTATCAACTAAAATAAAAGGGGAGGGAGGTTAGTGATGGCATGTCCTACACCCACAAAAAAAAAAAAAAAAAGCACGATGGAGGAGTAAGATGGTACAATTTTACTACAGTATCCATTAGGCTAGATATTTCCTGTTTATCACTCCAGATCCCCCTTAGCTTTATGTCTCAGGAGCCTGACTTGAACTCACCACATAGGGGCTTCCCTTCTGATTTCTGACTGAATGAACAGGAGGCACCAGCAAGTTACTGAAGGGTATGAAATTGGGTACTTTTCTCTAGCAACTCTCTCTCAGGTGGGTTTGGCCCAGGTTGGTAAAATCCCATTACTGAAAGTCACAGATTCTGTCAGGTGCCCCTTTTATATAGCCCCCCTCTTTGGATTCTAGTGATGGTTTCATCTCTTTGTCCCTTTGGGCCTAGGAACTGAAAGTGGCTCCCTACTCTTGCTTGTTTTGGGTGAATGCATCTTGCTTGGCTTTTCTAAAATCTCACATCTTTGCATACTTTTTACAAATACCTAGTTTGACTATGCTTGTCTGTTTGCCATAGTTCTAGGAAGTTAGCCTGTGTATGTATAAAATGATGTGTATATAGGATGATTTGTTGCAACACTATAATTTCCAATAATGAGGTATTAGAGTTAGTAAAGAACTATAAAATAAGCTGGGTATGGTGGTACACACCTCTAATCCCTGGATGCAGAAGCCAGCCTTAGCACCTTATAAGATCCTGAGCAATTTAGTGAGACCCTGTCTCAAAATAAAAAGGACTGGGTGGGGGGGCTGGGGTTGTGACTCAGCAGTAGAGCACTTGCCTAGTATGTGTGAGGCACTGGGTTTGATCCTCAGCACCACATAAAAATAAATAAATAAAAAGTATAGGGTATTGTGTCCATCTATATAACTAAAAAAAGTATTAAAAAAAAAAAGAGATGGGGGTGCTGGGGCTGTAGCTCAGTGGTAGAGCACCCGCCTTGCACGTGTGAGGTACTGGGTTTGATCCTCAGCACCACATAAAAATAAATAAAGCTATTTAAAAAAAAAAGGGATGGGGATGTAGCTTAATGATAAAGCACTCCTGGGTGCAATTCACAGTATTTAAAAAAGAAATAAAAACAAAACAATGTATTTATATTTGCATATACACACAGTACACACAGTCTAGAAAAGTACACAAAGAAATGATAACACTGGCTGCTTTGAGGGAGGAGAACTGGGTGACAGGGAGACTTTTACTATTTATTCACTTTTTTCTTTGAATATTATGTCATATGAATGTACTACGAAACAAGGACTAAGGAAGAATTAGGAGACATTAGATTATAATGGAAAAAAAAAGCAAATTATAAAATTGCTGAAATGTTACATCAGTCAAATTCTTGCATTCATTTTTTCTTTTTATTTGTTCTTTTTAGTTATATATGACAGTAGAGTATGTTTTGACATATTTTTGATTGTGAACATGGTCCCTCCATGGAATTTTGCACCGACTAGTATAAATAATATACAGAAGTTACTTCTTGTACAGGCTCGAATGCACAAAACAACATGTGATAAAGATCTGTTTTAAGCATGATCATCTTGTTTTTAAAAGGAGCTTCAGTTCCTATAGCTTCCTCCTTTATCCACAAAGTTTACTGATATCATTAAAACAGTGGTATGACCCAGTGATATTGGTTTCTGTGAAAGGTGTGACTTATTATTAATGGGACATGAGAAGACTTTACTAGGAAATAAATGATGGAAGAGAAGAATGCTGAGAAAAGTATTCATTTAACTAAAGTTGGCTAAATCAATCATTTTTGTTATTCAAAAATAGAAAAAACATCCAGGTGTGGTGGCACACACCTGTAAATACCAGTGGTTCACGAGGCTGAGGGAGGAGGATTGAAAGTTCAAGGCCAGCCTCATCAACTTAACCAGTCCCTAACCAGTCTTGCTAAGAGCAAAAAACGCTGTCTCCAAAAAAAAAAAAAAAAAAAAGGCTCAAAATAAAAATGGGGGATGTGGGCTCAATGGGTAAGTTCTCCTGGGTTTAATCCCAGGTATTTAAAAGAAAAAAAAACTAGAAAAAGATTTATCTAAGTTAGTTTTATATTCCTGATATGGGCACCCCTGTTAGAGAGTTCTATAAGACATGGGGAGATTCACTCACCCTTCCTGGAACTGTGCTTGGGCGGATTCCTCTGCGACAAGTGTCTCGTATTCCTCAGCAGCAAACCTGTCCCAGTCAGAGGGCTCAGGCCCATCATTTTCAACGTCCTGATTAGAACAAGGACAGACAGAAAAACAAAAATAATCAAAGACAAAAAAATTGAAGGTAGGTCATAACAAATATTGTATATGCTGAAAATACTTCTCTGAAAAGTGTTTCAACATGTTAAAAGAGGTGGTAAGGTAACACGCCTATGATGATTTTCTACAATTCAAACAAAACTGTTGGACTGACTAGTATAAATTATATGTAGAAGTTACTTCTTGTACAGGATTGTTGTTTAGCAGCCATATTTTTTTTATGTCTGGATTCATTAGCCTTGTAATCAGAGATGTTTCTCCATTTCCTTCTCCCCAGCCCTTTGTGCAGCAGCATCTGAAGAGAGATGTACATTGGGGCTGGGATGTGGCTCAAGCGGCTCAGTCGCCTGGCATGCGTGCGGCCCAGGTTCGATCCTCAGCACCACATACAAAACAAAGATGTTGTGACGGCCAATAACTAAAAAATAAATATTTAAAAAAAAAAAAAAAGAGAGAGAGATGTACATGCCTACCTGAAATGTACCACTCTTTTCTCTGGCAATTTTTTTTTTTTTTTTTTTTTTTGGTACCAGGGATTGAACTCAGGGAACTAGGCCACTAAGCCACATCCCTAGCCCTATTTTGTGTTTTATTTAGAGACAGGGTCTCACTGAGTTGCTTAGTGCCTCACTTTTGCTGAGGCTTGCTTTGAACTAGCCATCCTCCTGCCTCAGCCTCCTGAGTTGCTGGATTACTGGCATGCACCACTATGCCCAGCTTCTCTGGCAAATTTTTACTCTTTCTCTAACAGCCAGCTCAGATATCATATCACCTGTGAGCTCCTCTTGGAAGCAGCCTTTGTCTTCTAGGTCCCTTTTTTTCTAACTATTTGCCACCTTTTGCTTTTCTGTCTTTGTAATCTCCAAATACTCAGTATCTTTTCAACATAGTGAATTTTTTGTTACTTTCTGACTTGTTTTTCACAGTTATGAATAAATATTGATAATTACCACTTCATAGAAAGAAAAGTAAAGTTTATATAAGGTAAAAATAACACAAAAATAAGTGAGGGGAATAACTATTTTCTTGCCCTCCTACATGTGGGCAGTGTCTTAGATTATATTCTAGGTCAAATGTCTTTCCAAGATGAAAAGGAGTTAGTATTGCTCTAGCGTAGGATTGGTTATATCTAGAATATAAGTACCTAAACACTGGCCACAAAATGTATTACTTACTATATTTAACCCATGTTAAATCCACTACCCAACCCTTTTAACATTTATGACATTGCTATGCATTGTAGACTAATAATTGGCAATTGTTTTTGCTTAGATATGTAAAATAATGGAGGATGTTAAATTCAATGAAACATTATATTGATGTTAGCTAGCAATAACGCACCTTGGTTATGCCCCAAGGTCAGCTGCAGAGTAATTGTCCTTAGAAGGTGATTTTTATAATCTTAACATTATTCAGGTCAACAGTTATATAATATATGGAAGAATAAGAAAAGATTGTTAAAGTTACCTGTAGTTGTATTTTACTGAGCTAAACAGTCTTTCCTATTGACATAATTTTTACTTCTTAAACAGGGGAATGGTGGAGCAAGTGGTTATATTCAGTTTTGTTTTGTTTTTGACATGGATTACATATGTGTACAAGGTTTACTGAGGGTCTAAGGTTTTTGGGCATCTCTAATCAGATGTAGAACAATATTTAAAACTGATAGCCATGAACAGCAATCATTAACACTTGAAAAAGTGTTGTATTTTCTGAAGGTAACTATCAAAGGCTTCTAGATTTCACTTGGAAGGGGCAAGTTATTTATTACAGAATCCCAAATATGCTTAGAACAATTAAATCAAGGTCAATATAGTTTCTAATACAGATGTGCCTATTAATATATTTTGAAAAGCTGAACTTTTTTTCAAAAATACTTTTTTGAAACTAGTTCTAATGTGTATGCAAGTACACAGTATACACAGTCCATTCAGTTCAAAGTATAGGTAGATGAAGTTTATCTAAACTTCAAGATCAGCTGTGGGGAGAAATGTGCTTTTGGTCCTTTATTCTATTTCTGTGGTGCTGGTGATTGCCAGGGCCTTATATACTCTATTCTCTTTTCAACATTTGGTGAAGATATTTTAAATACTAAGATTCCTACATGCAGAGACCATTTTAATATGTAGCACACAGCTCCTGATATTATAGCTCTCAAATAAAGTTAAACTTATACTGGTACCTTCTGGACTGCAAAGGGATCTCTCTGTTCATGGTCCAAGTATTTTTCCAGATTAAAGAACGTATCATAGAAGATGTGAGCCATTCTGCACCTCTTCAGATCTTGTAGAGTTATTTTGCCTACATAAAAACAAATATAACTGGTAAATTTCATCAAGAGCTATTCTGACAAAAGAAAAAAACTTCCAGTGATGTCTAAAGTGTATGTAAAAGTTTATTATAAAAAATCACATTTAAAAATCAACATAATATTCACAAAACACAAAATTTTAAATGTTACAATTTAGTAGGATACTCACAATACTGTGCAACCATCACCACTATCTAGTTCCATGGTACTGTCACATCAAAAAGAAACTCTTCCCTTTTTCCTTTACTTTCCAGCCCCTGGAAACAACTATTCTGTTTTCTGTCTCTATGGAAAAATCTTTTTTTTTTTTTTTAAACAATGCATTTGCCATTATTGCTGGTTCTCCACTCAATAGCCAAGGGGAAACTTCAAACACTTCTGTTCTTGGGAAGCCCACAAGAAAGACCCTGGAGCCAAGCATGGTGTTGCACACCTGTAATCCCAGATCAGGAGGCTGAGGCAGGAGGATGGCAAGTTTGAGACCTGCCTGGGCAACTTAGCGAGACTCTGTCTCAAAATTTAAAAAAAGGCTAGGGATGTAGCACAGTAGTAAAATAAGTGCCCTGGGTTCACTTCATAGTGCTGTGGAAAAAAAAATAAAAAGACTCTGGAAAGTTAAAGAAGTTAGGACCTATGTAGTATTATGTGCCCCACTCTGTTAAAAAGGTAAACAGTGCCATATGCTATTTATTGGGTCTCACCATCATTGGCTGGCTTCACCAAGTCAAGCATCTGACACAGCAAATCATGGAATGGCAAAGGCTCAATGCCCATGGCTTCCATCCGTTCACACTGCTCCTCGTAGAAGTACTCCAGCTCATACATGGAGAGTATACCATCTCCATCCAGGTCCATGCAGCGGAACCAATACTCAATGCTAGGAGATAAGGACACTCATTTTAGCATGGGCCTGGTAAGCGTCCTTTATTCATCAAGATTTGTTATTGCCTGTGTTTCTTCCTAAATTAATTTACATGTGTATATACTTCAGAATTGGACATAGTTCTATAAAGTTTGTTAGGAAAAAAATGGCAGACCTTTTCCTCCCTTTATTTTCTCATCCCAGAATCAACCATTTGCCACACCTGCTTTACTTTTTACCTTCATATTTTCAGGTAACACATCTTATTTTTCCTTTTATTTCTGTTGTAAGAGCTGTCTATTGATTTTGCTCTAAAAAAGATGAGGTTATAGCTCTTTAACTACTTCATATACTTTACCTGCACACCCTTCTCAAACTTTTAATTTAAATTCATCAACACTGAGTTTATAACTTTACACTTTAATCTCTTATTTGCTTAGTCTTCCATGTACTTGACTTCTTCCCTCCTCCAAATCTCTGCCAGCTGTCTAAATCCACATTTAGTCCCATCAGGTATTTTAGCAATTGTATTTTCCCCTACAGTACTGGAGATTAAACTCAAAGCACTCTACCACTGAGATACATCTCCAGCCCTTTTAATTTCTTTTCTTTTAATTTATTTTGAGACAGGGTCTCGCTAAGTTCCTGAAGCTGGTCTCAAACTTGGGATCCTACCGCCTCAGCCTCTTGAATCACTGGGATTACAGAAAGAGTACCACCGTACCCTGTAGCAACTGCATTTCTTGATGAAGCCTTCCTTGGTTTCTTTTGACCTTCTTTAATCTAGTCGGCTTGGTCTCTATGCTTGGTTCACAGTTTCATCCTGTTGATACCTAGTGATACCTTTCTTATATCTCACATTTCCTGCATTCTTTGTTTCTTTAGCACATTCTTCAACAGCAGGTAAATATTTTGATCTTTTTATTTTTTGAGGTGGGGTCTCATTATGTTGCCCAGACTGGTCTCAAACTCCTGGACTCAAGCAATCTCCTGCTACAGGTGTACAACACTTCACCCAGCCTAGATCTTGCATGTTGAAAAGTTCCCTTTTCCTACTCTTAGTTTGTATTTTGACTAGTTATAGAATTAAAGATTGGTGTAGCTTTTCCTTCAGATGTTTAAAGGCACTGATGTATATAGTCTTTTGTCTGTCCAGTGTTACCCAGAAGTTTAAATCCATGTTGATATCTGATCCTTTCACTGTAACCTACAGAGGTGCCTCTGAGTCCCTGGTGGTTTGAAATATGATGGAGTGTCTTTGGATCTAACTCATCTATTTTGCTGGGTTTTTCTGAGAACCTATTCACTTTGGAAACTAGTATCTTTCAGTCTTTGGAAATTTTTATAAATTATTTTCTCTCTCCTATCACTCTTCCTTCTTCTCTGTTCTCTTTTTCTACAACTTCTGTTATTCAGACCAGGCATTTGAAATGTGGCTAGTCCATTATGAAATATTCTAAGTGTAAATATACAACAGATTTTTGAATACTTAATATGAAGAAATGAATGTAAAACATCAGTAATGTATATTACATATTACAATGGTAATATTTTGAGTATACTAGAGTAAGTAAGTTGTGCAATTAAAATTAATTTTACCTACTTCTTTTTACTTTTGTGGCTAAATTTAAAAATCACATATTAATCTTTCATCGTATTTCAATTTTTATTTATACTGGACTTCTCTGACCTTGTTTTTATTTTTTGATTGCTTCATCTTTTTAAAAATTGTTCTTGGGGCTCGGGTTATGGCTCAAGTGGTAGAGCGCTCACCTAGCACACATGAGGCACTGAGTTCGATCCTCAGCACCACATAAAAATAAAATAAAGATATTGTGTCCACCTAAAACTAAAAAAAAATTAAAAAATAGTTCTTTCTGGGAGGTTTACTTAGCTTTATTTTCTAAATATTATAATTTTTTTATTCGGCTATTATAGTTTTTTTTTTCCCTTTTTCAGTACTGAGGATTGAACCCAGGGATGCTCAACCACTGAGCCATATCCCCAGCCCTTTTTTATATTTTTATTTAGAGACAGGGTCTCGTTGAGTTGCTAAATGCCTCACTAAGTTGCTGAGGCTGACTTTGAACTTGAAATCATCCTGGTTCAGCCTCCCAGAGGACTGGGATTACAGTTGCGCACCACACCCGGCTCTGCTATTATAGTTTTGATTTTATAGTTCTTTTAGTGGTTCCCTGAATACTCCTATTTTATAAAAGAACCTTCTCTTATCTCTCTAAGGATGTTAATCAGTGTTTTGTTGTTGCTGAAGTTTTCTTTTCTTTGAAAGTCTGTTTCTCTGAGTTATCACCTGCATTTGTTTGGTCTCTATCTTTTGTTAAGAGGCTCTACTCAGATACCTTCTGAGCCCTTGTTTCTGCTTATTCTTAAGAGCAGATATTGAAAGCTGATTGGAAGTTTTGATCCACTGGTTTGTTGACTCTGGGATTTACTGTAAAATGATCTGGTTTGGTTCTTTCCTTGGGCATGACCTTCATGCCATTTTTTCAAACCTTCATGCCCTTATTCTTAGGCTAGTCAGATTCCTCAGAAAAGCACTTTTCAGTCTCTTGCTTGGAGGTTCGGGCAGGAAGAGAGCATTCTGTTTGTTGAGAAAGAAATGAAGACTGGGAATCTCAGCTCATTTAATCTGTTTTCAATCTAGTATCTGCTATAGTTGGGACAAAAGTGTATCCTCCAGGGTTTTTGTGTTAAAAGTCTTAGTTCCCAGTGGGATGGTTTTAAGAGACAGTGGGACATTTAAGAGGTGGTGAGTAATGGGAGGTCATTAGGTCACTAGGGTTCTGCTCTCTGAAGCAATTAAGGCAGTTCTCTAGAGAGGATTATTATAGAAAAGCAAGACTGGCCCCTTCCTGTCTGCTCTGACTTGGTGTCTTGCCATGTGATCTCTCTCTCTCTTGTCTGAGCTGTTGTTACTGTGATCCATCCATCATGAAGTCCATACCAGAGCTGAACTAATGGTAGTACCATGCCCTTGAACCTCCTAAACTGTGTAAAATAAAACCTCTTTCCTTTGTAAGCTACCCATCCTCAGGTATGGATGCTACATTGGCCCAACATAAAGTGGACCAATTCACAACTTCAGCTGATCAAGTGCTCCCAGGTGCCAGGTACACACACCCAAGTCTTGAATGTTTGGAAGTTTTGCTTAGTATATCTGCTTGTTTATTTTTCCCCTCTGCTGGCTTAGAATTTTAGCAGTCTGCCAAGTTTATCTGCTTTCCAGCTTCCAAACCTTTATTATTATCTCTTTTCCTATTTCCTTTATTTTTGTGGGTTTATTCTCCTAAAAAACCTCTTTGTAGGCATTTTAGTGGGGTTTCAAGATAGACAAAAATTGCTACATATGGTTAAGCTGGTATCTTCACTCAGAAACTATTTATGGCCACTTTGTCATATATCACTGTCCCTTTATAACTGTATCATCAATATAATCACAGAATATGAAACCAGCAGAATTAACTGGAAATAGGGAACAATATATATTTTAAAAGCCACTAATTTTATGGCAAAGTAAAACTCTAGAGGTTTTAGAACACTACTGGTTATATTCCCACTTGTAGGCATGAAACCATATTAAGAACCACCATACATTTAATGGTTTGTAAAAACTTCTTTTGGGGAGAGAAAATAATTACTGTTAATTGTTTTTCCAAGTCAGTCACACTAAGATCTGTGTGTATCTTTTCTGAGAAGGATATATTTTATATAATTGCAACAAACTGAAAATGTAATACTTGCAAAGTTCTTTTGAGAACTATATTCCAAAAATTGTGCCAACTTGATGTTTAATGTTACTATTAAAGAACAGAGGGAACATTCATGGATACAACCAACATGAGGTAACAACAGGGCCATAGTAAGGTCCAACCTTATATCTATTCTTAGAGTTATATTTAAAAAAAGGGCAGAATATTGCCTCATTTTGAAACAATTCCTGATTGTGGGGAAAAACCTTGAAGAGACATATCTTATCCACTGAGAGTTACAATAAATGTGGTAGTGTTTAGCTGTTACATCATAGTCTTTATTTTTAAAATAATGCTTTTAGTTTTAAAAGGGTAGTAAAATTTCCTTTGGTCTGTAAGAATCTCCTTTGACTGGTCTTTAAGAATCTTAAAATTCCTCATTACTTAAGAGAACCAAAAGGAAGAAAGCCAATTTTGATTTTGACAAGGACCTAACAGGACAGAAGTGAAAAGCAACTTATTTTACTAAGGAATGTAAACTGATGTACTTTATTGCCACTTACATTTTCAATTAAGAACTAAGATAAAACAGTTTGTACAGTAATTAAAGCGAAAGCATATGCTATGTGATAGCCCCAATGAGATAAGGTTAGAATGCAGAGAGATAGATACTGCCTGAATACCTGCCAAAGGCTCATGATAGTAGCCTTTAAATATCTATATGAAGGACATGGAAGATGAAATTCCTTGTGATGCTGTGAGAATTAGAGAACATAAAGATCAGTGTTCAAAAGACAGAAGGTGATTTTGGGTACAGACCTAGAAAAATGAAACAGGCTGCCTCAGTTGGTAGTTACTTATCCCTGAAAGTTCAGAAGCAATGGCTGGTTGCATAAACACATGAAAGAAATATTCAGAGGGAATTTTCTTATTGTAAGTACGGAATACTCTCTAAAGTTTCTTGCAATACCTATCTTCAAATATTTTTCTTACCAAAGCTAATTTATCTTCTCAGAGGCTAAAAGCAGTGATTCTTCATTAGAAAAAAATTAGAAAACAGAAAAGCACACAGAAGGAAAAATTTGTTTAATTTTTGTTATATTTACCATCAATTTTCAAAGGATACACTTATCAATGACAAATTATATTTGTACAATTTTAGACATAAACAAGATTACCCCTTGTTCCTGGGCTAGATGAAATTGAGTTCTGGACTGGTGATTTCTTACCCTGATATAAACTCCTATAAGCTATTCAAGAACAAAGTTACAGGAAACTCCATTATGCTAAGGGAATAACTAAATGTGTATTCCTTCATACATTTGGTATACATATTTTAGCACATACTATATTCAAAGGCACTGGCCTAGTGCCCTCATGTATAATAAAAGTGAGTGAAATAGTTGCTAAAGATGACACCTAGAGAGATGACTAAAGCAGAAGCAGAATGTAATAAAAACTGGGGCAGGGACTGAAGAACACACCAAAATAAGGCTTGTTAAGAGTCTGTCCACAAAACAATCTACCACAAAGACATTTTTCATATCTATTCCTGCTGGGACCAGATATGCAGTCTTAATACCTACCTTTGTACACAGTATCTTAACACTTTATTGAGTGTATTACTTATTTTCATGAAACTCCTTTTTCCACCTGTGTCTTTCTTTCAAAGGCCAGAAAGTTGATTTCCGTCAAATGCTTCCTATTACATTTTCTTTTTTAAAAACATTTATTTTATTAACCTTTTAAAAAATATATATTTATTTTAGTTGTTGATGGACCTTTATTTATTTGTTTATATGCAGTGGTGAGAATCAAACCCAGTGCTGCTCAGACATGAGCAAGTGCTCTACCACTGAGCCACAACCCCAGCCCTACATTTTCTTAAACAAGAGTTTGATTTGGTATTTCTTCAAATGATTGGAAGAATACAATGAAATTATATGGCTTGGGAGATTTCTTTTTTCTGAATAGTTTAATATAAATATATTTAAAAGATATGAGTCTATTTACATTATGTATTTCTTCTTGGGCAAGTATTACTAATTAGTGACTTTCAAGAAAATTTAAGTCAACATATTTATGTGTTTGTGTTGACTGTTGTATTCATCGATTATCTTTTAAAACATCCTAATTCCTCTTCAGTAACCCTTTTTGATTCATGAATTATTTATAAGTATTTTTTCAGTTTCCAAGTGTGTAGAGATTTTCTAATTTTGTTTTCTTTTTATTTTATGGTCCTGGAGATTGAACCTAGGGTTGCTCTATCACTGAAATATATTTCCAGCCCTTTTCATTTTATTTTGAGACAGAGTCCCACTAAGTTGCCAAGGCTGGCTTCAAACCTGTGATCCTCCTGCTTCAACCTGCTGAGTTGCTGGGATTATATAAGCATATGCCACTGTACCTGGATCATTTACTTTTCTCTTACTGATTTCTATATTAATTCCATTTTGGTCAGAGAATATACTCTCTTTTATTTCAATCCTTTTTTAAAAAAATGTACTGAAATATATTTCACATCATACTTTCATTTAAAAAATATTATTCAATGTTTTTTAGTATACAGAGTTGTATAACTGTCACCACAGTTAATTTTGGGACCCTCTCCATCATCTCCAAAACAAATTCCATACCCACTAGCACTCATTTCTCATTTCCTCACAGGCCCCCGGTGGACTAGGCAATCACTAGTCTACTTTCTGTATCTACTTATTTGCCTGTTTTGGACAACTCATATATAGTCATCCATTGCTTAACAAAAGGAAACATTCTGAGGAATGTTGTTAGGCAGTTTCACTGTTCTATTAACATCAAAGCATGTACTTATATAAACTAAGATGGCTATGTTATCACTAGGTGATAGTCACATGTGGTGGCCTGTTGTTGACTAAAACATTATTGTGGCACATAACTGTAAATGAATTCATATAGTAAGTGGTGTTTTGTGTTTGCCATCTTTTTTAAAATTTATTTTTTATTTTTTTTAGTTGTAATTGGACACAATATCTTTATTTTATTTATTTATTTTATGTGGTGCTGAGGATTGAACCCAGTGCCTCGCCGCACGTGCTTGGTGAGCACTCTACTGCTGAGCCACAGCCCTAGCCCCGCCATCTTTTTTTTTTTTTTTCCACATAAATGTTTTCGAGATTCAACTATGTGTATTATGTACTTCATTTCTTTTTTTTTTTTTAAATTTTTTTAGTTATAGATGGGCACAATATCTTTATTTTATTTATTTTTATGTGGTACTGAGGATTGAACCCAGTACCTCACGCATGCAAGGCAAGCACTCTACCACCGAGCTACAAATCCAACCCTTTCATTTCTTTTTTTTACTACTAAATAATATTTGATTTTATAGATATACCACATTTGTTTACCCACCAAATGATGGACATTTGGGTTGTTCCTACTCTTTGGCTGTTAGATATAACGCTGCTACAGATTTTTGTGTGGATATGTCTTCATTTCTCTTGGGTATATACCTCTGAGTGGAATTACTGAATCATAAGGTAAGTAACTCTAAGTTACTGTCTGAAGAACTGTCAGACTGTTTTCCAAGTGGCTTTGCCATTTTACATTCCTACCAGTAGTTTATAAAGTTCTGATTTCTCTTCATCCTCACCAACACTTGTTATTATCTGACTATATGATTACAGCTTTGCTAGTGGGTGTGAAGTGGTATATTGTGGTTTTTACTTTTTGTAGTACTACGTACAGAATCCAAGGCCTTATGCATGCTGGGCAACTGCTTACCACCAAACTACATCCGCAGCCTTATCTTGTGGTTTTAATGTGCTTTTCCCTAATGATTCATGATGTGAAATATCTTTTCACGTGCTTATTCACCCATCTTCGCCTGAGAAATGCCTATTTAGATTTTTTTGTTCTTTTTAAAAACTGGGTGTATTTTTATTGCTGAGTTGCGTTATTTATATATTCTAGATACAAGTTCTTTATCAGAGATATCATCTGCAGATATCCTCTCCTAGGTTGTAAGTTGTCTTTTTTTAAAAATTTTTAATTATACATGGGCACGATATCTTTATATTGCTTATTTATTTTTATATGGTGCTGAGGATTGAACCCAATGCCTCACATGTGTGAGGTAAGCACTCTGCCACTGAGCCACAACCCTAGCCCTCATTTTCTTGATGATGTCTTAGGAAGCACAAAAGCTTTGAATTTTGATGAAATCCCATTAATCCATTTTTTTTTTTTTTTTAGAATCCAAAGCCTCTTTATGAACAGTAAAATTCGAGGTTAGTTTAAAAATATGGAACACTTCACGAATTTGTATGTCATCCTTGCGCAGAGGCCATGCTAATCTTCTCTGTATCGTTCCAATTCTAGTATATATACTGCCGAAGTAAGCACCCATTAATCCATTTTTTTTCTGTGTTGCTTGTGTTTGTGGTGTCATAGAAAAGTAACCGTGCCTAACCAAGGGCATAAAAATTTACTTGTATATTCTTCTCAAAGTTTTGTAGTTTTAGCTCTTATGTTATGGCCTGTGATCTGTTTGACTTTTAATTTTGTGTATAAGGTAAGACTGGGGTACAAATTTATTCTTTTGCTTATGATATCCAGTTGCCCCAATGCCATTTGTTGAAAACACTGTTCTTTCCAATTGGATTTTCTTGGCATCCTTGTAGAGAGTCCATTAGCCATAAATATATTTCTGGAGTCTCATTTCTATTTTTTTATATGTTCATCCTTAATCAAGTTCTATAGTCTTATTTACTTTAGCTTTGTGGTATTTTTAAAAACAGGAAGTATGAGTCCTATATCTCTTTATTTTTCTTCATGATTGTTTGGTATCTCTGATTGCTTTGTATTTCCTTATGGATTCTAGATTTAGCTTTTCCATTTCTAGAAAAATAGTAACAACAAAAACCTAAAAAGCAAATAACTGGAATTTTGTTAGTAATTGCTTTGAATCTACAGGTCAGTTTGGAGAGTATTGCTATCTTAACAATTTTACTTGTTTTCTGTGGCTGTAACAAAATATTTGAGGCTGGGTAACATATAAAAAAGGAGGTTTATTTAGCTCATAGTTTTGGAGGCTAAAAGTCCAGGCTGGGTGGTCCCTTTGTTTTGGCCTGGTGAAGGTCCTGTTGACTGTGTCGTATCATGGTAGATGGCATTATGGTGGGATTATGTGCAAAAGAGAGAGAACACATGTCAAGACAGGAAAGAAAAGCAGAGAGGAGCTACCCTTATTCTTTTTATAACAACTCGCTCTCAGGAGAATGAACTCACTTTGCAAGACTAGCATTAATTCCTCAAAGGGCAGCGCCCAAAGATCTTATTACCTTGCACTAAGACCCACTTCTTAAAGTTTGCACCCTCTCTTAATTCCACTCCATTGCCATACTGGAACTGAGCTTCTAACACGAGAAATTTTGGGGAACAACTATATCTAGACAATGATATTAAGCCTTCTGAATCATGAACATGGGATGTTTTCATTTCATGTGTATTTCAATGTTTTATAATTTCCAGAATATAATTTTTATATTTCCTTTGTTAAATTTATTCCTAGATATTTTATTGCTATTATAAGTGGAATTTTCTTTATTTTCTTTGGTACTGGGGATTGAACCCAGGAGCTCTTTACCACTGAACTACATTCCCAGTCCTTATTTTTTATTTTGAGACAGGATCTCCCTAAATTGCTGAAAGTGTCACTAAAATGCTCAGGCTAACCTTGAATTTGCAATTCTCCTGCCTCACCCTCCATCCAGAGTTACTGAGATTATAGGTGTTCATCACTGAGCCCAGTTTATGAGTGGAATTATTTTCTTAATTTCACATTGGATTTTTCATCATTAGTGCATAGAAACAAAATAGATTTAAACATTGATCTTATACCCTGCAACCTTATTTAATCTTTATTAAGTTCAAACAGTTTTTTTTCAGATTGTTTTTTAGTTATATATGGACACAATATCTTTGCTTTATGTATGTATGTATGTATGTATGTATGTGATGCTGAAGATTGAACCTAGTGCCTCACACATGCGAGGCAAGCGCTCCACCACTGAGCTATCCGAAGCCCCCAGTTTTTTAAAATTGAGTTCTCCCATGCATGGTGGCACATGTCTGTAATCCCTGCAGCTTAAGAGGCTAAGGCAAGACGATGGAGAGTTCAAAGCTAGCCTCGGCAAAATTGAAGCAACTCAGTGAGAGACCCTGTCTCTAAATAAAATACACAATAGGGCTAGGGATGTGCCTCAGTGATCCAGTGCCCTGAATTCATTCCTGGGTATCCAAAAACAAAAACAAAAACAAAACAAAACAAACAAAAACACACACACACACACCAAAAATTGAGTTCTTAAAGTTTCCTATATATAATGTCATATTCAAATAAATAGCCTTACTTCTTCCTTTCTAATTTGGATGTTATTTTATTCATATATATGTATATGAATACATACACACATACATGCACATACATACATCACACACACACATATTCTTTTTTTTTTTTTTTAAATTCTAATAGCCATGACTAGAACCTCCAATACAGTGCTAGATAGAAATGGTGATGGCAGGGGCTGGGGCTGGGGCTCAGTGGTAGAGTGCTTGCCTAGCATGTGTGAGGCACTGGCTTTGATTCTCAGCAGCACATATAAATAAACAAATAAAATGAGGGTCCATACATCTAAAAAAAATAAAAAAAAAGAAATGTGATGGCAGGGGCTGGGACTATAGCTCATGGTAGAGCACTTGCCTAGCACGTGTGAAGCAATGAGTTCAATCCTTAGTGCCACATAAAAATAAATAAATAAAATAAAAGTATTATGTCCATCTACAACTAAAAATATTAAAAAAAAAGAAATCGTGATGGCAGACATTCTTATTTTTAATTTTATTTTTTATTTCTCTTAGGGAGACAGCATTCAATCTTTCACCTTAACTAGTTGTTAGCTATGGATTTTTCATAGATATTCTTCATCAGATTGAGGAAATTTCCTTCTAAATTTGTTGACTGTTTTTTTTGGGGGGGTGGGGCGTGGGGGGCAGTACCCGGGATTGAACTCAGAGGCACTCAACCACTGAGCCACATCCCCAGCCCTATGTTGTATTTTATGTAGAGACATAGAGATAAGATAGGGTCTCACTGAGTTGCTTAGCACCTTGCTTTTGCTGAGACTGGCTTTGAACTTGTGATCCTCCTATCTCAGCTCCTTGAGCTGCTGGGATTACATGTGTGCACCACCAAACCTGGCCTTATTGAATGTTTTTTATCATGAAGCAGTAGTGGATCTTTTTTCAGACTACTTTCTGGGACAATTATGTAATTTTCATCTTTGCTCTATTTCTTTAAATTCTTATTATACATGACAGGAGCATGTATTTTGACACATTATACATATATGGAGTATAACTTCTCGTTCTTCTGGTTATACATGATGTAGAATTACACTGGTCATGTTATCATATATGCACATAGGACAGTAATGTCTGATTCATTCCACTATATTTCTTATTCCCATTCCCCCTCCCTTTCCCTTCATTCCCCTCTAATACAAAATACTTCTTTTCTTCCTTACCTGCCCCCATTATGAGTTAGCATCTGAATATCAGAACATTCTGCCTTTAGTTTTTGGGGATTGGCTTATCTCATTTAGAATGATAGTCTCTAGTTCCATCCATTTACTGGCAAATGCCATAATTTCATTCTTCTTTATGGCTGAGTAATATTCCATTGTGTGTGTGTGTGTGTGTATACACACACACACACACACACATACACATTTTCTTTATCCATTCATATATTGAAGCATACTTGCAATGGTTCCATATTTTGGCTATTGTGAATTGAGCTGCTATAAACATTGATGTGGCTGCATCATTGTAGTATGTTGATTCTAAGTCCATTGGGTATATACTGAGGAGGGGGATAACTGGGTCAAATGGTGGTTCCATTCCAAGTTTTCTAAGGAATCTCCATATTGCTTTCCAGAGGGGTTGCACCAATTTGCAGTCCTAACAGCAATGTACAAGTGTACCTTTTCCTCCACATCCTTACCAACATTTATTGTTACTTGTATTCTTGATAATTGCCATTCTGACTGGAGTGAGATGAAATTGCAGTTTAGTTTTAATTTGCATTTCTTCAACTACTAGAGATGTTGAACATTTTTTTCATATATTTGTTCACCAGTTGGGTTTCTTCTTCTGTGAAGTGCCTATTCAGTTCCTTTGCCCATTTATTGACTGGGTTATTTTTATGTATTTATTTTTTATTGTGTTGAGTTTTTTGAGTTCTTTGTTTATTCGGGAGATTAATGCTCTATCTGATGTGCAGATGGCAAAGATTTATCTCCCATTCTGTAGGCTCTTTATGTATGTTCTTGATGTTTCCTTTGCTGTGAAGAAGGTTTTTAGTTTGATATCATCCCATTTATTGATTCTTGATTTTACTTTTTGTGCTTTAGGAGCCTTGTTGAGGAATTCAGTTCCTAAGCTGACATGATGGAGAGTTGGGCCTACATTTTCTAGTAGGCACAGGGTCTCTGGTCTAATGCCTAGGTCATTGATCTACTTTGAGTTGAGTTTTGTGCAGGAGAGATGGGGTTTAATTTCACTTGGCTACATATGGATTTTTGGTATGTTTATGGTACCTTTGTCTTGTGTTTTTGTAGGTTTGTCTCTGTGACTTTTGTTCTGTACCATTGGCTTCATGTCTGTTTTGGTGCCAATACCATGCCATTTTTCTTACTATAGCTCTGTAGAATAATTTACAGTCTGGTATTGTGATACCTCCTGCTTCACTTTTCTCACTAAGGATTGCTTTGGCTATTCTGGGTCTCTTGTTTTTCCAAATAAATTTCATGACAACTTTTTCTATTTCTATGAAGAACATCATTGGAATTTTAATGGAAATTGCATTGAATTAAATCTGTATAGTGCTTTTGGTAGGATGGCCATTTAAAAAAATTTTTTTTAGTTGTAGATGGATACAATAATTTTATTTGTCTTTATGTGGTGCTAAGGCTCAAACCTAGAGCCTCACACATGCCAGGTGAGTTCTCTACCACTGAACCACAACCCAGCCCAGGATGGCCATTTTGACAAAATTCTGCCTGTCCAAGAACATGGGAGATATTTCCATCTTCTAAGGTCTTCTTCAATTTCTTTCTTGTTCTGTAGTTTTCATTATAGAGGTCTTTCACCTCTTTTGTTAGAATAAGTCCTGAATTTTTTTTTTTTGAGGCTACTGTGAATGGGATAGTTTTCCTAATTTCTCTTTCAGTTGATTCATCACTGATGTATAGGAACACATTTGATTTATGGGTGTTAATTTTATATCCTGCTACTTTGCTGAATTTATTTATGAGTTCTGGGAGTTTTCTGATGGAGTTTTTGGGTCTTCTAAATACAGAATCATGTCACTGGCAAACAGGGATGGTTTGAGTTCTTCTTTTCCTATTTGTATTCCTTTCTTTCTTCTAACTACTTTGGCTAGAATTTCTAGGACTATGTTGAATAGAAGTGATGAATGAGGACATCCTGTCTTGTTCCCGTTTTTAGAGGGAATACTTTTCACTTTTCTCCATTTAGAATAATGTTGTCCTTGGGTTTAGCATATATAGCTTTTACAATGTTGAGATATATTCCTACTATCCCTAGTTTTTCTAGTGTTTTGAACATGAAGGGGTGCTATATTTTATCAAATGCTTTTCTGCATCTATTAAATCATATGATTCTTGTATTTAAGTCTGTTGATGTGATGAATTATGTTTATTGATTTCCATATGTTGAACCAACTTTGCATCCCTGGAATGAACCCCACTTGATTGTAGTGCACTATCTTTTCAGTATGTTTTTTGTATATGATTTGCCAGAATTCTATTGAGAATTTTTGCATCTATGTTTATCAGGGATATTGGTCTGAAGTTTTCTTTCTTGATGTGTCTTTGTCTGATTTTGGTATCAGGGTGATACTAGCTTCATAGAATGAATTTGAAAGTGTTCTCTCCTTTTCTATTTCATGGAATAATTTGAGGAGTATTGGTGTTAATTCTTCTTTGAAGGACTGGTAGAACTCAACTGAGAATCCATCTGGTCCTGGGCTTTTCTTAGTTAGTAGGCTTCTGATGGCATCTTCTATTTCACTGCTTGAAATTGATCTGTTTAAATTGTGTGTGTCCTGATTCATCTTTCGCTCTGTTAATATGGTATATAACATTTATTTTTTAGATGCTAAACCAACCTTGCATTTGTGGGATAATTCTCATGTAGTCATGACATAATCTTTTTTATATGTTGTTGGATTTAGTTTCCTTGTATTTTGTTGAGTAAAACTGACTTGATAGAATGAGTGTCAAAGTTCTCTTATCTTCTATTTCTACCTTATAAAGAATTGCCATTAAATCTTTCTTAAATGTTGGGTAATATTCTCCAGTGAAGCCCTCTCAGTCTGGGTTTGTTTTTCTAATTCAGATATTTTCTTTCTTTTTGAGCCTGTTTAGTACTTTGTGTTTCTCCAGGAATTTGCTCATTTTCTTTATATTGTTAGCATAAAGATGTTCATTCATAGTCTTCCCTTATAATCCTTTTAATTTCTATAACATTCTGTAATGTTGGCAATGACATTGTTTCATTTCCAATTTTAATACTCTATTCCTTTTTCCCCTTGATGAGTATAGCTAGAGGCTTATCAATGTTACTGACCTTTCCAAAGAATTAACTTTTGCTTTTGTTGATTTTCTCTATTTCATTTATCCATTTTAATTTTTACTCTTCTTTGTGTTTGCTCTGCTAATTTGCCCCCCACCATCCCACCCCTGTCTTAAGGTGAAAGGTTAGATTACTGATTTGAGATCTTTTTTCTTTTCTTTCTTTCTTTTTTTAATTTTTTTTTCAGTTGTAGATGAACACAATATCTTTACTTGTTTGTTTTTATGTAGTGCTAAGGATTGAACCCAGGGCCTCACACAGGTGAGGCAAGTGTTCTACCATGGATCTATAACCCCAGTCCTTGCTTCTTTTTTAATATATGTATTTAAAACTATAAATTTCCCTTAGCATTGCTTTCAATACCTCCCATAAGTTATGGTACACTGCATTTTCATTTTTATCATCTCAAGTTTTGGTATGTTGTGTTTTAATCCATTCTTTTCAAAGTATCTTCTAATATCTTTTATGTATTTTTTTTGACTCATTGGTAATTTAAACAGTTTATGTCCTTAGGTTTGTGAATCCACAAGCTTCCTTCTGTTACTAATTTTAACTTTATTTCATTGTATGATTTCACTTTTTAAAATATTTATTGAGGCCTACCATATGTCCCATCTTGGAGACTGTTCTATGTGTACTTCAGAAGAATATGAATTCTTCTGTTCTTGGGTGGAGTGTTGTATTACTGCATGTTAGATTGAGGAGGTTATAGAATTTATAATGTTGTTCACAACTGCTGTTTTTTTGTTGATCTTTGTGGCTTGCCAATCCATCATTCAAAATGGGGCACTGAGGTCTCCAACTATTATTGTTTAATTGTTTATTTCTTCCTGCAATTCTGTTAGTTTTTGCTTCCTGTATTTTGGGGCTGTGTTGTTAGGTACAAATATATTTATAATCACAATGTCTTCCTGTTGGATTGACTCTTTTGTCACAGAAGAATGTCCTTCTTTGTCTTTAAGAATAGTTTTTGTATTACAGTCTATTTTCTTTCCCTCAGTATAACCACATGAACTTTCTTACCACTACTGTCTGCATGACTTTTCCCTGTCCTTTTCCTTTTTGTACCTTTAAATCTATTTTTATAATTATATCCAGCCTGATAATCTCTGCATTTTGATGGATTTTTTATTCAGTAACCTTTAATGTTATTGATATATTGGATTTATACCTGTTGCTTTACTTTTTGTTTTTTATATCTCAGAGTTTTCCCTTTGTGCTTTTTTTAAAAATTCATTTTACATTTAAATATTTTCTTTTCTTTCTTTTTAAATTTTGTACTGGGGATTGAACCTAGGGGAGCTTTACTGCTAAGCTACATTTCTCAACCCTTTTTATTTTAGTTTTAATTTTGAGTCAGGGTTTCACTAAGTTCCTTAGGAGCTTGCTAAGTTGCTGAAGCTGGCCTTGAACTTGTGATCCTCCCATCTCAGCCTCCTTAGCTGCTGAGATTCAGACATGCATCACTGAGCCTGGCACATTAATATATTTTCTAACATTTTAATCCTTTTTTTTTTCACTATTCATTTTCTAATTGTTTTCCTACTGGCTTCTCTAGGATTTATCATATACATTGTATGTGTATGTTGCTGGGGATCAAACCCAGGACGTCATTGCAGCCTGGTAAGCACTCTTCCATTGAGCCACATCCCCAGCCCTATCATTTACATCTTAACTTATCAGAATGTTCTTCAGTTTTATACTATTTAATTCCAGTAATACATTAAACTGTTACTCATATATCTCCCTTTCCTTTTCCTCCTCTTTGTGTTATTATTGTTACACATATCACAGCTACATATATTACAAATTCTTTGTTTTAATTACTAGTTTCTATAATTTATGTTCTTTAAAGAAGCTGAGAGAAGAAAGGACAGCAAGCATGTATTCAAACAATTTGTTATATTAACTCTTAACTACTATTTCTGATTCTCTTAATTTGTTTCTGTGACATGAAAGGAGTTCCAGAAAGAGGAAAAGGTGGATGGGAAATATCTGAGGAAAGCTTTTCCACAATTAAGGAAAAATGAAACATGAAGATTTAAATATTGAAATTGAGAGGGGTAACAGAACACCAAAAAAAAAAAAAAATGCAGAGTCTTCAAATCTTTGGAAATTTAGATAATCTAACTGAAACAATACCAACCATTCAAAATAATGTATTAATGACAAATATGTATATACACACACACACATACATATATATATGATGGAAATATAATGTATGTGAAAAATGTGTTCCCAAACTAGGTATTGCATGCTGCCATTTATCATAACATATCATGTGAAGTAGGGAAAAAGAGAAGGAGGAAGAGGAAGTGAGGTGAAGCAAAGGGAAGATAAGCAGGAGATGGCTGGAAGGAAGAGGGGGAGTAGAACAATATAGACCAAACTGTTAATTATAGGTCATAAAATTATGAATAAATTTTGTGATAAGGTTTTAGATTACATATATTTTATAATTTGCAATAAGTTATACTTGTGATAAAATAATACACTTAAAAAATTGGGGCTGGGGTTTTAGCTCAGTGGAAGAGCACATGCCTAGCATGTGTGAGGCATCAGATTCGATTCCTAGCACCACATATAAATAAATAAAATAAAGGTCTATTGACAACTAAAAAATATTTTAAAAAATCCAGCAGAAATGAGCAAAACATACAAAAAAGGCAAGTCATCTACAACAAAATTAAAATGGCCCAGAAATATACACAGTTATGTACTGCCCAATGATGTTTTGGTCAGTGATAGACCACATATACGATGGCTGTCATATAATATAATAGAGATGAAAAATTCCTATTACCTAGTGATGTCATAGCTGTCATTGTACCACAATGCATTGCTCATGTGTTTGTTGTGTTGCTGGTGTAAACATACCTACTGCATTGCCAATTATAGAAAAGTATAGCACATACAATACATAAGACCTTATAATACACAACTATGTTACTGGTTTATATATTTATTATACTACCATTTTTGTCATTATGGTGTACTACTTTATCAAGTTTCTTGACTGCATCAAGAGGCCATGTTGATATTGACTATACCACCCAGGTTTGTGAAAGTACACACTATTGTTCATACAACTACAAAATCACCTAATAATGCATTTCCCAGAACACGTATCCCCAATGTTAAGTAACACGTAATTGTATATACCCAACCTCCCTAGAAATCAAAGAAATACAAATTATGATGATACTGCATTTTTAACTGATCAAATTGGAAAATAGTTTTCATAGGAAGATGCTTAGTGTTAGTAAGGATCCTAGGAAATAGGTTGATAAATGTATGAACATACCAATTTTTCTTCTTAAAAAATTTCTACCCCTTTTAAACTAGCAATTCATTTTCTGGGAATTTATTCTATAGAAAAATAGTGGATACTCCAACTATTCAGCTGTAATGAATATTAGAGGACATTTTAGAGAATATTCCATGAAAAATTTGGATTTATATTAATTAAGATTTAATCCAATGGCATGTGCCTAGGCTGAGACAGGAGGATTGCTTGAGCCTAGGAGATGGTAGCCCTAGGCAACATAGCAATACCCCATTTGAGAAAGAAAGAAAATGATTTAATACACTGAAAATAGTGTAAAATGGCAAATAACACGTAAAAGAATATACGAAAAGATCACATAATATAGATGTTTTTTGGATATTAGAATTATTAGTATTAAATTTGCTTTTCTTTTGCTCCTCAATGTTTTCTAAATTATCTAGAAAAGACAATAAATTACTATATTTGAAGTAGAAAACAGTTTTTTAAAAATAAAACATATTACCCTAAGATATGGAAGCTATTTTTATTTTTCAATGATTTATAAACATATATCCAATATTTACATAACTTTTTGAGCTAATGTGGAAATAGCTGAGTCAGTTACACTTACCACAGCATCAAAGATTGCATTCTCTGCCCCCCTTGATAAGGAGCACAAATTATGTACAGAGCATTGTGTTACACAAGATAGGGATTATATATAAAAGCCAGGGACCTGTATTTCTGACTTAAATAAGAGACACAGTAACGGGGAGAAAAAGACTTATAAATTCACAACTACAAATCAATGGTTGAAAGTGTCAAGGAAAGGAAGAGGTGATTCCAACTGGGAGAATGAAGGCATGGTTTTATATACTAGTCAGCCACAATTTGCTTTTCTTTCCTTCTCCAATTTACCACTGAACGATTAAGATCATAAAAGAACTAAAATTCAAAGTATCTACTCCCATATTCCATATAAATGCTTACTAATGTTACTGATCCCTCCAGACCAGCTTATGTGCCACTTCACCATTGTTTCTGTAGGTTAACAGTATTTCTCATGATATGCTGTGGCCAAGAATTCTGTCTGTCTCCTTCCCTAAACTGAGAGCTCTGATAGGGCAGAGATTAAGTTTAACCCATTTTAGCATCCTCAGGTAGAATCAGCTTCCACAGATATCTGTCATGACCTTTAAAGCTTTGTGCATGTGTTTAACATCTAAGAAAATAAAATGTAAAAGTCATACCTGGTAGGATTCCTCTTGTCTTCCTCAGAGATCAAAAACCAAACAAAATCTGCGTAGCTCATCCTTCCCTCTTTCTGTACTGTTTTTCCTCTGAAGAAAAATGCAAGACGTAAAATTTTCTGAGCAATTAAGGAATAAAATAACATCCTTCCTTAGAGAGGAAGGATTCTACTTTTTGAAAAAGTAGAATGCTGGGTACCTCATAAACAGCACATTTTGTGGCCTAACTTCTTTTTTAAAGGCCTCCAGGGTGAAACCAGAAGATATTTACAAATATGAAGAAAAGAAAATATGGTTTCTAATATAAATACAAATAATGGTATCAAATATTGTTACCTGTATTTAGGTATAAGACTAATTCTTTTTTTTTAAAAAAAAAATATATATATATATATATATTTATTTATTTTAGTTGTCAATAGATTTTAAAAATTTTATTCATTTATTTATTTATATGTGGTGCTGAGGATCGAACCCAGGGCCTCACACATGCCAGGCAAGTGCTCTACCACTGAGCCACTACTCCAGCCCAAGACTAATTCTTATGTTAAAGAGAATTACTGTCTTACATTAAACCATGATTGTGGGTTTTTTTTTTTTAGGATATTATTTGACCCAATAGTGCTGCCAAATTATACAAGAAGCCTTTCTAATATGAGATTATTACATTATTACTGATAGTTATGTTTTAATTCAGATTTTGAACTTTTTCTCACCTTGTTACTGCCCCAGAAAATATCCTTTCAATAATTCTGTTTGATGATGCTAAATGTAAATAACAAATTACAAAGATAGTTAGAAATATACTTCATGTAAGCAATACTTCTGGTAAATTTATTTTCATTTGCTACAAGCTAAACCATAACAATCTTCTATGACAAGAGTATGAGTAAATCTTTCTTATATATATGCTTTTTTTCCCGTAATTTTAAAAAAGAACAAGGAAATGAATGTGCTTGACATTTGCAAAGTATTTATGTAGTGGAGCTTATATGTATAAAATTTATATTGATTTTTGTTATCCATAAGACAAAATTTCCTCTAAAACAAGACAAACTTTATCTCAGCATTAATTCAAGCGGGAACTGATTTTTACAGCTCCTAAAAAAAGGTCAAATGAAAGCAAGTAAAACAATGGAGAATTCTTTTAAGCAGAGTTTTAGAAAAGAAACTAAAACATATCATGAACATACTTTCTTATATTCCCATTCTATGAAAGTCCAGGATATAACAAAATTTTTAGAAATTCTATCTGTAAGTCTTATTTATATAGATAATTATATCTTAAGATGATATATTGCTTTTTGATAACTGATGCTAAAAAATCTATAGCAGTATACCTCACTGTGATTCAAACAGCTAAAGGCATTAATTTAAATTAAAAAAAAAAAAAAAGGAGATCTTAGGTCTCAGACCTGCTCTTTTAACAAGTACCCCAGGCAATGGCATACACACTAGAATTTCAGGACCCATGATGAGGTTAATAGGGAGTTAGCAGCTATTGACATCTAGTTTTTCCTGCATGCTGTTAGATATAGTCAACATAAAGGTACATCAGTCTAGTAGAAGAAAACTTTGAATGTGTGTGCCAGGAGAGTCATACCTGGCCACACAAAAAGCTTACATAAAGACCCTCTATACTTTATTGAGCACTATCGTATGGGGTTAATAATTTGTACTAGATAGAAAAGAAGAGGTATACAGGGAAAGCAAGGATATTTAATTCCAAAGCTATGATTTTTCTTAAGTCTTTTTTAGCTTTGGAAGCAATGATTCCATTTCCTAACCCTGAAGATTATATTATTCCATACTATCCCATTAAGCACAGTTGCTGAGTGAAGAATTATTTACAGTTTAGAGGTCTCTGCATTTATTCAGAACTAGATGCCTGCTTTTCTGGACTTTTTCCCATTCAAATGAATCTAGTGAGTTGCTATTATGAGAGGATTTTTGAGAACTTGAAAATTACATTTATAGCAACCAGAAAGGGAGCTTTAGAGTCCATAGGGTTGTGCATGATTTTTTGAGGCTGGCTCATGTATGGATGATCTGTTATGGGTAATAGAAAGGTACAGGACTAATAGGGATGATCATATACCTCTATGAATATATTCATCTTTATGGTATATTTTAGTGACAAAAATGTTATGACTACTTGATGATGGGAGGTAACAGTACTAATGTATTTGTTTATCAAATAAGTTACACGAAGTTATTTCCACTTTATGTCTGCTTGGCACCTCAGGAGAACTGCCACAAACCATTAGTCACAGATACACCAAATAACAAACAATATTCAATACATTTATTTAAGATCTATACTCTGTTACATCTAAAAAGACTGAGAAAATATTTAAGGACAGAACAGGAATAATCTTATGACAGAAGAATGAATCATTGTATGTTGGTGCTTAGTTAAGAATATTCAATCAGTAGGCAATAGGTTCTAAGTTTGCAGTGAGCAAAAATGAAGAAAAAAGCATAATATTGTCTGACATGTAATTTTTTCTTTTCTTACAAAATCACACAAAATTCATCTTCAGAGGAAAATATCTTTCTGGAATTAAATTGAAAAAGTAAAATTTTATAAGAGTCCTTGAAAATAAAACTTGATAAGGTAGAGACATTATTTTCATTCTTGGCCTTTTATAGAAATATTGTTAAATGAAAAAGTTTATAAAAAGTGTATATATATATATATATATGTGTGTATATGTATATATACACACACACACACACATATATATATATATATATATATATATATATATATATACTCTTTCATATAGATTTACAGAGGTGTGAATTTTATTCAATTCATCATCATAAAGATGCACATCACTACAAAGTCTTGCCACTTTGTTTGTTTTGTTTACTTACCTTTAAACCCCTTATAAATCTGGCCTCTAAATTAAAAACAAAACAAAACAACTTTCCACAAAAGAATTCTTGGCTCTGTAAAGAAATCCGGTTAGCCACAGAATTTAAGAAATAGAAATTTCTCATAACGAGTGGGAATAATTTACGTAACTTTTCAAAATAACATTTTCAAAATGTTTAAGTCTTAGCCTCTGCAGAATTACTCACCCTGGTCATTATATCGAGACAGATCGGCCTGGCTGATGAACAGGTCATGATCACTATCTAGCTCCCAGAATTTACAATATATAACATAGAAATGTTCATAGGAGAAGTAATCTGTGATTTGATTTATATCTTCCTCTTCTTCTAAAAGGGCTAGAGTCTGAAAACAGTATGAATAGAAGATTAATTTTAAAATTATGAAAAACAAGCTTAGGCATTGTAGTCTAGCAAGTTTCTGTTTTAAATTGAATTTAAAATTTTGTCTTTTGTACTAAACCAGGTACTTTTTTTTAATAGGTAACCTGCTACTACCTTTAATCAACTGATTCATCTACAAGCATTTATTGAGCTCTGTGGTATACTTATCAGCAAAAGGCTAAATGATGTGGAGGATACAAAAGCAAGGAGAGGGAAGGATCATCACTAAGAGGGCTGTAACTTCTCAAAGGTCCCCAGACTGGCAGGCACAGAACAATCAGACGATAGACTTAAAATGCATGGCCATAAACTAACACTGCTCTTAACTTTTCAAAGTTATGTGAGCAATATTAAGAAGCTTGGGAATCACATACAGCATTTATTTGTAATGAAATCAAGGATACTATAAGATTAGTTATGCACACAATTGTGGTAACATATGGTGGTGGCCTTGCATAGAAGGCATGGTGGGTGGAGCTGCAGGATCCTGAGCTAGAAGAAAACTGAGTTTCTTGACTCACTATGTATCCCTAAGGAAAACATCAGAAGTAAAGATTATAAACACACAATTCTATAGTGAGCCAAATTAAATGAGTAGATAAATGAACAATTTCAGAAATGGAATATTCAAAAAGAAACCTTAAGGAAACAATGAATAGAACAAAAGTCAGTTGGCAGAAATAAGGTCAGATATGTCAATAATCACAATAAAGATAGATGAGCTTAATCTCCCTACTGAAAGACTTTTAAATTTTTTTAAATTTGTTTTAATTAGTTATACATGACAGTAGAATGAATTTATGCACTTTGATATATCATACATAGATAGGATATAATTTCTCATTTTTCTGAGTGTATATGTTGCAGAATCATATTGGTCATATAGTCACAAATATACATACAGTAATAATGTGTTTCGTTCTACTATCTTTCCTATCCCAACATCCCCTCCCCTCCTTCCCTATCACTTCCCTCTACCTAATCTAAGGTAATGCTATTCTTCCCCAGTACTCCCCGTCTTATTGTGAATTAGCATCTGCATATTAGAAAAAATGTTCGCCCTTTGGTTTTGTGAGATTGGCTTATTTCGCTTAGCATGATATTGTCCAACTCCAACCATTTACTGACAAATGCCCTAATTTCACTCTTATTTAAAGCTGAGTAATATTCCATTGAGTATATTTATCACATTTTGTTTATCCATTCATTTATTGAGGGACACCTAGGTTGGTTCCATAGTCTAGCTATTGTGAATTGAGCTGCTATAAACATTGATGTGGCTATATCACTATAGTATAAATAAAAATAAAACAAAGGTTATTGTGTGCACAACAACTAAAAAATATTTTTTAAAAAAGTCTTTCATGAAATACTATAGTGAAAGACTTTTAAAAAATATTTTTAGTTGTTGATGCACACAATAACCTTTGTTTTATTTTTATTTATTTTTATGTGGCTGAGGATTGAACCCAGTGCCTCACATGTACCAGGCAAACACTCAAAAACACTCTATCACTGAGCCATAATCCCAGCTCCCCGAAAGACTTTTTGATTGAGTATGAAAACCAAATCTAGAAAGATGATTTTGGTATATGAATAGCTATAAGAGGTTACACCTACAGAAAAAAAAAGAAAGGTAAATATAAAAAGGTAATATTAAGAAAAGTAATCAATGAAAAGGAAAATATGTATTAATATTAGTAGAAAATAAAATGGAATTCAAGATGAAAATCAAAGGACAGAGAGGACTGTATCATAATACAAATGCATTACTTTGATAAAATTATTTTTAAATGCAGACAGAAACCAAAATGCTCTGGTAAATTGAAAACAACAGAAATTATTAAATTATGGCAAATCTGATTAATGGAAGATTTTGTGGTGAGTAAAAATTATAGTCTACATATAAATATAGGAAAACCATGATGTAGTAAGGGCAAAATATAGGCTGCAAGATTATACATATCAAGAACTGTGCAAAATCCCCAAAATCCATACACGCATATGAATGGGGCTAGAATAACATACAAAAATGGCACTACTTGCATTAGAGGAGTAAAATGTGGTTTTTCTTCTGTGTTATAAATTTTCTTGTAAATGGTTTGTTTTATAAAGTATCTTTTCATGTGTATAAAGCAGAATATTGTCAGTAATAAAACAAATCTTTCACCTACCGGATTGTCACAACATAAAGAAGAAAAATGTCTTCTTTTGTTGGTGAGTATGTAAGTGAAGGTATGAACCAGGCAGAATCTATCAAGTTAAAATTTTAAATGCCATCTGATGCAGGATTTTCCCTCCAGTGGTCTATTCTGTAGGAAATTTCTGGCTTATATACAGCCAAAAGGAAAGTATAAGGATGTTTTCTACACCACTGTAATAGAGAAAATCTGAAATTGAGGAATATGTAATTAAAGTGCAGCATGCAATTGATAATGCAGTTGTTAGGAGAAATGAGATAGATTTACATGAATGGAAATGAAAGAAGTCCAAGACACTGTTAATAAACAAGTTACCAGAATAGTAAGTATGAACCCATATATTAGGGAGAAAAGTCCTCATAATAGCAGCCACACAAAATTATATATTCCATATATGCATTTACAAGGAAATAAAACTACAGATAATATGGGTTCCTTCTGGGAAGGAGAGTGAAATGCTAGAGTAAAGACAAAGAGCAACTTTTGCTTATCTTTTAATCTAGATATATCCATATTATTTGCAAGTTTGGAATAGTTGTTCATATACTAAAAGAAAGACTAAGGCAAGAGATAGGGAAGAAAAGGGAGACAAAAATAAATTACACTCCAAGAAGAGAACATTTGAGTTCTATTTCTAGTTCAGCAACCTGCCTGCTATATGCTCTTATGCAATATAGTCAATTATATTTGAGACTCAAGTTTTATTATCAGTAAAAAATTGATTATAATAATAATGATTCAAAAACTACAAATGATAATGTGCTTCAGAAAATGTGAGGGAGTATTATCATTGTTCTTAAGATGTTATGGAGGGCTGGGGTTGTGGCTTTGTGGTAGAGTGCTTCCCTAGCATGTGTGACGCATTGGGTCTGATCCTGAGCACCACATAAATACAACACAATACAATACAACACAATAAAATAAAGTTATTATGTCCATCTACAATTAAAAATTTAAAAAAAGATGTTATGGAAATACTATCATCTTAACACATTCCATAATACTACTGAGAACTGAAGTAGGCATCAGGTATTCAATAAGCATCAAAATTACTGATCATTTTAGAACAAAATGTTTTAAAATCTATTATGAACTGTTAATTTGGCAAAATCTTCAATACCATGACTTTCACGGGGAAAAATAAAGAGTAATAAGGTTGTATTATTTGCCAAAGCTTCATTTAATAAGATTCATTTAAAATAAAACATTTCTTGGTAGGCTGACAGGAGGATTGCAAGTTTGAGGTCAGCTTCAGCAACTTAGTGAAACCCTATCTCAAAAAAATAAAAGAACATGAGATGCAGCTCAGTGGTAAAGTGCCCCTGGGTTAAATACCCAGCATTGCATAAACAAAAACAAAAACATTTGTTTTTAAGTCAAAACAATTCTACTTTAGTTTTATAGAAGCTGTGATCAGGCATGAAGATTATCTCAGTAAAAGGCTCCCACTAGTGGTCAATACTTTCATTTGATAAAATAACTGAATGAAATGTATTCCTATTTTAAAGGAGTTTTTAGTACTGTTCTTTAGCAGTAGTTGGATAAACTCACTGCAGAAAGAATCAGGTCCATATTCTTCCATTTCTTTAGTAAGGCACTTCCCCAACCTGGTTCCAGCCTCATCAATGGTCACTCTCCCAAGGGCTTCTGGCCACTTAATACTGTTTGGCAGTTCTTGAACATGACACTTTCATGTTTTTGCCTTTTGCTTATGCTGCTTCTTCTGTCCAGAATTCCCTTTGAACTAATTTTTTATCTTGGTAAACTCCTGATAGCCTCCAAGTCAAGACCACATGCCATCCCTTCTATGAGACCTTCTCTGCACCTTTTACACTTGTCTGTGGAATCTATCAAGTCTGCTGTTGCTGTCTGTGCTTGTCTCTCTCTTGCTCCACAGTGCATGCCTTAAGGCAGATATGCCTTGCTATTCAATTTTCCTCCTCCCCCTCCCCCTCCAACACATTCTGGTCTCTCACTATAGGTATCTGATAAACGCTTAATGTCTAAAAGTAGTGATAAAGCTTTGCATACAGTAAGCGCTCAAATATTTGTTAAATGAAGTAAAAGGATTAAATTGTTCTTTATATCACTGTATGAGAGGCATACTTGCAAAAAGTTGCTTTTTCTTATCTCTGTCGAAGTAATTTTTCCACTCCAAGATCTGTTGACCGTGTAGAATATTCTCTGAATAACCTGGTTCCAAGGAAAACAAAACCAAATAAAAATATTAAAGATCTCCATTATTTTACCAGTATATCTGGAGGCAATATTTTTTTTGAACCAATTTAAGTTTTGATATCAGGTATAATTCCTGGTGAAAAATAAACCTACATCTACATATTTTGAATCTGCTTTTATAATTTTGGGAAGAAAAAATTTTCTGCTCTCAAGTCTTACTTTCCCAACTGCTTACACATCCCTACCTTTATTTACCTCTCATTTATACAGTGATGCCCAAGTAGTGTTTATTGGCTGAATGTTCTGAGAAGGCAAATGTGGGGGTAGTATCTCCTAGGTTGGTCTTATGACTGATCAGTAGTCAGAAGGATGGCCGTCAAGGTGGTATGATTGAAGAGCGCATTATTCTGGTTATTAAAGCTTTATTCATCAGAGCCTTGAAGACCTCTGGTTTTCCATACTTTTATGGAAACTCAAAATACATCTTGGGTAATTTACATGCTGACTTTCACATGGGCATAAACACCTTTCTTATCAGCTAGTGTTTTAATGAGTTTAGCAGAAGCAAAACTCTGGAATACACCAGAGATAGGATGGGAAGGAAACAGGAAATAAATGTCTAGACTGGGGATGTGTGCTACAGCATAGGGGAAGACTGGAAAAGTAAGATAGAGGCTGCAATCCCTGGTACCAAAAAAAAAAATCAAAGTCTCATTTTTCATAATTCCATGTCCCCTCTCGTAAGTTAAAGTCAATTTCAGTGCTTGCTTCAGCAGCACATATACTAAAATTGGAATGATACAGAGAAGATTAGCATGGCCCCTATGCAAGGATGATAAACAAATATTTTTGAAATATTTTCAAAAAACAATTCCCAATAAGGTTTAGATTTGACGATGAAATAAAAACCTTCCATAATAAACGAAAGAATTTACAACTAGAAAACCTGCACTGCACTAGAACATCCTCGGCAAAATATTCCATGAGGAGGAAATGAAAAAACACAACAATGAAAATCAGCAAAAGGCAATACTACACTAAAGGAAAAACTAATCAAAGGAGAAATCAAGTCAAATGAAATAACAAAAATGACTAGGAATACAAATCATGTCTCAATAATAATCCTGAATGTTAATGGCCTAAACTCACCAATCAAAAGACATAGACTGGCAGACTGGATTGAAAAAAAAAAAAAAAAAAAAGACCCAACAGTATGCTGCCTTCAAGAGACTCATCTCATAGGAAAAGACATCCATAGACTGAAGGTGAAAGGTTGGGAAAAACCATACTACTCACATGGACTGTGGAAACAAGCAGGGGTTTCCATCCTCATATAAAATAAAGTAGACTTCAATCCAAAGTTAATCCAAAGGGATAAAGAGGACATTTCATACTGCTTAAGGGAACCATCCATCAACAAGACATAACAATTATAAATATATATGCCCCAAACAATGGAGCATCTACATTTATCAAACAAACTCTTCTCAAGTTCAAGAGTCAAATAGACCACAACACAATAATTCTGGGTGACTTTAACACACCTCTTTCACCACTGGTTAGATCTTTCAAACAAAAGCTAAACAAAGAAACTACAGAACTCAAATAATATAATCAATAACTTAGACTTAACAGACATACATAGAATATTTCTTCCATCAATGATTGAATATACTTTCTTCTTAGCAGCACATGGATCCTTCTCTTAAATAGACCATATTTCATGCCACAAAGCAACTCTTAGCAAATACAAAAAGTAGAGAGACTACCCTGCATTCTATCAGATCATAATAGAATGAAATTAGAAATCAATGATAAAATAAAAAATAGAAGCTACTCCAACACCTGGAGACTAAATAATATGCTAGTGAATGAACAATGGGTTGCAAAAGACAGCAAAGAGGAGATTAAAAATTCTTAGAGGTAAATGAAAACACTGATACAACATATCAAAATCTCTGGGACACTATGAAAGCAGTACTAAAAGGAAAGTTCATTGCATGGAGTTCATTCCTTAAAAGAAGAAAAAGTCACCAAATAAATGACCTAAAATTACATCTCAAAGCTCTAGAAAAAGAAGAACAAATCAACACCAAAAGCGGAATACAGGAAATAATTAAAATCAGAGCTGAGATCAATGAAATTGAAACAAAAGAAACAACTGAAAAAATTGACAAAACAAAAAGTTGGTTCTTTGAAAAAATAAATAAAATTGAATAACCCTTACCCATGCTAATGAAGAGAAGGAGGGAGAAAATTCAAATTACTAAAATTTGTGATGAAAAAGGAAATATTCCAATGGACACTACAGAAATACAGGAGATAATTATAAATTATTTTGAAAATTTGTACTCTAATAAAACAGAAAATATCAAAGACATCGACAAATTTCTAGAGTCAGATGATTTGCCCAAACTGAATCAGGATGATATATACAAGTTAAACAGATCAATTTCAACCAATGAAATAGAAGACGCCATCAGAAGCCTACCAACCAAGAAAAGCCCAGGACCAGATGGAAACGCATTTGAGTTCTACAAGACCTTCAAAGAAGAACTAATACCTATACTCCTCAAATTATTTCATGAAATAGAAAAAGAGGGAACACTTCCAAACTCATTATATGAGGCCAATATCACCCTGATTCCAAATCCAGACAAAGACATATTAAAGAAAGAAAACTTCAGACCAGTACCTCTAATGAACATAGATGTAAAAATTGTCAATAGAATTCTGGCAAATCAAATACAAGGATGTATCCAAAAGATAGTGCACCACAATCAAGTGGTGTTCATCCCAGGGAGGCAAGGTCGGTTCAACATTCAGAAATCAATAAATGTAATTCATCACATCAATAGACTTAAAAATAAGAACTATATGATCATCTCAATAGATGCATAAAAAGCATTTGAGAAAATACAACACCTTTTCATGTTCAAAACACTAGAAAAACTAGGGATAACAGGAATATATCTCAACATTGTAAAAGCTATCTATGTTAAGCTGAAGGCTAACATCATTCTAAATGGAGAAAAATTGAAGGCATTTCCTCTAAAGGGATGCCCTCTTTTACCACTTACATTTAACATAGTTCTTGAAACTCTAGCCAGATCAATTAGACAGATGAAAGAAATTAAAGGGATATGGATAGGAAAAGAAGAACTCAAACTATCACTATTTGCTGATGACTTGATTCTATACCAAAAAATTCCATCAGAAACGTTCTAGAACTAATAAAGTCAGCAAAGTAGCAGGATATAAAATCAACACTCATAAATCAAAGACTTTTTTGTACATCAGTGACAAATCCTCTGAAAGAGAAACCAGGAAAACTACCCCATTTGCAATAGCCTCAAATAAAAAATGAAATACTTGGTAATCAATGAAAGCGGTGAAAGACCTCTACAATGAAAACTACAGAACACTAAAGAAAGAAATTGAAGAAGTCCTTAGAAGATGGAAAGATCTCCTGTGTTCTTGGATAGGCAGAATTAATATTGTCAAAATGACCATACTACCAAAGCACTATAGAGATTTAATGCAATTCCAATCAAAATCCCAATGACATAGACATAGAAAAAGCAGGGCTGGGGTTGTGGTCAGCGGTAGAGCACTCACCTCGCATGTGCGAGACCCTGGGTTTGATCCTCAGCACCACATTAAAAAAAGTGAATGAATAAAATAAAGGCATTGTGTCCAACTACAACTAAAAAATAAATGTAAAAAAAAAAAGAAAAAAAATAAGTAGAAAAAGCAATCATGAAATTAATTGGAAAAATAAGAGACCCAGAATAGCCAAAGCAATCCTCAGAAGAGTGAAGCATGTGGCATCACTATACCAGATCTTAAACTACACTACAGAGCAATAGTAATGAAAACATCATGGTATTGGCACCAAACTAGATTTGTAGACCAATGGTACAGAATAGAGGACAGAGACAAACCCACATAAATACAGTTATCTCACATTAGACAAAGGCACCAAAAACATATATTGGAGAAAAGATAGCCTCTTCAACAAATGGTACTGGGAAAATGAAATCCATATGCAGCAAAATGAAATAAGCACCTATCTCTCATCATGCACAAAACTCAACTCAAAGTGGATCAAAGACCTAGGAATTAAACCAGAGACCCTGTGCCTAATAGAAGAAAAAGTAGGCCCTAATCTTCATCATGTCGAATTAGGCCCTGGCTTCCTTAATAAAGACTCATATAGCATAAGAAATAAAACCAAGAATCAATAAATAGGATGGATTCAAACTAAAAAGCTTCTTCTCAGCAAAAGAAATAATCAGTGAGGTGAATAGAGAGCCTACAGAATGGGAGAAAATTTTTATCACATGCACATCAGATAGAGCACTAATCTCTATGATATATAAAGAACTCACAGATCTTAACACCAAAAAAACCAAATAATCCAATCAATAAATGGGCAAATGAACTGAACAATTTTCAGAAGATGATATACAATGAATCAACAAATATATGAAAAAATGTTCAACATCTCTAGCAATTAAAGAAATGCACATCAAAACTACTCTAAGATTTCATCTCACTCCAGTCAAAATGGCAGGTAGTTAGAATACAAACAACAATAAATATTAATGAGGATGTGGGGAAAAAGGCACACTCATACATTGCTAGTGGGACCACAAATTGGTGCAACCAATATGGAAAGCAGTATGGAGATTCCTTGGAAAACTTGAAATGGAACCACCATTTGACCCAGCTATCCTATTCCTTGGTTTATACCCAAAAGACTTAAAAACAGCATACTACAGTGATGCAATGATATTAATGTTTATAGCAGTACAATTCACAATAGCTAAATTGTGGAACCAACCTAGTTGCCTTTTGGTAGAGAATAGATAAAGAAAATGTGGTATGTGTATATATATATATATATATATATATATATATATATATATACCCAGTGGAATATTACTCAGCATTAAAAGAGAATAAAATTATGGCATAGGTAAATGGATAGAACTGGAGAATATTATGCTAAGTAAGCTAACCCCCAAAAGCCAAAAACTAAATGTTTTCTCTGATATGTGTATGCTGATCTATAACGGGGATGTGGTGGGGAGCATGGGAGGAATGGAGGAACTTTAGATAGGGCAAAGGGGAGGGAGGAAAGGAAACAGTGTATGGGGATAGAAAAGATGGTGGAATGAGGTGGACATCATTACCCTAAGCACATGTAAAGACACGAATGGTGTGACTCTACTTAGTATACAACCAGAAACATGAAAAATTGTGCTCCATACGTGTACTATGAATTGAAATGCATTCTGCTATCATGCATAACAAATTAGAATAAATAAATAAATTAAAAAAACCTTTCTCCTTTGCAAAACTCTGATTGGCATTCTGTGTAGTGGGCAAAACAGAACTGATTCAGTAACAGTGTGAGGAATAAATGGGAAATCCTATGCAGATGGCATCTAGTGATACCTCTACTGTAAGAAGAATTACTTTCTGGGACTGAGAATATAATATAGTTAAAATCTTTATTTGATTTCCTTAAAAGAAAATTCCCAAAGCTCCCAAACAGCAGAAATCCAATGGAAAAATAATCCACTAAATGAGAGTCAAGACAAAAAGTGGCAGGAAATCACAAACACATATCCATACTAATACTGAATATTAATGATCTTAATTCCCCAATTAAAAGACACAGATTAGAAGAATGGATCAAAAGCAATAACTAACCATATGAGCAGCCGACACTGATGCACACACTGATCACACACTGATGTGAGGACCTGGACTGACATCCCAGCCCTTCTCATCTGCCTGATCCTCTGTGTTGTTCTCACTGCTCTCAAACTCTACAGCAGCCTCTTGACCTTGGTGAGAGCCACAACTTCTCCCTAGGATTGCCTCCTCACTGGGCCATCAGCTCCACCCCAGGGGAAGCCTGCTTTGGTCCCTGACCTGATCACCGTGGACTGAGTGAGTGGGCATCAGTGGACTTAGAGCCTAAGGCTTGAGACTTCTGATCTGACACTTCAGCTTAGCACACAGAGGGAATGTCTGTCATGAGCCTGTCACAGTTAAGTGTGTTCGCAGTGCTTAGAATTAATCTAGAATTGTTTGCTGTGAATAATTAATCTAGAATTAATTGCCATGAACTGATTATGTATGTCTCTTGCAGTGCCCAGCATTAAGGATTGTCGTTTTCTTGATTAAGAACCTATAGAGTGAAACTGTATTGAGTGAGTTGAGTGAATAAAGCATTGAAAAGGGCAAAAAAACAAAAAAAACCCAAAAAAACCCAAAAAACTAACCATATGCTGTTTACAAGAGACTCATCTGACATGCAAAGACACCCACAGTCTGAAGGTAAAAGGATGGAAAAAATTATTCCATGCATAAGGACCCTGAAAACAAGCAGGAATAACTATTATCATATCTGACAAAGCAGATTTCAAGCAAAAATTAATCAGAATAGATAAGAAAGTCACTATGTCCTGATAAAAGGAACAATCCAACTCGAAGATATTAACAATAATAAACATTTATGTTCCAAATGTCAGTACAACCAATTACATATAAAAATAATACTATAAATCAAATGGACCTAATAGACATCTACAGAATATTTCACCCCCAAACAGCTGAATTTACTGCTTTAGCAGCACATGGAACTTCTTCCAAAATATACCATATTCTAGGCCACAAAGGAAATCTTAGAAATGCCAAAACAAACAAACAAAAAAAATCAATATAACCCCATGCATCCTATTAGATTGTAGTGGAATGAAACTAGGAAATCAGCAGCGAGAAAAATATGGAAACTATGTAAACATATGTAAATACTACTCTCTTAAATGAAGAATAGATCAAAGAAGAAATGAGAGTAGAAAACAAGAAATTCTTAGAAATGAATGAGAACAAAGATACACTATAACAAAATCATGGGACAATATGAAAATAATTTTAAAAGGAAAATTTGTAGAACTGAGTGCCTGCATTAAAAAAAACAGATCCCCAATGAATAAGCTTATGGTCTACCTCAAGGGCTTAGAAAAAGAAAACTAACTCCAAAACCAGTAGAAGACCAGAAAATAATTAAAATGAGAGCTGAAAATCAGTGAACTTGAGAATAAGAAAACAATACACAAGATCAATGCAATGAATAGTTGTTTTTCACAAAGATAAATAAGATTGACAAAACCTTAGCCAAACTAACCAAGAATGAGAAGAAGCAAATCAAGAAGATCACAAAAGAAAAAGGAGATATCACAGACCCTTGTAAATCAAGGATTATCAGAATTTACTTTGAAAATTTATACTCCAATAAACTAGAAAATCTGGAAAACACTGACAAATTTCTAGACACATATGACCTGCGCAAATTGAATCTGAGAGATATAGAAAACCTAAACAGACCAATATTAAGTAATGAAATTAAAATAGCAATTAAAAGCCTTCGATAAAACAAAAGCCCAGGGGCTGGGGTTGTGGCTCAATGGTAGACACTTGCCTTGCACATGTGAAGCACTGTTCGATCCTCAGCATTACATAAAAATAAACAATATGAAGATATTGTGTCCATCTTTGACTAAAAAAAAAAAAAATGCCAGGACCTGATAGATTGTCAGCTGAGTTCTGCCACACCTTTACAGAAGAACTAACACCAGTCTTTCTCAAATTTTCCAGGAAACTGAAAGGGAGGGAACACTCCCAAAATACACTCAACGAAACCATTAAAACCCTGATACCAAAACCAAAGATGCATCAAGGAAAGAAAACTATAGACCAACATTCCTGATAAACACAGATGTAAAAATCCTTAATATATTATTAGCATACAGCATTCAAAAACACATCAAAAAGATAATACACCATGATCAAGTGAGTTTTATTCTAGGGGCACAAGGTTGGTTCAATATTCACAAATCAATAAATGTAATTCACCACTTAAACAGATTTAAGGACAAGAATCTCATAATAATCTCAATAGATAAGGATCTCTGATAAGATCCAGCACCTATTTGTATTAAAAATGCTGGAGAAGTGAGGGATCAAAGGAACTTACCTCAACATTGTAAAAGCCATTTATGACAGACCCAAAGCCAACATCATACTGAATGGAGAAAAACTGCAATCATTTCTGCTAAAATCAGGAAAAAGATAAATAAGGCTGTCCACATTTACCACTCATATTCAATATAGTCCTCAAGACATTAGCCAGAGTGATCAGGTAGAAAAGGAAATCTTTCAAAAAGGATACAAATAGGAATAAAAGAAGCCAAACTATCTTTGCTTATTACATAATCCTAGATCTAGAAGACTCAACAAAACAAAACAAAAACAAAAAACTCCACCAGAAGACTTTTAAAGCTTATGAACGAGTTCAGCAAAGTAGCAGGATACAAGATCAACACCCATAAATCAATAGCTTTCTTATACTTTAACAGTGATTGAGACAAGAAAGAAATTAGGAAAATCATCCTACTTACAATAACCTCAAAACAAGCAAACAAACAAAACTACCACCATGGCAGTGCAATTAATATAATCAAGGAGTAAAAGAGCTTTACAATGGACATTATGGAATAATGAAGAAAGAAACCGAAAAAGACTTTAGAAGGTAGAAAGACCTCCCATATTTTTGGATAGGCAGAATAAATATTGTCAAAATGGCCATATTACCAAAATCAATATACATATTCAATCTAGTTCCCACCAAAATATCAATGACATTATTTACAGAATTAGAAAATAACAATTCTTAGATTCATTTGGAAGAATAAGAAACCCAGAATGACCAAAGCAAAGAAAAGCGAAGCAGGAAGCATCACACTATCTGATCTGAAATTATACTATAGAATTGTAGTAACAAAAACAGCATGGTATTGGCATCAAAATAGAAATGAAGATCAATGGAACAGAATGGAAGACCAGGGACCAATCCACATACCTACAGCCATCTGATCTTTGACAAAGGTGCCAAGAATATATCCTGGTGAAAAGACAGCCTTTTGAACAAATGGTGCTGGGAAAAATGGATAGCTATATGTAGAAAATGAAACATTCCACTGTTGTTGTATATTTAAAAAATAATAAAATCAATAAAAAAGAATATTAACTTGTTAAAAGGGTGAAAAAGACTTAGGAATTAGACCAGAAACCCTGCAAATGCTAGAAGAATACACAGGGTCAACACTCCATCATACAGGTGCTGGCACTGTTTTCCTTAACAAGGCCCCCAAAGTGCAAGAAATAAAACCAAGAATCAGTAAGTGAGATGCCATTAAACTAAAAAGTTTCTGCAGAGGAAAGGAAACAATTAACAGCATGAAGAGAGAGCCTACAGAATTGAAGAAAATATTGGCCAGCTATTTTCCAAAATACATAAAGAACTCAAGCTGGGCACAATGGCATATGCTTTTAATCCCAGCAACTTGGGAGGTTGAGGCAGGAGGATCGTGAGATCAAAACCAGCATCAGCAGATTAGCAAGGCACTTAGCAACTCAGTGAGAACCTGTCTCTAAATAAAATAAAAAAAGGGATGGGGATATGGCTCAGTGGTTAAGTGCCCTGTACCAAAAATAAAACAAAACTCAAGTAACACATCAATAAATCAACAAAAGAACTAAACAGAAACTTCTCCATGAAAGAAACACAAATGGCCAACACATACATGAAAAAATGTTCAACATCTCTAGCAAACAGGGTAATCTAAATAAAAATTACAATAATATTTTACTTCAGTCCAGTCAGATGGCAATGATTGAGAATACAAGCAATAATAAATGTTGGTGAAGTTGTAGGGAAAAAGATACACTTGTATATTGTTGGTGGAACTGCAGGCTAGTACACCAACTCTGGAAAGAATAATTTTGGAGATTCCTCAGAAAACTAGGGAACCACTCTATGACCCAGTTATTCTACGCTTTGGTATTTTCCCCATAGATCTAAAATTGGCATAGTATAGTGATACAGCTACCTCAGTGTTTACAGCAGCATAATTCATCATAGCTAAATTATGGAATCAACCCAGGAGCCTATCAATTGATGAATAGATGAAGAAATTGTGGAATATATGTACAGTGGAGTTCTATTTGGCCCTAAAAAAGAATTAAATTATGGCATTCATAGGTAAATGGAGAATATCATCCTAAGTGAAATAAGCCAAACTCAGAAATTCCAAGGTTGAATGTTTTCTATCACATGCAAAAACTAGAGTAAAATTAAGGGAAGGGAAGGATGAGATATCATAAAGATAAAGGGAAGATCAGTAATGTAGAAGAAGGAGACTGAGAGGCAGACTGAAGGGAAGGGTGAGGGGAGGCAATGCAGAATGAATTCTTAAAAAATCATGTTATGTGCATATATAAATATACCATAGGGAATTTCATATTAATGCGTAAGTAAAAAGAATGAATTAAATATAAATAAATAAAGGGGAAAACTGTAGTAGAGTAGGGGAAGGAAAATAGAAAAGGAAGGAGGACAGGAGAGAAAAGGGGAGAATCATGAACTGAAACTGAATTCCCTAAATGTATGAGCTTGTCAAGATGAATCCAACTATTATGTATAACTATAAAGCTATAATTGAAATGTGAATTCAACATACTCACCAAATTCTTTTGAGTAGCATTAGATTTTATCCTTATTGCTTTATTTTTGATAAATTTAAAGTCTGTTTCCTATCTAAATTTTATACTTATATACTCAAGTATATTATTTGTAGACATACTAACTTAAAATTTATTTTTACTTATTTTACTTTTCTTTTTTTTTTTGTTCTTTTTGACAGAATTTTAAAAATTTGCTTGTAGTTTGTTAGGTGTTTCCCTATTTTTAGCTTCTGCTAACCTACTTATCTAGCACCATAAAATAATGTATCTGTATTCCATTTTTCTATAGCCTAAATCTCCTTATTCAGTAGCCCCACTTCATTAACATGTTTGCTGGTTTCCACATTACTGATTCAGCATTTTAGATTGCTTAGGCAGGAATACCATCTAGTGGTAAAAGCATGTAGCAGCTGGTACTAAATTATGGTTTTATTTTTCTAACTTTTGGTCTACCATTTTTAAATACATAAAAATTAATCACAATTATAAAAATATCAAAACCTCCACTTCACAAGTATAGACCACCAGGAATAGAAGTGTTTGGTGGATCTGCCATATGGCTTTTGAAAGTAGATTAAATGCGGGTACAGAAATTATAAAGACTTCCTCACTGTAGATGACTTGAGTGCAGATCAACACACTCGAATGCTAGAAGCCTGGGTCTTCCACTTGGCAAGCAGTGATGGATGGATTATACAACCAGACTCTGAAAAGTATGTCTTTGTAAAATTTGGACAATTTAAAAAATGTACCTGGGCCAGGCATGGTGGCTCATGCCTGTAATCTCAGCTACTCAGGAAACTTAAATAGGAGGATAACAAGTTGGAGACCAGCCTGGGTAACTTAGGGAGATTCTGTCTCAAAATACAAAATAAAGGGCTGAGGGTATAGCTCAGTAGTAGAGTAACTCTGGGTTCAGTCCCCAGTACCAAATAAATGAAAAATAAGAAAATAATTTAAAAATGTATCTAATAAAAATGATTGCTTTTGGTGTCAAGAGCCAAATTTTCAAGGGGAGTTAATAAGCTCTCAGTGATGAGCAGTCATCACCAAACAACTTAGATTTCTTAGGAAATATCAATACCTTGTCTTCAACAATTAAAAAGCTGGCATTTCAGCCTAAAGTGATGAAGTTGGGCCAATCAATACTGAACACACCACTAAGACATCATCTGAGCAAATTACAGAAACATCTTTACTGACATCACCAGTGTCATAAAGAAATATTTTAAATCTCATTGATTATTTTAAAAACTCATGTAAGCACCATTCCCTCAAAGGTTAGCATAAGTGGAGTCTTTCATTCCACTGGTAATCTTTGTACAGGATGCAAAACAGCAAACTCAAGGGCTACAATTTGCTGGTATTTCTAAATTTCATTTTCATTCAGTATCAAGAGGCTTATTTCTTATTTGTTAACTCTTTTTTTAAACATTTATGTTTTAGTTGTAGGTGGACATAATATCTTTATTTTTTCTTTATGTGGTCCCTTATGCGTGCTAGGTGAGCACTCTACCACTAAGCCACAGCCCCAGCCCCTCAATTTTTAACTCTTTTGTGAAATAAAGAAGGAATATGGACTGACTTTTGGTGCATTTATTTTTTCCATATTTTTATTTCTGCACTATAGTTGCGCATAATGTTGGGATTTGTTGTTACATATTCGTATAGGCACACAGTACAACAATGTAATTGGGCCAATGTCATTCCCCAGTAGATGCAATCACTTCTTAGTCTAAATAATCACTTATTTAGTCTAATGCAATCACTTATTTAGTCTTTTCAGACTAAGAACAGCTGACAAAATAATTACCTAAACAAACCGAAAGTCTTTTCCTATAGTAAAGGGTTTTTTTTAATATATATATTTTTTTAGTTGTTGATGAACCTTTATTTATATTCAGTGCCTCACATATGCTAGGCAAGCACTCTACCACTGAGCCACAACCCCAGCCCTATAGTAAAGGTTTTTTACTTGTGGGGGAAGGAGGGTAATGGGGATTGAACACAGGGGCACTCTACCACTGATCCATATTCCTAACCCTATTTTGTATTTTATTTAGAGACAGGGTCTTACTGAGTTGCTTAGTGCCTAGATTTTGTTGAGGCTAGCTTTGAACTTGTGATCCAGCCTCCTGAGCTGCTGGGATTACAGGTGTGCACCACCGAACCCAGCTGTGGTAAAGGTTTTTAAAGAATTAAGAGTTGTCCAACATCCCACCTACAAGCTAATTTTTGAGTCATGCTTTGTATCAGAGGTTTCTTCCAAGTGTAAAGTGATGTAATTGAAGAACACTAGCATGTATACATAATACAGAATAAAGGCTGATTCCCTTATCCAAGTGATAACACTAGAGATATTTCAGGTTTCAGAATGTTTGGGATGTTGGAACATGTGCATACACTTTATTGGTTGAATATCCCTAATCTGAAATGTTCCAAAATCTGAGAGTGAGTGAGTGAGTGAGTGAGTGAGAGAGAGAAAGAAAATATGAGAATGAATGAGTGTGTGTGTGCAGTACTGGGAATTGAACCCAGAGCTTCATTCATGCTAGGCAAGCACTCTATCACTGACCTACATCCCCATCTCTTTAAAATTTTAAAATTTTGAAACAGGATCTCAGGCTAGCCTTGACCTTTGTGACACGCCTGACTCAGGCCTGTGGTGTGTCACCATGCCCAGCCTAAATCCAAGACTTTTTGAGTGCTAATGCGCAAACAATTTCAGATTTGGAGCATTTCAGAGTTTGGATTAATGATGCTCAGCCTGGGTATTATGGTTCTACCTTATATGCCACTGAGATTATATGATATTCAACAGGGTCATATGATAAAATGATTTTGCTTTTTGGAGCTATTTGTAATTAATTCTGAGGCTGATCTTTATAAGTTTCTTAGAAACAGTGTAATACCTGTTTTTGATATATAAGCAGGATAGAAGACAATGCCTTAGTAGGGTACTTTTGTGTCTAATGACATCATCAATGAATTTCATACTGGAAGGCCTTATTTGACATTTGTTCTAGAAAAACTCATTGTACTATGAAATAATACAAAAGTTTCAATGATTTCATGTTATTATTTCACCAGGTTTCATAATACAAAAGGCACTAGGGAGAACAAGTGCAATAAAATTTTATTTCCAGTTGTTCATTGTTACACCTTTTAGTTTCACTTTTCTTTTTTGGGGGGGGTAATATGAGATTATTACAAGAGCAATCACTTGTCTTAGTACATATAGATTGAGTCACATCCCCAGCCCTGTAATGCTGTTTTGATTTGCTATATTATTATGTTTCATCACAAGTATTTCTTGGTTAATGACTACTTCTGAGTAATGGATTCACTTTTGTGAACTGGGGATAAAGCAGAATAATACAACAAATTGTAAATTTAACAAATATAAACAATAATGTGCAAATACCATGAAAAATATGACAGCAGAGATAATTAATGTATTCTATTAATTGACCAGTATGGGTTTTTTTTTGTTCAATGATCATTAACATGACAGAATTCATGAAAATGTAAATTATACATGAACAAAATGACTTCATGGCTTTTCATTTTAAAAGTCATAAGTCTTCTTAGGACTACTTGTTAGATGACCACAGACAATTATAGGTCCAAATAATTCAGAAAATATCAAACAAGAAAACAGAAAAAGAGAACTTATCTGTATTACTTTTCTGTTTATTAACATCTTTTCTAAGAATGATTCCAATAAAAGGTTCCTCTTTAAAGAGTATTTTCTGAATTAGCTGAAGGTTGTACTTTATTATTTCTTAGATCTTTCTCAACTCCTATGTTTTTAAATTATGCTGTTAATGTGCCCAGAGTTTACAGAAGAGCCAACAACAAGAACCCAATAATTTCCTTTAGGATTGCTGGTAGAGTTAATGCAGAATTCTTAAGCAAGAATAATTTCACTTTTTCACTCAATAAATATAATGTGTGTCTATTATGTGTCAGGCACTATTCTAAGTACTGGGCAGAGAGGAGTGAAAAATAAAGACAAAGCTCTTGCTCTCAAGGAATTTGTATTATATAGAAGGAGATGAACAATAAATACAGTACAATTTAAATATCAGTTAATAAGAGTAAAGAAGAAAAATAAAGCAGGAGAAAGGAACACAGAGTGTGGGGGAGGAAGCAGAGTGAAAATATGGGTCAAGAAGGCAAAGAGTGATGACAGAATACACGAGCAGGTATCTGGATAAAGTGAGGGAGGACTGATGTAAGTGGCAATTGGCAGAAGAGCATTCCAGGCAGAGGACAGTGGAAAGCATCTGAGGCAAAAGTGGGCTTGGTCTGCTCAGGAACAGCAAAGGGGAGGTAGGCAGAAGATGAGATCAGAGAGAAGGGCTGTAAAGGTATGAGTGGGGGTGGGGTGGGTTACAGAGGGTTGGCAAGGACTGTAGCTTTGATCTGAGTGAGATGGGAAACCACTGGAGGGTTTGAGCAGAAGAGTGACATGATCTAACTTACATTTTTAAAGGATAACTCTATTTGCTATGGGGAAACTAGACTACGGGGCAGTAAGAGTAGAATAGAAAGACCAATTAGAAGAAATCCAAGTGAAAAATGAGAGTGTCTGGGCCAAGGTGACCATGTTGGAGGTAATTTAGTTTAGTGTTGTGGTTAATGAGCAAAAATAGCTTGTGAGATAGTCTTAGATGACAGTGACACCTTCTGGCTCACAAAAATCTTACAAAATTTTACGGTGATAAGAGAGAGCTAGTGGAAGAGCAAAGAAAGAAGTCCCTACAAGAGGAGTTAAAAACAAACCAACAACAAGAAAAGCAGTAGAATAATGACTGGGTCCTCCTCAGAAGAGACTACCCCATTCAGCTGAAGGATCTGAGCTAGAGGCAAGGGGCATCTCACTTGAGTTTATCAGAGAATGTGAGTCATGCCTGTCCTGAATGTATGGGATGCCCCAGAGATGATCTTGGAGTTAGGGCAGGAATGTAGGAACTGGCTGTCCTGGGACTGAAGCTGTGCCTGAGAGACAGGGAGTGAGAGCCCCTCACAAAATGGACTGTGATTACATTACTTTAGATTCATAGATGATTTATTTTCTGTTTACACTAAACTATTTCTCATTATTTTTCTAGTTCTACCTTTGAAGTACTAGGGACACGTCTCTTTCTAGAACTGTTGAAAATTATTTTCAGTATTATTTGAAAATTCTAAAGATCAAAAGGATATTAATATTCATGATAGAGCAAAGGTATATATCATAAAAGCAGAATGAATATACTACTTAATTTTGTTTATATTAAGAGTCTTCTTTAAAAAATATTTTTTTAGTTGTAGATGAACACAATATCTTTATATTATTTATTTATTTTTATGGTGCTGAGGATCGAACCCAGTGCCTCATGTGTGCAAGGCAAGCACTCTACCGCTGAGACACAACCCCAGCCCTAAGAGTCCTCTTTTAAGCACTGAACACATATAAGAAGGGAAATGGATACAAATGAAGAAATTATTACTTTGAATTTATACTATTTTCCTTCCACTCAAAATAATCATTATAACCCATGTTACCTTCTGGATAATGATCTGAAAACCTGGATACTATACAGTGATAAAAAAAAGTGCTTTAATATTAACCTATTATGTCCTATCATTCCATTTAAGGAATGCCTAAAAACCTTAAATTGAGCAATAAATATACCACTTCTGATAACTTTGAAATAAATAAATGTTTTTAGAATTCTACTCTTTTGGGAAAACAGGTGATGATCAGTCATAATATTCATTAGTATTATTAATGACATTAATGATAATAAGTTGTATAATAAGCTCTAGATTATGATTTCCAACCTATTTTAACATACTTGTATCACTTTCATTAAAATATTTGCAGAATTGAAAACTTGGGACTTAACACATTAAGATAAAATAGAGATCAACCCTTAAAAACAGCATACTACAGGAACACAGCCACATCAATGTTTACAGCAGCACAATTCACAATAGCTAAATTATGGATCCAACCTAGATACTTTTCAGTAGATGAATGGATAAAGAAAATGTGGAATATTATTCAGCATTAAAAGAGAATAAAATTATGGCATTTGCAGGTAAATGATGGTTTTGGAGAATATGATGCAAAGTGAAGTAAGCCAATCCCAAAAAAACAAATGCTGAATGTCTTCTTTGATATAAGGCTACTGATTCATAATGGACCTGGAGGGGAGAGCATGGGAGGAATGGAGGAACTTTATATAGGGCAAAGAGGAGGGAGGGGAACGAAGGGGGCATGGGGGTAGAAAGATAGTGGAATGAGACAGACATCAATACCCTAAGTACATGTATGAAAATACGAATGGTGTGACTCTACTTTTGTGTTCAACCAGAGACAAGAAAAATTGTGCTCTATTTGTGTAATATTAATTGAATTGCATTCTGCTGTCATATGTAACTAATTAGAATAAATAAAATAAAAAAAATTAAAAAAAGAGTCAACCTACCGTGGTGATATAGCGAGAGTGGAATTCTGGAGCATCTTTCAGGAACGTAAGGCCAGGGTGTGTATCCACTACATCCTGAAAAAGATCCGAAACTAAATTAATAAATCTATATTGAAAAAAACCCTGTGGAATTTTTTACTTCCTGTAGAATAAGTTACAAGTTAAGCAAATTTGCCATTTTAGAATACTGAATAATGCACTTAAAATTTAATTAATACCTGAAGTCTAAATTTTATTGTAAGCATACTTAACACTGTATACATACTTAAGTACACTATGTATACTTACATTAAGTATACATAGTATAGTGTACTTAAATGTAAGTTAAAATTTTAATTTAACTATATTTGGTGATTTGTGAATCAAATGTATTAGAGGTATACACCATAATTCTAACACATCAAAAAATGTCAAGGATAGTTGGGCGCAGTGGTACACGCTTGTAATCCCAGCAGCTCGAGAGGCTGAGATAGGAGTTCAAAGCCAGTCTCAGCAATGGTGAGGTGCTAAGCAACATAGTGAGTTGCTTCTCTAAATAAAATACAAAATAGGGCTGGGGATGTGGCTCAGTGGTTGAGTCCCCCTGAGTTCAATTCACAGTACCAAAAAAGAAAAGAAAGGAAATGTCAAGGAAATTCATCTGACAGATTTTGATAGGGGTTGTTAAGTAATATTTACACAAAAAGGATGACAGAAGCCAATGAGAATGGTTATCTTTCTTTATCTAGAGGCATGAGAAATTTTTGAAAACAAACAAATAAACAAAAAAAACCCATGCAGTTAAAATCTATGTTAATGGGGCTGGGGATAGCGCGCTCGCCTGGCATGCGTGTGGGCCGGGTTCGATCCTCAGCACCACATATAAACAAAGATTTTGTGTCCGCCGAGAACTAAAAAAAAATAAATAAATATTAAAATTCTCTCTCTCTCTCTCTCTTTTTAAAAAAATAAAATAAAATCTATGTTAAATATGTAAGCCAGCTAATGTCCATCAATTTTTATTAAAAGAGAAATGTGGACAAATCTGTTCGTAATTTAGAATTTTGTTTATTTTAAAATTTGTTATCTTGTTATCACTAACAATTATTATAATAATTAATACACTGAATACTGTTTCTATTTTCTAATTAGAAATTGAAAGTACTTTATCCTAGAGAATCTATTAGAGATAATTATTGTTAAAAACCAGAGGCAACTATAAGGGCAACATAGATATAATCTATTTATTGGCTAGTCATCAATGGACAAACATTAGCTTTGTATCTCTTTGTTTCTTCAGAGCAGTTAGCTATATGTATCTACCAATATAGTCTAGAACCAGGGAATCTTATAATTTCTTTTTTGTTTGTTTTTAAATCTAGAAACAATTTTGGACTCACAAGTAAGTTGCAAAAAATATTATGGAGAAATTTCCTAGGCCCTTCTTCTAATTTCCTATAACAACTCACAAACCATAGTTTAATGACTGAAACCAGAAATGAATGATGATACAATAATAAACTATAAACCTTATTCAAATTTCACTATTTTTTTCTGTTCCAGTATTCTACAGTGCATTCATTTCTTTTTTCTATACTGAGAACTGAACCCAGGGTGTTCTACCAAAGGCTACATCCGAAAACCCTTTTTATTTTGACAGGGTCTTGCTAAATTGCTGAGGCTGGCCTTAAACTTGTGACACTCTTGCCTCAGCCTTTGGAGTAGCTGGGATTACAGATGGTACTAAATGCACCACTGTGCCTAGCTGCATTTAGTTTTTATGTCTCATTGGTCTCTTCCAATCTGTGACAGGTCCTTTCCTTGTCTCTCATGATTTTGAATACATATATCCTCTATTTCTTTTTGATTGGTTTATTTCACTTAACATGCTGTCTTCCAGTTCCATCCAATCTTGCCTTACCTGCAAATGGCAAGATTTCATTCTTTGTGGCTGAATAAACCTCTGCTGTGCCATGTTTTCTTTATTCATCCATCTCTCTCTTTTTTAATTCCTTTATTTATTTCATGTGGTGCTGAGGATCAAACCCAGTACCTCACATATACTAGGCAAGCACTCTACCACTGAGCTACAACCCCAGCCTTTATTTATCCATCTCTTGATGGGTATCTAGGCTGTTTCCATGTCTTGGCTAGTGTGAACAGTGCCAAAGTGAATACGGGCATGCAAGTGTTTCTTCTGTATGCTGACATCAGTTCCTTTGGATGTATATTCAGTGAGGTACAGCTACACCATATAGAAGTTCTATTTTTAGTTTTTAAAGGAATCTCCATACTGTTTTCCATAGTGGGTATACTAAGGATTCCCACCAACAGTGTAAAAGGATTATTCTTTTTCCTCCACACCCCTGCAAGCATTTGTCGTCGTCGTTGTTTTAAATATATATATATTTTTAGTTGTAGATGGACATAATATCTTTATTTATTTTTATGTGGTGCTGAGGATTGAACCCAGTGCCTCACACATGCAAGGTACATGCTCTACCACTGAGCGACAACCCCAGCCCCTGTTGTTGTTTTTATAACAGTCATTCTGACTGGGAAGAGATGGAATTGCTTTTCATATTTATTGACCATTTACACTTCCTCTTTCTTGAAGTATGTGTGTGGGTGTATATATGTATATGTATATATATATAATTTTTTTAGAAAATTGCTCAGCTCCTTTTCCCATTTATTGACTGGATTTACTTTTCTTTGAGTTTTTTTTTTTTTTTTTTAGTATCTCTATTTTTGTTTGTTTATGTGGTGCTGAGGATTGAACCCAGTGCCCTCATGTTTGAGGCAAGTGCTCTGCCACTGAGCCATAACCTCAGCCCTTTAAGTTTTTAAAATGTATTCTAGATATTAATTCTTTGGCAGGTGAAGAGCCGGCAAAGATTTTCTTTCATTCTGTAGGTTGTCTTTTCACTCTTCTGGTTGTTTTCTTTGCTGTGCAGAAGTTTCTTAATTTCAGGTAATCTCATTTGTCAAGTCTTGTTTTATTTCCTGGGCATGGCAGCTCCTGAGAATGAAGGAATTTCCTTGCTAAGATAACCACTGGAGTCACCCAGGAAATGACTGCCTGTCCCAATATCTTGCAGGACTCTATGTTTTCTTTGAGTAGTTTCAAATTTTCAGGTCTTATATTAAGGTCTTTGATTTATTTGGTTGATTTTTTTGTACAGAGTAAGAGACAGGGGTCTAGTTTCAGTCTTTTACATTTGAATATCCAGTTTTTCCAGCACAATTTGTTGAACTTTTGGCACCATTGTCTAGAATCAGATGGCTAAAGCTGTGTAGATTTATATCTGGGTCCTCTATTCTGTTCCACTGCTCTATAAGAATTGTTTTTGTTATTAAGGTTCCGTAACATGTTCTAAAATCAGATCTTATGATGCTTCTAGCACTACTATTTTTGCTCAGGATTGTTTTGGTTATTTGTGTTTCCACAGAAATTTTAGGATTATTTTTTTCTATCTCTGTGAAGAATTTCATTGGCATTTTGATGGTGACAGCACTGAATCTGTAGGCTACTTTTAGCACTATGGCCATTTTAACAATGTTAATTTTCTCAGTCCAAGAACATGAGAGGTCTTTTCACTTTCTAGAGTCTTCTTCTATTTCTTTCTTCAGTGTTTCATTGTAGAGGTCTTTTACATTCTTACCTGGGTTATTCCTAGGGATCTCTTTATGTGTGTGTACATGGGGGTGGTGGGCTACTGTGAATGGGATTACTTTCCTGATGTTGTTTCCAGTGAGTTCATTATTAGGATATAGAAAAGCTGTTGATTTTAGTAGTTGATTTTGTACTCTGCTACTTTATTGGACTTGTTTATCAGTTCTGAGAGTCTTTTGATGGCATATTTAGGATATTATTGTCAGGTCGGTGGCAGTGACTTAGGAACAAAGCACCAAGCAGCCTGCGTGCGCGAAAGAAACATCAATCAGGCACCAATGGAAATGCTTGTCAATCAACAGGGGTCTCCTGGTCAATCCTGGATCTCAGCCAGTTCCTCCGACCAATTCCAGTGGGACAAAGGACTCTAAAAACCCCTTTTCCTGTCCACAGCACTTCCCTTCCTGCTGTAAGCCCCATGAAATTCCAGTCCGATTGAGTCCCCACTGGTTACTCCTCAGACCCTCTTCTTATCTGCTCTGTGGGTCTGATAGAGTTCTGCCTGGGAGTGGAATCTCAATAAAGCCTTTTTAAATCTGCCTCCTTTTGGTTGCCGCCATTGCCTGACTTTACATTTATGCGTATATAGAACCACATCATCTGCAAACAGTGATAATTTAAAGACTTCCTCTTTTTCTGCTTATATGACTTTTTATTTCTTTCTCTTGCCTGATTGCTCTTCCTAGAATTTCTAGTATTATATTGAATAAGAGTGCTGAGAGTAGACACCCATGTCTTATTCCTTAATCTTAGAGAAAATATTTTCAGATGTTCCCCATGCAATATGATGTTGGCTATGTGTGGAGAGTGGTGACAGTGACTGGGAGTCTGAGATTGGGGTCCCTGATGACTTCACGGCTGTGGCATATTTGGTGACTGGGAAAGTTTCTGTGCAAAGGCATAGGATGCCTGGTTGCTATGGAGATGTCCTCCATGCTAGAGTCTTATTGGCTTCGACCTTATTCTCAGGCATGGCAGCTCCTGGGAATGAAGGAACTTCCTTGCTAAGATAACCACAATGTTTCATCAGTTCTGCTGCTCCTGAATCTGCCCGCAAATTAGTGACTTTAAACAATGGACTTTCTTGAGAGCTGCACAATGCTCCTAACATTGCACATTGCAAATGTAGAATGTAACTGAGGAAACAGTTGCATGCTGTTGCTAACTCTGTAACTTTCATGAATATAAAGAATAATGCTTGCAGTCTTTAATCTGATTTAGACACATATATAATAAAGATTGCTGGTGTAATTCTTTAGACCTGCTTCTCCATCAGAGAACAGTGCTCCACCTGACCCCAGCTGTTTTATCTTCAAGATCTGTGTGTATGACTCTTTATTTCTTCCAATCGCTCATCACCCCTTGCCAGAACCTGTTCGTTTGGTTGTGCTGGTCATGGCAGATATGTGTATGTCATATATATCTTTTATTATGTCAAGGTATGATTATTTTATACTTAACTTATTCAGGGCTTTTATCATAATGGAATGTTGACTTTTTATGAAAGGCTTTTTCTACATCTATTGAGATGATCTTGTGATTTTTATCCTTGATTCTATTTATGTTATATATTATGTTTATTGATTTGTTAAACCATTCTTGCATCAATGGAATAAAACCAACTTGATCATAGTGTATGATCTCTTTAATGTGCTACTGAATTCTATTTGCCAGTATTTTGGTGAGGATTTTTACTTCTATGTTCATCAGGGATTTTGTTCTACAGTTTTCTTCTTTTGTTGTGTCCTGCCAAGTTCTGAGAGCAGGATAATATTGGTTTTGTAGAATGAGTTTGGAATGGTTCCTTCCCTTTCTCTTTTATAAAATAGTCTGAGAGCACTGTTTTTGGTTCTTCTTTAAAAGTCTGGCCAATTCAGCAATGACTCTATCCAGTCCTTGCCTTTTCTTTGTTGGGAGACTTTTTATTACTGCTTCAATCTCATTACTAGTTATTCATCTTTTAGATATTTTATTTTAGATGGTTCATTTTCAGTTAGTCATATGTGCCCATAAGTTTGTCCATTGCTTTTAGATTTTCCCGTTTATTGGCATATAGTTTTTCCCAATATTCCCTAATGATCCTTTGAATTTTAGTGGTAACTGCTGTAATGTCTCCTTTTTCATCTTTAATTTTATTTATTTGGAACTTCTCTCTCTTTTCACTAGTTTAGTTAAAGGTTTGTCAATTTTATTTTTCCAAAAAAACAACTCTTAGTTTCACTGATCCTTTGTTTTGTTCTTTTAGTCTCTGTTTATTCATTTTTGCTTTCTTCTTTATTATTTACTTCCTTCTCCTAATTTACAGTTTGGTTTGTTCTTGTTTGTCTAAGACACTGGAATCATTATTAGGTTTTATTAGGGTTAAGGAGCAAATAAGGAAATGGAAAGACATACAGAAACTTGGGCTAAAGTATAAGGGTTAGGAATGGAGTTATGGGACATTAGAGGAAACAGAACCATGGAGAAGAGGTTGTGGAATAGAAGCTGTATTATAGAGGGATAGAGTTACTGTGCTGAATAAAAGAATGGGAAGAAATGTCAACTTCTCCCCTCTCCCCTTCCATTTGCTAGCAGCATTTCTTATTGGCCAGACCCAACCAAAGCTAATCAGAAAAAGCCCCAAAGATGCAGTTTGCACAGGTGAAAACAGAGTTAAGAATGAATCTAGAAAAAAACTAGGGATAGTAGGAACATACCTCAACATTGTAAAAGCTATATATTCTAAACCCAAGGCCAATATCATTCTAAATGAAGAAAAATTGAAAGCATTCCCTCTAAAAAGGGAAACAAGACAAGGATGCCCTCTTTCACCACTTCCATTCAACACAGTCCTAGAAATTCTAGCCAGAGCAATCAAATAGATGAAAGAAATAAAAAAGCAAAGGGATACAAACAGGAAAAGACAAACTCAAACTATTCTTATTTTCTGACGACATGATTCTATATTTAGAAGATCCAAAAAACTTCACCAGAAAACTACTAGAACCCATAAATGAATTCAGCAAAGTAGCAGGATATAAAATTAACACCCATAAATCAACTGTGTTCCTATACATCAGTGATGAATCAACTGAAAGAGAAATTAGAAAAACTATCCCATTCACAATAGTTTCAAAAAAAAAAAAATTCTGGGACTCAATCTAACAAAAGGGTGAAAGACCTCTACAATGAAAACTACAGAACACTATAAAGAAAGAAATTGAAGAAGACCTTAGAAGATGAAAACATTTCCCATGTTCTTGGAAGGGCAGAATTAATATTGTCAAAATGGGCATACTACCAAAAATGCTATACAGATTTAATGCAATTTCCATTAAAATTCCAATGACATTCTTCATAGAAACAGAAAAAGCAATCATGAAATTAATTTGGAAAAACAAGAATAGCCAAAGCCATCCTTAGTGAGAAAAGTGAAGTAGGAGGCATCATGATACCAGACTGTAAATTATACTACAGAGCTAACAGTAACAAAAATGGCATGGTATTGGCACCAAAACAGACATGAAGACCAATGGTACAGAATAGGAGACACAGAGACAAACCCACATAAATACAAAGGTGCCATAAATACACCAAAAATACATATGTAGCCAAATGAAATTAAATCCCTATCTCTCACCCTGCACAAAATTCAACTCAAAGTAGATCAAGGACCTAGGCATTAGACCAGAGACCCTGTGCCTACTAGAAGAAAACATAGGCCCAACTCTTCATCATGCTGGATATTAGGAACTGAATTCCTCAACAAGACTCCTAAAGTACAAAAAGTAAAATCAAGAATCAATAAATGGGATGGTATCAAACTAAAAAGATTTTTCACAGCAAAGAAACATCAAGAACATAAATAAAGATCCTACAGAATGGGAGATAAATCTTTGCCACCTGCACCTCAGATAGAGCATTAATCTCCAGAATAAACAAAGAACTCAAAAACCTCAACACAAAAACAACAAAACAACAACAACAACAAAACCCATCAATAAATGGGCAAAGGAAGTGAATAGGCACTTCACAAAAGAAGAAACTCAATTGGTGAACAAATACATGAAAAAAATGTTCAACATCTCTAGTAGTTAGAGAAATACAAATTAAAACTAAACTGCAATTTCATCTCACTGCAGTCAGAATGGCAATTATCAATAATACAAGTAATAATAAATGTTGGTGAGGATGTGGAGGAAAAGGTACACTCGTACATTGCTGTTAGGACTGCAAATTGGTGCAACCCCTCTGGAAAGCAATATGGAGATTCCTTAGAAAACTTGGAATGGAACCACCATTTGACCCAGTTATCCCCCTCCTTAGTATATACTCAATGGGCTTAAAATCAGCATACTACAGTGATGCAGCCACATCAATGTTTATAGCAGCTCAATTCACAATAGCCAAGATATGGAACCAATGTAAGTGTGCTTCAACAGATAAATGGATAAAGAAAATGTGGTGTGTGTGTGTGTGTGTGTGTACACACACACACACACACACACACAATGGAATATTACTCAGCCATAAAGAAGAATGAAATTATGGTATTTGCTAGTAAATGGGTGGAACTAGAGACTGTCATACTAAGCAAGTGAAATAAGACAATCCCAAAAAACCAAAGGAAGAATTTCCCTCTGATATGTGAATGCTAACTCACAATAATTTGGGATATGTGAATGCTAACTCACAATAATTTGGGAGGTGTAGGGAAGAATAAAAGTACTCTGTACTAGACAAAAGGAAATGAAGGTAAACAAGGGGGAATTGGAATAGAAAATATAGTAGAATGAATTGGATGTAACTTTCGTATGTTTGTAGGAACACAGGAAGCACAACCTGTGTAACTCCACATTATGTACAACCAAAAGAATGGGAAGTTATACTCCATGTATGTATGATGAATCAAAATTCTCTCTACTAGAGCTAGGGTTGTAGCTCAGTGGTGGAGTGCTTGCCTGGTGCATGTGAGGCTAGATTCAATACTCAGCACCACATAAAATAAAGGTATTGTGTCATTCTACAACTAAAAAATATTAAAAACTATTCTCTACTGTCATGTCTAAAAAGAATAAATAAGAAATAAAATAAAATGTATCTCATGAAAAAAAGGAATGAATCTAGAGGGTAAGGAGGGGAAATGAATAGAGAACAAATAAAACCTGAAATTTTATTAGCAATGTTGTTCAAATACTAAATATCTGAGATTCCACAGGAATGTGTAGTGTTGGCTTTTAGGTATAATGATACTGATTAAATAAAAAACCTATTAAGAATTCTCATTCTCATGTGTATTTTTTTTTGTTATTGTTGTTGTAACAGGGACTGAAGCCAAGGGCACCAAAACACTGAGCCACATAAACAGCCTGTTTTTTAATTTTTCATTTAAGACAGGGTCTCACTAAATTGCTTAGAGTCTCTGTAAGTTGCTGAGACTGGCTTTGAACTTGTGATCCTCTTGCCTCAGCCTCCCAAGCTGCTGGGATTACAGGCATGGCACCATTGTGCTCAGCTCATGAGTTTTTTTTTTTGCGGGGGGAGCAAAATCATACAGCAGATGAGTCTAAGGATAATAAAGCCCACCCTGCAAATTAAAATAAATTTGAAGGAACTGGACATAAAATCAGAACCAAACTTCATCTTTTAAACATGAACAATTGTTACTGTAAATAAAAATCTATGCATATGCTATTAGAAATCAGCCTAATGGTTAACTTTAGGTATTTTATGTATATATATTTCCATAAAATATAAAATAGCTATGATTATAAATTTTAAAAAACCATAACCAAGTCAATGTATTTCTATGCCTTTCAAATGATAACAGAAAATCAAATGATAACAGAAAATCTTCTTATAGATCTGAGATTAATTACATTTGAGACATCTTTTCCACATGAATAATAATATGAGTATATAACACATAAGGTGATATGTGTTAAAGTTTATTAAAGTGTCTTCTGTGTATTAAAGTTTCATAAACAGAAAAGGAAAAATGAGAAATAAACTACTGTTTCACTTACTTGATTCCATCAGCGAAAGTTGCTCCATAAAGTGAATTTTCTCGATGAGTAAAAATAGTTTATGATAATAATATAAATTATTGATCTTGGCTGAAATCTGATAATAAGACTGGGGACTTTTTCTCTTATTTCAAATTGCTCCTACAGGAGTAATTTGAAATAAGGGAAAACCTGTAAGAGGAGTGCTCTTATAGGTTTTGCATATTTTTTCTTTTTTACGTAGCTTTTCTTACTTCTAATAACACTTAGAGTCCATTTGGAAGATCTTAGGGAGTTTGATTCTAGTTTATTCTCTCCCTCCTTTATACTATAATTTTTCATTTCACATAAATTGGGTTGAAAAATCAAAAAACCAACCATTTTAGAATTATGCTTAAATCAAAGAGTCAAACCACACTGATTGGAAATCCTGTGGTTCATGACATTGGTTCTGGTTACTCCACAACCATTCCTTGTTTCCTACCAGGTTTTTAACTATGTTTGATGTCAGCATTTTCCATGTTTTATAAATGAATCCTACAGTTTCAGAAGGTAATTTCTGTGGATAGAGGTGGGTAGTTTGTTGAATGGCCCCTTTCTCCTGCTTCATTGAGACTGTAGCCCTCTTTTATCTGTTTTATGCTATGAGCTTTGTTTTAGACTTTGTTTAACAAAGAGATTTTACTGCTAAAACAAGTGCAAAAATCACTTTTCAAGAAAACTTACTTATAGATTTGTATAGCTTAACTGACAAGTATTACAGTTGCAAATTTTTTTAAAAAAAACCTCCAAAATTCCAGAAAATAGAACCCATTTTTGAAAGGAAATATAAATTACCTGAAGTAAAGGGAAGAAATCCTCCTGTTCTAGAGAGCTGCAGCTGGGTTTTGCTAGAAGACAGATAAACTTAGAGGCATCATCATGATGATTATTCAGCAACCTACAAAAGAAACAACTGCTTAGGAAGATCTGCTACTCTGAACCATGACTACAACATGACTGGTCATTTCAGTCTGATCTGAAGGCCACTTAGATTAAGAATCGAGCACTCTTTTCTTTTTTGGGGGCTTGGAACTGGACCCAAGGCCTTGTGATTGATAAGCAAGTACTCTACCACTATGATACCCCCAGAACAAGTCCTTGCTTTTCAATGAATTCCATGCTTTTGATTTTGTTAAAGGAATATCTTAAAAGCTCAATAACAAAATGGTATATTATTCTAATAGAATGCTTCTGAGACTGAGATCAAAGAGTCAACTGAACTAGTGCAGACAAAATATGTATTATTAAAATACACTGGGGGAGAATATCCATTCAGTTCAGTGCAGAACATTTGGAACCAGAACTTCTAAGCTGGCCATAGCAAGGAGGGTGTAATACCTCAGATGGACAACTATGCATTACACAAGGCATAAAGTACCCAGGTTGACAGACCTTCAAGGCTAACCTGATAGGTGGCTTTTGAAATTAGACTCTGAAGGAACAGGCTTAAAATAATGAGTGTTCTATTAATTCTTCTCAGTTCCAAGAATTCTTATCTCCAACTATTTGCTAGATGTTTCCAATTGGGGACTATATTCTGATAGCAAAGCTGAAATACTGAAAACCAACTTTAAAAATCTTTCTCTCAAAGTCAGTCCTTATCCTGGGCATCTGTTTTTTTTTTTTTTTTAATATTTATGTGTTTTTTAGTTGTAGTTAGACACAATCCTTTATTTTACTTATTCATTTCTATGTGGTGCTGAGGAACAAACCTAGAGCCTCACATGTGCTAGGTAAGCGCTCTACTGTTGAGCCACTTAGAGGCATCATCATGATGGTTATTCAGCAACCTACATTTATTTTTGTAAAAATGGTGGTATCTTAGTTGTCTGGGTTTGACACTTTGAAGTCATTAAGAACTTATTTCTTTTCCTATTCTTTATAACCAATTAGTTTCCAATTTTCTTGGAAAGAAAGAATAAGAAGAATTTCTTATTCTTCATTAATAATTTATTGAATACTAACTATGGGCCAAATATTGTAGCTGGTCATGAGGATGTAGGGGAAACAAGAAAATAAGACACAGTGTTATGCTCTGTAAGGAAGTTCCAATATAATGTTTAGTTATCAATAAAATTAAACTATGAAGACCAGCCATAACAGAAGTAATCTGAACAGGGTACTATGGAAGGACAGAGGAGGCCAGTGAGATTCCCCGGAAAGTGAAGTAGAAAGGAAGGGCATTGTGGTAAGGAGGAAAATAGGTACAAATGCCTGGTATGTGATGGGCAACAGTAAGCACAGAGATGGTAAGAGAAAGGGATATATGCAGGTAGGATCAAATCCTGGAGGCCTCTGAAGTCAGGTCAAGAAGCCAGGACTTTAGTCAACTCCACAAGAGAATTTTAACTCGAATAGTGACATTATAAGAAGTGCTTTTTTTCAGAAACATTAAGCAAGAAACAATGAGAACCTGAACATGGATACTAGCAGTGGGAGATGAAGAGAAAGGTGCCCATTACCACGAAAGGATGTGGTAGCTAATAGGTGTTGGGCATGAGAGAATTCCCAAGTTTCTAGCTGGGACCATCAGGTGCTTGGAATACAGGATAGGAATACTGAGGAGTCCTAAGGAATTTTTCCACAGAATGTTCTAAACAATGGCTTATTCCTTTCTATTTCCATTGTACTATCAGATTCAAGCCCTTTTAAATTTATGTTGAGACTGCCAGAAGAGAAGAGGGTCATAACAGGGTTCGGTACTCATCCAACCTTGTATAACAGATGATTCATCATTCTAAAACAAATGTGTATGACATAATTTCCTTATTGAAAAATGTTCAGTAGCGCTCGCTCTCTCTCTCTCTCTCTCTCTCTCTCTCTCTCTCTCTCTCTCTCTCTCTCTTATAAGCATAAGCCTACTCTTTTGGGTTGATTTTAAATGTCTACCAAAAGCTCATGCATTAAAGGCTTGGTCCATGATGCAATAGTGTTCACAGGTGGGGCCTCAGGAGGTGAATGAATTATGGGGCCTCTGACCAAATCAACAGACTAATCCATTTACAGATCCAGAGCTTAATGGATTTTGGAGGAGAGGCTTGAAAGCTCTCTCTTTGCTTCCTGGCTACCACGAGGTGAGCAGTGTTGCTCTACCACATATGCCCAGCCATGATGTTCTGCCTCTTCCCAAGGACCCAGAAATTGATGGTGCCAAGTGACTATGAATTGAAACTTCTAAAACCATGAGCCAAAATAAATGATTCCCTCCTTTTAAGTTGTTTATCTCAAGTACTCTGTCACAGTAATGTAAAGGTGACTAACAGAAAATTGGTACAGGAAGTGGGGTTGTTACTGTGACTATTACCTGATAATGTGGTTCTGCTGAAATTGGCTCATGAGAGGGATTTGGAAAAGTTTGGAGATGTAGGCTAGAGACATTAAAAAATGCTATAAGAAAAGGTTAGTGGGCTAATTCTGGTGGGAGCTCCAAAGACAGAATACTAATAGGAATGCCGAGTAAAGACCAAGCTCAGGAGGATTCAGAGGGAAATGAGGATTCTACTGAGAATCTGACTAGAAGCCATTCATGTTACCTTCTGGCAAAGACCTTGTCTACATTTTGGCCATGCCCTGAGACTTTGTGTAAGGCTGAGTTTAAAGGTGATGGATTAACTAATCTGGCAGAGAAAATTTCAAGGCACCATAACATACAGGTCGTGGCACAGATATTTCTGGCTGTTTTAGCCAGACTGACAGTGAGAATCAGGAGCAAAAAAATAATGGAAAGATCTGATAAACTGGCACCTCAGCCAAAAAAGAAGTACCAGTAAAGTTGTAATCAAGGAGGATATGGTTGTGTAAGAGATGAGTGTAATCAAAAAGAAATGCTTTGTAACAGGATAAGAGAAATCAAATCAGAAATACCCCACCCACCACAGGCTCAAGGATGTAAAACTCTTTCCAAAGACTGTGTTGAGAAGGGAGCCCTAGAGTGCACTGCTCACATAGGGTTGTCTAAGAAACGGTTTCCCTGGGATTTGTTCGGTTGCCCAGACTCTCAGAAGCCACTGCAGTCGTGTTTCAAGATAGTCCTTCTGCTGGCAGCAGAACTTGGGACTCATCCATGTGGTGTTGGTTTTGTAGGCATGTAGAATGTAAGAGTTGTAAGGTCATTGAGGCTTCCACTGAGATTTCAAAAGGAAAGCCTGGGAGGCAGGCAATGTGTGGCAGTGTCAAGAGTCCCTGCAGGCAGACCCTGAGAGGGTGATGTGTGACGTTGTAAGAGAGAAACCCAAGCTATAATGGAGACTCCAGAAAGTTAGAGATGCCAAGAACGTGCAAGGCTTGCCAAAGGATGCCTTATGCAGTAAGAAGAGCCAGCCAAAGAGAGTGGCTATGTGGGCTGCAGCCAGCAAAACCACAGGTGTCTTGCTGGGACTGCCCAAGTCTTTTGGACCTCACATCACATCACTATGAGTTCAGATGCTAGACATGAATTTAATCAACTTAATGTTTGCCCTCCTGGGTTGCAATCTTATGGTCCCATTCCTCCTTTCTATGCCCCTATTTGTCCATTTTGGAATAATAATGTTTACCTATTTATCCCACCATGGTATGTTACAAGTATGTGACTTGTTTGTTGATTTTTAGAAGGATTTACAGCTAAGAGTTTGCCCAAAGTCTCTGAGAAGATTTTAAGATTTGGACTTTTGAACAATGCTGTTAAGACTATGGGGATAAACTGAATGTATTGCAGATAAACTGAGTGCATTTTACATTATGAGATGGACATGAGTCTTTAGGGGTCATGGGTGAAAATTTGTGGGCTGGGCCTTAAATGTCCTCTAAAAGTTCATATGCTAAAGGTTTGGTCCATAGTTCAGCAGTATTCAGAGGTAGGGCCTTCAGGGAATGATAGAACCATGAGGATTCTGAATTTATCAATGGATTAATCCATTTGTGGATTCACAGCTTAATGGGTTTGTGGGTAGGGCTCTCTCTTTGCTTCTTGGCTGCCATGAGGTGAGCAGCCTTGCTCTACTACATGCTCCCTGCTATATGTTCAACTCCCACTATAGGTCCCTCACTATAAAGAGATGGGGCCAAGTGAACATGGACTGAAACCTCTGAAACTGAGTCAAACTAAGTCTTTTCTACTTTTAAGTTCTCTATCTCAGGTATTTTGTCACAGTGACACAAAGCTAACATACCTACAATGGGCATTTAAGGCCCTCTGTAATTAGCCTGGAGGTGCCTATTTACTTATCTCATGACTTTGCTAAATGAAACAGGCAGCTGGCGTGAGTTTTATGTAGTTTTACCTGTGTCATTCTTATACTAGAAAACCCGCCCCCAATTTTGTCATCTTAATGATGTTAACTCTTTTAAGACCTAGCTTATAACATACCTCTTTCAAAAAGTCTTCTCTGACAACTAAATTCTTAATTGATCTTTGTCCAATATGTGTATCTCTCTCTCTGTCTGTGTGTGTGTGTATAAAGAATTTAGTTCACACATATATAACAAAGATAAGTAAAAAATTTAGTTCTTTACTCTCTATATTTGTATTATTGGCTTTATTTATTTCTATGGATTTTTTTCTTTAGCACCTAAAGGGAAGGAACTGTTGTAGCTCTTTTTATCCATAGTACATAGTTTAATCACTTATACATAAAAGACTCTGAAAACATATTGGTGATCTAACAGATTTATTTTTATATGGTGCTGAGGATCAAACCTAGTGTCTCACATGTGCTAGGCAAGTGCTCTACCATTGAGGTACATCCCCAGCCCCATGATTTTTGTATTTATTTTCTTATCATTTAAGGCCCCTGAAGTAAATAAAGTAAATAAACATGTTTTAGAAAAAAATCAGTGTAATGAAATAGGTGCAAATGAAAGTTACCTCTTAGGATTAGAAAGTGGGTGGGATGATGACAACAGAAAGGCAGTGAGGTCTTTGAAAAATAGATTATTTTTAAAAATCACAGTATTATTAAATACAATAGCAATATGACACATGAGATTCAAATAGGGGATGGCTTTTTGCTATTAGAACCATGAATCAGAAAGAAAAGATGAATTACAATTCTATGGGCTAATAAACTCGTATATGACAGGAGAAATGGAGATAATAAAAGCCATAAAAGCTGAAGGACGAAAGTAAATGTAGCTATTTTACACTGGTATTCTATACTGACCATAATGTTTTTAAGACAAAATACTGTTTTGTTAATGGGCAAATAACACAATGATATAAAAAGGTAAAAGCAAATAAAACATAGTAAAGCTGAGCAACATTACTATTCCATGTGAGAAAAGTTCTGCCCCAAAGCTGGTGTTCCAGTAACTTAAAAAGCTGTTGAGCCATATCTTTCCCCTAAAAATGTCTGGCTATAGAAAAAAGAGATGTCAGAGTATAGTTATGAAATGGGCAGTAGTTCTAGGAAAGGAGGGGAACAGAAGAAGTAGGGGCGAGTTACTAAGGTGTTCATTCTAAAATCACTTGTAGAAGAGGTACTGAAGCCTCCAACACCTGAGTACTCTGACACGAAAGAAATTATTTCCTCTAATATTTATGACTTTTACATTTGACTTTATTTAAAAAAAAACCTCTATATTATTGGAGCAAGTCAGCATGCCTATGTATAGGCCAAAGTGCTTTAATGCTGTAACCTGCCAGTTATTTTTTGTGTTTGGAAATTCTGATATGCTATACTTGGGCCTAAGTTGCTTTATGCAAAGGGTAGTTTGTAATAAATTTAAAGACATCTTTTTTTTCCTAGGTCAGGTGGTAACTCAAAGCATTATACTTAGCTGCTACTCTCAACAAACAGCTATACTTGGGTCTCTCTTAAAGCATCCTGGCTTTTAAAAGGCATTTTAAGAGCTCAGAGAAGAGTTCCCACTAGAGGGCACCCAAATCATTTAAGTATCTGACCAGGGCATTTTAATATAGACACATACATTTATATATTTGTTTTAAGTTAGCTTTTCTGTCCCTGTGACCAAAATACCCAACAAGAACAACTTAGAGGATAAGTTATTTAGGCTTTGTGGTTTCAGAGATCTTAGCTCAAAGACGCTGATACTATTGCTCTGAGCTTAAGGTGAGGCAGTACATCATTGGGGGAAGCGCCCAGCAGAGGAAAGCTGCTCAGCTCATGGAGGGACCAGGAAGCAGAGAGAAGTGGGTGGGAAGGGCCCACTAGGAAAATGAACTCTTCCAGGGTACACTCCCAATGACCCACCTCCCCCAGTTGCTTCTCACCTGCCTACAGTTACTACCCTGTCAGTCCATTTAAATGAGGATAGACTCATTAGGTTACAGCTCTCACCATGCAATCATTTTACCTTTGAGCTGCTGAAGGATACCTCAAGGTGATTCATCTCAATAAAGGAATACAGCTATTGTGGCTGCTGCTGTTGTACTGCTCTATCCACCAATATAAATGTCTACCCTATTTCAGTATACATAGTCATAACCAAAAACTGGCTGTGATTCTCTTTAATATTAAGGAGTTTAATGCAGATAAATCAAGTGGGGCACCAGTTTTCCTTTGCTACTGTCAAACTTAGTGTCCTAGAATATTCAAAATAGAATATAAGTGATTATATTTCTTGTCTCTGGCTCTAATATCTCATATAATAGATTATTTTCTTTTTCAGTCTCCCAGCCTGATCACAGCCTTTTCTTAAGCAATTATTACTCACTTCTTGCTGTTTTCCAAGATTACTAGATAGTTCTTGCTGATCTTAATGACTAAAGCTACTTCTGACAAGAACTGTTTCGCCTCCCTGTTCTTTTTATCCCTGATGCATACTCCAGCTAAGGCCTATTCAGGGCTTGCGCCTACCAGGGTGAAAGAAGCTAGCTGAATGAAAGCTAACATCTATAAATTTTAAGTTCTTAAATTCTGCTACTTTTACATATTGATTTTTTAAAAATCATACTACCCAGTTGAAATCCTGGTTTAGCTAATGGGAAAGGAGAGGGAGTACAAGCTGACTTCCTACTATTCCAGGTCCTACAATCTATTTTCTTCCCCCATGTTGCAGGTTGCCAGAAATAAAAAAAATACTCCAAGGGCAATGCCAGTTTCTCTGCTAGTTTACTCTTGCTCATTAGTATTGTTGTTATTATGTGTTTTTTTTTCCTATTTCTAGTATCCAAGAAATTCTACACATTTAAAACAGAAAGACACTTCTTATATTTATCAGCCTGTTTTCTATTTGCTATAGGGGTGGTAGAACACTGACTATGGAACTGTCTTTGGAGGGTCAGAAGGTAGTGTATGAGTAATGGCTCTCCTTGGGCTCTTTTATTCCTTGGTATTTGGACAGGTCAGAACTATTCCTTGAAGAAAATGGCTAAAATGCACCTAGACAACAAGAAGCATTTATTTAAATTTTAGCTTGGGTGTAGTTCTTTAAAAAAGTTTATTAACTGGAACAGTCTTACATACCCTTTAGTTCTAATATAATGAAGAACTTAGTGAACTCAACTTGCTGCTAGACTTTTAGAACTAAGAAAACATTTATTAATCACCTAATATGTTCTCAAGCATTATGCAACTAAGGGAATAGAAAGAATCTAAGTTGAATTCTGCTGATACTGCACACTAACTTGTATGATAATAGTAACTGAACAGCATTTCTACATAGTTTACTAGGGGGAAGGATATATAACACAGAAAAGGTATAATTGGTTAAAAGAGGAAGAAGGTACAGATTTGATATTTTCCTAAAATGTATAAATATATTAAGAAATAACACCTTAAAAAGAAAGGTATAAAGGAGAAGAAAGTTGAGTTTGAATTAAAGAAAATTTATCAGAAAGTTAAAATTCAAGAATATTTTGATAAATATACTAGTCCTTTGATTCTTTAATTATAGCCCTCAAAAATAATAATTAAAATCTATTATAATTCAATTATTTATGATAAATTAACTAGATATAATTCAATATTGGATTATATGAGAATGGAACGGTATTTTTCATGTGATACATGTGGTTTGTTCCCCTTTTATGTCATTGTTATTAGATTCAAATACTGAGTTTCAAATATAACAAGTAAAACTAAGAAGCTATTAAGTAGCTATTAAAATAATTTATTTATTTATTTTTGAGAGAGAGAGAGAGAATTCTAACATTTTTTTTTTAGTTTTCGGCGGACACAACATCTTTGTTTGTATGTGGTGCTGAGGATCGAACCCGGGCTGCACGCATGCCAGGTGAGCGCGCTACCGCTTGAGCCACATCCCCAGCCCTTAAGTAGCTATTAAAGGTATTTCTGCAGATTTACTCTACTGTTTAAAGACATGTAAGGTAAAGGCTTGTGGTAAAGAAAATGGTTGTGAAAATTAGTTTCTTAGTTTTACTTGTTACATTTGAAACTCAGTATTTGAATCTAATAACAATGACATAAAAGGGGAACAAACCACATGTATCACATGAAAAATACCGTTCCATTCTCATATAATCCAATATTGAATTATATCTAGTTAAAATTTAGTGAAGTTTTCCTTACTGAAGTAAAGGGTAAAAGAAAAATGAATAAAACAAGTGACCTTTATAAGGCATGTTATGAGGACTACATAATTCTTTGTTAGCCTCAGACTAACTGCTCATACTTACTTTCTCCACATGGCAATGAATGATGGTGCTGATACAAATCCTGTCTTCTCTCCCCCTGCAGCCCTGAACATGGGGGCTTTCCAATAGAGAGGACAGCCACAGATCTGCAAATAAAAATCAATAAAGAGTAAGGCCAGAGGCTGTGAAGGGATAACATGGTCAAAGAAAAGTATCTGGGACTTTTACCCTTCATGCCACAGTAGACAGAATGGCCTCAGGGTGAACACAACTGAGCCATAGGCAAATGTATCAATGAGGATAGATTCAGAGAGACAGAGAGAGAGGAATTAAAATTAAGAGGAGTACATGCTTAGTGAAGAAAATCAAGCCAATAAACTTTTTCTCCAAGTTCATTATAGTGATATCTCTCCATCCTGATAATAAAGCAGCCAGTTTCCCCACCTGGCACTATTACATCATGTATTTTCTACCTTCTACAAAGAAAAAGAAATTAATGAAAATCATGGATGTATATGTCTTTCAATCCTTGAGCAGAATTTTATCATTTGGGTCACTTGTTGTTAAAACACTGAACTATTTATCTCCTTTCTCCTTTGCCTATACTTAAGTTTCAGGTTCAAGAACCAGAAAATCCTGTGTTGTTCAAGAAACCAGGTATGAAGCAGGTGTGGTGGTGCACACCCATCACCCAGCTACTCAGAAGGCTGAGGCAGGACAATTCCAAGTTCAAGGTCAGGTTAGGAAATTTAGTGACACCCTATCTCAAAATAAAAACTAAAAAAGGGCTGGGAATGAAGTTCAATCCCCAACACTGCCAAGAAAAAAAGAAAACTATATGGTTAAAATCTAAATGGATATAATTCAAGTAAAAGATAAAAGGTAAAAATCAACATGCTAGAGCTACCACAAGTAACTACATATTATATACATTAATTCACTGAAAGTCTTAAAAGAACTAGGAATGAATATAAAGACTTTCAATACCCTAAAGAGTATTGATTTTTTCCTTAATAAAAGGCTGTTCTTTTCATTAAAAATAAAATACTGGCTTCCTCTAGTAAACAAGAGTTCTTACAAAATTTACCTGCTTTTTCCTTAGAGGGAAATTATTTTTTATAATTAATACTATTTAAAAATTAGGAATAATTAGAAATTATTAATTTAAAAATTTAAATTAATTTAAAAATTAGAAATAATGTCCACATCTTCTTAATTTTGTACATACATAGAAAATATATCCCCAAATCTAGAACTCTTCAAAGTGACATTGTATTAAAAGTTAAAGATATTATTCATATTAATACAGGATCTGTTGAGCTTTCATCATTCTACAAAGGGAAGATTCTTTTTTGGAGTTAGATTAGATGTGTATCCACCTTAGGTTTAGGTGAAGTTGCTCCTGGTGTGAGGCTTCAGTGCACAGGAGATTCCCATGGAAAGCATGAAGAGTACCTAGTTTAACATTAGTCATCCTGAGAGACCACCCAAGGATGCTGCTGGTTCATGGCAGAAATTAGACTAGGAAAAGCAAGATTTAGGCCAGTGAAGGTAAGGACAGGGCAGAAATAAGAGGCTGCTGCCTCCAGGGCCACTAAAGCATGTTCTGCAAGCAGGGTAGAGTTTAAGATTTCCAGAGGTTGAATACCTTATTGAGGTCAGCTTAACAATGATATGGCTTTGTTTATTGTATGATTGCCAAGGTACAAAGCTAACCAATTAATATGCTTTGGGTGTGTGAACTGTCAAATCTACCTCCCCTACTCCCTGTCTCTCCTTTTGTGCAGAGTGGGTTGCCAAGGAAATACTCTTAGAGAGTCTTAGTGATGGGCTATTGGCAACTGTTGGGGAAACTGAAAAAATGGTTCACATTACAGAGATGGGGGAGCTACAAGAACAGAAAGTGCAGGGAGAGACTGGAAATGGCTTGCCAAAGGTCTTGAAACTTCCCCTTCTGGAGTCATTCATGAATTTTTCGGAATTGGAAGGGTCAGGACTCTTAGAGCTCAAACTTGGGAAATAGTCACCAACCTTAGCTTATACACTTCAGGGACTGGGTGTTTATGTTTATCACCTCCTATGGGACAAGTTCCTCTATTAACAACTTTCATTCCCTTGAACTGAGGGTTTTTTCCCAGATTTCTGATAAAATGCATGTGTCAGCTCATGAATAGTGAGTGAATCACTAAGACATTAACACATAAACTTACTATGATCCAAAGGCAAACCCCTAAGAGAAAAGATACACAATGAAAATGTTTTGAAGGAGACTGGAAAAGGTCAGCCTTTTCTAATAGTGGGGAACCCTGAGTACACTAGTGTTACAACATGAAGGTATCAGGCCCTTGGAGAAAATGCCAAGAGGGAAAAAAGGAGAACAGTGAATGTCAAGGGTTGTGGACATTACATTTTGACTATTTAAGAAATGCATGGGGAGCTGGGGTTGTGGCTTAGTGGCACAGTGCTTGCCTAGCATGTGTGAGACACTGGGTTAGATTCTCAGCACTGCATATAAATAAACAACATAAAGTTCATTGACAACTAAAAATAATATTAAAAAAAAAGAAACGTATGGCTGGTCTACATCTACTTAAAAATCAAAGAATTAAGATAGAGGGAACCAGTGGATCAATAAACTAAAAAGTAAGTGATATTAATTTGAAGGTGACAAAATAGAACTATTAATAACACAAGATAGAACGTTTTAAACAAAGGAAGAAAGTGACTGATAAGTGGGAACAAACAGGGAGATATAGAAAATGGATTTAGGAAACTTATGTTTAGAGTAAGTGAGAGTCAGAATATGGAAATCAAAGTCACTTGAGCAAAGAAAACTTGACTAACACCTACAATTTGATCCAAGAACAGCACAACATCAAGAACTGAAATCTAAGGTGGTGCATGCCTGTAATCCCAGTGACTTGGGAGGCTGAGGCAGGAAGATCACAAGTTCACAGAGACCCTGTCTCAAAATAAAAAATAAAAAAAGACCGGGATATAGCTCAATGGTAGTACTCCCCTGGGTTCAATACCCATTCCCAAAACAAAAAAGAACAAAACAAAACAAAAACTTGAAAGCAAGGCTGTCAAGCGATATAAACAGGAGACGATTACCCAATATTTGTAATGTTCATTCAACATTTTAAATTGTCTCATGCCTATTATTCATTAGATCCTCATATGATCTCATGCAGAAGAGGGCAGGCAGATTTATCCCATTTTGCAGCAGAAGAAATTCAGGTACAGAGTGGCTGCTTTACAGGTCACAGGCACAAATAGGTCAAGATAGTGCTACATCAGTAAAAAGAGAGGGGCTGGAGAGCTTTACATGGTTCAAAAGAGTTTTACTTTTTTTTTTTTTCCCCTCTCAACTTTCTGCTAGAGGATAAAACTATGTAATGAATCCTCTGGCCTAGTCTCTGACAAATGCTTTTCTATCTGTTGCTCAGTTTTTGTTCTACACTGCTTTCATCCCTCTTTGGTTCATTCTCTATCTCTTCTCCATCTCACTTAATGCTGTGGGGAAAAGTACAAAAAATACATACATACTGAACCAGACATGACAGTAAGCTCTCTAGGGATGACTGAGGTCTAAGATCAAGAGGGTAAAACTGCACTAACATACACAGATTTCATGAACACAATTTTCTTTGCACTTAAAAAACAGATCCCAAACTTTACAGCTACACTTAAATGCCACTACAATTAGGTTGCAAACTCAAGCTCATCTTTCAAATAGCTTTAAAAACTATATGAAACCATAAACACATTCATTTACTGCTCTGATGATCTGTTCCTTCCTTGCCTCTTAAAGGCTGCCTCTCTTCTCCCTTTTTCTACATCAACCTACTGAAAGTTCATGGGCAGCAAGTGCTGGAGATAGAGTTCACTGTCTCCTGGCACAAGAGACACATATAAAAGATGGTTAAAGATAAGGATGACTAGTATGTGCTAACAGATTGACAGCTGAGTAAAAGCTGGATTAAATAAAAACAGAATAGCTGGAAGACATAATTAAATCAATTTTAAAATAAACAGTTTTAAGGAGAAAGAGACAAAAATCTAATAAAATGAGCTGATACAGCAATCAATAAAACACAAATCAATATACTTTTTTTTTTTTTAAATATTTATTTATTTATTTATTTTTCGGTGGACACAACATCTTTGTTTGTATGTGGTGCTCAGGATCGAACCAGGGCCGCACGCATGCCAGGCGAGCGCGCTACCACTTGAGCCACATCCCCAGCCCCAAATCAATATACTTTTAACAACTTTTGAGGTCATTATATACATGGCTTCATTTTTATATGCAATGTTAGTTTTAACTTTCTAAAGGTATGGGCAGTTTACTTTGCTATCTGAACTGACAATTAAGGTTAAAAGGAATGAACACAAAGGCTTGGCACCCATGAATAGAATTTAGGGCCATCATCAAGTACAACTCAGGCAATTTAATCAGTCATATCTCTTCCTTGACTACTATCATGGAGTTTCTGGCTTTCTGCCTTCCTTTCACTCAATCTGTGGCATGCTAGGGAACCATGGTATAAGGCATGGCTACTATACTATAGGGGTGACAGGGCCAGACCAGGAGTATGTGGAAGCACAGGGAGAGCAGGGCTCTTCAACAGAGGTTAGGAATATTCAGAGGTTCAGGGTTAACCCAGTAGACTCTCTATGCAAGACAGGATGGGCTGCAGGTCTATGAAAGAGAAGCACTAATAACCTGGATGGGCTGTCCAGACATAATGACCCTGCTCCACACCAGGGAACTACTATGTCTTAATCTGGACAAGTTTTCCTTATCTGCCTATATTAAGCATTCTATGAAACCTTCCATCTCTTTCACACAAATTGTTCCCATTCTAGAAATACCTATTTGGCATTTATATAGTTGACATGTGATAAAAGAAAAATTCTGAGATGTTGTAAATTCTATTGCAAAGACCAATGAATGAAGGGGAAGAGATAAGGGAGCTTGGTTTACATTTAACCTTTCTTACTAATCTCAACCAATCCAGAAGCAACAAATACTTCTCCAGAAGCAACAAATCCAGAAGCAAAAAACCCATCTGATAGCTTTTCTGGCTTCTTATTATCCCACCCCTCTTATCTAAAGCTTATTTAGGTTACAGTGCTTTCCTTTTCCAATGTTTATAGAAATTCCTTCTAGCTCTGACCTGGTGAACATTTTCTAACTGCTATCTCACCCACCTGCTGGTAGTTGCTCAAACTTGTCCCAGGACCTGGTTTCTGGCTAACATCTATAATGGCTCAATAAATTCTTTTATGTGGGAGATCCCCTGATCTCAAGAGTTTTGGTTTAATACATGTTACCTCCAAAATGCAGATTGCACTCATCTTTTCTAACTTTTATATTTTTGATTTAGATCCATAGTTCCAGGCTATTCAGAGAATTTACTGTCTTGGTTTTGTCACCTAATATAGGAAAGAGAACTTGTAATTTATTTGGATGACAACCGAATGGGGGCTAGCTAATGTTTGTGTATGTTCAGGAAATAAGACTTATGGAAGCAGTATCACGCCAGAAGTTAAAAGGATTTGTCTCCTGACAAAAACTAGTTCTGTGACTTCAGTACTTGTGGTACTGCAATTTCCTCATAAGTAAAACCCTGTGGAAACAGGTAAGTTCTTACTTTTGGAATGAGGGAGTTTGTTGATCTAAGGGATCCAAAATCAAGTTCTAAGAGGGGGGAAGTGGCAAAGAAAGAGATAATAAAAGAAAGAATTCTTTTAAAATCTCTGTTCACAAACTATTTAGCAGCAACAGAAATGCTCTGTGAGGTCAGAGTTAGGCAAAGGGCAGGGCATTATAATATATAACGTCTACGCCATTTTGTTTTACACCATCCTATTCGAGATTAGCTTTACTTTGCAAAATTGTCCCTCGTAAAGTTACTCTTTGTTCTTCTCTTTGCTCAACACTGTAAGTCTAAAGAAAACCCCCTTTCAATAGCTGAGATATTACTACTTACAGTCAACTACTGCAGAAAAAGAGGACAAAGAGAAAAGAAGCTGGTCCCCAGACTTCCCAAACATTAATTTTTCTTTAGTTTGTCAGAACCTAGAACACCTAGTATTCAAATAACATCAAAGTGTGGGCCAAGGACTTACTAATCCTATTAATTAAAAGGATAATATTTAATTTGCAGGAAAATAATGTATTTATCTAAAAGTTTATAGGGATTGGCCCAGGAGACAGAAGTTATTTGTAATCACAATATTCCAAACAAAGAGAAAGGATAAGATCCCCTGAATGAAAAAGATGATTACTGAATGATTAAGCATGAAGACTTCTTGTCCCTTTTCCCGTTACTTTACTTTCCTCTTCATTAAAAGCCCTCTGTACCCCTGAATTTCCTAAGATGGAGTTTTCAGGATGATGGCCTTGCCATCTTCTTAGAATAGGCCCTTGAATAAATCTGATTTCCTTCTCACTAATTCTCATCTCCAATGATTGGCTTCTGCACAGTCTGAAAGTGGACTTGTGTTCAGTATCAATCAACATGAACAGAATTAGGGATTTCTTTAAAACGGCAGAATGTAAGCCATGTCTTCAAAGTGGGTATTGTGGAGGATGGTAGGAATGGAAACCCATCTTGGAAGGGAGAGCTACATGAGTCCAAATGTAGAGTTGTGACTGTGAGTGGATGATAGGGTCAGGTTCATGCAGGAAACAGCATCAGGTAATTTTAATTTTGGAAAGGATCTCTGGAGACTGAGTATGGAGGCCCTAGATTACTAAGAGAAGGGTTTTATCCTGAAGAGCAGCACTTTTCAAACTTTAACATCTCTCCTGAAAGCTGGGGAACCATTCTAATTAGAAGTCTGCATGGAGTCATGGGCACACTCACTTGATCTCCTACTTGCCTCCATACAATCCTCAGCCTCTTGAAGCATAGCCTAGAACCACTGCTAAAATCTGAGGTATGATATGACTTTCAAATATACATGAGTGATAAAAATAAAACCAAACCAAGCAAAGTACTGCCACAGAGGGAAAGAATCCTGAATATTCCTGAGCTGAGGAATGGCATTATCAACTATAATCTGATAGTCATGTTCAATATTATTCTAGGAGGAGTGCAGCCACAGTAGTCCTACATTAGGGGGCTAAAATATTAAATTAGAAGCAGTTGGATATATTGGAAAAAAATAAAGACCTGCTTCCTGGTATCACATTCATTTATTTCTGGATAAAATGTTAGTGTTGAGATGGCCTAGTGGCTCCTTATCTAGCTTCAGGGTAGAGTAAGGTCAATAGCTGAAAACAAAAAAAGAAATTCCTATCCAACATAAGGAAAATGTTTCCAATAAACATAGTTCTTTAATATGGAACAAGCTACTGGCAAGGTAGTGAGCTTCTAGTAACTGAAAGCATTCAAGAAGAGAATGTATTTATAAGTTAATGGTGTCTTAGAAGGAATTCCTACATTCAGTGGGAAGTTGAACTGGAATACTACTAAAATTTCTTTCATACTTTGAGTTCCATGAAGTAGGACTATAGCTAGAGATCTAATAGTATCAAATAACGTTTTTTCAACATGGAAAAAAAAAATCCTCTGCATGCAAAACAGCAAAGAGGCAGTAAGGAGAACACTGGGACTGAAAGAGAAAAGGGAATTATTAATCATTTAGTAATTGTTATTACCTTTGCAATTTTTCCCATTTCATGAATGTCTGCTTTCTGATCTTCAATATCCATGAAAGCAGTTTCAATTCTGCTTAAAATCTGTTCATGGTTAATGCAGGTATCTGGGAGTCCTTCGGGAAAGTAGAACCGTGGAATGTTTATGGACGACGGTGCATTCACAACATTGTTCACAGCAGGAACAGGGGAGAGAGGTTGAGGGCTAACTGGAAAAGTGGTTGGAGTTGGAAGTGGTGTTCCTGGTTTCTTTTCTGGTTTATTTTGAATCTGGAAGAAAAATGTGATTATAAGACACAAAAATTCTAAACTGTATATATTTCTTGAGAATCCTCACCAGTAATAGGAAGTAGTATATAAATACAAGAAACCACAATTACTCACTTTACTTGAGGGTAGTAGGCATATCTCTAGGAAGATTTAAATAAATGAATACATTATTTATTTATCGATACTTGAGTTTATATAGATTTATATTTTAAAAATTCTATAGGACATTTTCCCATCAATCATTTGGCAGATATTTCAAAATAATCAAAGAGCAGTATTAGTTGATAGAGTAAGGACTTTGAGGTGTACTATTAATCTGCTGAAACTAGATTAGTATTTTTAAAAAATTTTTTTAGGGGCTGGGGATGTGGCTCAAGCTGTAGCGCACTCGCCTGGCATTCGTGCGGCCCAGGTTCGATCTTCAGCACCACATACAAACAAAGATGTGTCCGCCGAAAACTAAAATATAAATATTAAAATTCTCTCTCTCTAAAAAAATTTTTTTAATTGTAGACGGACACAATACATTTATTTATTTTTTAAATTTTCATTTTATTTATTTATTTTTATGTGGTGTTGAGGATTGAACTCAGTGCATCACACATACAAGGCAAGCGCTCTACCACTGAGCTATAGCCCTAGCCCAGTAAATTCTTTTTGAAGATTGTTTTTAGACTTTCTGTTCTTAGTCTTTCCTCTCCTTCAATCGGCAGAAATGACAAGTTCTTTTTAAATACACAGATCTAAAATGCACTTGGGGTAGGGGGCTACTTTTACTTTCTTTTCTAGTTAACTTTGTTGAGGAAGAATCACTATCAAGCCCTGATGCTAAGAAAAACTTTTGTTATGAAAGTCAAAGCACTTTAGTTATGATTGATTTACTTAATACCAAGGGGCATGCCATTTTACCCAAGATACTTATTTATCTCATTTTTGGTATATTCTTAATATGCAAGTTCTGTGGTCATTAATTTCATTACAACCAGACTCCCTTTACAGTTAAGTAACTCATTTACAGTTTATATCCTTCTTTTCCCCAAACCGAATTTGATGTGGTATACCATAAAGTGATATTAGAAAAGACAGTGAAAAGGTGTGCGGGGGGTGGGGAGGAGCAATTGGAAGATGGAGATAACTCAAGATTGAGGGAAAAGGGACGGAAGGAGTACACCATTGTTCAGGTAGGAGTTTGTTTCTGAGTTCTGAGAGTCCTCACAGAAAAAGCAAAAAACAGATTCTATGAAGACTCTCAGAGTTTTAATTTCCACTCTTAATTAATAACCCAATCATTTATGCTCATAAGCATGGCACTATATGAGATGCTACATAAAGTATGAAAGACAGAATGGCTATTGACTGGCTAAGTTTATTTTAAATTCACTGATCACAAAGTATTGCTCTAATGTTCTCCTTCCTTAAATTAGCCTAATGCTACCCCTGAAGTCTGAACAACAATCCTACAATAAGCAATAGGCAAGGAAGAAACAGCACAGAGGGAAAGGATGCCAATGAAGAACTGAACAGAAAACAGTGATGGTTTACTGTGTCCTCAGGAAAGTTACTTAACCTTTTAAAATTTCAGTAATAAAACAGAAATTATAATCCCTACACCTTGGAAGACTGTTGTGAGGACTGAAGGAAATTAAAGAATGTAACGTGAGTAAAAGATTCAAAACAGTGCTGGGCACAGATCTGTCCTCATGGAAGAAAATGAGTGACAAAGCCAAAAGGTGGGGGTTCTCAAAAGATTATGTATAATTTGGCATAATTTTTCGATTCAATCATAAATAATCATTTCCATTCGTAAAGCAATTTAAAGTTTTCAAACCAGTTTGGATTAAACACACTGATTCTATTACTATTCTAAGTAAACATTTCTCTCTGCTTAATGCTGAATCTGCATATACAGATTCATGAGTCAATCGTAGTAGAAAATATTCTTAAAATTCTAAAATAAGGCACAACTCTTTCTTCAAAGCTTTAACTCGGTCACTTGTCTCTTGTCATTTCCTTCCCATTATTTTAAGCAGAAAGAGGTTTGAGAGACTACATGTGTTCAATCATAAAAATTCTTTGTTTCCCTAAAACGTTTGTTTTCCACGGTATGATATCCAGGGTAGTTATGAATAATTTCAGGGCAATTATAGCCATAAGATTTAAGACCAGTGGTGCCAGTGGGGGAGAAGGTTTGGAGCAAAATCTCCAATGTTAACTCTATACTTTTTTATTTATTTATTTATTTATTTTATTGTTGGTTGTTCAAAACATTACATAGTTCTTGATATATCATCTTTCACACTTTGCTTCAAGTGGGTTATGAACTCCCATTTTTAGCCCATATACAGATTGCAGAATCACATCAATTACACATCCATTGATTTACATATTGCCATACTAGTGACTGTGTGTTCTGCTACCTTTCCTATCTACTATCCCCCCTCCCCTCCCCTCCCCTCTTCTCTCTCTACCCCCTCTACTGACCTTCATTTCTCCCCCTTGTATTATTTTTCCCTTTCCCCTCATTTCCTCTTATATGTTCTTTTGTGTAACCCTGAGGGTCTCCTTCCATTTCCATGCAATTTCCCTTTTCTCTCCCTTTCCCTCCCACCTCTCATCTCTGTTTAATGTTAATCTTCTTCTCATGCTCTTCGTCCCTACTCTGTTCTTAGTTACTCTCCTTATATCAAAGAAGACATTTGGCATTTGTTTTTTAGGGATTGGCTAGCTTCACTTAGCATAATCTGCTCTAGTGCCATCCATTTCCCTGCAAATTCTATGATTTTGTCATTTTTTAATGCAGTTAACTCTATACTTTTGCTCTGACAAAGTAAGTGACATTCAGCACAAACACTGGTTATCTGTCAAAGCTTTTATTTTAATGGGAAAATACTTGATTATATACTGCATATATTTTGCAATTCATTGTGTATTTCTTAACACAGAGCAATTCACTGATAGGCAAGAATTTATTAAGTCACTGGTTAATTTCATATTTAATAAAACTGATCAAGTTCTGTGGTCATTAAAAAGGAAATGATGTAAATAAAATGCATTTATTTTGAACTTTTGGGTATATCAATTTATTTTCCATTGAGTTCAATAGGATACACATAATTTAAACCTTAAAGTAGTGTAATAAAACTGATACTTTATAAACATTATACAATAAAAACTAGTAGAACAAATTTTGCTAGATTTACTGGTAAATTAGACAACTGCTCATATTGAATAAAGCTTTTCAGTCAATATAGGAGCAACATTAAAAAAATAAGCTGGATAAAGAATTTTAATTTTCTACCTTAGCATTTCCTTATAAACGTAGTATTATTTAACTATTCATTCTAAATAGTGTTCTAACACTATTATATCACTGGAGGATTTCTAATATTTATCTGGTTTTGACCTACAAAGGGGGAAAATGGAATTCACATAGTTCACCCAAGTAATTTGAAATTATTCTGGGTCAGAATAACAATGAAACTATGGTTTCTGGATGGAATTTGGATGGCCAGTATTTGAGTAGCCCTTGATTTGTATTGTATGCAACGTTAGGCAACTTGTGTGGTAAGACACTGGCCCAAAGGTAGTAATCAAGAAAGCAGAAACTCTGCAAAGAAGTTACCACAGGCAGAAATCACTCAGTCTCACTGCTTGTTGAGAGAAATCACCTTTTCATAATCTAGAAGCCATCCTTCATTATTATCTACCTACACAGTGTATTACACATGTACACAATTGTTTATATATAAAAATACTTCTGCCTTTAAAAATATTACCAGGATCAATACTTTAAAAAAAACAAACAAAAAATCAAACATTCATTACTGATCCAAGTGTGTTAAACACAGTCTACTGATTCAAAGTGCAAATAAGGCTTCTAACACCAATTCTATCAAAGATTCCTACTAAAGATACTAGTATTTTTCTGGCTAAATTATAAATTATTTGTTAAGTTGTATTTTATTGTCTCTAAAACTGGATTCTCTCTCTACATGAGAAAAATGTGAGTACTGTATTCCAGATCCAGAAGGTCTATTTTTAAACCTGTTGGAATCCCTCTACAAATAGCTTTCTGCAAATAGCTGAATAGAGGACACAGATTAATTCCTTGATCTAATATCAAGATACAAGTGAGTTATAAAATTATTTTTGAGTTAGTTCACTGGGTGGTTTTATTAGTAATAAAAATATCTTAAAAGAAACACCCAAGTTTCAAACCTGTGTCTGCTGAAATGACTTCAGCCGCTTCTTAAACCTTGATGGGAGAACAAAATCACAGCCCCTTGCCAGGAAAGCTAACTCTCCCCTTAAATCCGGGTCCCTTCGTAAAGATGTTTCCTTGATCATCATCTTTGAAAAATGAACGATTACTTCGCAATTGTCCAGCACACTTCTGAAGATAGTCAAATTTAATAAGCTGTCAATCTTGTCAGGTAGAAAGGTATTTTTTTTCTTCTCGTCTCCCAAAGAAATTAAATTCAAGCATTATGCTCTCCCAGCCTCCAGGGACTACAATTCATGCTTGTCCTGACATGTAGCTGATTCCCAAATACAACCTGAGGTTTCAAATACCTGCTCATAATTTTCAAATGAAAAACACAGGCTGCAAAGGGCCTCCTGCTCCTTGTAGGTAGCTTTATGTCAAATTGACCTGCACATATTGAGAATACAGAGCCTTCTGGGAAAGGAAGCACCCACTACTCCAAGTACCAAAGTTAGAAACATTACAGCTGGACCTAAAAATAGCAACTTCTCAGATAATGCTAACTTCTTAAACTCAAGAGTATGTGAGGTGTCAATCCACATAAAGCAGTTTCTCCTAAAACGAGAGAGAGAGAGAGAGAGAGAGAGAGAGAGAGAGAATATGTAGAATATTTTTGGCTTTTGCAACTTAATATTTTATGAAAAAAGAATAGGCCTCTCATCAAAATGTAGAGAAAGAAATATTTATCCTTAAAGATTTGTAAAAAAAAATTGTTGGTCTCAGATTTAAAAAAAAATTAAAGCAGAAGACTTATCATCAAACCTACTTTTTTGGGGGAAATGATTTTGGATATATTTTGAAAATTTACTGTTAAAAGTATTATTTAAGAGAGTGGAACAACATAAGAAAGAAGTTTTTGATATATATGAGTTAATGAAATCTAGCTGAAATAGGTTTAAAAAGATACCAAATAGTAATTACATGGAATGTCCTGAATTTATGAGACTTTCTCTTTTGAGGAGCTAAAGGAATCATCTCAGATTTTAAAAATACCTATTCCATGATTTTCTCATATATTAAATACTGGATTTATTATTTACAAGTAAATTATCACTTGTTTTAATCATCATTTGTTTTAAATTTCAATACTTATTTTTAGTCAATCTTTTTAAAGTATTTTAATCAATACTTATTTTTAATCAAATCAGTTCTAGAAAATATAAAATGAGTATCACAGAAAACAGAAACAAAAAGTAGCTTACAACCTTCTTTTACTATCTAATTTAGTGGTCATTAAATAATTTGGTTTTCCACTGTTTCCTACAATGTTAAGTCAGCTTTTCCCCACTCATTTCAAGATATTCTGACATTGGGTTTATATGTCTAAACTTGTGGTTTAAAAAGTCTTTTTCTTTAAGCTGTGGAATCTTCAGCTTGTACAAAATCTTACCTGAAAGCTTTCAGGTACTAGTAGATTGAAAAAAGATTATCATTGAAAACCACTGGTTCTATGCTTTGACCTGGCCCTTCCTTAGTTTCTATTTCTCTCACTGTTAACATTTTACATGTTAACTTTTAAAGACAGATCGCTTTTCCATATTTTTTTCCTTCTATTCCTGCCTAGTGAACTTTTCTTCTTTCATTATTATTTCTCCAAATTAAAACAACAGCAAAAAATCTAGGTCTTTAGACATGACTACTGCTTATTCAATTAAACCAAATGTTATTGTATTTATTCCTTCCTCTTCTTTCCCTAACCAACCCATGGCTTCAGAGGAATGAATTTTCATTCTCCTCCTGAGAATATTCTCTTTCCTCAAATGCACATTCTGATCATCTTTCAAAATCCAACTCAAATTCTACCTTCTTTTAATAAAGGCTTCCCTGATTGTTTAGGTCCCTTTAATTATAATTAAATTCTTTAATTATAATTCTTTAATTATAATTCTTAATTATATATATATACACATACAGTACTTAATCAAAAATATAGAATATCCTTTAAATGAGCTTCATTTAAGTCTCAAGATTAGACAAAGTTTTCTGTTTTTTCTGTAAAGACAAAATAATTAATTCCCACAATACACTGATGCACGTTGATGGTTCACTTTTTGTTATGCCCCTGTTTTTCTAATCTTAGTAGTTAAGTTGCATATTTATTTAGAGTCAGTTGTGTCTGTCTCCAATCTGTTTATGTTGGTTGTATTTTTATAGTAAAAATTCAATTCAAAAGGCTGGAGATGTAGCACAGTGGTACTGCTTGCATACTGTGCCAAGGCCCTGGGGGGTTTGGTCCACAGTAAAAAAAAAAAAAAAAATCAATTCAATTACATAAAGAAAGTGTAGAAAAAAAAGAATAGTTTCCAAACTATATTTTTTAAAAAACTCAAAGTAAATAGTTAAAACTTTTTTTGTTATAAAATTATGTGAGTGTAGGATAAAAGAAAAAATCCAAAGGTATCTATGTTCAAACTGTTTCACTACTGTTTTAAGTTCTTTCTCCAGTTAAGAGACTAAAATTGGATATCAGTCAACAAATATATCATGAGTGTGATTTTTAAAAAAGATGTCATAGAACTCAGTTTCTTTGAGACTTTCTCAAAGAAAAGCCTTGGCCCTGTTAGTGATGTATGAATAAATTAATGATGTGAATTAAAAATTTTACAGCATACATAATGCTTAGATAGTTTTGCAGTAGATAGTTTAGGATTCCCTAATGATTATAAGACACAATTATATTTATGTAAAAGAACTTCTATTTGTAATATTTTATAATTTGATAATTATTTTCCAATAGTATTCAAAACTATGAGTGAAGTTCAAGTTATTAGTCATTCACTCATATTCAGGCATTTTTGTGATCATTTATTAAGTGCCAAACACTTGGCTAGGTGTAAGGATAGAAAAATAATAAAGAAGTAATTTCTTTTTTTTCTCACTGTACTTCTAGTATATCAGAAGGGTAGGTCTAATTTATAAAAGGAAACTGGCTATTCTAGAAAAACTTAGAAATGCTAAGTCAAAAGCATTGTTCACACAAAAACTTACACATGAACATTTATCAGATTATTCATAATAGCCCCCAAATGGAAACACCCAAATAAAAATAATTTATTATTACATGAATAAACAAAAGGAAAGGATGAACACAACATGGAACTACAAACAATGGAATATTTTTTGAACCATAAAAAGGAATAGTGCCCTGGTGTATGGCACAATATGGAAAACCTTAAAAACATTACATTGTATGAAAAAAGCCAGTTGCAAAAGGTCACATATTGCATGATTCCAATTACATGAAATGTAAGAATTAGCAAATCAATAGAGATAGGAAGTACCTTATGGTTGCAAAGGGCTAGGAGTACGGGGTAATGGGGACTGATTATGAATATGGGTTTCTTTTGGTGGTACTGCAAATATTCCAGAATTAGTGCTTATGGTTTCACAATCTTATTGGATATACTAAATACTACTAAATTGTGTACTTAATAGGAAACATTTTTAAAAATATTTTTTAGCTGTTGATGGACCTTTATTTCATTTATTTATATGTGGTGCTGAGAATTTAAACCAGTGCCTCATACATGCTAGGCAAGTGCTCTTCCACTGAGCTACAACTCCAGCCCTAGGGCAAATTTTATACTAAGTAAATAACATCTCAATTAAAAGTCCTCTCATCTTATAGTTCTAACTGGCTGAACAGTTAAAAAGGTAATAATCTGGAATCACAGACTTTATTTAAAATATCATTTTATGCAGGCTTTAAGAGAAGAAATTGACTACAAACTAATTAATTGATTACTCTAATTTTTAATTTTTTGAAAATCTAAGATAGGGTCTCACTAAGTTGTTGAGGATCTCCCTAGTTTGCCTAGGCTGGCCTTGACTTGATGCAATCCTCCTGTCTCGGTCTCCTAAATCACTGGGATTACAGACATGTGCCACCAAGCCTGGCTCCAGTTGGTTACTCTTAATTTTTTTTTTTTTTTTGGTAACAGGGATTGAACTCAGGAGTATTTGATCACTGAGCCACATCCTCAGCACTTTTTTTTTTTTTTTTTAATTTTGAGGTCCTAAATTTTTTAGGACCTCACTAAGTTGCTGAGGCTGGCTTTGAATTTGCGATCCTCCTGCCCCAGCCTCCCAAGATACTGGTATTATAGGCCTGAGCCATCATGCCTAACAAATTATTCTTAAAATTCAATATTCTACTCCTTTATGCTTTAACTTGGTGTTTTTTTAATCATTTAATTCATGGCTTGTTCTGTTATAAATGTTATTTAACTCTTAAATAATGAAATGCTGAGGTGGGGGAAAGGGGCCACATGGTGATGGTTATCTGTAGTCTTTGTTCTTAGCCTGTCTTCTAGCCTTTACCTTCACTGATTGCAGCAAAATAGGAAGGCATATGCATTATAGAGGAATGCATATGCCTTCCTATTTGTCTTGTTTCAACTGCCTCCAAATGATAGAACACATTCCATGACAAATAACAGACCCCCATCTAATATTTTTGCTTTTTAGTCTTCCAAATAGTTGGGGTACATATACTTCTAGAATCTAAGGAAGCAAAAGAGAATGAAGAGCCTAAAATTATTAGGTATCGTAAATCTTAAGATTCCTAGAATTTCTAGTTTTCTGGATATCTCCATCCTTGTTAGTCTGATTTCCTTCCTCCCTTTTTCCTTGAGAAATTACTTCAGTTGGAGATTGCTCATTACAGAGTTAAGAAATCAATTTTGGATTTACAAATAAAATAAATTTCACAGCAAGTTGGAAAGGACAAAGGGGTTTCTACTTCACTGACATGTTAAAGGCCAGGGGGGAATGAATATGAATGAGAATGATTTCTCAGTAATTTTGGGTAAGAGCTGAATTCATAGATATCAAAACAGAAGGCTGAATTGATGGTCAAGATATCCTGGTAATAACGAGTGATATGCTTGAAATACAACAGCTGATGGAGCTAGGACTCTTGGGTGCAAAGCACTTCTCAGGGTAAACACCTCAACCATGGTCTCGGAAATTAGATCCATGAGGATAGCTGACAAAAGAGTCAGATCTAGTCTTGAGTAGTTACTGCTTGGTTGTAACCTAGGAAAAATGGCAGAACTCTTGATTTAAAGGTCTGAATCTGACTCTCAGTTTTATGAAGTCAGGAAACTGCAAGGTATGGCCTAATCAAACTTGTGAAGTAATCATTTTACTCAGATAATTTCTGAAGATGGTCATATTAGGAAAAGCCTAGTTTTAGGGGTTCAATCCTGGTGGAGATAGTGGGATTTCCCTGGGTATCTTAGAAAAAGTACTTTATTTTTTCTTCTTACAAAAGGATGATGTTGTTTTATAAGGAAAAATCTAAACACTACAGAAACATAACATACAAATAAGTCCCTTTAAAAGTGACAATTATTAACAATATCTATTGAGCACCCACTAAGTGCTAGTCACTACTGGTCTAGGTTTCTAGGATATAGTGGTGAACTAAACATAAATTATATATTAACTATAAATGATCTTTACCACCCTACTGAAACAGGTCCAAATGAAGTCTATACTTATCAATACGTTGACAATAGTTTTACTTCTTAATCTTAAGAAATCTTTTCTTTAAAAATATTTAGATTTTAATTGGACTTTTTACTAATCTTAAAATGCGTTCTTAGTTGAAAGCTATCAGTTTAACTAGACTTGAATATTATTGTTTTTACAAAAAGAAATCTTAATTTACTTTAAGTTCTTTCTTGAAGAATCTGGCCTCTCCCCATCCATTGTTTGATTATAGAAATAGAAGTTTTTACCTGTCTTTGTTTTTACTAAAATTAAATAAAATAAATGATTTTAAGGGTAATTAGGGTTTATTATTTTAACCTATGATTAATTATTAGTATGATATTTCCCCAAAAATTTAAAAATAGATTAAAAAATGATAGTAATACCATCTGTGGATGGAAATAAAACAGAATTAAGGTATCCTTTATTATGTGAATTATCAAATTCGCACAGACTCTTAGTGTTTTGTTTTTCTAAAATTATTCCATTATTCTATATGTCAAACATGTCCTCAGAATTCATTCATTTCGGGCTGGGGATGTGGCTCAAGCGGTAGCGCGCTCGCCTGGCATGCGTGCGGCCCGGGTTCGATCCTCAGCACCACATACAAACAAAGATGTTGTGTCTGCCGATAACTAAAAAATAAATATTAAAAAAAAAAGAATTCATTCATTTGTAATTATGAAACCCCTTTGGACTTCAGTCACATCACCTTTTCTACGAACTGTTCTCTTATTCTTGTTTGACTTATTTGCAGGCCCATCTGTATGTCTTAGCTAGTCTAGAACCTATACGGTTGTCTACTGTCACATGGAGGCTTTGTTAAAAAAAAAAAAGCATAGCATGAAGACTCATTTGTTAACCACTACATATACAGAGATAATTTGACATTTTGTGCAAAGTAAGAAAAAAAGAAAAGGGAATTCAAGACACAAGATGAAAAAGAAGCCAGTTTAAGTCAAGAGATAAATGGTAACTAAAGAGTAGAGAGGACAGCTATGGTCAGAATCCTTCATGAAGGACTTATTTACTATGAAAAGAGTAAATAAATAAAAAGCAATCTCCTGCTTCAGTCTTCAGAGTTTCTGGGTATTATGGTTTAAATATTAGGTGTCACCCAAAAACTCATGTGTGAGACAATGTAAGAAAGTTTAGAGGAGAAATAATTGGGTTAGAAGAGTTTTAATCTAATCAGTGCATTAATGCCCCCATAGGAATTAACTGGGTGGTAACCCTAGGCAAGTAGAATGTGGCTGGAGGAGGGAGGTCATTGCAACATGCCTTTGGGGTACATATTTTGTCCTTGGTGAGAGAAGTCGTGGCGGTATCCTGAGCTGGTTGTCTTCTCCACACCCTTCTGCTGTGATGTTCTGCTTCACATTGGGCGCAGAGCTATGGGATTCACCATCTATGAGACCTCTGAAACTGTAAGCAACAAACTTCCTCCTGTAAAATTGTTCTTGTCAGGTTTTTTGGTCATAGCAGTGAAAAAGTTGACTAAAATACTGAGATGTACAGGTATATACCTAAGCACCTAGTTTGATTTACCTTTTTTTAAAAAAATTTTTGCAGGACTGGGAATTGAACCTAGGAGTGCTTTACCAATGAGTATATCTTTCCACTCCCCCATTTTTAAAAAATTTTGAGACAGGGTCTCCCTAAGTTGTTGAGGCTGGACTGGAATTTATTATCCTCATGCTTTAGTCTTCCCAGTATCTGGGTTTATACGTGTGTGTCACCTTGCCTGTCTATTTACCTTTTTTATGTTTATTGGATTACTGTTTGAATTATTGTTTTTTTTTTTGCTATTAAACTTCAGTGATATTTCCAAGATTTCCAATGCATTTAACAAAGTAGTTTTATCAAAAGTCTGCTTTGTTGATCTGTGGGGGAATATTTAGAACAGGAGTCAGCAAACTTTTGATATAAATGACTAGATATAATAATTTTAGACTTTGGGGTCTCTGTTGTTCCTACTCAATTTTGCAGATAGAACATAAAAGCGGCCACAGATCTGATGTTAACGAGTAGGTGTGCTGTGGACCTGTCAGCAGCAGTCTGGATTTGGTCCATGGGCCTATACTTCTGATCTTTGATCCATACCAATATTCTTTTTGTGATTTCTCAGAATCTTCCTAGAATTTTCTGTTTGGATCCCTTTCCCAACACAAGTTTGAATTTCAATTATATATGGACAACAAATACTTTTTACTCTTGGGAAAATACTTTGAAATACCCATTAAATTACTAATAATATATAATACTCTCAAATCAACCTTTTTTCTTAGGGATAATCATCAATGTCATTTGAAAGTACTGCCTGTAGGGCTGGGGTCATAGCACAATGGTACAGTGCTTGCTTAGCATGTGTGAGGCACTGGGTTCAATTCTCAGCACCTTATATAAATAAATAAAGGTCCACTGACAACTAAAAAAAAATAAAATAGGGGCTGGGCTTGTGGCTCAGTGATAGAGTGCTCGCCTTGCATATGTGGGACCCTGGGTAAATAAGTGAAATAAAGGTATTGTGTCCAACTATAACTAAAAAAAATTAAAATAAAAAAGTACTGCTTGCATGCCCTATTAATTAAAATGTTTGAACAACTGGCAAATTTTCAGCTATCCAAAAAGAGAAAATAAGCCTTAGTTTAAAATTGGCTATCCTTTAAAAATATATCATACTGAGAGAATGTTTTGCTTAAAAGTCTTCTTTGGCTTCCCACTTTCCTTAAAGACAAATTCTTTGGCATAGATACAAGGTCATTCATAAATTGGCCTTAATTTACCTCTTCTGTTTTATTTCTTATTATTCTTTGTTCACACTCTAAAAGAAAAAAAACATGAAAGACAATATTGTACAAAAACTGGTAGATCAACAACTTAAGGATAGTAGCTACTTCTGGAAAAAGAACAGTACTGAGGGGTACCCTAGTGATTTCAACTATGTATGAGATTATTTTTTAAGACTGTAACGCTAATGATAATGAAAACACTAAAGCTGAGATCTGAAACAAATATGGCAAAACATTAAGATTGGATAAAACTATGTGGTAGGTGATAAGAGTACTTTTTATATGATTCATCACACTTTTCCATTTGCTTAAAACAAATGTTGACAAACTACAGTCCATGGGCCAAATCTGGCCCACTGCCTGTTTCTGTTAAGTCTTGGAGCTAAGGCCAGTTTTATATTTTTAAAGAATTGTTAAAAAGAAAAAAAGAAAGAAAAAATACAAAGAAGACTTGCTGCACACAAAGACTAAAATATTTACTAAAATATTTAAAATACTTTCACAGAAAAAGTCTGCCAACTACTAATTTAAAACATTTCATGAGAAGAGAAGATTAAAAGAAAAAGGAGAGGCGACTGAATTCAAGGTGTGTGTCACCTTGGAAGAATGGTTTGCCTTTTTGCATTAAGCATCTGCCTGAATGAAACATCTTATATTACCTTTCTCTTTAATATTAGCTTTCATTAATAATTTTTTTTTTCAATTTTTATCAAGCAGAAATCTTTTCAAATTTTTTTCTATTATACTGGAATTCACTTAAAAGAATATTGAAAGACAGTATATTCATCAGATTCTGATTTCAGTCTGTAGTTGTAAAAAACTGGGAAGCTCATGTAGATCTCAGTGCAGCATTTTTAGTATACTTAGACTGGGGATATCAAAGGGATCTACTCCCCAGCTATCTCGTTTTTTCACAGGGGATAATGGAGGAAGAGGGTTGAATAAAATTCAAAATGCTGTATCACAATAGAAGCTTCTGGATAATGATTATAAAGTTATGAAATAGGTCACCCAAAGAAGTAGACATTTTTATTTTAATGGACAAGATTATTTTAGGGAAATTAGTGAGATAATATATCTACACGTCTTAGCATGCTTTAGCTCACAACAACTGATAGCTCTCAGGACATTATTATCATTTGGGGATTGCTATATAGGTATTTTCTTTCCTTTATAAAATATTAACCATATTAGTATTTTCTGTGAATATGAAAATATTTTTTCATAATGTTTATAATTAATTCCTACAGTTTTGCTTTCTGTGATGACCCAAGTTAATTAAAGAGATTAAAATTTATGGGGCTAGGGTTGTGGCTCAGTAGTAGAGCACTTGCCTAGCATGTGCAAGGCACTGGGTTCTATCCTCAGCACCATATAATAAATAAATAAATAAATAAATAAATAAATAAAATAAAGGTATTGTGTCCAACTACAACTAAAAAAAATTTAAAAAAATTTGTGAAAACACAAATGAGACTCATATAGAGATTTTACAGAGATTTTACAGTGAATGTCTGAGGATATTCAGACCCAAATCACCATTTAACAATCTAAGGTATGTATTGTTTTAGACTTAAATGTCACTGGCCAACTAAAAATACACACAAAACATATTGAGTAAAAGTGATCCATCTGATCATAATATGCCCTTTTTTCTGATCAAATAAAAATTTTAAAGAGAAGGCTAAAATAATATATAATTGGATTTTTAATTTGGTCACATATATGCTACGTCTAATTCTCAAGTTTTAAAACTTTACCATGCAACATTAAAGAATATATAAAAAGGCATAAATATTACAACAAAATACTTAGGGATATGCCACCCAGATTATGAAAGAGAACATCACACTTCTGAGGCCCCCTGACACACCCTTCTTTTGTCGCATCTTTTCCTCACCCAGGTTTAACCACTGTTTTAAACATTGTATTTCAATAGACACTAGTATTGCTATATGTATATACGTGGCTGTATAACCAATGTGATCCTGTAACCTGTACACATGGAAAAATGAGAATTCATACCCCATTTGGATCAAATGTATGATATGTCAAGATTATTGTATTGTCATGAGCAACTAATAAAAAAAATTAAAAAAAACATTGTATTTGGCGTATCCATGTGTTTATATTTCTTACACAAATGCACACCTCAAAATAATTCATATTATTTTACAATTTGATTTTGTTGATTTGGCTTTATGTCTGAATCCACACATGCCAACATGTGGTAGAGATAATGCTTACCAAATAGTCTAAGTGTTTCTGCATGTTTCACAGGTTTTAGGTTGGAAGACCTGGAGTATGATTTGAAGTGAACAGTGCTGTGTCAGGGGATGAGATAGTTAAAAACCCATCCCTTTCTTCCCCATGCTCCAGTGAACTCATAAGTCACATATTCCAGATAGGGAAATGGAGAAACAGTAAGAACATGGATCTTCCATCAGCCTGGGTCCTTGAACGAGGTGACAAAGAGCCCCCTGCTAACCTATAGACTTGTGAAATGAAAAAGGAATAATCTTGTTGCCTTAAGAAACACATACATATAAGTGGGCAGATAATCGCTTTTCTGGGCTATAAGTAGGAGGATAGGTTAAAAATCTTTTGAAAATACTTCTGTGATTCTAGAATAATATTTATTTATTATCACTTTCATGGAGAAGCAAATTTCATATACTCTAGCCTTGACCTTTTTTGAAGATCTGTTGCTTTAACAACAGATGCATATTTTCAGGTACATGCTCATGTATTATTTTAGGAATGTTAGTTTTGTCTCCCCAACCAGATTTTAAGTTCTTTAAAAGTCATGTCCTCTCTTGTACCCTACTGTACACCTTATAAGAGTCTACAAAAGCATGAAATAAGTACTGATCTCTTGGTTGCCTGGGAAGGATGAGGACTGTTAGCCAACTTGAATAAGAATTGTGCTGCAATCCTTGTGCTTAACATACATTGTCTTGATCCTATTTCCACTATACACAATAAGATATAAAGGTTAAGTAGCTTTCTTTGGTCATGGATTTGTATCAAAGAAGATGAAGGGTATAAAGAAGGCAGCTGAAGCCAGACAGCTTGACTATAAAGCCTTTGCTTTTTACTTACTGAACGTAGGTGAGATGATTTTTAATATAAAAAAAATGAAGCAGTTAACAAAAATAGTTTTTGTTTATAAAATGTGCAAACATTAACACACTTCTTTGGAGACTTCTCAGCACTCAAGATTGTTAGGTCCTTACCTTGATCACTTCTGGCGTCTGCTGAATCAGAACCACTGAAGTTGTATCTTTGGCTTTATCACCAACAGGACTTCTACAGACTGATAAATTGGCTTGAGAGGAACTCGTCAAGGTCTCCTGTAGAATTTGCATCATTTCCTTTTCTTGTGATAGACTCCCTCTGCCTGATTTGCATTCAACTAGTTCTTGAGCAAAGTCTTCAATGCTTTCCAGGATTCGCAGTAAGAGGGCTCGATCCTCTTCCTCTATTTTATGTCCATTGTTTTCAATAATCTTTGTTAGACAGGAAGGTGAAACTTTTTCCACAGGTGAAGACACTTTAGATTTAGGCTCAAGATCTACAGGGATTTGACCAGTTAAATGACTGTGAATATTTTGAGAATTGGAGTTTTTACCTTTGGCAAGTGGCTGTCTTAAAGATGTCTCCATTTTCTGTGAAAATGATTCCAAATCCATTAACAATTTATCTATCTCTTCCTGACTGTTAGGGTTCATAAAATCTCTCTGGTCTCCTGCTTCCACTTTAGGAACGTTTGATTCAGGATCTTCCTCAGGTAGATGAGCAATTGGTTTCTCAAATATCTTACCAATTTCATTTTGCATTGCTGCAGGACATTTTTGAAGATGAGTACCATTGTCTAAAAATTCTGCTCTATGTTCATTTACCTTTAACAATTCCTGATCGGGACCATTCTCTGTCCTTTGTCCTTTATCTAATAATGCCTTCTTTCCATCTGACTCTTCTTCAATATAAAGAGTTTCCACTAAGTCACCAGAAGAAACATTCTCTAAAGGGTTCATGGTTAATGGCAGTGATTGAAGCTGGACAGTTTTTATAGTTCTGGGATCATTTACTTCCAAGCTATATAAGGAATTTGTGTTTGGAATGGCTTTTATACTGTCTGTTATCCTAGAATTATGCTTGTCATCTTGCAATTCGAGAGTTTGAAACTGTGAAGAATCAGGGGTTGAGAGCTGGACAACATCTTCATATTTAGGGGGCTGTTCAGAGCCATATATTGGGGAAAAGGGAGTCAGTTGTAAGGTAGGCATATTATTGACCAGTTCTGTGAAATCTATGGCCTCATTATTCCCAGATTGCATGAATTCAAATGGTAACTTTTTCAGATAGGATGCTAACCTGGTCATTACATTCATATAGACAGTTTCGGAGCTAGAAATTGCATCATTACCACTTCCTTCATTAATGTTACCTCCTGACTTTTTCTTTATGCACTGTTTTATGATATCTGTGCATTTTTTCAAATCCTCAGAGCATTTCAGTAAGATGTCCAAGCACATTTTTATGTCAGTCCCAGAAGAATAAGAATCTATTTTATGTTTTTCCAAAATCTGAGTAACAAGATCTTCTTCAGAGAAGTTCTGAAAGAACATGGAAGTCAGGTTTGCATCAAGTGAGTTTCTATGGGATAAAGATTTTTCCTCAACTGAGGAACTCCTAAGTAAACCCAAGGATGGGGAGGTCCCATCATTGTTATAATGACCACAGAGCAAGTCAAAGTCAACTGACCTCCTGTTAAATGAGTCAGACTTAACTTTCCTTCCCTTTTTGTAAGTTGCATGGTTAGAGTTTTTGAGTTTTTCAAGGGAAAATTCTTTTATTTTTCCACTGGCAAAACTGATTGCTTCTCCAGCAATGTCCTTTAAATTACAGGTATTCTGAAATGTGGATACTTTCTTGACTCTCGGTATGCCTGGGAGGACCTGATGTGGATAGTCACCTTCAGTAGAGGAAAGCCCATTTTCATGGGGTAGAAATACAGAGTTCAGATCTGCATCTTTGAATTGAGACACAGGGATATGCAAAAGGTCTGCACAAACGCTATGGTGTACCACAATGCAGTCAACTCCATGTGTGAAGGTGTGGCAGGTTCCAGTGCAATAATGTATAGCTTGTTCGAAACGTCGGTCTATCACCACGCTGCTGTAGTGATTCACAGTACTAACCACAAGTCTGTAAGTTGCTGCCATAATACCAAATCTACTTAGTGGTGGGACTTGGAACGTTCTAGAACTTGTTTCAAGAAAATTCTCCTAAATGACACTTAGCTGAAAATATATTTAATGAGAATGTTTAGTGGTTTCTTGCCATTATACAATTTTTCCCATGAAGAGAAACCCTTTAAATTTGAGGTTTGGTAACCATCAGTGTCAGTAGCTGTTGCACATTAATACAAGCTGTGTGCTTGTATTAACAAGTCTAATAATTTAATAATGTGCTTTTTAGTTTTATTTAGTAATATGATACTATAATATTTTTATGAAAGAATGTCCTTTTTTAGTTCTTCAGCAGTTCTATAATGAGGAAATTTATTGTCATAAATTTACTGCCATAAATCTTAGTTGGTAGTATAGAAGTATTGTGATAATTGAGTTCTCCAAAGGTTTAAAAACTCCATTTTCTGTATAGAGAAACCTATAATAAAAGAAGAAAACAATTAAAAGGAAATATGATTTCTTAATATAAAGCATTTATTTCTTCTTTCTTTGCATCCTGCATGCAGTTAATCACTAACCCCTATTCTCTGCCACATCACTGATTGCTGATTCAGTTTAGGCCTTTGTTTTGTCACACTCTACCCTCCTTACTACCTAGAATAGTAATACCTCAACTCTGCCTTGTTGTGTCTGCCTCCCAGTTGATATTCCGTTTCCCACTCTCTTGGCTCCCTTATATGTCACTAACCTTCGCTTTGGATAGCTTTCTTGTCTTTCAAAGCTCAACAATTCATACATTGATTACTATTGTGGAAATTCTTTTTGGTGGGGGTGGGTCAGGGTACCAGGGATTGAACTCAGGGGCACTCAACCACTGAGCCACATCCCCAGCCCTATTTTGTATTTTATTTAGAGACAGGATCTCACTGAGTTTCTTAGTACCTTGCAGAGTTGCTGAAGCTGGCCTTGAACTCGTGATCCTCCTGCCTTAACCTCCCCAGTCGCTGGAATTATAGGCATGTGCCACTGAATCTAGCAGGTTCTATCTCTTTTGATTTACTTTCAAAACCTTCAACATCTGTTCCCATCCACCTAACTTTATTTTCTATTTTTCCCCTGCAGTAACCTTTTGCTTCCATTGACCTAGTCTGATCAAAGACTGCCAATACATAGTGCTGAAACTTCCTTTGTACTCGGAAATTATTTTATTGTTTTTCTTTAGAGAATAACAGCCTTCATTACTGTTCTTAATCCAAACCTCCTAGACCCTGTTCAATGCAGATATTTCTCTCTCTTCATTAAGTAGACACAATTTACTTAATCATTCTCCTACATTAAAAAACATGGCTTTCAGAACATGTTATAGTTGCTTTCCATAAAGATTCTATCAATGTAACCATTCAATAAATAAATACCAAGTGCCTTCTATATGCCAGGCTCTAAGTAATACAGCAGTGACTAAAACAAAGTCCCTGCTTTTATGGAGCTGACAATCTAGTTGGAAAAAGAAAAATAACATGTAAATAGGCATATAACTTATTTATGCTGATATATGTTATGGAGAAAAATGAAGGAGGGAAAGATAAAGTTGGAAGGTGCTGTTTTATAAAGAAAAGGAAGACCTCAATGACCTCCTGAATAGAGACTTGAAAGAAGACAGGGAGCAGGTCAAGGAAGTGTTATCAGATAAATCCACTTTAGGCAGAATAATCATAAGTACAAAGGCACTGAGGTAGGAGCATGCTTTATTTACTAGAAGGAGACTAAAGTGGTAGGAGCTGAGAAAGCAAGGGGGGCAGTGTGGGGCACAAGACATGAAAGGTGGAAGTCTATATTATGCAGGGTCTGTAGATCATTATAATGAAACTGGCCTGAGCTCTGAGAGAACCAGGAAACAACTGATGGCTAACTGAACAGAGGAATGACATGATCACTCACATTTTAAGTTGGTGAATTTTGGCTGTGTGTTCAAAGATGCAGAGATGTAAGATAAGAAGGAGGGAAACAAGTTAGGTACTACTGCAATGATCCAGACAAGTAGGTTGGGGGCCGGGGCTATGGCTCAGCAGTAGAGCGCTTGCCTAGCACATGTGAGGCGCTGGGTTCCATCCTCAGCACCACATAAAAATAAATAAATAAAATAAATATATTGTGTCCAACTACAACTGAAAAAAAAAAAAAAAGAAGGCTGGGGGGCTTGGACCAGGATAGCTAACTGTGGAGATGTTCGGATACTGCATTATTTCAAAGATACAGCCAATACGATTTGCTCAAGGATAGAATGTGCCACACTGTCGAATCAAGAATGGTGCAATAAAGCAATGATAGGAAGCAGATAATGAAAGCAATGAAATAGAGTATAAGCTTCATTGCACCATTACCAGCATATTTTAACAATAAAAAATATTTACCTATTTAATAATGAGAAACTCAACTTCATTATTTTTATATTTTACTTCTTTAATCCTAGAAAATTTTATTTTGCTTTTTTTATTCTTTGGTAAACTATCTATTCTTGACCTTTACACATATACATATTGGGGACTTGTGAATTACAGAAACAATAAATACAAATAATTCATGAATAATCTTTTCTTGTGTTGAATTCTTATACTGGTTAAAATAAAATTGCTGGTTCCTTGAATCCAACGATAACTGTTTTTATGCCAGTACTACACTACTACATTACTGTTGCTTTATTAAGTTCTACTACCCTTGGCAACGTTCCCCATTTCCCTAATTATGGTTCTTTTTAACCCTCTAAATGTTCTTCCATATGAATTGCTGAATTATCAATTTCAAAAAAAATCTTATTGGAGCTTGATTACAATTGCAATAAACTTATGGATTATTTGAAGAACACTGACATAATATTCAGATTTTCTATCCAGGAAGATATAAATCTTAATCTAATATTTGTTTAGATTAATTTCTCTCTCTCTGCAGTTTTCTTCAGCTGGGTCACACACTATTCATCTGTTTCTTAGTGTCTTAACTCTGTTGTTATGTGAGTGTACCTTGAACTATCATTCATTCCTCCATTCCCTTGTCTTTAAATCTCAGGTAGTAGATTATAAAAAAACTAGATATATTCAGGATGGATGAAACTGAAGCAGAAAGAAGTTCCATAATAAAGGAGGTACCTAGTAATTTTGAAGTGAAAATACAAAGAAGACAAAGAGGAAAAAGTCTAATGGAACAAAAGATGAGAACATGGCAATGAAGGAATTACATTTTCAAAAGGTTTATATCCAGAACACAGGGAAGAAACAGTACCTTTTAAAAAAATTTATATATGACAGCAGAATGCATTACAATTCTTATTACACATATAGAGCACCTTTTTTAGAAATATAAAAATTTTGAAGAGCTTTTGGGTAAGGATAAAAGAGAAAATAAACACAAATGATAATGTCAAGAAAGTATTGTAGGGTAACTATATGAGATATTAGGATTAATTCCTAATACAGTTGATAAAATTGGTCCAGAGGCAAAATACGTGAGTGTGGAAAAATTTAAATATCCAATTGTCTATCAGTATCTGATAAATTCCTAAACTGACATAAAACAGGGTTTTTTTCCTCTGAAATTTCAGAAAGTAAAGAGGTAAAATATTTTCCTAATCCAAAACAACTGGTTAATAAGGTATCATAACAGAAAGTACAAGAAAGCATTCGATGATATTGGAATGTGAAATAGTCAAAGAACAGAGAACATACACTGTCCAATAAAACTTCCTGAGTTGATGGAAATATTCATCTACACTACCCTATATGGCTATTATTAGCCACATGGGGTCATTTTTAATGTGCTTAGGGCAACTTAAGAACTGAATTTTATTTATTGTTTAGAAAAAAGCTTTAAATTGTAAAATCTTTTTCTTGGGGTGTGTGTGTGTGGGGGGGACAACTTCAATTTGAACCCAGGGGCATTTTACCACTGAGTTAATCCCCAATAGTTTTTTTTTCTTTTAATTTTGAGACAGGGTCTCACTAAATTGCTCAAGTAGCCTGAAACTAGTGATCCTTCTGCCTAAAACCTACTGAGCTACTGGGATAATAGGTGTGTGCTACCATGTCCAACTAAATTGTGAAATCATTTGAGACTAATGCAGAAGTTGCAAAAATAGTCCAGTTCCTGTAAACCCTTTCCCCGTTTCCTCCAGTGATAACATTCTACATCAATGCAATACAATGATCAAAATAAAAAAACTGATATTAGTACTATTAACCAGAGAACTTATTTTTTTTCAATAATTTTCCATGTACTCACTCATTCTTTCCTCTCACTTTTTATAACAATTATTATTATAATCAGAATATAAAACTGTTCCATCATCCCCCCAAAGGCCCCATACAACCCTTTTGAAGTTACATGTTCACTCCAACCAGAACTTCTGGCAAACACTGATCGGTTCTCCATTGCTATAACCTGTTATTGAAAGAAAATTTTTTTTTTCAGTACTGGGGATTGAAACCAGGGCCTTGTGCATACTAGGAAAGTGCTCTACTACTGAGCCACAACCCCATTCCTAAAATATTTTCTATAGAATCATATAGTATGTAACCTTTTAAGACTGATTTCTCTCAATATTTCACACTGTCAGGCATATCAATTGTTCATCCATTTTTACTACTGAGTAGTGCTGTGTTGTGTGTGTGTGTGTGTGTGTGTGTGTATACACACCCCCCCACACACATATATATATGCACACAGAAACATACATTCCACTATTTGTTTACCCATTCATCCATTAAAGGGTCTTTATGTTATATCGAATTTGGGCCATTATTGCATGGGTTTTTTCGTGAATGCTGTTTCCATTTTTCTAGAGTAAATACCTACAGGTATGATTGCTGGATTTTATGATAAATATATCTCTAACTTTGTAAGAAACTACCAAACTGCTTACCAGAGTCACTGAATCATTTTACATTCTCACTAAATGTATGAGGAACATGGTGGATTCTATATTCTTGTTAGTATTTGGTATTTTCTATTTTAGCCAATCTGATTGGTATATGTATTATCTTACATTGCTTTAACTTACATTTCCTTAATGGATAATGATTTTGAACATCTTTTCATGTGCTTATTGACCAGCACCATATCTTCTTGGAGAAGTGCCTGTTTAAACCTTTTGCTATAGATACATAAAATTAGGGATTACCATATTAAAGCAGTTCTAGATAACAGAAAAGCAACTTTCAGAAATTCTTTAAAAGCAAATATGAAGAAAAAAAGATGACAATAATGAAGGTTGGTAGGTTTTAAAAATGAAATCTGACTTGTCTATTATGAGTTATATTACTGAAAAGGAAAAAAAAGTAGCGAGAAAATGTAAACTAATTATAAATTTAGGGCCTTGAGTTAACATTTTAAAAGGCCATGAACAGCAGAAAGCCAGACCCCAAAGGGTGGCCCCAACTATCAATGAGAAGTCTACACTCTAAAATGATCTGAGTTTTTAAAAAAATGCCAAAAAAAGAATATTAATTTCCTGGTACTTGGTTCAGACCTGCAATGTTAAATTCTGCCTTTTAATTCAGACTATGATTCAATTAATTTCCATATAAAATTCTAGACGTGAAATCTAATCAACCTCCTAATTAGGAATATAACCTAATTCAGAACCAAGATGCTATCCTGTGTCTAAATGGAAGCCAGACTGCAGCCTTATGAAAACAAATTAACTATGTCAGTCTTTACCAGCTGCAAAATGGAAAGAATAAGAATATTCATCTCATGACGATTAACATATATCAAATTCTAAGAACAATGCCTAGGATACAGGAAATGCTCAGTAAATGTATTGCTGTTCTTGCTCTAATTAACTTACCAAACATTTTCTAATTTGCACCAGGCCCTGGGAGAATATGCTCAATAATCTATGGTGATGGTCCTTAAGCCACTGTTTAATGAGGGCAATGACAGAGGCAAACATAGCAGCTAGCAGGGACACTAGAGTGGGCCTTCTGTTTTTTCCCATTTTGCTCACTTTCAGAAAAGTTGCCCACATACATTCATTCACATACATATATATATCACCATTCAGAAATAACCACTGATAATATTTTTATGAAAATTCTTCAAATTTTTTTCTTGCAAAAATTTAAAAATGACACTTTTAGTAGAGACACTTTTCTAGTAGAGGATCACAGGGTACATTTCTGGAAAGATATGGAAGCCCCACAATATTCAAGAAGATGATGTACCTCGGACCTCATCAGCTCCCTCTGACAACTCATTATTGAAACCATGTTAGCTTTTTGTCACTGGGACCATAATACCTGACAATAACAACTTTAGAGGAGGAAAATTTGGGGGGCTCATGGTTTCAGAGGATCAGCCTATAGTCAGCTGGCTCCATTCCTTTGGTCCTGAGGAAAGGCAGAACATCATAGTGGAAAGGTGTAATAGAGGAAAGTTACTCAGCTGATGGCAGCCAGGAAGCAGAAAGACAGGGGATGGGGCTTCAGAGGCCAAAAGAACCTTCCAATCCCTGGTGACCTACCTTCTCTAGCCATGCCCCACCTGCCTATCAGTATTTTATTTTTTTTACCATACAGGTTTTTTTAATATTAGAAATTGAACACAGGGGGACTTTACCACTGAGCTACATCTCTACCCCCTTTTATCTTTTGAGACAGAGTCTTGTTAAGTTGCTGAGACTGGCCTCCAACTTGCAATCTTCCTGCTTCAGCCTCTGTAATCCACTGGGATTACAGATCTACATCATGGTGCCCGGCAACCACTCAGTTTTTAAAAAATTATTAATCCATCAAATGGATTAATCCTCCAATTAGTTTATAGGTCTCATAATCTAATCATTTCACCTGCTGCATTAAATAGAAGCTTTGGGGAGATACCTCATAATCAAACTATAACAGTACCCATCAATTTATGAAACTTAGATTTGTTTCTATTTTTAGTCAGGGTTTGGAGGAAGAATGAGGGAGGAAGGAACAATGGGTCAACATGGTAGAAGAAATATGTTCTGGAATAAACCCTGGGGTGGGTAAAGCCGCACTTGTTTTGCCACTAATAGTTAGAAGTCTTTGCTTGGCTCTATGCTTGCTTCTGCTGGGGTCAAGTGGCACTAGGATGCCATCACTGAGTGTACCCCAGGGTTTCTGCACCTCAGCAATACTGACACTCAGGGTTGGATCGTTGGGAGGGGGAGTCTGTCCTGTGCAGTGTGGGATGTTCTGCAGCACTCTGGCCTCTTCCCATCAGCTGCTAATAACAATACCACTTCTACATGTCACACTAAAAATGTCTCCAGACATTGGCAAGTGTCCCTCTTTTGCTACCGAAAACCATGGGTGTACCTTCACCAGATATTATAGTGGCAAGTCAAAACATTGAGGAAATCAGTGCTGAAGAAATCCTTTGGACAGCTGGAACAACCAGAATCCAGAGGTAGCATGGGGGTCTGGTGAGTGTGGAGAAGATCCAGAGGTGGGGGAGGACTTCAGAGCTTCAGGGATGCATGGACTTCAGTAGATAGGTTTTAGGCAGGAGGAAATGCACAAGCAAAAGCTCACTGTTAACAATGACAGGATCCTGGAAGGACAATAAAGTGTGAGCTAACTACTGATAAAAGAACCTGTTTTAATTTTAAAATGACAGCATCTGTGCTTTATTTTTGGTATTAGAGATTAAACCAAGGGTGCTTTATCACTGATCTATATTTCCCTGTCCTTTTTATTTCATGGAACATGTTCTCACTAAATACTAAGGCTGGCCTTGAACTTGTGATCCTGCTACCTCAACCTCCTGGGTAGCAAGGATGACAGGCATGTGTCACTGCACTTAGCCAACATCCATGCTTTAAGTATTTTAGGATTTAATTAGAAAATTGAAGCTTTTCACTCATTATGGTCTTAATACTTTGTTTAGAGATTTTGCAGGTATAATCAAAGGGACCATATTTTCCCAGAAGTGTCTTGGTACTTTGGGCATTTTATCAAGCATGGAAGAGCATCACCAGTGGAACAGAAACTGGATCTCATGCCACATTTCACCCTTAAGAACTAAGCTCTGGATTAAGTGATATGCTAACAACTGGCTCTCAGAGGAAAGCACCCTGATCTGCAGCCTTTGCCAATTTTTGTGGTGTAAACACTTCCACTAAAGGCATAGTCAAACCACTAGTAATTTAATAATAGGCTGGAAAAATTTCTAAGAGTTTAATAATCAGCTCCTGTGAACAAGGATCAGCCAACTCCAGCCCACCTCTGCTTGAATATTTCTCTGTAAGTCCTGTAGAAAACTTTTTCTCCTTTCTAAAATGCTTACTCTATAGTTCTGGAGGCTGAAAAGTTCAAGTTCAAGGGGGCCATCTGGGAAAACAAGGCGGCCAGCATCACATGGCATGGCAAGGAAGTGTGCAAGATAGAAAAAAGAGCCAAATGCATCCTTTTATGAGAAACTCACTCTCACAATAGCAGGCTTAATCCATGAGGGCAGTACCCTCATGACCTATGCACCTCTTAAAGGGCCCACCTCTTAATGCTGTTACAGTGGCAAATAAATTTCGTGAATTTTGGGGGACATTCCATGTAGCTTTTTCAAATAGCATTTTAATAACTGTTACTATGTTTTAATAACTTTTTAGTAACTTTAATACTTCTGTCTCCTTTGCTAAACTATAACTTTTACAACGAAAGGGATGACCCTGTGATGTATCTGCCACATATTGGGCCTTCAATAAATACTTGTTGACTGGATAAATGAAAAAAAATTACAAATGAGGTTGGGGATGTAGCTTAGTGGTTGTGTGCTTGCCTAGTATGCATTAAGCCCTAGGTTTGATTTCCAGCATCACATACACACACAAAAATTAAAAAATATATATTTATAAAACATGAACCATACCAGGTATACAACTTACTTTAAACTGCCACTATCTCATGAATTTACTTCTGTGTCAAAATAGACGTAGCTCATATTTCTAAGTACATTTTTTTACCTTGATTTTTATTTGCTTATCATTTTTTTTTATGTGATGCTGGGGATCAAACCCAGTGCCTCACACATACTAGGCGGCAAGGGCTCTGCCACTGAGCCACAATGCTGGCCCCAACCTAGCTCATTTTCATGGATACATCATATTTTCTCATTTGGATGAAATAATTATTTAATCATCTGCTATTGTTGAAAATTTAGGTTATTTACTATATTATTTTTACATATGCACTGGTAAGTTTTCTTATGCTTATACTTTAAATAGTTATCCAGTTAATAGTCAAAAGGGGTGTTTATGTGTACACATACATTTTTAAGAGTTTCTTAAGACACATAGGACCAATCTATCCTCCAGAAAAATGCCAAATTTATACTTCCAATATCAGTATAAAAGATGGTTTATACACCACAGAAGTGATACCATTCTTCACATTTTTTGATAATCTGATAGATGGAAAAGTAAAAGTTTATACTTGCTTGATTACTGATGAGCCTGAACATCTCTTCATTTACCTGGCACATATTTTGTCATTGTTCATTTGTGAAGTCTTTCTTTATGTCCTTTGTCCATTTTAAGAAGGAACATGTAAATCAGACTGAAGTGTCAAAATAAAATAAGGAGTAAATATGAAAGGTCAGCGAGAGACAAAAAGGAAGGATACTCCAGGCGGAGGGAAACCCATATGGAGGCACAGAGAGTCTAGGAGCACAGGCATCTGTAGCTGGTTTCACTGTGGGGGACTGTAGAGCCAGAAAGAGGGGAAGAGACCAGAGAGCAACAGGACTATACCACAGGCTGCCTTGTATGTTAAACTAGGGAGACTGCACTTTATTCTGAAACTTATTCAAAAAACGAAGACTTTTAGGCTGAATAGTAATATGAGATTTATGATTTAGAAAGATCATTCTAGTAGCTGAGTGGAAAACATACAGGGATCAAACTGGAGGAAAGGAAATCAATTAAAAGACTACTATAATCCACGCATGAATATCTAAACCAAGTAGGTGGCAGCATATCTAAACCAAATATGTGGCAGTGATAACAAAGAAAGGGCACTGATTAGATAGCCGAGGAGCAAGAATCCACAGAACTCAGGGGAAGGGAAAAGTCAATGAGGCATCTTGAGTTCCTGACTTGGGTACTAGCATACTAGTACTGTTGCTTCGAAGACAGACTTTGGTTTTAGTTTTATGAGGGGTGGTTGAAGAAAGGGTTTGATTTTGAATATGTTATTTGAGGAAGTGCCTATAAAACATCCAAATGGTGATTACTGGATAAAAGGTGAATATAATTGCAGGAAGATGTGGGTTGGAGATGCAGCTTTGAAAAATTACTCAGGGTAAATATCCTCTCAGACTGAGGACAGATCTGGGCTGAAGGTACAACTGAGGACACATTTCTGTATAAAACACAGGAGAAGAATTCTTAGAGGAATTCTAAAAAGAAGAGTTAAAAAGCCTAACAATGAAACCAGGAGATAGCAGTGTTTATGGAGGCTGAAGGAGGGACTTTAAAAATAATGTCACCAGCATTAGATACTGCTGACAGATCAAGGACAAATACAAATTATCCACTAGATTTGCCAATATGAAGGTTGCTGGTAACCTTAGCAACTGCAATTTCAGGGGCTCAGTGTTAAAAATATGGTATAAATAGCCTGGATTTTCATTGATTTCTTTTGTTAAAAAAACGAGGGCTAAAATTATATTGCTATATTGTATGTGTATACTAATATGTAAGAATTAATCCCACCAAATGGAAAACTATAATGCACTAATGAAAAAAAAGGGGACTATAATGCTGGATGTGGTGGCCCAGTTACTGGGGAGAGTGAAGCAGAAGGATCTCAAATTGGAATTCCAGTCTGGGTGACTCAGCAAGACCCTGTCTCAAAGTAAAAAGGGATGGACCACTCAAAAGTGTCAGACCACCCCTGGATTCAATCCCCAGTATGGGGTTGGGGGAGGGCTATAAAATGGTAGCTAGAAGAGAATGGGGCTATTTATTTTCTTTCTTAAAGAATGGAAGACATTTGAGTTATATATATATATTATATATCAAAGAGAAGGATTAAGTAGAGGTTCCAATGAGGCAGGAAATAATAGCCAAAGTCCCAGTAAAAGGATTAATCTCAGAAGCTAAATACTTTTTCTAGTGAGATCAATGGGATAGTAGTTGAAAGAGGAAAAAAACAAGGGATTTTTTTCCCCCCATGATAGTTTCAAATTTTCTCAGTGAAACTGAAGACAAAATTATTAAGAGTTTTGGGGAGGACTGGTATTGTAGCTCACTGGTAGAGCACTAAGCCTTTCACACGTGAGGCCCTGGTTTCAATCCTCAGCACCACATTAAAAAAGGCAAATGAACAAATAAATAAATAAATAAAAATAAAGATATTGTGTCCATCTACAACTAAAAACAAAACAAAAAAAGAGTTTTGGGGAAAGAAGAGGTATTAGGGATTTGGAATGATGGTGAAAATCTGGAATGCTAATGGAACTAAGGGGGAATATGACTAGAAATTGGTAAATGTAAGAATAGATCTTGGCCATGCGTGGTGCATGTGCCTGAAATCCCAAAGGCTCAGGAGGCTGAGGCAGGAGACTGCAAATTCAAGGCATCTTTAGCAATTTAGGGAGCCCCTAAGCAACTTAGGAAAACCTTGTCTCAAAATAAAAAATAAAAAGGGCTGAGGATGTGGCTCAGTGGTTAACTGCCCCTAGATTCAATCTCCAGTACCAAACAAACAAACAAAACAAGAAAATATCCTGGAAAATACCAGCAGGAGTGATGTTGAAGTAGGAATGGTAAATGTTGGGGTACTTCAAGGTTTTTCGTAAAGGACAGAACACAAAAAGAACACTGACAAGAGATTCAAGAATGAATGAGAAAGCACTCATAGAAGTATGATGTAATATGTTCACTGATCAAATGATATCAAACATTAAGGAGCAAAGGAAAGAAACATCTTTAGCAATTTACCAAAGATCTCTCATTAGGATGACACCTGCTTATGCAATAAACTTTGACTTGAATTATTAGGTTAGCTAACCAATATTTTATTCACTACATATTAGTGGAGACTTCATTAAATCATCTGAGAGACATAAGTTCTATTTTTTCATCAGGCTTCTTTTAAAAGTTGATGAGGGCTGGGGTTGTAGCTCAGTGGCAGAGTGCTCGCCTCGCATGTGGGAGGCTGGGTTCCATCCTCAGTACCATATAAAAATAAAATAAAGGCATTGTGTCCATTCACAACTAAAAAAAAAAAATTTAAAGTTGATGAAGATAACATTCCTAAAAATTTTCACAAAAAGATAGTATTTTGAGAAGTTAAATTTGCTTATAAATATATTTTAAGAAAGCAGCAATTTTCAAATAATCATACAATGAGAAAGTTGTTGGTGTTACAATCACATTAACTATTAAGCTACCCTATTTTTAAATTCTACAATACTTTTTTTGGATATTTTAACATAATTGAAATGATGATTACATCTTATAGTTGATAGCATCTTAAAATTCCTATTGATCAGAATTGTGACATTGTTGTCACTGAATGATACCTTCTAGCAAGAGTGAAAAGATACCATCATACAAAACATGAGTAATGATTTGGCAAAAAAAAGAAAAAAGAAAAAAGAACCCCCCCCCCAAAAAAAAAAAAAACCCTCAAATACAAAAACAAATAAAAAACTTCAAGGAATATAGCAAAGTATTCTTTGTTTTATCATCACTCTTGATGGCATAGAAGAGGATACTGTGAGAAAGAAGATAAACATAGATGAGACTGTAAGTTGAAAAATGATTTTAAAGGGTGTAAGAACCACCACTGAGAGAACCACTACTGACAATATTATAGAAATATTTTAACCAATTATTTTCCCCTTGTTTATGCACAAGAATGATAAGAAATTAAGAATATCTGTCAACAAAAACTAAGAATTCTTTCAATAAGTGAAAAAGTTCTAAATTAAAAGCAAGCAATATATCAAAGTTTCATAAGAGTTTTTTTTCTTAATGGCAAATAGAATAATGAGTGTTCTACAGTCTTAATTTAGATACAATAAAATATTATAAAAAATTACCATCAGTCTAAATGTCTGTTATATTATGCTTTTTATCCCTGATTCAACAAACTTCTTAGAAAATTTTATAATTATTCTGAACATTTATATTTACTCGCCCTAAGGTCTTTTGTATGTGGCCTTCCCACCCACCCCCCATCCCCCACAGGCCTTTTTTCTCTTTTGGTTCTTTTATCTCTGAAAGGACAAGAGTCTGTTTTCCTAATTTCTGGTTGTGTTGTGTGTATCTTCAGAGTCCATTCAACAAATAATGAGCATTTACTATAATTTCCACTTTGAGCAGATTACAATTGCTCTAAGTACTTTCTGAAGAAGTACTTTCTAGAAAACTCCATAGTAACTTGCTATATGGCAATTCCTGATGAAATGGATCTGTTGTGAAACCAATGGAAAGAAACTGGGTTTTGAGAGATGACAACTTTCCTAGGTAAATAAAAAACTAGACAGGCCTTGTAAGCAGAAAGGAATTCTACAAAGGCACGTGAAAAGGCCTTGTGTTTTTGAAGAAGTAGGAGTTTGATACTGCCAAAGCTGAAAATATGTAGTACGGGTTTTACAGTTCTAAGGTTTCCACCAAATGACAAGAAGAAAAAGGAATGCAAAATCTATCTTCAAAAACCCAGGAGAATAACTGTGATTTGCATTTCTCTAATTGTTAGATATGTTGAACACTTTTTCATATATTTGTTGATCAATTGTATTTCTTCTTCTGTGAAGTGTCTGTTCAGTTCCTTAGCTCATTTATTGATTGAGGTTATTTATTTATTTATTTTTTTGGTGTTAAGTTTTTTGAGTTTTTTATATATCCTAGAGATTAATGCTTTATCAGAGGTGCATGTGGTAAAGATTTTCTCCTAATCTGTAGGCTCTCTCCTCACATTGTTTCCTTTGCGGAGAAGAAGCTTTTTAATTTGAATCCATCCCATTTATTGATTCTTGATTTTACTTCTTGTGCTTTAGGAGTCTTGTTAAAGAAGTCAGATCCTAGCTAATGTGGTGCAGATTTGGGCCTATTTTTTTCTTCTATTAGGTGCAGGGTCTCTGTTCTAGTGTAGTAGCACCCCTTTTCTCCACAGAAAAATCTTAACTAGGTTTCTCCAGAAATCTTCACCATGGCTGATTTTAGGACTGTCAGCAAAAGAGTCTCTTTTTAGAAGAGTTCAATGTAGATAAACTTCCAATTTTCATGTTGCCCTGTTTTACTTGGCCACTGGCCAGGAAGAAATCAGCACTCTAGGTGCTGGACACTCCCTTACTAGTTTTTTAGAAACATGTATCCAGTACAGTAGTTTGTAGAAATGTATAAACAAGGTCTCTGGCCTTGAGCTGGGGCTTCACAGAGATGTCTACATTTCTAAGATAAGAGAAGTTACCACTTGGCTCCATGATAACAGCTGGCAGAGGGAGGAAAGAAAGGGGAGAAAAGGATCTCCCCTTATCAGGTGTTGTCCTTGAAGGGTTAACCTGCCCAGAACAGTGAAAGAAAAAAAACAACAACAAACTGCTTTTATGTGAACTTCTACAGACTGTGAATTTCTGAGCCCCTCCCCTTACATGCTGGGTATAAAAGTCTGAAATTATCTGAACTCAGAGTTCAGGGGATTGATTGATTACAGCAAAAGCTGTGCCCTCTGAACCTGGCTGCAGCCAAATAAACTGTTTCCTGCTATCTTCAGTGCCTTGCCTCGTCTGTCCCTACAACACCAGAGCCTAAGTTTTTGATCCACTTTGAGTTTATTTTTGTGCAGGGTGACAGACACAGATTTAATTTCATTTTGCTCCATATGGATTTCCAGTTTTGCCAGCACCCTTTGTTGAATAGGCTATCTTTTCTCCAGTAAATGTTTTTGGCACCCTTTTTTGCTTCTTTTTGTTTTGGCACCTTCTTTGCTTCTTTTCTTAGCATGAGATAACCATATTTATGTGGGTTTGTCTCTATATCCTCTATTCTGTACCATTGGTCTACAAGTCTATTTTGGTGCCAATACCATGCCATTTTTGTTACTATAACTCTGTAATATGGTTTAAGGTCTGGTATTGTGATGCCTCCTGCTTCACTTTTCTTGCTAAGGATTGCTTTAGCTATTTTGGGTCTCTTATTTTTCCAAATAAATTTCACGATTGCTTTTTCTATTTCTATGAAGAATGTCATTGGGCTTTTAATAGGAATTGCATTAAATCAATAAAATGCTTTTGGTAATATGGCCATTTGACAATATTAATTCTGCCTATCTAGGAGCATGGGAGATCTTTCCATCTTCTGAGGTTTTCTTCAATTTCTTTGTTTAGTGTTCTGTAGTTTTCATTGTAGAGGTCTTTTACCTCTTTTGGTAGATTGATTATACACACACACACACACACACACACACACACACATATATATTAAGCTATTGTAAATGGAGTTTTCCTAATTTCTTTTTAAGTGGATTTATCACTGATGTGATAAAAGGAATACATTTGATTTATGGGTGTTGATTTTATATCCTGCTTCTTTGCTGAATTCATTTATTAGTTCTAGAAGTTTTCTGGTGAAATTTTTTGGATCTTCTAGATATAGAATCATGTCATCAGCAAATAGTGGTAGGTTGAGTTCTTTACCTATTTTGTATCCCTTTAATTTCTTTTGTCTAATTTATCTGGCTAGAGTTTCAAGGATGATGTTGAATAGAAGCGGTGAAAGAGGACATCATTGTCTTGTTTCAATTTTTAGCGGGAATGCTTTCAACTTTTTTTCATTTAGAATGATGCTGGCCTTGGGTTTAGCATATGTAGCTTTTACAATGTTGAGGTATGTTCTACTATCCCTAGTTTTTCCAGTGTTTTGAACCATGAAATTATTTTGTCAAATGTTTTTTTCTACATCTATTGAGATGATCATATGATTCTTCTTTTTAAGTCTATTAATATGAAGAATTATATTTATTGATTTCTGTATGTTGAACCAACCCTGCATCCCTGGGATGAATCCCAGTTGATCATGGTGCACTATATTTTTAATATGTTTTTATATATGATTTTCCAGAATTTTATTGAGAATTTTTGCATCTATGTTCATCAGGGATATTGGTCTGAAGTTTTATTTCTAAAACCAGACAAAGACACATCAAAGAATCAGGGTGATATTACCCTCAAAGAATGAGTTTAGAAGGATTCCCTCCTTTTCTCTTTCATGGAATAACCTGAAGAGTATTGGTATTAATTCTTCTTTGAAGGTATTGTAGAACTCAGCTGAGAATCCATCTGATCCTGGGCTTTTCTTGGTTGGTAGGCTTTTGATGGCATTTTCTATTTAATTACTTGAAATTGATCTGTTTAAAGCATGTATGACCTCCTCATTCAGTTTGGGTAGGTCATATGTCTCTAGAAATCTGTCGATGTCTTCAATATTTCTTATGTTATTAGAGTATAAATTTTCAAAACAGTTTCTAATTATCTTCTGTATTTCAGACGTGCCTGTTGTAATATTTTCTTCTTCATCTTGTATTTTAGTAATTTGAGTTTTCTCTCTTTTTCTCTTTATTAGCATGGCCAGGAGTTTATCTATTTTATATATTTTTCAAAGAACCAAAGTTTTATTTTGTCAATTTTTTCTTTTGTTTCAATTTCACTGATTTTTGGCTCTGATTTTAATTATTTCCTGTCTTATACTGCTTTTAGTGTTGATTTGTTCTGCTTTTTCTAGGGCTTTGAGATGCAGTGTTAGGTCATTTATTTGTTGACTTTTTATTTAGCCTCCATTTATTACAGTAGCTTCTATTTTTTATTTTATCATTGATTTCTAATTTCATTCTATTGTGGTCTGATAGAATGCAGGGTATTATCTCTAGTTTTTTTTGTGTGTGTGTTTACTAAAAGTTGCTTTGTGGCATAAGATGGTCTATTTTAGAGAAGGAGCCATGTGCTGCTGAGAAGAAAGTATATTTGCTCGTTAATGGATGAAATATTCTATATACGTCTGTTAAGTCTAAATTACTGATTGTATTATTTAGTTCTAAGGTTTCCTTATTTAGTTTTTGTTTAGAAGATCTGTCCAGTAGTGAGAGAGGTGTGTTAAAAATCACCCAGTATTATTGTACTGTAGTCTGTTTGACTCTTGAAATTGAAAAGGTTTTGTTTGATGTACATAGATGCTCCATTGTTTGGGGCATAAATACTTATAATTGTTATGTCCTGCTTATATATACTTCCCTTAAGAAGTATGAAATGTCCTTCTTTGCCTCTTCTGATAACTTTGGTTTGAAGTCTACATTATCTGAAATGAGAATCGAAAATCCTACTTGTTTACGCAATCCAATGAGTGACAAGTTTTTCCCCATCCTTTCACCTTCAGCCGGTGGATGTCTTTGCCCATGAGGTGAGTCTCTTGAAGAAAGAATATTGTTGAGTCTTGTTTTTAAATCCAATATGCCAGTCTTTTTAGGCTGTTAACATTCAAGGTTATTATTGAGATATGATTTGTATTCCTTGTCATTTTTTTTGGGGGGGGGGGTACCAGGGATTGAACTCAGGGGCACTGAACCACTTAGCCACATGCACAGCTCTATTATTATTATTATTATTATTATTATTATTATTATTTTTAGAGACAGGATCTCACTAAGTTGCTTACCGCCTCACTAAATTGCCGAGGCTGACTTTGAACTCGTGATCCTCCTGCTTCTGCCTCCTGAGCCACTGGGATTACAGGCATGTGCCAACATACCCAGCTGTATTCTCTGCCATTTTGATTTATTTCTGGGTTTTTGATTTGTCTTAGTTTCTCATTTGGTTGAATGTCCCTTTAGTGTAGATCTTCGCTTTGCTGGTTTTCACTATTTTTTTTTTCACTTCATCCTCTTGGAATATGAGAATGCCTATAGTGTAGGCTTTCTCATTGTAAATTCTTTTTTTTTATTTGCCCAAATTGAATCAGGGTGATATAAAAATTTAAACAGACCAATATCAATCAATGAAATAAGACGCCATCAGAACCCTACCAAACAACAAAACCCCAGAACCAGATGGATACACAGTGGAGTTCTACAATACCTTTCAAGAAGAACTAATACCAATACTCTTCAATTCATTTCAAGAAATTGAAAAAGAGGCAGAACTTCCAAACTCATTCTATGAGGCCAATATCACCCTAATTCCAAAACCAGGCAAAGACTCATCAAGGAATGGAAACCTCAGACCAATAATTCTAATGAACATAGATGCAAAAATTCTCAATAAAATTCTGGCAAATTGAAAACAAAACCATATCAAAAAGACAGTCCACCACGATCAAGTGGGGTTCATCCCAGGGATGCAAGGTTGGTTCAACATACAGAAATCAATAAATGTAATTCATCACATCAATAGACTTAAGGTAAGAATCATATGATCATCTCAATAGATGCAGAAAAAGCATTTGACAAAATACAGCACTCCTTCATGTTCAAAATACTAAAAAAATTAGGGATAACAGGAATATCTCAACATCATAAAGGGTATCTATGTTAAGCCCCAGGCCAACATCATTTTAAATGAAGAAAAATTGAAGGCGTTTCCTCTAAAAATGGGAACAAGACAGGGATACCCTCCTTTACCATTTCTATTTAACATAATTCTTGAAATACTGGCCAGAGCAATTAGATAGATGAAAGAAATTAAAGGGATACAGATAAGAAAAGAAGAACTCAAATTAGCACTATTTGCTGATAATATGATTCTATATCTAGAAGATCCAGAAAACTGCCAAACTAGTAATGAATTCAGCAGAGTAGCAGGATATAAAATCAACACCCATAAATCAAAGGCATTTCTGTATATCAGTGACAAATCCTCTGAAAGGGAAATGAGGAAAATTACCCCATTTACAATAGCCTCAAAAAAAGAAATACTAGGGAATCAATCTAACAAATGAGGTGAGAGACTGTTACAGTGAAAACTACAGAACCCTAAAGAAAGAAATCAAAAAACATGGCGGCCAGCGAGGAAGCAGCACTTTCAATACCTCCACAGTAACGGGATCAGAGAGACACCTACATGCTACCTGCTGAGAAACCTCTAGCAAAATTCCGCTGAAAGGAGACCTGCCGGGAATTAAGTAAGTCTATTGGAAGTATCAGTTTGTCTCGGCCACGAGGTGCAGGGGCCCAGTCCCGCCCTCGGCTGCCTAAAGGCCGCTGCCAGCCCGGCGGTAAACGTTCAAACAGCCACTGCCTGCCCGGGCCCCTGCCGGCCGGCTCTGTAAACCGCCCCCGGCGGTTCGGCGCTGCAAACGACACTCCCTCCCCCTGCTCGGGTGAACAGCTCCCGACCCCCGGCTCTGCGAATAGCCCCACCCGCCCCGCACTGCGAACAGCCCCGCGAACACCACACGAACGGGATACCACCTTGGCAGACAGCTGACTTCACGGGCGGAGGAGATAACTTCATTGAAACCAGCATGACAGGTGTGTAATCCCCTAGCCATCTCTCTCCACACAGCGGGGAACCTTAAGAGCCCCTCCCAGCTCTCCTGTGAGCTCCATAGCCAGACCAAGGGAATCAGGAGTGGCGCGGGACTCACGGCGCGGGACTCACGGCGTGGAACTCCCGGCTACCGCTCCCACCAGTGCTCACAACTGAGGCCTCTTGCACCAGCTACCGGGGGCGTGGCTACTGGAGGGCAAGCAAATTCGCTGGGGGTTCTCACCCACAAGCTCTACAAACTTAGGGTCTGAGGGAGGCAAACAGGGAGAGTGTGCCCAGGCATTCATGAAAACAGGGCTCCCAGGAGCAGCAGACCTGGCGTGTAACCAGTATTGTGGTAAGCGTCACAGGTGAGCAGGGCCTGGCTTGAGGAAACACAAGAGAAGGCCCTAGGCATTCAGGATTGGAGACCCGCCCAGTCTGGGACTAAGAACTGCTGCACAGTGAATGGTTCCCACCTATTGAGAGGAGAAGCTTGGCCCAGTGGGCACAGCTCCACCTACTGGAAGAGAAGTTAATCGAACTCTATGACTGCATTTATTATTATTTTTTTCTTTTTCTTTCATTTTCATATTTTTGTTGGTGTTGTTGTTCTTTAACTTTTTTTAATGTTTTTAATTTTTTTTAAATTTTTCTATTTTATTATTATTAGTATTATTTCTTTAAATTTTAATTTTCATTTTTTTATTATCTTTATTATTTTAAAAAAAATTTGTTTTCTTTCTTTCTTTATTTTCTATTTTTTTTTCTTTTGTCTTTTCATTTCTTTTCAATTTTCTTATTCCCCCTTCCTTGAATTCTACCTGCCTACTCTCATTCTCTTTAGTGACTTCTTCCCTTCCCTTCTATTATACTTCCTCCCAAGCATCAAATAAATTTATAAGAATAAACAGTAACTCAGCAGTCAAACAGAACAAGAAGTAACATGAGTAGCATAAAAAAGCAAGGAAGAAAAGGAGTACAAACAATGAAGGACAACCTAAATATTCAGGAGGACCTAGAGTCATTAGAAAAATGGTCATATAAAGATCTCAAGGAACACCTTAGACAGATGGAATGGAACCTTAAAGAGGATACGAGACAGCAAATCCAAACAGTGAAAGAACACATTGAAAGTGAATTACATAAACAGATAAAAGAAGAAGTTAAGCATCTTTATCAAGAGATAGAGATTATAAAAAAAAATCAAACAATAATTCTAGAAACGAAGGAAACGATAAACCAAATTAAAAACTCAATTGAGAGAATCTCTAGCAGAATGGAGCAAGTAGAAGCCAGAACGTCAGATAATGAAGACAAAATATATCATCTTGAAAAGAGTCTAGCCAACTCAGAAAGGCTGGTAAAAAATCACGAGAAAAACACCCAAGAGATATGGGATAATATAAAAAAACCAAACTTATGAGTCATCGGGATAGAGGAAGGTACAGAGATTCAAACCAAGGGAATGAGTAGCCTGCTGAATGAAATAATTACAGAAAACTTTCCAGAAATAAAAAAGGAAACGGATATACAAATTTTAGATGCATACAGGACACCGAGCACACAAAATCACAGTAGACCAACACCAAGACACATTGTTATGAAGACATCCAATATACAGAACAAAGAGAAAATATTAAAAGCTACAAGAGAAAGGAGGCAGATTACATTCAGGGGTAAACCAATAAGGTTAACAACGGATTTTTCATCACAGACGCTGAAAGCGAGAAGATCCTGGAACAACGTATTTCAAACACTGAAAGACAATGGTTGCCAACCAAGAATTCTGTATCCAGCAAAATTAAGCTTCAGGTATGACAACGAAATAAAAATCTTTCATGATAAACAAAAGCTAAAAGAATTTGTAGCCAGAAAACCAGCATTGCAAAGCATCTTGAGTAAAACACTACACGAGGAAGAAATGAAAAACAATAACCAAAACCATCAGTGGGAAGTGCCTCTGTAAAGACAGAGGGCGGGGGAAAAGCTAATCATGGAGAAACAAACTAATTAAAAAAAAAAAAAAAGAAGAAGATAAATAATCAAACATGGCTGGAAGTACAAACCATATACCAATAGTAACTCTAAACGTTAATGGCTTAAACTCTCCAATAAAGCGACATAGGCTGGTAACATGGATTAAAAAAACAAATCCAACAATATGCTGCCTCTAGGAGACACATCTGATTGGAAAAGACATACACAGGCTGAAGGTGAAAGGTTGGGAAAAAATATACCATGCACACGGTCCTCGTAAGCAAGCAGGGGTGGCCATCCTCATATCGAATAAAATCGACTTCAAGACTAAGTTAATCAAAATGGATAAGGAAGGACATTATATACTGTTAAAAGGAACCATTCACCAGCAAGACATAACAATTATCAATATTTATGCACCAAATAATGGTGCTGCGACATTCATAAAACAAATTCTCCTCAAGTTCAAGAATCAAATAGACCACAACACAATAATCATGGGTGACTTCAACACACCTCTCTCACCATTGGACAGATCCTCCAAACAAAAGTTGAATAAAGAAACTATAGAACTCAATAACACAATCAATAACCTTGACTTAACTGACATATATAGAATATATCAACCATCATCAAGTGGATATACTTTTTTCTCAGCAGTACATGGATCCTTCTCAAAAATAGACCATATATTATGCTATAGGGCAACTCTCAGTAAATACAAAGGGGTGGAGATAATACCATGCATTTTATCTGATCATAATGGAATGAAACTGGAAATCAATGATAAAAGAAGGAAGGAAAAATCCTACATCACCTGGAAAATGAACAATATGTTACTGAATGATCAATGGGTTACAGAAGACATAAAGGAGGAAATCAAAAAATTCTTAGAGATAAATGAAAACACAGACACAACATATCGGAATCTATGGGACACAATGAAAGCAGTTTTAAGAGGGAAATTCATCGCCTGGAGGTCATTCCTCAAAAAAAGGAAAAACCAACAAATAAATGAGCTCACACTACATCTCAAAGCCCTAGAAAAGGAAGAGCAAAACAACAGCAAATGTAGCAGAAGGCAAGAAATGATTAAAATCAGAGCGGAAATCAACGAAATTGAAACAAAAGAAACTATTGAAAAAATTGACAAAACTAAAAGTTGGTTCTTTGAAAAAATAAATAAGATCGACAGACCCTTAGCCATGCTAACGAAGAGAAGAAGAGAGAGAACTCGAATTACTAACATACGGGATGAAAAAGGCAATATCACAACAGATGCTACAGAAATACTGAACAATTAGAAATTATTTTGAAAACCTATATTCCAATAAAATAGAAGATAGTGAACACATCGATAAATTTCTTAAGTCATATGATTTGCCCAGACTGAGTCAGGAGGATACTCACAACTTAAATAGACCTATAACAATGGATGAAATAGAAGAAGCAATCAAAAGACTACCAACCAAGAAAAGCCCAGGACCAGATGGGTATACAGCGGAGTTTTACAAAACCTTTAAAGAAGAATTATTACCAATACTTTTCAAGTTATTTCAGGAAATAGAAAAAGAGGGAGCTCTGCCAAATTCATTCTATGAGGCCAACATCACCCTGATTCTGAAACCAGACAAAGACACCTCAAAGAAAGAAAACTACAGACCAATATCTCTGATGAACCTAGATGCAAAAATCCTCAATAAAATTCTGGCGAATAGGATACAAAGGCACATCAAAAAAATTGTGCACCATGATCAAGTAGGATTCATACCTGGGATGCAAGGATGGTTCAATATACGGAAATCAATAAATGTTATACACCACATCAATAGACTTAAAGATAAGAACCATATGATCATCTCGATAGACGCAGAAAAAGCATTCGACAAAGTACAGCATCCCTTTATGTTCAAAACATTAGAAAAACTAGGGATAACAGGAACTTACCTCAACATAGTAAAAGCTATATATCCTAAGCCTCAGGCTAGTATCATTCTGAATGGAGAAAAATTGAAGGCATTCCCTCTAAAATCTGGAACAAGACAGGGATGCCCTCTATCACCACTTCTATTCAATATAGTTCTCGAAACACTGGCCAGAGCAATTAGACAGACGAAAGAAATTAAAGGCATAAAAATAGGAAAAGAAGAACTTAAATTATCACTATTTGCGGATGATATGATTCTATACCTAGAAGACCCAAAAGGGTCTACAAAAAAACTACTAGAACTAATAAATGAATTCAGCAAAGTGGTAGGAAATAAAATCAACACACATAAATCAAAGGCATTTCTGTATATCAGCGACAAAACTTCTGAAACGGAAATGAGGAAAAACACTCCATTCACAATATCCTCAAAAAAAAAATAAAATACTTGGGAATCAACCTAACAAAAGAGGTGAAAGATCTATACAATGAAAACTACAGAACCCTAAAAAGAGAAGTAGAAGAAGATCTTAGAAGATGGAAAAATATACCCTGTTCATGGATAGGCAGAACTAACATCATCAAAATGTCAATATTACCAAAAGTTCTGTATAGGTTTAATGCAATGCCAATCAAAATCCCAACGGCATTTCTTGTAGAAATAGATAAAGCAATCATGAAATTCATATGGAAAAATAAAAGACCCAGAATAGCAAAAGCAATTCTAAGCAGGAAGTGTGAATCAGGCGGTATAGCGATACCAGATTTCAAACTATATTACAGAGCAATAGTAACAAAAACAGCATGGTACTGGTACCAAAACAGGTGGGTGGACCAATGGTACAGAATAGAGGACACAGAGACTAATCCACAAAGCTACAACTATCTTATATTTGATAAAGGAGCTAAAAGCATGCAATGGAGGAAGGATAGCATCTTCAACAAATGGTGCTGGGAAAACTGGAAATTCATATGCAACAAAATGAAACTGAATCCCCTCCTCTCGCCATGCACAAAAGTTAACTCAAAGTGGATCAAGGAGCTAGATATCAAATCAGAGACTCTGCGTCTGATAGAAGAAAAAGTTGGCTCTGATCTACATATTGTGGGGTCGGGCTCCAAATTCCTCAATAGGACACCCATAGCACAAAAGTTAATAACAAGAATCAACAAATGGGACTTACTTAAACTGAAAAGTTTTTTCTCAGCAAGAGAAACAATAAGAGAGGTAAATAGGGAGCCTACATCATGGGAACAAATTTTTACTCCTCACACTTCAGATAGAGCCCTAATATCCAGAGTATACAAAGAACTCAAAAAATTAGACAATAAGATAACAAATAACCCAGTCAACAAATGGGCCAAGGACCTGAACAGACACTTCTCAGAGGAGGACATACAATCAATCAACAAGTACATGAAAAAATGCTCACCATCTCTAGCAGTCAGAGAAATGCAAATCAAAACCACCCTAAGATACCATCTCACTCCAGTAAGATTGGCAGCCATTATGAAGTCAAACAACAACAAGTGCTGGCGAGGATGTGGCGAAAAGGGTACTCTTGTACATTGCTGGTGGGACTGCAAATTGGTGAGGCCAATTTGGAAAGCAGTATGGAGATTTATGGGAAAGCTGGGAATGGAACCACCATTTGACCCAGCTATTGCCCTTCTCGGACTATTCCCTGAAGACCTTAAAAGAGCGTACTACAGGGATACTGCCACATCGATGTTCATAGCAGCACAATTCACAATAGCTAGACTATGGAACCAACAGATGCCCTTCAATAGATGAATGGATAAAAAAAATGTGGCATTTATACACCATGGAGCTTTACGCAGCACTAAAAAATGACAAAATCATGGAATTTGCAGGGAAATGGATGGCACTAGAGCAGATTATGCTTAGTGAAGCTAGCCAATCCCTAAAAAACAAATACCAAATGTCTTCTTTGATATAATGAGAGCAACTAAGAAAAGAGCAGGGAGGAAGAGCAGGAAGAAAAGATTAACATTAAACAGAGACATGAGGTGGGAGGCAAAGGGAGAGAAAAGGGAAATTGCATGGTAATGGAGGGAGACCCTCATTGTTATACAAAATTACATATAAGAGGTTTTGAGGGGAATGGGAAAATAAACAAGGAGAGAAATGAATTACAGTAGATGGGGTAGAGAGAGAAGATGGGAGGGGAGGGGAGGGGGGATAGTTGAGGATAGGAAAGGTAGCAGAATACAACAGTTACTAATAGGGCATTATGTAAAAATATGGATGTGTAACTGATGTGATTCTGCAATCTGTATTTGGGGTAAAATTGGGAGTTCATAACCAACTTGAATCTAATGCATGAAATATGATATGTCAAGAGCTTTGTAATGTTTTGAACAACTAATAAAAAATAAATAAAAAAAGAAAGAAATCAAAGAAGACATTACAAGATGGAAAGATCTACTACCTTGCTCTTGGATAGGCAGAATTAATATTACCAAAATTACCATACTAACAAAAGTACTATACAGATTTAATGCAATTCCAATCAAAATCCCAGTGTCATTCCTCATAGAAATAGAAAAAGCAATCATGAAATTCATCTGCTAAAGCAGGTGGCATCACTATACCAGAACTTAAACTATATTACAGAGCAATAGTAACAAAAACAGCATGGTATTGGCACAAAAACAGACTGGTTAGACCAACAGTACAGAATAGAGGACACAGAGACTAACCCACAAAATTATAATTATCTTATATTAATTAGACAAAGGTACCAAAAACATGCACTGGAAAAAAAGATAACCTCTTCAACAAATGGTGCTGGGAAAACTGGAAATCCATATGCAACAAAATGAAATTAAACCCTACCTATCACCATGCATAAAACTCAACTCAAAATGGATCAAGGACCCAGGAATAAAACTGGAGACCCTGCGTCTAATAGTAGAAAATGTAGGTCCTAATCTTCATCATGTGAGATTAGGCCCTAATTTCCTTAATAAGACTCCTTTGGTGTAAAAATTAAAATCAAGAATAAATAAATGGGATAGATTCAAACTAAAAAGTTTCTTCTTAGCAAAAGAAACAATCTGTGAGGTGAAATAGAGAGCCTACAGAATGGGAAAAAATTTTTACCCATCATACATCAGATAGAGCACTAATCTCTAGGGTATATAAAGAACTCAAAAAGCTAAGCACCAAAAAACCAAATAACCCAATCAATAAATGGGCCAAGGACCTGAACAGACACTCCTTAGAAGATGATATACAATCAATTAACAAATATATGCAAAAATGTTCAACATCTCTAGCAATTAAAGAAATGCAAATCAAAACTACTCTAAGATTTCATCTCACTCCAGTCAGAATGGCAGCTATTATGAAGACAAACAACAATAAGTATTGGTGAGGATGTGGGGAAAAAGGTACACTCATACACTGCTGGTGGGACTACAAATTGGTGCAGCCAATATGGAAAGCAGTATGGAGATTTCTTGGAAAACTGAGAATGGAACCACCATTTGACCCAGCTATCCCTCACCTGGGTCTATACCCAAAGGACTTAAAACCAGCATAATACAAGGACACAGTCACATCAATGTTCACAGCAGCACAATTCACAATAGCTAAATTGTGAAACCAACATCGGTGTCTTTCAGTAGTTGAATGGAAAAATAAGTGGTATATATACACAATGGAATATTACTCAGTAATAAAAGGGAATGGATGGAGTTGGAGAATATAATGCTAAGTGAAGTTAGCCAATCCTAAAAAATCAAATGCCAAATGTTTCCTCTGATATAAGGAGGCTGATTCATAGTCGGATAGGGAGAGGGAGCATGGGAGGAACAGATGAACTCTATCTAGATAGGGCAAAGGGATGGCAGAGGAAGGGAGTGGGCATGGGGTTAGAAATGATGGTGGAATGAGATGGACATCATTCTCCAAAGTATTTGTATGAAGAAACAAATGGTGTGAATATACTTTGTATACAACAGAGATATGAAAAAATTGTGCTCTATATGTATAATATGAATTGTAATGTACTCCACTGTCATATAAAACAAATAAATTTTTTAAAATGTATTTTTTAGTTGTAGTTGGAGACAGTACCTTTATTTTATTTATTTTTAAGTGGTGCTGAGGATCAAACCCAGGGACTCACACATGCTAGGTGAGTGCTCTACCACTAAGCCACAATCCCAGGCCCAATTGTGAATTTTTAATTCTTTTAATTTTTGTTTATCATAAAATGTTTTAATTTCATCTTCAAATCTGAAACTTAATTTTTCTGGATATAAATTTCTTGGTTGGCAACCATTTTTCTTTCAGAGCTTAAAATATATTATTCCAGGACCTCCTAGCTTTGAAGGTCTGGGCTGAGAAATCAGTTGAGATCCAAATTGGTTTCCTCTATACATAATTTTTTTTTTCTCTCACAACCTTTAAGATTTTATCTTTTTTCTCTGTGTTAGTCATTTTCATTATAATTTGCCTTGGTGTGGGTCTGCTGTCATTTTGTACATTTGGGGTCCTGTGAGCCTCTTGTATTTGATTTTCCATTCTATTCTTTAGGTTTGGGAAATTTTTTGCTATTATATCATTGAAAAGATTGTGCATTCTTTTGGTTTGTATCTCTGCTCATTTATCTACTCCAATAACTCTTAAATTTGGTCTTTTCATGTTATCCCATAATTCTTGGATGTTCTGTTCCTGGTTTCTTACCATCTTCTCCACATGTTCAACTCTATTTTGTCTTCATTGTCTGAAGTTCTGTCTTTCAAGTGGTCTAGTCTTTTGGTGATGTTTCCTATTGAATTTATAATTTGTTTACTGATTCCTTCATTTCGAGGATTTCTGCTTGTTTTTTTTTTTTTTTTTTCATGATCTCTAACTCTTCTGAAGTGGTTTTTCACGCCCTATATTTTTTCTTTGATTTCACTCCTTATACTATCCTTTACTTCACCAATCAATTTAACTACATGATATAATCTCAACTGCTTCTTGGCAAATCAAAACTACTCTTAGATTTCATCTCATTCCTGTCAGAATGGCAATCATCAAGAATACAGGCAACAATAAATGTTGGCAAGATTGTGGTGAAAAATGTACTCATACATTGCTGGTGGGACTGTAAATTGGTGCAACCACTATGGAAGGCAGTATGGAGATTCCTCAGAAAATGGGAATGGAACCAACATTTGACTCAGCTATCCTACTCCTTGGTTTATACCCAAAGGACTTAAAATCAGCATACTATAATGACGCATCCACATCAATGTTTATAGCAGCTCAATTCACAATAGCTAGACTATGGAACCAACCTAGGTGTTCCTCAATAGATGAATGGATAAAGAAAATGTGATACATATACTCAATGGAATATCACTCAGCTTTAAAGAGTGAAATTATGGCATTTGCCAGTAAATGGATGGAGTTGGAGAATATCATGCTAAGCGAAATAAGCCAATCCCACAAAACCAAAGGCCAAATGTTTTCTTTAATATGCAGATGCTAATTCACAAGGCAGGGGGACACTAGGTAAGAACAGCATTATCTTAGATTAGGTAGAGGGAAATGATGGGAGGGGAGGGGAAGGAATGTGAAGATAGGAAAATAATAGAATGAAACAGACATTGTTATTGTATGTATATATGTGACTACATGACCAATATAATTTTGCAATGTACACTCAGAAAAATGAGAAATTATATCCCATCTATGTATGATATATCAAAATGCATATATGCATTGTACTGTCATGTATAAATAATTAAAACAAAAACAAAAACAAAAAAAACCTAGGAGAGTCCTGAAATCCCAAATTAATATATATGAAGACACAAAACAGAAGGAAGAGTGGTAAATGACCTGCAGAGTGGGATACTGATGACAAGCAAACCAGTTCATCCTCCACAAATCAAAAGATAACAGTACCCTAGAAAATGGGGTAAAGAAGTGAACACTGGGACATTGATTAGACCTCCTACACTCATTCTACAAATCAGAAAAAACTCTTTTACCCTGATGAAGACTGTAAATTTATTTGCTGGGGGGAGAAACTGAACCAGAAAAGCACCAATACCAGGGGGCATCAGACACAGAAGGCAGTAAAAGACTGAAGATAAAGGAAAATTGAGTAGAAATCTAAATATCAAACAGTGAGTCCATTAGCCAGCTCCTCACCACCACCATTCTCGCCCAGCCCTGCCCCCAAAATTGCTTATTACCTCCAGCTCCTAATCCTCACTGTGGATTAAAGAATCCTTTTCTGGACAAATAAAAATCTCCTCAAGGTACATGATCACCCTAAGTGAAGCCTATTAATTGATGTATGGTATCCAAAAACACACAGCTTCCATTCAGCTTTTCAGAGCCTCACTTTTATTTTAAATAAACTTTACTGATACATAATTGACATACAGAGTAATTAAGTGCACACTGGGATATTTCATGAGATTTGTCAAAAATCATGTTAACTAATTGTCAAATTCCCCCACCTAAAATATCCAACAACCACTCATCTGATGCCTATCATTATAGACTAATCTTATCAGACTCTACCTTCATATGAATGTAATCATACAATATATACCTTACTGTTTGGCTTCTCTCACTCAGCACAATAGTTTTGAAAGTCATTCAAGTTACTGTACATATCAATTATAAATTCCTTTTGAATTCTAAGTGAATCAATTGCTGAGTAAATCCACAGTTATGAAAATATCAAAATTTGTTTAATCTATCAGCTGATGAACATTGGGTTCTAGTTCATGCTATTATAAATTAAAGCTGTTATGAATGTTCAAGTAAAGATCTTTTTGTGGATGTGTTCATTTCTTTTAGGTTATTGGAAATGAAATTATTGTTATAGGTGTACATTTAACTTTATAAAAATTTGCAAAACTGTTTTCTTATGTATTGCTACCATTTTACATTTTCTTTTTTTTATTGGTTGTTCAAAACATTACAAAGCTCATGATATATCATCTTTCATACATTTGACTCAATTGGGTTATGAACTCCCATTTTTACCCCAAATACAAATTGCAGAATCACATTGGTTACACACTCACATTTTTCCATAATGACATATTAGTGACTGTTGTATTCTGCTACGTTTCCTATCCCCTACTATCCCCCCTCCCGTCCCCTCCCATCTTCGCTCTCTACCTCATCTGCTGCTGTTCAATTCTCTCCCTTGTTCCCCCGCCTTTCCCCTCACAACCTCTTATATGTAATTTTGTGTAACATTGAGGGTCTCCTACCATTTCCATATGCTTTCCCTTCTCTCTCACTTTCTCTCCCCCCACTCGTCTTTGTTTAATGTTAATCTTTTCCTCATGCTCTTCCTCCCTGTTCTGTTCTTAGTTGCTCTCTTTATATCAAAGAAGACATTTGGCATTTGTTTTTTAAGGATTGGCTAGCTTCGCTTAGCATAATCTGCTCTAATGCCATCCATTTCCCTGAAAATTCCAGGATTTTGTCATTTTTTATTGCTGCGTAATACTCCATTGTGTATAAATGCCACATTTTTTTTTATCCATTCATCTATTGAAGGGCATCTAGGTTGGTTCCACAGTCTAGCTATTGTGAATTGTGCCGCTATGATCATTGATGTGGCAGTATCCCTATAGTACGCTCTTTTAAGATCCTCAGGGAATAGTCTGAGAAGGGCGATAGTTGGGTCAAATGGTGGATCCATTCCCAGCTTTCCCAGGAATCTCCATACTGCTTTCCAAATTGGCCTCACCAATTTGCAGATCCACCAGCAGTGTACAAGTGTACCCTTTTCCCCACATCCTCGCCAACACTTATTGTTGTTTGACTTCATAATGGCTGCCAATCTAACTGGAGTGAGATGGTATCTTAGGGTGGTTTTGATTTGCATTTCTCTGACTGCTAGAGATGGTGAGCATTTTTTCATGTACTTGTTGATTGATTGTATGTCCTCCTCTGTGAAGTGTCTGTTCAGGTCCTTGGCCCATTTGTTGATTGGGTTATTTGTTATCTTATTGTTTGATTTTTTGAGTTCTTTGTATATTCTGGATAATAGGGCTCTATCTGAAGTGTGAGGGGTAAAAATTTGTTCCCAGTATGTAGGCTCTCTATTTACCTCTCTTATTGTTTCTCTTGCTGAGAAAAAAACTTTTTAGTTTAAGTAAGTCCCATTTGTTTATTCTTGTTATTAACTCTTGGGCTATGGGCTATGAATCCTACTTGATCATGGTGCACAATTTTTTTGATATGCTTTTGTATTCGATTCGCCAGGATTTTATTGAGAATTTTTGCATCCAAGTTCATTAGAGATATTGGTCTGTAGTTTTCTTTCTTTGAAGTGTCTTTGTCTGGTTTCGGGATGAGGGTGATGTTGGCCTCATAGAATGAATTTGGAAGAGCTCCTTCTTTTTCTATTTCTTGAAATAGCTTGAAAAATATTGGTATTAATTCTTCTTTGAAGGTTTTGTAGAACTCCGCTGTATACCCATCCGGTCCAGGGCTTTTTTTGGTTGGTAGTCTTTTGATGGCTTCTTCTATTTCTTCCTTTGTTATTGGTCTGTTTAAATTGTGCGTGTCTTCCTGACTCAATCTGGGCAGATCGTATGACTTAAGAAATTTATGGATATCTTCACTATCTTCTATTTTATTGGAATATAGGGTTTCAAAATACTTTCTAATTATCTTCTGTATTTCTGTAGTGTCTGTTGTGATATTGCCTTTTTCATCCCGTATGTCAGTAATTTGAGTTCTCTCTCTTCTTCTCTTCATTAGCATGGCTAAGGGCCTGTCGATCTTATTTATTTTTTCAAAGAACCAACTTTTAGTTTTATCAATTTTTTCAATGTTTTTTTTTGTTTCAATTTTGTTGATTTCTGCTCTAATTTTAATTATTTCTTGTCTTCTACTACATTTGCTGTTGTTTTACTCTTCCTTTTCTAGGTTTTTGAGGTGTAGTGTGAGTTCATTTATTTGTTTGTTTTTTCTTTTTTTGAGGAAAGAACTCCAAGAAATGAATTTCCCTCTTAAAACTGCTTTCATTGTGTCCCACAGATTCCTGTATGTTGTGTCTGTATTGTCGTTTCTGTCTAAGAATTTTTTGATTTCCTCCTTTATGTCTTCTGTAACCCATTGATCATTCAGTAGCATATTGTTCATTTTCCATGTGATGTAGGATTTTTCCTTCCTTCTTTTATCATTGATTTCCAGTTTCATTCCATTATGATCAGATATGGTGCATGGTATTATCTCCACGCCTTTATATTTACTAAGAGTTGCCCTATGGCATAATATATGGTCTATCTTTGAGTAGGATCCATGTGCTGCTGAGAAGAACGTGTATCCACTTGATGATGGTTGATATATTCTATATACGTCGGTTAAGTCTAGGTTATTGATTGTGCTGTTGAGTTCTATAGTTTCTTTATTCAGTTTTTGTCTAGAGGATCTGTCTAATGGAGAGAGCGGTGTGTTGAAGTCACCCATAATTATTGTGTTGTAGTCTATTTGACTCTTGAACTTGAGGAGAGTTTGTTTTATGAACGTTGCAGCTCCATTGTTTGGTGCATACAAATTGATAATTGTTATGTCTTGTTGGTGGATGGTTCCTTTTAACAATATATAGTGTCCTTCTTTATCCCTTTTGATTAACTTAGGTTTGAGGTTGATTTTATTCGATATGAGTATGGCCAGTCCTGCTTGCTTCCGAGGGCCATGCGAGTGGTATGATTTTTCCCAACCTTTTACCTTCAGCCTGTGTATGTCTTTTCCTATCATATGAGTCTCCTGAAGGCAGCATATTGTTGGATTTGTTTTTTTGATCCAGGTTACTAGCCTATGTCTCTTGATTGGTGAGTTTAGGCCATTAACATTTAAGGTTACAATTGAAATATGATTTGTACTTCCAGTCATGTTTATTTATTTATTTTAGTTTGGCTAGTTTTTACTTTTTGGTTATTTTCCTCCCCCGTTACTGAGATACCTCCCACTGTTAGTTTTGGGCACTATTTTTCAATTCCTCTTCTTGTAGTATTTTGCTTAAAATGCTTTGCAGTGCTGGTTTTCTGGCTGCGAATTCTTTTAGCTTTTGTTTATCATGAAAGATTTTAATTTCATTGTCAAATCTGAAGCTTAATTTTGCTGGATACATTATTTTTGGTTGGAATCCATTATTTTTCAGCATTTGAAATACACTGTTCCAGGATCTTCTCGCTTTCAGTCTGTGATGAAAAATCAGTCGTTAACCTAATTGGTTTACCCCTGAATGTAATCTGCCTCCTTTCCGAATCTTCATAATTATATGTCTTGGAGTTGGTCTATTACGGTTTTGAATATTTGGGGTCCTGTAGGCTTCCAGGATTTGGCAATCCATTCCATCTTTCATCTCTAGGAAGTTTTCTAGAATTATTTCATTTAATATGTTGTCCATTCCTTTGGTTTGAATCTCTATGCCTTCTTCTGTCCCGATGACTCTCAAATTTGGTTTTTTTATGACATCCCATATCTCTTGAATAGATTGCTCATGGGATTTAAGCATCTTTTCTGTGTTGACTATATTCTTTTCAAGTTGATAAACTTTGTCTTCATTATCTGATGTTCTGACTTCTACTTGATCTAGTCTATTTGTAATATTCTCGTTTGAGTTTTTAATTTGGTTTATAGTTTCCTGCATTTCTAGGATTACTGTTTGATTTTTTTTTAAGATCTCTATCTCCTGGTAAAGCTCGTTCTTTGCCATTTGAAATTGTTTGTTTAATTCATTTTCAAAATATACTTTTATTGCTTGGACTTGCTGCCTCATGTCTTCTCTAATATTCCTTTCCATCTGAGTTAGGTATGCCTTGAGTTCTTTCCCTATCCCTGTTTCTGATGCTTCTAGGTCCTCCTATAGAATTAAGTTGTCCTGCATTGTTTGTACTCCCTTTTCCCTTGTTTTTTCATGATGTTCACGTTACTTTCCAGCTCTATCTGATTGCTGTGTTTCTGCTCTCTTCTATAGATTTGTTTTGGTTTTGTATATCTCTGTTGTCTCTCCTTTGTGTTGGTAGACTATGCCTGCTAAAGTGGATTCCGCTGGGAAGGAATTCCGACGGCCGAGCTCCAGTGACGTCACCTCTCTGCTATGGCTGGCCCCAGGCTCCTTGCCGGGGTGTTCGAATGGCGGGGTGGGACTGGACTGTCTCTGGTTGGTTTCAGCTCCCGGTCGCTGGCAGGTGGGCGATCTCTAGCCGCCCAGTCAGTCACCGGCAGGCGGGCGGTCTCCAGCCGCCCAATCGCGCAGGCAGCGGGCCGGTGATTGGTCACCGGCAGGTGGGCGGTCTCCAGCCGCCCAATCGCGCAGGCAGCGGGCCGGTGATTGGTCGCTGGTGGGCGGGCGGTCTCCAGCCGCCTAGTCGCGCGGGCAGCCGGCGGGCGATCGGTCGCCGGTGGGGGGGGCGGACTCCAGCCGCCCAGTCGCGCGGGCAGCGGGTGGACTGTTGCCGGCGGGGGTGCGGTCTCCAGCCGCCCAGTCGCGAGGGCCTGGCCTCTAGTCCCCTGGTTTCTCCTGCTAGTCCTGGTTTCTCCTGCTAGACCAGATTTCCCCTGAGTGATGCCGCTCGGCAGTTCAAACTGTACTCTGGGCCTGCCGTTTTTAGGGTGTGGAGGGTGTCTATTGGGAACCCTAGCACTCTATTGTTTTGATGTTTTCCGCTTGCCCCTCCCCCAGCGCTGGCTAGACAGGTTTCGTTTTCACCGCTAATGGGAGGAGGAGTTGAAAGTCAGGTGTCTCTAGTTTTCCCCGTGTCTTTATGCAGGCTTGCTCTGATAATCCCACCCCCGGAAAGCCTAGGAAAGATTTTATGCGAATTCCCCGCTGTATGGGAGCTGAGCTGAGTAACACACACCTGTTTTATTGTTGCAATCTGTCGGAGAGTGGCGGTGGTTACTTCAGCTCTCCAAGATGGTGGCCGCTGGTTTCCTTGGTGGAGTTTCCATTGTAGGGGATAGAACTGTACCGCTTCCTTCCCCGTATGAAATCCCGAACTCAGCCCGGGGCTCAGTGGGGGCTCAGCCGGCAGGATTCCACAGAATCCACAGCAACGCTTCTCCCTGCTTGCTGGTCGCTTCTCGGTGGTGCCCCACCGTCTGTAGCCGCATGGCGGGCTGTGTGGATCAGTCAGCCGGGATCTCCCACCATTTTACATTTTCATTAGCAACACTTGAGAGCTATCTTAGTCATCTTAGTGTGAAGTGGTATCTTAGTGTGGCTTTAATTTGCATTTCCCTGATGATTCAATGATATGAGCATTTTTATATGCTTATTAGAAATTCATATATATCTTCTTTGGTGAGGAGTCTATTCAAATCCTTGGGTTGTCTTTTATTATTCAATTCTTTTTTTTTAGCTGTGATCGATATACCTAACAAGAACTACTTAGAGAAAGAAACGTTTATTTGGGGCTCATAGCTTCAGAAGTTTCAATTCATAGAAAATGTCTGCATTGTTCTGGGCCCACAATGAGGCAGTACATCATGGAGGAAGGGCCCAGAACAAAAAGCTGCCTAGCTCATGGTGGGGTCCAGAAGCAAAAAGAGGGGGAAAAGGGACCACAGGAAGAACAATGCTTTCAGGGAACCCCCTGCTTTGCCCCCAGTGACTCATCTCCTCCAGCCACACCCCACCTGCCTACAGCTAAAACTCAGTCAGTCCATTCCAGCTAGGATTGACTAATTAGGTTTACAGCTCTTACAATTCAATCATTTCATCTCTTGATATTTCTGTGTCTAAGAGAAGAAAAAGTAGGCCCTAATCTCCATCATGTGGGATTAGGCTACAACTTCCTTAATAAGACTCCTTTGGCACAAGAATTAAAATCAAGAATCAATAAATGGGATGGATTCAAACTAAAAAGTTTCTTTTCAGCAAAAGAAACAATCTGTGAGATGAATAGAGAGCCTACATCTTGGAAGCAAATCTGTACCCCTCACACATCAGATAGAGCACTAATCTCTAGGGTATATAAAGAAATCAAAAATCTAAGCACCAAAAAAACAAATAACCCAATCAATAAATAGGCCAAAGACCTGAACAGACACTTCTCAGAAGATGACATACAATCAATTAACAAATGTATGAAAAATTGTTCATCATCACTAGCAATTAGAGAAATGCAAATCAAAACTACTCTAAGATTTCATCTCACTCCAGTCAGAATGGCAGCTATTATGAAGACAAACAACAATAAGTGTTGGTGAGGATGTGGGGAAAAAGGTACACTCATACATTGCTGGTGGGACTGCAAATTGGTGCTGCCAATATGGAAAGCAGTATGGAGATTTCTTGGAAAACTGAGAATGGAACCACCATTTGACCCAGCTATCCCTCACCTGGGTCTATACCCAAAGGACTTAAAAACAGCATACTACAGGGATACAAACACATTAATGTTTATTATTCAATTCTAAGAGTTCTGTTTTATATTTTAGATATAGATATCATCTCCTAGTCTGTGGCTTCTTTCCATTTTCTCAACAATAGCTTTTGAAAGTAGGAAGTTTTTTTAGTTTGTTTTTGGACAGGGTCTCACTATATCTCTAGACTGGTCCTGGATACATTAATCTTCCCACCTCAGCCTCCTGAGTAACTGGTACTATAGGTGTGTGCTATCATGAAGAGTAAACATTTTAATCTTATTAATTTTTATCGTCCAATTAATCCAGTTTTCTTTTATTATTAATACATTTGTATGCTGAGATCTTTGCCTATCCTATGGTCACAAAGATTTTTGAGCTTTTTTTTTCTTTATTGTAGTTTTATAGTTTCAGCTTTATTTTTAAAACTATATCTACTTTGAATTAATTTTTATGTATGCTATGAGGTTGAGTTTGAAGATCATCTAGCAACATTTGTTCAAAACACTGACTATTCTGGGGCTAGGTATGCAGCTTGGAGGTACAGGTCTTACCTAGCATGCATAAGGCCCTGGGTTTGATCTCCAGAACCACAAATTAAAAAAAAGACTACTGACCCTATTGAATTATGTTGGAGCCTTTGATGAAAACCAACTATATATGGGGCTTAATTCTGAATTCCCTATAATTTTGTGTGTGTGTGTGTGTGTGTGTGTATATATATATATATATATATATATATATACATACACACACACACACACACATACATACTGATCCTATTCTGCCTTAATTATTGTAGAATTAGAGTAAGTATGAAAATTATAAATCATATCTCTCAATTCTTTCCCCCAGAATTGTTTTGGATATCTAGGTTCTTTGCCTTCCACAAAAACAGTGGAATCAGCAATCTTCACAAAGCCCGCTGGAATTTTAAGTGGAATTTCATTCAATCTCAATTTCCATTTGGTGAAAATAGAGATCTTAACAGTATCAAGTCTCCAGTCCACAAACATAGTATATCTGTTTGTTTATTTAGATGCTCTTTAATGTTTTCAGGACTTTCATTAAATTCTTCTCCAATATGTCTTGTTATGCTAATTAAAATGACACTATTATTTTACATACTGTTCTTTGCTGGTACAGAGAAATACAGCTGATCAACCTTATCACTTTCTACCTTGCTAAATTCGCTTATTATATTTTTTTTTTTTTGTGTAAATCCATTGAGATTTTCTATATAGATAATTGTATTGTCTGAGAATAGACACAGCTTTACCTTTACCATGCCTTGCTGCCATACTGGCTAGGATTTCCAATAATGCTGAATAGAAGCAGTGAATTCAGAAATCCTTGCCCCGTAGTTGATTTCAGGGAAGAAGTATTCAGTCTTTCACCATTAAGTATGATAATAGCTGTAGGACTTTTTGTAGATGCCCATTATCAGGCTGAGAAAACTCCCTTCTATTTCTAATTTGTTGAGTCTTATAAAACTTTATGTGTTTTTAATTCTATCAAATATTTTGTTTGCATCTAATGAAATGACCATATAATTTTTATCCTTTATTTTGTCAATGTGGTAAAACAGGCTGAGAGCTAAAATTCATAATGTTTAAAATTAATGAATGATGAATTAGCAATAAGTATGAATTTAGAAATTTGGAGATAAACAGAAGAAGAAATAGTGAAGAAAAATTTGAGTTTTTTAGGAGTATGCCTACTTGGGAATGGAAACTGGTTAATAAAACTTTACACAATACAAATGTAATGATGGTAATTTTTAAAAAGCCTTTTATAATGATTCTTTAAACATGAAAATAATATTTATTACAAATTTTAAAAATTAAAAATAAGTTGAAGGGAGATGTGAAGATGATCTCTATGAAGATGTAGAGCTAAGGCTGGCTGGAGGGTCAAGGGTAGAGTAAAAATGAATTCAGCTTTATTTTCATGTTTCAGTGACACACTCAGAAGACACTCCTCATTCAGCTGGATATACTTGGCAGCAAGAGACAGAGTTGAAGAAAAAGATTTGGGAGTAAGTATCAAAGATAAGGGTTTTAAAGCCAGAAGAATAGATGAGACTTAGCATGCACTGTATGTGAAAAGGTCAAGTACAAAATTCTGAGGAAGGCTGGCATACATAAGGCAAGGAGAAGGATGTAAGAAGGGAGACAAAATGAATATTCAAAAGACAGGTGGAGAACCAGCAAAATATGTCACTGAATTCAAGGCAGGAAAGTGTTTCCTTCTTCCAACTTGTTGGATGTTGAATTCAGAGAAGTTTGTTTGTTTAACAAACATCAGAGCTTATTTTGCTTTTATGGGTGTTTCTTCCTAATTTCATAAAGAAAGTTGGGAAGTTAATAAAACTTTACACAATACAAATGTAATGATGGAAAGTACAGAAAGGTGTTACAAATATTTTTATGTTGCTATTTATTTGTTCCATTTCAGGAAACATCTGGAGCAGGCAGTATGAAGTAAAGAAATTCCATTGTTTTATCTCAGCTGATGAAAGAGTTCAAGAAGAAATGATCAACATGAACTGTAGATACAAGAAAGCACTGATAGAATATCCATGTTAGTTAGTGGGTCATTTAAAAGCTGAGAGCAGAAGAAATTTTAGAAGTGTCTTTAAAATTTTTTATTTAACAGGGTACAGAAGGTGTGATGATTCAGAAGTAATGAGTCATTTAAAAATAATAAAACTATTGCTTTGCCTGGAAAACATGGGCAATCATTCATGAATGACTCAATATGGAAACTGCTTCTAAGAGAAGAGTCAAGAGGAATACAAAACAGGTACCCATAGAACTACTTGGTGGATAAAATGACGAGACCTGGGATATTCAATTTATTTTCACTTCAAATATAGTTGAGAAAATAAATTGACAAAGGGAACTCGTCTCAAAAGGGATTACTTTCTGATGTTCAAAGAAACTATGTATGTAATATGAAAGAAAAATTAACACTTTAGATTTAGTAATATAATAATATTCCAGGAGCAGGCCTAATTTGAGCATATAGAAATTAGGAAGTGCTTTAAAACTTACTTTTATCTTTCTTCCCGTAGAGGAACAAAGTGTGGTTAAGGGAAAAGCATCAGGTGGGCAGTAAGGAGCTCCTGGTCCAGCTTCAGCTTCTGTACTGTCTACTTTGGTAGTCTGATAACTTGGTCAAGTTACTTCAGTCACCGAGATTTCACCTTCTCCTCTGCGGGGTGGGAAAAAAACATGCTGAAAGATGGCTCTGAGGTCCAGACAACATGAGAAAAACAAAACTTGTTTTTTTTTCTTGGTTTCAATTAGGAAAATGTTATATTTTGCCAGCAAACTATTTTTTATTATTTGATGGAAGATAATGAACTGGCTATTCATATTTAATTGCAAAACTATGGATTTCCCTGAGAACTGGCTCCAAAATAAAAATTTGTGGTTAAGCTTATATAGTTTTGTAATTAAAAAAAATTCTCAGGCTAGGGGTGCAGCTCAATGGTAAAGCACTTGTGTAGCTTTTGTGAGACCTCGAGTTCAATGCCTAGTGCATGTGTGTGCACACAAAAAATTTCTATTATATATTCCAAAACATCACAATAGTTGTCTCTGTCTAGCTGATAGTATTTTAAATCACACATTTTCCTTTTCTAAATATTTTTCTTAATTTGGAGATCATATAAAAATCAGATAGCATTCTCTATGGGGGAAAAATCACTTGGGACAGTTTAGAAGAACATGTATACTGTTTAATAAACATTTGAGTACTACCTCAGACTAGGTACTCTTCGAGATAGCCCAATTCTACAGTATTACCTCATGTAGCTCTCAGTGTGAGTGGGGAGAAAAAGAGGATACCTAATCTTTAGGTGGAGGAAAGAGTTCCCAAGAGGGGGGACAACTAAACCCAGTCCTGGAGAACAGTAGAAGTAGTTGACCACAGGAAAGAAGGGGAAATGCTGGGTGAGCAGAGGGAGCAATACAGAAGGTGGCATGGGAGTTACCAGGAGTTTGGTTTTATATTCAAGTGTCAAGCTGGCTTCCAGGAGCCAAAGCTAAAGGGGTAGGACAGAGGTAACTGCTTCAGAGAACTCTTTTTCAAATGGAGAGGGAGGAGAAACATGGTTGGATTTAAACTGTAGGTAGAGCACTTTATGTAGTACTGTGGAGGACAGACTTAGGAAAGCAAGACAAAGTGAAGTAAGCCAGGTAGAAGGCCTCTGCAGACTCCAGAGAGAATCCATGAGGGGGTAACTGGCTTAAGTGACTAACTCATGATCAGAAAACTATGAGCAGAATTTACCTTTAAATTCTGTGCCTTCCTACACCCTGGTGTAAGCACAAATTCTGGTCAAAGCTGAAAAGAGATCTTAATTTTATCTTTATTATGTAAACTATGGATATATTTCTTAAAAATACTTCGTTCATTAATTTATCTTAAGTACCAAAATGTTCAGCACACTGCAGAAAACAAGTCGTCTTCTGTCTTGTAGGAATTTATGGGATAAAAGAAATGAGAAAAAAAGAATAGGTAAATTAATTCAATAGTTATTTACTGAGCTCCTCCTGAACCGTGATGGAGATAACATTTTAAAGACAGTTCCTTTTAGGACATAATTTTTATGGCCTTCTTTGCTTTCCTGAGGAGTTCATTGTGACACAAGAGAACAGAGAATTCACAGAGCCAAGTAGGCAATTCTAGGGTAAAATAAACAGAAGCACAGGGTCAGAGAAAATTTGCTTGAATTGGATAAGAGAAAAATCCCAAAGAATGGTATAGGTGGCAGTGACATGGAGAGGAACCTGGAACTGACTTTGGCACATGACAAATGATTTCTGGTTTTTGTTTTAAATAGGTTTAATCATGATAGAAGTAATGACTATAGAAGTAAGACATACTGGAATAAAGTCAGAAAGACAAAGAAAGCAACAAAGATCAAAGAGGTAGTGTCAATGTGTCAAAAAATATCCTTTTTGGGTTTAAACATACATATATACATGAACAGGCATGAGTTTTTTTGTGTATTTCTTTAAAACAAAAGTGAGATTATAGCTTATTTCCTGTTTTCCCCACTTACTATGAACAAACTTCTTTCCATGAAAATAAAAATCTATTATCACACAAACTTATATACAATACTAAATTTATTTATTCAATTCTCTACTAAGGTACACCAGGCTGTGTAAGATACAGAAAGGAAGCAAGAAGCAAATGCTAAAACTGACATCAGCTGTGGTAGGATTCTGAATTCTAAAGGTGGAAAGAGGTAGGAGATATGGAAGCTCAAGAGATTTTAGTGCTCCAGACACAGATGAATAATGTCTGAAACAGGAATTCTTTGTGGATGAAGAATAATTTCCAAAAGGAAAACAAAAAAAAAAAAAAAAAAAGAAAGAAAGACTGTAACACACTAAAAATGAAGTAATTTCAAATCTTCACATCTGCAGAACAGATAGAATGTCAGAGAACTCACTCAGACAACTAAAAAGAGTGGGTGGACTGCCAGGAAAAAAAACCAAGCGCTGTTCTAATGATCATCCACAACCACAGTTTTGCAAGGAAGTGAAAGAGCTCCCCAAATTGTGCTCTAATGTGTACTGAGCCTTTATCTTAAGTTGCTAGATGGCTGGAAGACTTTGTGTATCCTCTCTGAGCCTCCACTTCCTCAAGAGTTTGCACAGGCTCTGTGGGTTACACACTGCTTGTCAGAGTTCCTTCGGAAGCTGCTAAAACTAAACATCTTCCACTGCAGCAGGAACAGCAACTCTATCTTTTTAGATACAGGATCTTCAAAAAAGGTTTTCCTTGAAAAAACAATTACTTAATTAAAAAGTATTAAACTCACAGGGTTAAACAAATAACATTAGCCTCACTTGTTAATCACAAAGGAAAATGTAAATTTATAATACAAAGCTCTTAAAGTTACTATTTTTAACATATTAGTCAAATTTAGCATCACTACTGGTGTGATAATCAGGTAATATGTACTTCCACACAGTGCAAAATGAGGACTGCAGTATTGTCTATGGAGTTTGATATTTTTTTGTTTTGGACACATTTTTAGGATATCTAGCAGATAGATATCTGGGCTGGAATCTGGGCTGGAAATTTGGGAATCATAAAGTCATTAAATTTGATAAAACACTCAAGGAAAGAAAGATTACAGAAAGTAAAAAGGAGACATCTAAAGACAGCCCTGTGGTACTCAAACATGCAGAACAGTGCTGGCCAACGAAACTTTCTGTGATGATGAAATATTCTCATTATATGTATCACTTGAGAGAGAGCCACTACACACAGGGTCTACTAAACACTGGAGATACACCTAATGCAACTGAATAACTAAAATGTAATTGAAATAGGTTCACATAGCTAGCAGCTGCAGTACTAAGCAGCATATATCCAGAGTTTGGGAAAGGAAAGAGAAATTAGCAAAGGACACTGAAAAGAAGTGGCCAGAAAGGGAGGAACTATTATAGACACTTCTCCATGGGTCTGTCATATTTCTGTATAAGTGAGGCAATGACAATGTTGGTAGTCAGTGATAAATGATAGTTCTGGACTATTTCCCAAAAATGTTTGTATAGTGAAGAGTTTTGGGAGACTAGACCTCTAAAGGAAAGAATTATTGCCCAATACAATAAAGATATATCTCCTTCAGATTAGGTTTCCTTTTCAATAATACAAAACAATATGCATGCATGTTAGCTACCTTCTTCACATTGTCCTAGGAAAAATGGGGCCAAGGAAAACTAGTACAAAAATACTGATTCTCTGGCTACTGCTGTAATAACCTTCTATCTCAGATCCAAAAGTCTGTGTCTTCTACCAATATTCATGAATTTATGGCAGATTAACTTGTTAACTTACAAATCAGGCAAAATCTTAGATCCTTCATAATTTTTGACAGGTATCTTAGAAGCCATGTGAAGATGTTTCAAGGAGGAGAGAATAATCAACTCAGCTCTAGAATGTCAGATAAAAAGAAATGACAGTTGGGGGGTTATCACTGATAACTGAAAAGAGTGGTTTTGATGAAACTGTGGAAGAAGTCTGACTGGTTTGAGTTTAAAACATGAGCAAAGAAAAATTTACCAAAAGAATATAGATAATTGTTTCAAGAAGTTTTGCTGTAAAGTTTATGTGAGATAAGTCAATAGCTAGAGGGAAAAGTGGAGTCAAGAACTATTAGTTTTAAGATAGAAGAAATAAAAGCATATTTTTATACATAAGAGAATGATTTAGAAGAGGAGAAAACTGATGGCATGAGAGAACTGCAAAGTACTAGTTGGCTAGTTCTTTCCTGGTAACGAGAAAAAACAAAATATATGTTACTATAGGTGGTAGGTAGCTATAATTATAAAAGTCCTTTTCTAAGTCGGTTTACTCAGTGAGACAGGAAGCAAGGACATCCTTTGAAAGTGAAGAGTGAGGAAGAGAGATTGAATATGTGAAAAGACTAAAGATACAAAACAGTCATTCTCAAGGAGATGAAACTGAGATAAATGACTGGGGAAATCTGGTATGATTGCCAGGTAACTCTTAGGGTCCACTTGAAATTATGATCATAAATTTAATTCAAGTTCAGTAGGACTTGCATTAAACATGCATGGAATAGGCAAAGAATTAGATTAACTGGTACTATAGTTTAACCAAGTGAGGCTGCTGAAGTGAGAAGGAAGCAAAGGAATTGAGGATGTACTTAAGGGAGAAATGATAAAATCTAAGTCTCTACCCCTCATATCCCCTGAAACCTTAACCCTTCCACTGAGCTCTGTGGTAGTTATCAGCAAAATCCTCATATCCTTGACCTCTTCTCAGAAGTTTTCAACTTCTTTCATCTTCTTATTTAAACTGAAACTTGTCTCTTTCCTGAAGATCCTGCTTTCCCCGTAACCCTTTTAGATGAGGACTCTTTCTCTTCCACACTCCTCAAACAAAAAGCCTGGTAAGTGCCCTTCTTATTCCTCTCTGCTAATATCCAGAACATTCTCCAGTTGTTCTGAATCACATACCAGATTTGACTACCCACCACCTTTCCTATGGCAGTCATTTATGACTCCCCAAGATCACTACTTTGATTCTTCGATAGTTTTAGGGTGTGGCTCACAGTCATTCTAACACTGCTCTGTTCTAATTTTTATTGATTTTAACATCCAAACAATCTGATATCCTGGTTTCTTAGTTTCCTAATCTTATCTCCACAAAACATTGATCTTGTTCTCTACCCTGTCTCAGCCACTTTCTCCAATGGTTAAACTCTTAAGCCTTTATACCATCTAAGGGTACAGTTTAATAACCACACATCTGGGGGAGCATCATTTAAAAGAATCTACTGATGAATTTGTAGTAAGATCATCCCTATATAGGCCTCCATTGGCAGAGTTAAGGGAATGGCAATACATCAGGCATAAGACCACACTCTGCGGGAATTCATGCTACCATCAACAGATAACAAAAGGCAAGTAGAGAACTAGACATCTTTTGTTGTTGCAGCTTATCTTGGGTCTACGTTCCTTAAGTTGCAGGAATGGTGTATGTATGTATGTATGTATGTATGAATGAAAGGTTGGAGTAGAGACAAAAGTATCTTGTTATGATGACCCTTCTTTCATCAGGCACTCAAAGGGAAGATTAATATTATTACATCATCATCATTCCTGAAGTACAGTCATGCACTGCTTAATGATGGGAATATGTTTTGATAAATGCACTGGCAAGCAAGCAAGGCTATATGGTATAGCCTACATTCTTAGGCTACAAACTTGTACAGCATGTTATTGTAATGATACTATAGGTAATATAATTTAAAAGTATTTGTGTATCTAAACATATCAGAACATAGAAAAGATACAATAGAAATACGGCAAAAGAACCAACATGCCAAACTTTAGTTAGGAGACAGCCCAGGTGGCAGTGCTCAGCACAGAATATTCAGCTATCCTAATGACTGTCCTGCAGCATTTGGAATGTATGTCAGCGTCACCTGGTGGGCAAGATGGCTACCATCACGTCAGGGTAGGTCCCTATACTCTGTGTACTCTAATCACTGATGGGTCAGCTCAGGAGACTCTCATATCCTCTTGGGTTTCCCCTTCTTAGGATACAGTTCTGGGATATTACCTGATAGCAATCTAAGGTAATTAAGAGCTCTTCTAACTTCTTTTCCTCATCCCAGTATCATGATTTTTCAGCTTTAACCAGTGACTTAAAAATATGATGTCTAGATTTCCAGTTGTTTTCAGTCAGTGGGCAAGCTACTTTATCATGGAGGATTCAAAAGCAGAAGTCCTTTCTGTGAGTCAGACAAAAAAGAAAAAAAAAAACAAAAAAACAAAATCCAAATGTTCTATCTGATATGCAGATGCTGACTCACATTTGGTGGGTCACATTTGGTATGTATGTATATATGAAAGGTTGGAGTAGAGACAAAAGTATCTTGTTATGATGACCCTGGAGGTTCACCAGGCAGGGGGAAATGCTGATAGGGGAGGGGGGATGGGAATGGGAAAGACAGTAGAATGAACCAGACATAAATTTCTTATGTTCATATATGAATACATGACCAATGTAACTCCACATGGTGTATAATCATAAGAATGGGAAGTTATACTCCATGTATGTTTGACAAAATACACTCACTGTCATGGATAACTAAAAAAGAACAAATTAAAAAAATAAGTCTGATTTGGTGTCAACTTACCTTATATATAATCAGAAATATGATAAATTATTGTATAATGGTGTATTAAAAATTGTAATGCAAAAAAAATTTTAAAAATAAATTTTAAAAATAAATAAATAAGTCTGGCTGTCTTTTTAGTGTTTAGGTGTTGCTTAAAATTAAAAGTAGCAGTTTCCCAGTAGTGAGTTGTATGTAATACTTCCTTCATAAATCAATTGTTTGAAAAAGGAGAAAAAAAAGGTATAATACTATTTTTAATGTGTGTATAGGGCACTTACCAGGAATGGAATTTGCATGACTAGAAGTTGCTCTGGGTGAGTTAGTGAATGAGAGGTGAGTGAATGTAAAGGCCTAGGATATTACTGTGCACTACTGTAGACTTTAAACATTCTACTTAGATATACTAAACTTCTTATCAAAAATTCTTTCTTCAATAGTAAATTAAACAGTTTACTAAAACTTTTTTCTTTATAAACTTTTAACTTTATGGCTGTTATATAGTAACAAACACACTATATAGCACAAAAATATTTTTCTTTCTTTATATCCTTATTCTATAAACTTTCTGTTTAAATTTTTTTAAACTTTTGCTAAAAGTAAAAACACAAACACATACATTAGCCTCGATTTACACAGGTCAGAATCATCAGTATCATTGTCTTCCACCTCCACATCTTGTTCCACTGGAAAGTCTTCAAGGGCAATAACATGCATGAGGCTGTTTTCTCTGATAACAGTGACTTCTTCTGGAATCCCTCCTGAAGGACCTGCCTGAGGCTTTTGTTAAGGTGTCACTCTTATCAGAAGTGCATCCATGTGGTTTGCTTGGTTTGTTTCTTTGTTCCATCCACCACAGATTTGCTTGCAAGCAGATAATGTACTCTGAATATCCCTCTCTATTAATAAAAACTTTTTGGTGTGGGGGTCCATATTTTTAAACTTTTTAAGGAGCATGCTGAGGTCTGTAGAAGCTTCTGCTAAACTCTTCACTGTGAATTTTCTTGGGAGTTCTTTTTTATCTCCTGAAGTTTCCTTTTCTCTTATCTCTTCTTCAGCTCTGTACACAGTAAATAACAGGTTTTTTTCAGCTCTGTTATAATCTTATGAGGACCACCATTGTATATTCAGTCCATTGTTAACTGAAACATCATATGTGAGGCATGACTGTATTTATATATGATAAGGGTATGCTGAGCATTTTTTCTTCTGGTGGCACTGAGGATTGAACTCAGGAGTACTTTCACCATTGAGCTACATCCCCAATTCTTAAAAAAAAAAATGTTTTTTTGAGACAGGGTTTCATTAAGTTGCCGAGCTGGTCTTGAACTTGGGGTCCTCCTGCCTCAGCCCCCTGAGTAGCTGGAATTACAAGCATGTGACCCTGTACCTGGCTGTGTTGAGCATCTAAATGTATGCTCTAATTAAATTCTTATGCCAACGCTGAACTTAAGTGTTATCTCTATTTCACAGATGAGGAAATTGAGGCTGAAGAGAAGTTTAAAAACTTGTTAGTATTACTCAGAAATTATAAGAGCTGTGATTTGAGTTAAGGTTTCTCAATGTCAACCATTCTTTTTGTCCAAAGCTAAGTCTACATGAAAGCTAAAGGAGCTAGGATAGTCAGTACCTTAGTCTCCCTCCCATAATATGCCAAGTTTCTCAACTTCTAAAGCAGGAATGGTCTCAAAATCTTAGTAAGAGGAAGGAAGAAATGAAGGGACGGAGGGAAGGACAGAAAGCCTATTGAAACACTGAATTAACATAGTAATCTACATAAAAGAAAAGGGTATTTTTAAAAATCCCAGTTTTGTTTTTTAGAAAGGCTGAAAACCAATAAACATATTAGAGAATGATGAAACTGTGACATGTAAAATAGCTATATAAAACAAAATCATAACAGATAAAGTTAATGGAGTAAAAGTTAGAATTAGAGTTTTAAAAACCAATGAATAAATGCTACCTATCTGAATTTCAGATTATACTATCAAACTTTTTAAGAATAATTAAGGCATTGAGTTTGTTCAATAATAAAACAAACTGGAGCATAAGTAAAAGCATATTCATAAATGGCATAATATCCATAAATACAATTATTTATAAAATATGCTATAAGTGCAAGCATAAAAGTTTAATTTAAAACAAAAACAAAACAAAAAAAGTGATCTGTGAGATTAAATCAACAGGAGGGAAATGGAAAATGCAGTAGGTTCTAAATGTGAAAGAATGCAAATGTCAGGGCAAGAAAAAACAATTTAAAGAAACTTAACGGAAGAGTAAAACATGAAATTGAATTAGGAGAAAACACAAATACAAAACAAAGATTCAATGCAAAGAGTCACTGAACAAAAAAAGAAACTTAGAAGCAGAAGCAGATGAGTCAGAAAGTCACTACAATTTATTTGTTCTTATAACCCAACGTGTAGCCAGTTCAAAAAACAGAAATTCTACAATATCTTCTTAATATATGAATTGTCAGATCCTCAACTGGGGTAGAGGGAGAAGGTAAAAGTCCAATGGAAATATGCTTACTTAAGAAGGTAATACAGGGGCTGGTATTGTGGCTCAGAGGTAGAACAACACCTAGCATGCATGAGGCACTGGGTTTAATCCTTAGCATCACATAACAATAAAAAATAAAGGTGCTGTGTCCACCTACAACTAAACAATATTTTTTTTCCCAAAAATAAGGTAATACAGATTTCTCTAAACTGACCCATCACAGTTCTTAGATGTGACCTTCAACAGAAACCATTTCTTAGCTCCTTCCCTGGATACAGCTTTTGTATCCTATTTTGTGGTCCCACTGATGCCCTCTATTTAACCAGTCTTGACTGTATCTTTGGTGAGGTCTTATCACAGCTAAGATTATTAGATCATTTTTGCACTGAGCTTTCCCACTGGAAGAGTGCATGAAGTACTTATCTGTCTCTAAGACAGATAATTTCAGGTAAAATAATATGGTCATGTGGGGCTCAAGAATAGTACCTAACTAAACAAAACTAATCAAAGATAACAAGTCTGAATTTACCACCTCTAGTAGGGCTCTGTGATCACAATTTCAGCAGTAAATTTTTCATTCACTATCATAAAAGAGGTAGGGGTGTGTGTGTGTGTGTGTGTGTGTGTGTGGTAGGGTTTTGGGGAGATGGGGAAGATATGGAAATCGGTTGGTAAAGCAGAGCTGCGGGAAAATCCAACTTCAGGAAGGGGATACATACTAGGGTTCCAAACCAAAAGGCCAGGAGTGGTATGGAGACCGAACACAGAGGAAAGAATTTGAGAGCAGGAGGGCTGAGAATAAACAGAGCCATCTAATGTAACAGACTAAGCAAGGTAATTAAAAATGTAATAATGGCACAGAAACAATGATTAATGAGATTAGAGTTCTAAAACCAACTTACGTATATGTGAGAATTTATGAACTGATAATTAACATGCCAGGTATTATAAAAATTATTCCAAATGGATAGCCATTTGAACATTCACACTATTCATAGAAATAATTTTGGGAATTAAAGATCTAAATTTCAAAAATATATAAAAGTAATAAAAAGTAAAAATTTCATGTTTATATATTTTGGGCAGAAAACACATTCATTAAAAAAGTCAGGTTTTTTTTTTTTTTTTAATATTTATTTTTTAGTTCTCGGCTGACACAACATCTTTGTTTGTACGTGGTGCTGAGGATCGAACCCGGGCCGCACGCATGCCAGGCGAGCGCGCTACCGCTTGAGCCACATCCCCAGCCCCAAAAGTCAGGTTTTAAAAAGTCAGTTTTTAAAAAGTTCACAAAATTAAAAGCCAGGAACGCAAAATTAACATCAAAATTAAAAATGATTTAATAAAAAAAGACCACAAAGGGAGAGAACTAACAGACTGGAGGAAAATGTGACACTTTTCAATAAAAAGTGAGTACCTAGAATATAAATAAATAAGAAAAAATACATGTATTATGCTACAAATAATAAAAAAACAAACATAAGAGTATTTAAACAAGATAAAAGTTACATTTTTCTCTCATGCAAAAGAAGATGAGGGTTGGAGTGGCTCCACCAAATGCGTGGATACTCCGGCTTTCTGATCACTGACCTATCACCTACCTGATGACCCTGATGGTCTAGGATGGCTGCTAATGCTTAAGTCATTTTAAGTGTGTTCTAATATACAGAAGAGGTGAAGGGATGAAGAAGGGGGTGCCTTTCCTCTATTAAAAGACTTCAGAGTCCCACCTAACCTTTCTGCTAAACCACTAGCTAAAACTTATTCAAATGGTATGCTTAACTCTTAAGGAGTCCCGTTTTCTGGATGGGCAGCAATGGGCATGGCTAAAAGCTGGGGTTTCTATTACTAAACATGAAGGAAGAAAGAAAAAATAAGTAACTGGCAGTTTCTGCTATGTAACTCAAAGGACAGAAAAAGAAGTACAAAAGATCAAAAGCTTTAGAAAACATATCAACCACAGTGTTCTACTATACAGTAGGCAACTATAGTTAATAATATACTGTACATTTCAAAATAGTTGAGAAAATTTCAAATGTTCTCAACCACAAAGAAATGATAAACATTTGAGGTAATGGATATGCCAATTGCTCAACTTTGGTCATAACACATTGAAAACACAAGTCAGAACAGTACCTCATAAATATGTACAATTATTATGTGTTAATTAAAAATATTAAAAGGGAAATAAGAATTAAAACAAGGAGACACTGTACCATTTTGTAAAACTTTTATTTAAGACGCAAAGTTCTGGGGCTAGGGCTGTGGCTCAGCAGTGGAGTGCTCGCCTAGCACATGCGGGGTGCTGGGTTCGATCCTCAGCACCACACAGAAATGAATAATCAGAATGGAGATATTGTGTCCAACTACAACTAAAAAAAAAAATTAAAAAAAGAGGCAAAGTTTGCAAATTGACAAGAATATGAGGACTTATGTTAATTTTTTAATAAAGTGAATATATTAAATATTATTAGTGTAATTAAAAATACAAATATTTTACTGAAAAACCAGAAACAGATATTAGTTATATAAAATATTTTATACTAGTATAGATACCCTGGGCACCAATTTGACAATCTCTATTAAAACTGTGATTGTATGATTACATAATCCAGAAAATCTCTTTCAGAATCTATGCAATATAAACATTCATAAAATTGCACAAGAACAATGTTTAATATAGCAAATTATTAATATAAGAAAATATTATTTATATTAATACAGGAAATTATTAATATAAGAATTATTAATATAGGGGGAAATCATAGACAACACATCATTAGGGGAATAGGCCCACTTTATTTTCTTCATAGCACTAATACCACTGTCTGAAATTATATTAATTTATCTACTTGTCATTTAGGAAATTAGCTCATCTAGGAAAAGAGATAAGGTAAAGAGAGTATATTTATACAACAGCTGTCTGGTTAAAAATTCAGTAGAAATAATTATCTTAAAACAACAAATCAAAACAACCTCCATTCCAGCCTGTAATAACATGAACCTACCAGAAAGTCTGCATGAAGGCCAGCAGATTTGCAGACAGACTGAGAAATGTCAAATCAGACAAAGCCTCTGAATTTACTTTTTGGAGACAACAATCATTGGATTTCTTTAGGGTCTAGGGCATTCCACAGTAAAATCAACATACTCTCTCCATTACAAGGGATCCTCAAATGTTTTCCATGCTTGGATCCCAATACTCTCAGAACCAGGTGGATCTCCACTCATTAGGAGGACTCACCATGGGACAGAGGTTCTAACCAGATCTGCCAGAAGAAAACCAAGATCATTAAAATGTACTAAATTGAGAGAAGACAAAATGCTAACACCTGTGCCATAGGGCTTGCAAGAGGATATGGCATAGTAGAAGCACCATCTTCATCAGTACACATAAAAGCAGTATTCTGAGGCTGACCCCCAAGATTGTTGTAAAACAGGGAATGTGCCTGTGATCTACCATATGGAAAGAATAAATGTCCCTTGGTGTGGTTTTTGAAAGCCTTAATGACATTTCCATTCATAGCCACTAATCTTAGCTTTTAATTTTTGATCTCATGGATAAGAAGTTTATAAAATTTTTTTTAAAATATTTATTTTATGTTAGTTTTTAGTACCGGGATTGAACTCAGGGGCACTCAACCATTGAGCCATATCCCCAGCCCTATTTTGTATTTATTTAGAGACAGGGTCTCACTGAGTTGCTTAGGGTCTTGCTTTTTGTGGAGGCAAGCTTTGAACTTGTGATCCTCCTGCCTCAGCCTCCCAAGCCACTGGGATTACAGGTGTGTGCCACCATGCTTGGCTAAAACATTTTTAACTGGAGGTACCCTGCTTAAATGAAAGTGTAAAGATGAATAATCAAAGAAAAGGAAATGGGATAGTCTAAGGGAAGGATAGCCTTAAGTGTTCTGTCTTGAGGGGTGGGGTAGGAGGAATACTCAGACTCCCCAGAGTGCTGGGAAGCAGAGTTTGAAGGGGAAGGGAGACAGGGAGCACTGGGGAAAGTGAACTTTAGCAAAGACCTGAGAGTAATGAAGGAGGAAGAAGTTTTGTGAGGGAGAATGCAAAGATCCTGCAGCAGGAGCACACCTTCTTGTTGGAAGAAGAAAAAGGTTGTGTTTATGACTGGAACAAAGCAAGAATGGAACAGAGTGGTAGGAGATATTGTCAGAGAGACAAAGCAGAGTGTGGCCTACCCTCACCTACAAAAATGATTCAAAATGGGTCAAAGACCTAAATGTAAGAACCAAAACTATACACTCTTAGGAAAAAACCCCACAGGGGTCAATTGACATGACCTTGGATTTGGTAATGGATTCTTACATATGCTGTTAAAAGCATAAGCAACACAAGGAAAAACAATTAAAAAGTTTCGTGTAAAGGACACTATCGAGAAATGAAAAGACAGCTCACAATTCGTGAAAAAGTAATTGTAAATCATGTAGTGATAAAGGTCTAATATTGGGGCTGGGGTTGTGGCTCAGTGGTACAGTGCTCGTCTAGCACTGGGTTTGATCCTCAGTACCACATTAAAAATATATAAATAAAATAAAGGCATTGTGTCCAACTACAAGTAAAAAAAGTATTTAAAAAAGTCTAATATCCGGAATACATAAGCAACTCTTACAACTCAATAACAAAAACAACCCACTTTAAAACCAAAGGACTTCAATAGATATTTCTCCAAGAAGATATCCAAATGGCTGACAAATATATGAAAAGATACTCAACACCATTAAGTCACTAGGGAAATGCAAATGAAAACCACAGTAAGATATCACTTCATACCCACTAGGATGGATGACTACAACTGAAACAAACAAACAGTCCAAACAGAAAAAAAAACTATTGGAAACAATGTAAAGAAACCAGAATTCCTAAATATTATGTTAGAAATGTAAAATGGTGAAGCTGATATAGAAAAGTTTGGTGGTTCCTCAAAAACTTTTACCATATGACCCCAAAACTCTATTCCTAGATTTATATACACACACACAAAAATCAAACTGAAAAGAGGTACTTCAGCAAAAACCTGTTAGACAAATGCTCTTTAGTGACGCTATTTAGAAGAGCCAAAAGGTATAACACCTCAAATGCCCATCAACTGATGAATAAACAGAATGTGGTATATCAATACAATGGAATATTATTCAGTCAAAGAAAGTAATGGAGTACTGGATACATGCTAAGATGTGAATGAAACATATAAATATTACACTGAATGAAAGAAACCAGACAAAAAGGTTACATGTTATATGATTCTGTTTATACAAAATTTTTGGAATACATAAATTCATAGAGCTAGAAAGTAAACTGGTGGTTGTTAGGGGGAGAAAGGAATGGGGACTGACTGCTTAATGGTACAGAGTTTCCTCTTGGGGTGATAAAAATGTCTTAGATCAGGCAGTGGTGATGGTTGCCCAATATTGTGAATGTACTGAAAAATCAGTGATAAAATGGTTACTCTTACCCCCAAACCCCCTCCCAATTCAATCACACAGCTCATATTTGAAAAACCCAAACTCTGTATCTAAGAATTAACTTTATGTCTTTTGCCTACTCAGTCAGTCTACATCCTCCACAAACTAAAGGAGCTCTGAACCACAATGGCAATGGACTTTTCCCTCCATCTACCATCATTCAGAAATGATACATAACTGTACTTGTAGTAATAGATTTCCCACTGTTGCCCAAGCACATACAAGTTTCCAAACAAAATTATTTTCTTATAATGGACTCACAATACAAACCATCTTGGAACTAACCCTAACCCTAACCTTTATATAGAAGTTAACTATCATCTACCTATCTGATAAATCAATAGTGGCTACAATTGCTAATCCCTTTAAGATGATGCTCCTGTTTGCAAGAGTATAGCAATAGGGTCATGTTTCAACTAAAAAACACCATTCTTCAGTAATAATTCCTGGCAATTTCTATCCTCTGTGTTTTCTCTCCTGGTGTAGACCACAACTCTTAGAAACATGACACCTAAAACTGACTTTTGTTTTAGGTCACTTTTTCACTGCTGTAACCAAAAGAACAACTGGAAGAGGAAAAGTCTATTTGGAGCACACAGTTTCAGAATTCTCAGTCTATAGATGGCCAACTCCATTGCTTTGGGCACAAGGTGAAGCAGAAAATCATGGCGGAAGAATGTGGCAGAGGAAAGCAGCTGAGGACATGATATCAGAAAGCAGAGAGGGAAAGACCCTACCCATCATTGACAAAATGTATATCCCAGAGGTATGCCTCCAATGAAGTACCTCCTTCTCCTGCCTATAGTTACCACCCAGTTAATTTATTCAACTGGATTAATGCACTGATTAGGTTAAGGCTCTCAGAACCCAATCATTTCACCCCTGAACTTTCTTGCATTGTCTTACACATGAGCTTTTATGGGACACCTCATATCTAAACTACAACAACTTAAAAACCTCCTCTTTGGGCTGGGGTTGTGGCTCAGTGGCAGAGTGCTTGCCTTGCACATGTGAGGGCACTAGGTTTGATCTTCAGCACCATATAAAAATAAATAAAATACAGGGATCGTGTCCATCAACAACTAAAATAATATTTTTAAAAAACACCTCCTCTTCAAGGTTAATGCTGCTAATAAGGCAGAAACTGATAAGAGACAGAATGGTTATGGCAATATGCGTAATAATCCTTCCTAGATAGTCACTCTGAGCCTTCAAGGTAACAACATTCATACAACCTTTTGGAAACCAGTTTGTTCAATGCTCTTCTCTCCAAGCTAAATTAAGAGCCTACATCTCCAATTTATATCCATCCCATACCCTTCAATCACAGACAGTGATAAAGATTTCAAAGTATGAGAAATTTTACATGCATGCAATTGGAAAAATTGAGCTAAAATATCAAGTTAACTGGAAAAAATACAACTGCAAAAACTACTCCTGGAAATCTGACAGTTAGATACACATTCCCTAATATAGCCAAGTACTCCATTTTCAACAAGCCAACAATCTGGTCTTTGTTCATCAGTTCAATAGAAGATGATGTCAGGGTCACTGAAGCCCAGATCACTGCTGGCCTTTAGGTACTCTATGGCTTTCCAGATACTCAAGACACTTAGGTCCTAATCACCAACATCTGACTCAGCCCCTTCAGAAGTCTTAAGGGTCATGACAAAAATATCTCTTCAGTGAAAAGCACAAAAATCTCCAAAATAAACACAAGCAAGACTCCTCTAAGATGGGGCAGAGGCACCACTGAGCTACGTCCCTGAAAAGTTAACTAGTAGTGTGTGGGTAACCAACATATTGAGCTTCTTACCATATAAACATGCAGGACATCAGTCCCTCTGCAGCACTCCACCTTTTTGGGCAAACTTAAGTTTTTGAACTGAATTAAGGTGGTAGAGCACTTGCTTAGCATGTGCAAGGCCCTGGGTTCAATCCCCAGCACACATAATAATAATAATAATAATAATAATAATAATAATTTTAAAAAGAAAGAAAAAATTTTTCAAATATTCACCATTCCCATTTCTTACTTCCTATTCACCTCCATCTGGTTTCTGCCTCTTCTAATCTAGAACAGTTCTTACTAAAGTCAAAGACCCCATCTCGCTAAAGTCAACAGATTATTTTTAGTCCACATCTTTGCCTGATGACTTTTTTGGTGAAATACTCTCTTCCTTTGCCTTTTAGAACCCACCTTAAACTAGAATTAGCTTCTTAAGTAAGCATCTAAGGCAAAAATCAAGAATAGTTTAAATTACTCCTGAAAGTCCTTTAAGTGGCTCATTAAGTATAGCACACTTACATAAATGCAAATCAAACTTGGTTCTTTCTCATCTAATTAAAAATACAGTACAGTGTATTTAGCTAAGTTTACATACTTAAAAACTTCAAGCAAAGTGCAATCGCATTGTACCTCTTGGGCCACATAACCTGTTCCTGAGTTACCCTTCTCTACCAAACTAGGCCTGAACCCTTTTCTCTTACTAATCTCTTTCGAGGTTCTCAACTTTCACGGCTCAGTGAAATCATTTGAGGAACATTTAAAAATCTAAGGCTGCAATTCAGACCAAGAAAACAGAAATAGAAACTTGTTAGGTGGACCCCAGCATTAGTGGTTTTTAATCACTCAGTGATCCTAATATGCAACCAAGATGAAAATCACTGTTCTATACTCTCCCTTGACCAAAAATCACACACTCAAAAAGCCTATAGAATCAGGGAAGTAAATCATCAAAACGGGTTAGGCTTAAGGTTTTAGAGAGTTGTGAGCTTTGTAGTGAACTAGAAAGCAGCTGAGATCAGTTGTGACTTAGCTCCAATAATTGTTGCCATATAGGAAAGCCAACTTAGAAGTGCCATATTTTTAAAGTGAAGCTTCAAATCCTGATTTTCATGGGAAATCTTTAGATTTTAAGGTATGGGCAACTAACATAGAATTAAACAACAAAACCACTGTATGGGCAAAACAAAACAAACACATCTGTTAGCCAGATTCTGTGGTGGGCTACTGGTCTGCAACCTCTGCCCTGGGTACTTTCACTCATACCCTTTAATTTTTAACCTTTAAATTTGTGCCACTAATTCTGCCCTTTCCAATGCCTGTGACACCTATTCTTGAAAGTCTCAGCATCCCAATGTGAATGAAAAATGATTTAAACACACCTCAAAACTACCCTTACAATGTTCTCTATCTCAGGTAAAAATTTCATCATTCACCTGGTGGGGCAAGCCAGAACTCTGAGAAATTCATCCTAGGAACTTGTTTTTCTCCCTCAATTCTTTTTTTTTTTTTTAAATATGTATTTAGTTGTCAATGGACCTTTATTTTATTTATTTATTTGTGGTGATAAGAATTGAACCCAGTGCCTCCTCACACATGCTAGGTGAGCATTCTACCACTGATCCACAACCGAACTCCTCCCTCAATTCTTATACCATATCAACCAACAAATCCTATCAAGTATGCCTACTAAATATATCTCCTTTATACATATACTCTCCTCCACTGCTATCACCTTAGTCCCAGCAACCAGCTTTCTCTCCAAGTTACTCCCAGTAACCTAAATTAGGGTCAGCTGTCACCCACATTCACTTTTGTTTCCTTCCAAACCTTTCTCTCCCATATGACCAGAATGAACATTTAGGAATATAAGTATTTGCAAATACATATACACACACTTACTTGACCGAACAATTCCACTTCTAGCAATTTATCCCACAAATGTATTCATATACATATGAATTAGCATATTTTTAGTACTGTCTGTAATAGACTGAAAATCATTTGAATGTCAGTAGGGCAGTGGCTAAATGATCTGTTGTATAATCATCCAGTGAAATATTATATAGTCCTTCAACAAAATAAGGAAACTATATATCAAGAGATAAAGATTCTAAATACACTATTAAAAAAAGAATACACAGTATGCTACCATTTATGTAAACAACAGGAAGAAAGAACATGCATTTGCTTGAATGCCCACTTAAAAGTGTCTATAATGATAAAACTGGCATCAGTATCATACCTTTGCAAAGCATGGGGGAAATGCTGGCTGATGGGGGCTATTGGGATCCAAGGAAGACATTCTTATTTAATGGGCCTGGAGGAGGCCCTGGCATCTATACTGTTTAAGTACCTCTGGTGATTCTGATGAGCAGGCCAAACTGAGAATCACTGACAAGTAGCCTCTATTTTCCCAGCTTCATTCTGTATCATACTACCCCACCATTTTCCATGCTCCAGTCACACTGGTTATGGGTTCCCAGAAAAGGCTGTTCCTTTCTGCCATAGGACCTTCACACTTTTTTTTTTTTCCCTGTCTGGGATATACTGACCCTCTAAGCTTCATCTGGTAACTCCTATTTATCCTTCAGAGTCCACCTTAAAGGTCACTTTTCCAAGGAAACTTTTCCCCTAGTTTCCAAAAATCTCTCTTTTAAGTATTCAGATAACCTGTTGTTCTCCTCCCAGAATTTAACATAATTGTAATGAGGTAACTACAATTACTCATATATACATCTGTCACCTTCTTTAGACTATAGGACCAGAAATGCTGAGACCACATTGTTGCTTTTACCACCATATTCCCAGACTTAACTTAGCATCCAGCTGGCAAAGTAGGCCTTCAGATGTTTGTTAAATAAATGATGCTTGCTTTTGCCCCCCAGCTTAGCTGAGGAAACCAACATATAAGCAAATGAGGACAAATGCAATGTCACTGGTATTAAGCAGCAGTTAGTTTAGAATATAGTTCTCAATTTCGGATGAATTTGCTCCTTTCCAGGGGATGTGTGGCAATATCTGGAGATATTTTAGATTGTTACAATAGTGTATGGAGTTGCTACTGATATCTAGTTAATTAACCAGGAGTGCAGGACAGCCCTCCACAACAAAGTATTACATGGTATAAAATGTCCATAGTACCACAGATGAGAAATCCTGATTCACAAGATGGTAATATTCAAGAGGGTGGTTAATTCTACTCCAAGTTTGTGGGTTTCTGTTTGGGAGATCCTGGAGGGCAAGTCAAGAAAAACTTCAATGAGGAAGCAAAGCTTCAGTGTTGAAAGGTGGCAGGGGCCAAATCACTGGGGACTTAGAAGTAATGAGGAGTCTCCAAAGAGTTTAAAAGCAAAGAGATGGTTTGAACAGGTATCCTCACTAAGTACCGCATACTCCTTTCTCTTCAGATAGTTGGTTTCAGCTAAATATTTAAGGCCAAATTAGTTCAGACCAAGATAAAGTCAGACAGCCCCTTCACTCTCAAGAATGTTAAACTGAGTTTTAAAATATGCAAATACTTACAAGTACAAATAAATCATTAACTGTTTAATGTTCAGATTGCTAGTAAATAATTATTTTTGAGCCCAAAAGCCAGGTTGGACCTGATAAAGACTTCTCAAAAGCTTTTTATTTTTTTAAACTTGTTTTTTCTGTCCTGGATTTCTGAGCTTATATATTCTTTTACAATATAAAAGTTGTATAAAATAGCCAGCTCCCTCCCCACCCCACCCCCGCAAGTTTATCACAGTATAAGTTCTGCCAGAAAGGATGGGAGAGCCATTTGGATACAATAACTGTGATTAAATTGTGGGTGTAAATTACAAGTCTATAGATTTATTTTTTTTAAAAGGTTTTCAGTAAAAGTCATGGAGACTACTGAAAGAAATCTAGATACTGTTTAAAGGTATCGCCAAGAAAACAACAACAACAACAACAACAAACACACCCTGTGTTTTACTACAACACAAGCCTGCTCGCCTGCTGAGCTGAGCTGGACGCCCAAGCTCTGACCTAGTATGGCAATTCTTAGGGTCTCGGCGCTGAGTACTCGCTCTGTTTACAAGAAACTGAGGCCTGACACTAAGGAAGAACAAAGAAAAATGCCTGGCACCATAGGTGCGGGGGATGTTTTGTACATAAATGAAGATTTGAGGAGGAACGCTTTCTCTGATCTTGAAAGACATTACAAATCACTCTTTCTGCTTACGTGTTAAAAATTTATTTTGTTTTCAGATCACTGCCTAATAAGAAAATACCTTATAATTTACAAACAGCAGTTTCTCTCCCCCTACGTTTGCCGTCAATTAAGCGGGATAAAATTTCCTTACGCTTTAACCAGAGTGGGAGGAATGGAAATAATGTGTGCACAAGAGAGTTCGGATGCAACATCAACTCCAAGCCCGGACAGCTGGTTTCCATCGAAAGGTCCCCCAGGAGAACGCCCCTCCGAGGCGGAGGCCGGCCACCGCGGCGGAGACCCACCGAGGCGCTCCGAGCGCGGCCGCGGAGCAATGCCGAGATCCGCCCGGCCTCCGTTTACCTTTGTTTCAGGTACCCTAGCTCCCAGCCGGGCAGGGATCCCGCCCGCGGCCCCGAGCTGGTGACACATCCTTCTTTGGCCAAGTCGGGCCGAGGTTGGGCAGGGGGCGGGGAAGGAAAATAAAGCCTCAGCGCCTAACGACGTGACTCTCAGTTCTTCCAGAACGTTGGCATTTGCTTCTCTGCCAAGCTTTCCTGTTAACAAGTTCCCGAGGACTGTGCGGGGGAACTAGCCCCGGAGCCCCGAAAAGTGGGAGGCGCCGGCCACTCGGCCTCCCTCCTCCGCCGGCGCCCGGGCAGGCGTTTTCCACACTCTCGGGCCCCGGTAAGTGCGCAGAGGTGCCCGCACTGCCCGGAGTCACCGTGACCACAGCCCTGTCCGTTCTGCTGTTCCTCTGGCCAGGCCGGTCCCCGCCCCCAGGCCCGGCCCCGCCCGCCCGGCCTCCGCGCGCCGCCCCCCGGCTTCGCTACCCCTTGGGCCGGGCCGGGGTCGCCGAGGGCTGTAGGCCGCGCGGCGGGAGCCCCCGCGCCTACCTCAGAGCCCGCGGCTCCTCCTCCGGCAGCTGCCTCAGCTAGCGGGCGACACTCGCCACCAGGGCTCCGCGCAGCGCGGGCTCGGGGATGCAAACGCGGCGCGTGAGGAGCGGAGGCCTGAGTGTGCCCCGCCCAGCAGCGCCGCCGCCTCCCGCTCGTCCCACCCTCCGCGGCGGGTTGACTCCCCGCCCCTCCCCGCCCTCCAGGCCCCGCCTCGCCCCTCCCCGCCCTACAGGCCCCGCCTCGCCCCTCAGGGTCCGCCCCTCCAGGCTGGTGGGGGCAGAAAGGGAGCTGCGAGGGCCGCCGCGGCTGCAGCCCACGCACCCTCTTGTATGGCGGCCTGAGAAGTGAGTCTAAAGCGTTACTGTTATTTGACCGGTACGAGGCTCTTGCTCGAATGTGTTACTATTACTATTGTCATCGTCATTTTTCTTCTGGTTGTTGTTATAGTCTTTAGTTGTTTTTCCCTCTCAGAGGCCACTAGGCCCCTTTGAGGGCGGCCCTCACCGCTGACCAGACTATCCTGACCTCGCATTAGCCAACACCTGCGCCACATTTGGCTCAGCCCAAGAAGTTATATGAATTTTGAAAGAAATTTAAAAATAATTGTTGTTAAATGTAACCCCAATACAGAAAGCTATATAAAACCAAATGCACAGCTAAATATTCTGACACTCATAACCACTTTCCAATTTTCACACCACATAAGGTGGTCTGGCTTCTAATAAAAAAAACAAAACAACAACAACAAAAAAACACCTCATCAATAACCAGGAGGATTCAACCTGCGAGGGCTTTGCAAAATTGCCCACTTAGTAACTGCCTCAAAAACTGAAAGCTGACTGGCCCACAGTCGTGCCCTTTTCCACAATACATTTGTAAAATAGAAATTTCCCCAGAATTAGGAACCCCGAATCAAGTGTGTTTTTGTGAAGTTCTTAATTAAAAATATAATAAGTATATAAGCATACAAATAACAGTAGGTCAATCAGGAGACTGAATAGCATGATAAGGATGGAGATAATCCTAGGGGAAGGATTGGGAGGTATGTAAAGACTTAAAAGTAGCCAAGAATTAGATGGGCTGTGAGGATAGGTCCCAGATATCCTGCTATTGTCCTCACTCTCTGTCTCCTGCACCCAAAACAGCACCAGGCACACACAAGGTGTAGTGTGTGTGTTTATATATGTGTGTGTGTGTGTGTGTGTGTGTTGATTGCCAGGAAAGGAAAATGTATATAAAATCGCCTAGAACAGGCTTTACCTGCTGAAAAATTGCACCCAAAGTCAATTTTCCCAGTAGCTAAAATGATGTTGTCTGTAAGATGCCTTGGAAAGAAAAGCAAATTATATTTTCAACTTTATACTGCTTTTCCACTTTAAAAGCCCTTTCACATGCTTATGATATCTTACTTGAGACTTAAAGCAATCCTGTGAGAAAGGTAGGGCAGGACAGAAAGACTTCACAAAGGTCAAGGTTGATTTCATGTGGGTAAGAAGGGGAGGTACACGGTACACAGTGAACCATAAAACAATTCCAATACTGCTGACCCTGCCAACCTGGATTCTTGGTTTGTCTTGACAGTTTTATTGCCCGAGTTTTTACATTAGGACTCCTTTGGCTCCTTTGCCATGCATTTATACACAATATAACTTGAATGTACAAAGGACACAAATCCTGCCTTGAAATTTGATTCAGTACAGTGGAGTCAGCCTCTTCATGAGTGCCTTGGTGATTTGGGACTAGAGGGTTGCCAATTTATCACCATTTATTGAGCACCCAGGCTCTGTAGTCCGTTGTAAGAATACAAAGAATATGAAACAAATGAGACAACATCTTTGCTCTCAAGGGGCTTATGGCCAAGTAAGGGAGATTGAAAATAAATAAGTGTTTAATTTATTATGATGGAGGGAGAATAGTCCTGAGCACAATTAATTGTATTGGGGCAGGGAGAGAGATAGTAGGGTCCATTTTCTCAGCAAAAAGAACATCTGAATATTTTTAATTAAAAAACATTTAAAATGGAAAAAACTATCAAATATTCATGAAAAATATTTAATATCAATTGCAAAAGTGAAAATAATAATTTATAATGAATTACTATGCACCTATTACTCTGCTTCAACAATTATCATCCCATGGACAGTTTGTTCCATCTGTATCCTCACTACCTTTCTTCCCTGGATTATTTTGAAACAAATCACAACTAGCATGTTATTTCACGCATAAATATTTTCATATGCATCTTTAAATGATGAAGTCTCTTTTAAAAAGCAAGGACATCATTAAAAATCTTTTAAGATAAATAATTTCTTTTTTTTTTTTAAAGATAAATAATTTCTTAAGGTCTAGGCAGTGTTCAAATTTCCCCATGTTTTATAGAATTCATTTCTTCAACTCAAAAGGTCCTTACATTGCATTTTCTTTAAGTCTCTTAAACCTTTGTTTTATTTCCTTTTGTTTCATATGTAAAAGAAATGGATACTTTGTCCTGTGGAGTTTCCCATATTTTGCATTTTGCTGATTACCGACCTATATTGTTGTTTAACATGGGCTCTACCCCTGTATTTTCCCATAAGCTGATAGAACTAGAGTTTTGATTAGACTTAGGAAAGTACAACCCATAAGGAAGAGAAAAATCAACCTGTCAGAAACAAACCCAGAATTGTCATGAATATTACAATTAGTAGACAAGGATATGAAGACATATATCTATATCCCAAAATATTAAAAAAGTTCCCAAGATACAGAAAATATATAACAAAAGACCTAAATCATACTTCTACAGATGAAGTCTATAATATCTAAGATGAAAAATACATTAAGATCCTGAGGATGTAGCTCAATAGTTGACTATCTTGCATAAGCCCCTGGGTTCAATCCCCAGCATCACAATAAGCAAGAATAAAAAAAAAATGAAATTGAATTAATGGCAAACTAGACATTGCTAAAGAAAAGATTAGTGAACTTTAAGCTACATCAATAGAAATTATCTAAAAATCACACATTCAGAGAAAAAAGAGATAAAAAAGAAAAAGAATATAAGTGAGATGTAGGACAACTAGAAGTCACCTAATATATGAATAAATGTAGAGGTGTGGGATCAAGACATATTTGAATAAATAACAGCTGAAGGTTTCCATATTTTGTGAAACCATATGCAGTCATTCCTTGCTATCTGCCAAAGATTTTTTCAACAATCCCACCCTTCTTCGTATCAAGATCTACAGATGCTCAAGTATCTTATGTAAAATTGGGGTAGTATTTCATATTACCTTCAAACATCTTTTTGTATACTTTAATGTCTACATTATTTATAATACTAATAAAATATACATACTATGCAAAAGTTGTCTTACTGCATTGCTTAGGGAATAATGACAAGAAAAAAAATCTGTATATATCAGTGTAGATGCAACTCTTTTTCTGAATATTTTTAATCTGCATCTGGTTGAATCCACAGATGCAGAAATTGCAGATATGGAGGGCTGATTGTACTTAGAGATTTAAGAAGCTCAATACACTTTCAGAAAATGAAAAGAGTATCAGAGAGATATAAAACAAGTATAGTTTCCAGACCAGCAGATGATAGACTTAAAATAAAACACATAAATGATCATATTAAATATAAATGGACTAAAACTATATGATTCAACAACAAAGATTAGGTAAAAAAAATCTAAAACACAACAATATGCTGCTAACAAGAAATTCACTTTAAGGGGCTCAGTGATAGAGTGCTTGCCTAGCATGCGTGAAGCACTGGATTTGATCCTCAACACCTTATAAAAATAAATAAATAAATAATAAATAAATAAAGGTATTGTGTCCATCTACAACTAAAAAAGAAAAAGAAATGTACTTTAAATTCATAGACAAAGTTAGGTTAAAAGTAAAAGGATAGAAAGAGATTTACTATTCTAAAAAAAGATGTAGTCCAAACTAAAGTAGATTTTATAGTAAAGAATATTATCAAATGTAATGAAGCTGGACTGGGATTGTGGTTCAGTGGTACAGCGCTCGCCTAGCATGTGCCAAGGCCTGGGTTGGATCCTCAGCACCATATAAAAATAAATAAATAAAATAAAAAAATGTAAAGAAGCCTATGTCATAATGATAAAGGTGTCTGTTAACCAAGAAGATACAATCTTAAATGTATATGCCCTTAACAATAGAGTTTTAAAATACATGTAACAAAAATAGGATGAAGAAGAAATAAATCCATGATTATAGCTATAGATTTCAATACCATGCTTCTAGTAACAGTAGATGGAAAATATGGAAAAATATGGAATATTTGATTAACACTATCAAATAACTTCACCTAATTGATGCTTGTAGGATGCTCCATTTAATAAAAGAATCTACATACTTTTCAGGTGCCCATGGAACATTTACCCAGATAGATCAGATTTGATGATATGAAACAAATCTTAAATTTAAAAGAATTCAAGTTGTGCTAAATATACTCTCAGACCACAATGGAATTGTATTACAATTCAATAACATGTCTAGAATTTAGTATATCATCTTCTTCTCCTAACTCCCAAACCTGCTTCTCTTTCAATGTTCTTTTCTCATCTTAGGTGAAGTTCCCAATATTTACCATGACACTTAAGCCAGAAATTCTCATTTTTCATTATTTTTTTATTGACACATAAAAATTGTACATATTTTTGGAATACCATGTGATGTTTTGATATATGTATACATTTTGTAATGTTCAAATCATGGTAAGTACATCTAACTCCTCAAACATTTATCATTTTTTTTTTCAGTGTTGGGCATTGAATCCAGAGGCACTCTACCACTGAGCTATATGCCCAACCTTTTTAAATTTTTGAGTCAGGGTTTTTCTAAGTTGCCAAGGCTGGCCTTGAATTTATAATCTTCCTGCTCAGCTTCTGATTACAGATTCCTGCCACCATAACTGGTTTTATTATTTCTTTGTGGTAAATATGTTTAAAATTTTCCTTCCCTCTTCTTTGATTTCTTTCTTTCTTTATTTTGGTGCTAGGTTATTAAACCCAGGGGCACTGAACCACTGAGTCACGTCCCTAGTCTTTTTTAGTTTTTATTTTGAGACAGGGCCTTACTAAGCTGCTTAGGGCCTCACTAAGTTGCTGAGGCTGTCCTTGAACTTGCAATCCTCCTGCCTCGGCCTTCTGAGTAACTGGGATTACAGGCATGCACTACCACACCCAGCTTCTTCCAATTTCTTTGAAATACACAGTATTTTACCATTATTTATAGTCATCCTATTTTATTTCTCCTATCTAACTGTAACTTATCACCCATTGACAAACTTTTCCCCATCTCCCTTGCCCCCACTCTTCCCAGCCTCTGGTAACCATTATTAGACTTCTGATACAGGATATTAACTTTTTTAGATTCCACATACTGAGTGAGATTATGTGGGATTCGTCTTTCCATGTCTGGCTTATTTTATTTAACATAATGTCTTTTGATTCTATCCATGTTGTCACAAATGACAGGATTTCACCCTTTTTATGACTGAATGGTGTTCCACTGTGTGTGTGTATGTGCATGTACATTTCACATATTATATTTTCTCTATCCACTTATCAGTTGATGGACGCTTAGATTTGTTCCTAACAAATAGTTTCTCCACTATTGTGAATAGTACTGTGATCCACATGGGAGCAAAGATGTCTCTCCAACATACTGATTTCATTTCCTTTGGATACATACCCAGTAGTGGGATTACTGGATCATATGGTAGTTCTATTTTTAGTTTTTTGAGGAACCTTCATACTGTTTTCCATTCAGTATTTAAGCCAGAAATTCTTCCTGTTCCCTCGTCTCTATTATGCAATAAATCTCAAAGTTTTGCTGACTTTTCTTTAAAATTGTCTCTCAAATGTGTTCTCTCTTCTCTGGCTCTATTATTGCAGTTTCAGTTCAGGTCATTACCATCTCTCTTTGTGGCCCAGCACCAAAATAACATTCTACTGGGTGGTTATACTGCAATTTGTGTATACATTCTCCTGCTAATGAACATTTAGGTTGCTTCCAGTTTGGGACTATTACAAATAAGCCTGCTCTGAAGATTCATGTCCTTTCTTTGTATGGATATACGTTTTCATTCCTACTGGTTATATATATCTAACAGTAATTATACAGCAACTCTCTATTTAAAGTGCTAGATTGTCTTTGAAAGTCAAGATTTTTGTATGTGTGAAAACCTGGATTGAGAGAATTTGACCTACCATCATTTAATCATTTTTTAAAATGTTTTATTTAAATTAAACAAAAACATTTAGAATTATTTTTGTTTAATTAATGTCAAATTTATTTAAGCTGTCTACTTTTATTAGGCTTTTAAGCTAATAAAATGGAGAACTTTTGTACTCTTCTTATTTTGAAATGTATCAAATGTATAAATTAAGCTTAAATTTAAATCTTGTAATGATATCTATAGAGTAGTCAAATTTAAAATTAGCTTGTCAATATGATAAATTCTATAAACATTTATGTATTAATTTGATGAAACTCTTCAAACTGTCACTACAAATGTAATGTTTCTTATCCTCAAAAGCACTTCAGATATTCCACAAGCAAGCTTACAAATCTAATAAACCTATATTCCTAAGTGCATAAACTCCATTTACAAACCTAACAACTCAAAAGTTATAGATTTAGTACCTCAAAATCTCTGAAAAATTCAAATGCAGTCTATAAACATAATCAATCCATCTCAGATTTTACACATCTCAAATTTAAATCGCCAATTTATCATCAATTAAGTTCATTTAAACATTTGAAGTTAAAATCACAAGTCTGAATCCAACATTTCAAATATCCCATCTGTCAAAGAAAACCTACCCAAATTGCCAAGAGGATTAAAAAATAACTTATTTTTGAACTCAACATAAAAAGTATTGAATTTAAGGTTTGAGTCACTTCTTCACTCTTGCTCAGTATCTGCTTAAGTTTGTCTTACAGAAAAACTCAGCTAAAGTGGAGAATCATAAATAATACTTCATACATAGTTTAACATTTTTAAAAGGGTTAGGACATATAAATGTATGTTCATTTGCCATACGTACCTTTTCTTTCAGAGTGAATCTGTTCATTAGAATCACAAGATATCTTTGTAGTATAAACCATTCTCATGGTATGTTCTCTACAATGTCCACTTTGGAATATGTTAAAATGGAGCAAAAACTTTAACCCACTGGAAAGCAGCATGCATGTAGATGGATTTTTTTTTTTTCATTGCTGGAGAACTCAGGGCCCCATGCATGCAAGGCAAGCACTCTGCCCCTGAGTTACTCCTTTGGCCCCCAAATTTTATTTGTTGATTGATTGACATAATATTTGTACATCTTTAAGGGGTACAGTATGAGAATTCAATAAATGTTTACAATGTGCAATGACCATATCATGGATATAAGCGCTTTGATCTTCAAACAATTATTATTTCTACACATGGAGAACTTTTGTACTCTTCTTATTTTGAAATGTATCATAGATTGTTGTAAACAATTGTTACCTTGTAGTGCTATAGGTGACCAGAACTAATTTCTTCTATTGTCTACTCTAAGCTTAATTTTTTTTTAAATTTTGTTTTCTGTTTTTTGGCATTTTGCTCAATACCAATGAATCCATGATGAGACAAAAAGATTGAATTTACAGGTATGGTGGTGCACACCTATAGTTCCAGCTATCTGGAAGATGGAGCAATAGGATTGCTTGAGCCCAGGAGTTAAAGGCCAGTTGGGAAAAATGGTGAGACCCTGTCCAGAAAAAAAGAAAAGAAAAAAGAAAGAATTGAATACTAACTATATGAGTATATGACAGAAGATAGATAAATCTGTCATGAAGAAGAATTACAAATAATTTACACAGATACCTCTCCTTTAATGAGGGAGATAACTCCCCATCCATAGGTGTGGGCTGCCCATACTGACTTTCTTCCAAAGAGAAAAGTCTGGAAAGGGCAGAGAAGCAGCTTTTCAATGTCGAGAAGTGACAAACACTACCTCTGCCTGGTGATCAGAGTTAACACCTACAGTCAGAAATTATGTTGATAGTATGCACTCTTGATTTGATGAGATAAAAATGGTACCTTACTGGGGCTGGGAATGTGGCTCAAGCGGTAGTGCGCTTGCCTGGCATGCGTGCGGCCTGGGTTGGATCCTCAGCACCCCATATAAACAAAGATGTTGTGTCCGCCAAAAACTAAAAAATAAATATTAAAAATTCTCTCTCTCTCTCTCCCCCTCTCTCTCTCTCACACACACTCTCTCTTAAAAAAAAATGGTACCTTTCAGCTGTCATCTTCCTCCCAATAACCCATAACCCAGGTTTCCTCATGAGAAAAACAATAGACAAATAAATGTGTGTAATGGGGAATCCTACAAAATTATGATTGATACTCCTGAAAGTTGTCAAGGTAAATAAAAACAAAACAAAGACAAATAAACTCAAAAACGCCTCCAAACCAAGGAAATTCTAAGTAAGGAACCAACACCAGCCTAAAGAGACAGAACAACTGAAGAAATATACTATGTACATTAGTTAATAATTATATTTCAGTATTAGTTCTTTAATTATAACAAATGTACGATATTAATGTAAGATGTTGATAATAAACTGGGTGCAAAGTATGTGGGAACTCTAGTATCTGTTTAATTTTTTTTTCTTCTTCTTCTTCTTCTTTTTTTAAAATAGTGATGGGTATGAAACCTAGGTCCTCACACATGCCACACAAACATTCTTCCACTGAGCTACATCCCCTACCCCTTAATTTTTCTATAAATCAAAATCTAAAAAAAAATCAACTCTATTTTAAAAAACCAGTTGGGCACATTTGTATGGCTCTATTTCTGGGTTCTTTATTCTGTTCCATTGATCTATTTGGATCCCTCTGCTCATATAACACTGTCTTAAGTCGTGTCTGGTATGATCAGAGGGATAGCTACCTAGTAGGTGTTAATATTGGGGGAGTTTTGTTTTTAATTATTGAGTTTTGAAAAGTGCCCATGTACTAGAGAAGTCCAGTGACTGTAAGTACTCAGTCATTGTACTTACTGGGGCCAGTTGATAGGTTTTACAGAAGGAATGAAGATTGTTAGTTAATTTAATAATTTGGATTGTTAGTTAATTTAATAATTTAAAAAGTTGGTTACAAAACTTTCTTTCTTTTTTTTTTTTTTTTGGTACTGGGGATTGAACACAGGATATCTTTACTTTTTAAAAAAAATTTCCAGACAAGGTCTCTCTAAGTTGCCCAGTCTGGCCTCAAATGTGGGATCCTTCTGCCTCAGCTTCCTGAGTCTTTGGGATTATAGGCATGTACCACCACACCCAGCTAAAGGTTTCTATTATTTTTATTTCTGAGTTCCTTCCATGGGTTGAAAGGACACATACGCATCTGAATTAACATCAATTACTTGGAGAAGTTGTCAAAGTACTATATATTTACAGATGTAGATAATCTGCTAGAGGTTAAGGGATTGAATACTGGATCCAGGTTCACCTTCCAGAATTATTCCTTCTGAATCCTTTGACAAACTAGGTCTCTTCTTATACAGTTAGAAAATCTTCAATCTTTTCAGCTGGAATTTAACTCACTTCATTACCTAGTGATTGCATAGTCTCTAGGCATACCTAAAGTTATATTTTTGCCTCTTTCTCTAAATCTCTTTTATGATATTTTGGGATTTGGGTTGATGAGACTCTGCTGCACCCCTACACTCCCAACCAATCTACAATTTCCTAACAGAGGTTTTTTTTTTTTTTTTTTTTTTTGGTACCAGGGATTGAACCCAGGGGCACTTAACTACTGAGACACATCTCCAGCCCTTTTTTGTATTTCATTTAGAGACAAGGTTTCACTAAATTTCTGAGGGCCTCGCTAATTTGCTGAGGCTAGCTTTGAATTCATGATCCTCCTGCTTCAGCCTCCTAGGCTGCTGGGATTACAGACATATAACCTCACCTCCCACATACCTCTTTGACAGTCTGGTGAAGTCTGTGGATCCCTTTTTAAAGTAATGTTCTAAAATCTATTTTCTAAAATGCATTGGATCACAAAGGAAACCAATTATTGAAATAGTTATCAAAATATTAAAACAAATGTGTAGTGTATTTATGTTTCTTTATTAACAGATTAATCAAGATCTAGTGATATATTTAATTACTACCATAATTTCAAAGTAATGAACAAAAATATTTCAAGACATTTGCAACACCATAAAATTCACTGCAAGTGTGAATTCTATTGGTGACAGTCATCAATACTACTCACATGGCTGTGGTTTATTGCCCACATTAATAAATGGAGGAAATGCTAGATTTTTTCAGTTACCAGGTTAGTAAAAATAAAGATGCAATTTTATTTTTTCATCTGAGTTCTTGGCTTAATAGAATCTCATTTCTGTTCTCTGAGATCCTGCATTTGTTCCATGTTTTAATTTTTGATTAGTTTCACCCACTACCATTATCCCAGGGGCAGGCTTTAGGGGACTGGGGGTTGAGGGGCAGGGGTGGGTACAGACCTTGATGTCTCCTCCTGTGCCCTCTGTGCTTCTCTTCCTTCCCCCCTTAATGCTTTGCCTTCCCAGGCCCAGTCATTTCCATGAAAACCTGCCCTAGTTACAGAGGGCTTGGACTCTGCACCCATTTCCCTCTGTGTTTGTTGGTTTATTTGCAAGATCCATTCCTTGCTAGTTGTCCTCTCCTCCTTAAGATCCTGAAGCTTGTCATGTCAGAAAAGTGTTTGTTTCAAACACTCTGAATCCAGGCAGATCATTTGGAAGGTGAGAACATTTGTTTTCTAGTTCCAACTTCCATAGATCCTAGAAGGCAAAATGGAAACCCACATTTAATGCTGAAATTGAAGACTTTGCTGTGAAAGAGAAACATTCAAGTATATAAGCAATATATTATTGGTACTATGAAGCTAAACAATGAAGGCGATTATTTTATTCAAATGGGGACAACTATTGAGCTTCTGTAACATTCTTCTCCCTTCATTTCCATGCCTGGAAACAGGCAGAACAGTGGAACTCTTGGTGGTGAGAAAGAGCTGTGTTTTCTGCCTTTAGCAATGCTGCTGGCTTCATAGTGCTTTGCTTATTGTGGGACTCTTGTGGATTTCTACCCTAGAGGTCAAGGGCAGAGATGTTCCAGTTCCCTTGACAAAGTCCCAGGGGCCTGGGAGTGGACTGGACTCTGGCCAGGGACATTTATTCTCAAAGAAATTAGAAACCAGAAGAGGACTGCTCTGCTTATTCAGAAGGTGTAAGAAATAAACCAGCATGTGACTGGGCAAGGAAGTATATATCAATCTAGACAAACATTTATCTTTATAGGTATAGGGAGGAGATAAAAACTAAGGCCAGGAGAGGAGAAATGGTTGGTAGTAAAGAGAGAGAGAGGAGGGGACAAAGGTTGTTTTTGTGTGGAGTTGAGATTCTTCCACTTTATTTTCTCACAATTTTTTTTTAATTAGGAACTTTTAGAATATATATAGCATGTAGAAAAGTATAGTTAATTATATGATAAGCAGATACATACTCACCACTCAGATGGGACAAGCATCTGAGGGGAGAGTTCCTGTAGGGAAGCTCTGATAAGCCAATGGATATGTCCACAGAGAAGTGACCCTGTTAGCTATCCTCCTGGCCAGGGAAAGTGAAGCTACCAGGCAGGGTAAGAAATGGTCTGTCCCCTTCCCTTCCGCCCTGCCAACCATCTTCCATTTTGGTAGAGAACAAAACAGTGGGTAGTGAATTGAAGAGGAGGACAGTGGGGGAGAACAGAGAGCAGGAGGCTTTACCTCCATTTCCTACTTGAGGCTTCCAGGCCTGAGCTGGCTCAGGGGAGAATCATCACTAAGTGAAGTTGCAAAGTTGGATGATTTCGAAAGGATTTTGCCTGCTAATTGCTGAACTGAGACTGCTTTAAAACGACTGTGAGACTTTTCCCTTATTTAATAGTGAACAGAAAAGCTGTGGGACTCAAGAGTTTTCATTTGGAAGCCAAGAAGGTGACCTTCATTGAATATGCACCCACCCGAAGGAGACACTGCAGAGGAAGCAAAGTTGGCCTTTGACTGTGGGGAGCCATGCTTGTCTCCCTCATCGCATGGAAAGCACTTAACCAAATCTAAGAGGCTAATGCTACTAAGGAAAGCAATAATTTCGCTTGCCATTAAGAAGGATTAAAATCGCTACTTTGGATATATCAAAATTAATGCAAAAATCCACAATGAACAGGACACCAATGTTTTAAATAAAGACAGGATCAATATTACTGATTTTCCCCTTTGCCCCGGGCATCAGTGTGTCTTAGTATGGTACTGTCACTAATTTTTATTTAAAATTTTGATATTTTGCTCATCATGAGTTTTTTGGCATTATTTTTTTTTAAATATTGCATTAAAATGTTACTTATCTTGGTCTTGGAGGGGTGGGTGTGTGTGTGTGTGTGTGTGTGTGTTTCACTAAATTTTGTACTTGAGGCCAGTATCTAAAAGAAGAAAAAGAAAGAAAGAAAACAGAAAAGAAAAGATCTTTTTGTTCATTTTTTTTGCCCATGTAATTGCAGATGGGAGAAATAGTTGTATATACTTCTCAAACAGGGAGCCCTTTATAGTACTTACTGGAAAATAACAGAAATGGTCTCATTGATAGCCCCAGATAACACTGAAGAGGGAGCTCTAGTCTTCCTTTTAAAACATTCCAACCTACTGCCTGGGATGACAAAAGTCCACAGTAAACAGCTAAATTGGTGCTTTAATGTTGTTGATATTTAAGTATGAAACAAAAGCCTTGTTGTGCTGATTTCTCATTCCTGCTATTTGAAGAAATTCCCTCTAGTACCAATGAGAGTCCACAAGGAGATTTATGACACCTGTGTGTCATATAATACCTGGCATATAGCTCTTGACCATTTTCCTCTCTCAATTCTCATATTTCTCACTTGATCCTCAAAGCTACCCAGAAGGTAGGCAGGAAAGGTGCTGTCCCATTTGATGGACAGGATGTCAGCCTCATTTTGTAGAGGAAGCTGGCCCAAGTCACACGACAAAGTACTGTAGCCTGGGAACCAGGACTTTGGTCTTTAAACTTCAAGGACAGTCCCTTTCCTGTACACTGTGCTGTGTGCTTCCGAAGACATGTGGAGAATTGTTGTAAGTGGCTGCATTTGAGGGATTGCAGCTATAATCTGAGCTGGTTAGCAGCTGATCTCCCTGAGGCTATATCCAGTCTCCTAATGCTGTTTCATAGTAAACAGGTTTGGGAGTGAGTCACTTGGCTGGCACAGACCAGCAAAGTGATTGCTTCAGCCTTGCTTGGAAACTCTAGGTCCTCCCTTTGCCTGGGGGTAGCAATCTCAATGCAAACCTCAGCTATAATCTTGCAGACGCTCTGGGGCCGACTTTGTGTTTCACTTATATAATTTCAGGCTTCATTTAGCATTCACCGTTTCCCTTTCCATGCCTACATGATTTGGTACAGAGTTCTCTTATACTGACACCCTCAGTCTACACACATTTTCCTTTGTTTGGGTGATGTTGGGGTAGAAAAGCAAATAAGCCCTGCGTGGGAAACTCAGTCCAAAAGGAAAAGGAGGCTGGAATAGCCAGGTGGGCTGCTGCCTAACACCCACATTGGAATTAGAGGTGGGAAAATTTTGATCAGTTCAAGGAGGGAATTTAGATTTTCTGTCTCTTCCTCTGTAGGGCTGAGGTATACATTGCTGTTGGTAATTAGTTTGGGAGCCAGAAAACCCCCATTGTAAACTAGTCTCACTGAGGAGAGAACACTGGCTGTTCTATGAATTAGATGTAAATTCAGTGACCTCTCCTTCATTTGCCACCTCCTAAACAGACATCTGACGTAGCAATTGCAATATTTTATGTTTTTATTTAATGTTAAATGTCTGTTTGCCCTATGTGATTTGGGGCACCTGGAGCATAGGGATCATGTCTTACTTTGTAATCCCCCAAATGATGGGCCACCTTGTGGTCAGTTTTGTCATTGTTTCCAAAAATAATGCATAATCCACTGCAGAGAAGTTCACAAAGTCTCCAGGAGAGGACCGGCAGGACGACAATGTACACACACACACACACACACAGTTAGTACTGTTATAGCCTTTCCCACTGATCTGTCTGCAAAGTCCATTTGTTAACCCACCTGTTCCAATATTCTGTCACCCTACTCTGGCCTCATTCAATTTTTCTCTTTATCTTCTCTCCTTTCCTCATCTTCCTATCTCCTCCAGATCTCTGGTCCCCACTGTCTTCTCAACTCTGGTCAGTTCTTTATTATATGGTCTCTGTTGACTTCTTTCAAAATTCTTTTTCACTCATTTTATTGATCATCACAACAGAGCTCCAGAGTACACAGATAAGCCTCCTTGAAAAGTCTGAGAGTATTGATATAAGGGGAGGAGAAGGCTGTTAATATGCATATGTTAATATTTTTATCCTGCTCATATATATCTTTGTTTCCTCAGCACCCACCTCTGCATTTAGCACAAAGGTTTTCAGTAAATGACTGATGAATGAATCAAGTACTCCTAGCCTTTACCCCAATGTACCATTACTCCTGTCCTGAGGAATGCCACCCCTTTCAAGGAGAGACTGGCAGATCAATAGTTTCAGATCCTCAAATTAGTTGGACCTGCTTTTAAGGCTGCAGGTGGAGGTAGCATCAACAGGGAGTAGCAAATCCCCCTCAAGCTTTCTAGTGCCCAGATTGCTAACATCCCAGGTGATATGTATGTAAGAGTGAAAAGCCTTGACCCCACCCAATAGTGAGGCCTGCTTCACACCTTGACAAAGGCAGCCCCATTTCCTGAGGCTGGGCCCAAGGCACCCATTCTCCCTGTGCCTCAGTGTACCTCTTCTACCCAGTGCTCCCTCACTCTGTACCCCTTTGAGTAGTTGCTTTCTGTGACCCCTCAATCCCTAGCCTGAAACTGGGCTGAATATACTGCATTAGGCTCAGATTTTTGTCTTCTATTATTGATCCCCTTCGGGACTCATCATTTCCCCTATCTCTGGAAATTTTTTGCCCTACATTCCTATTCCTTTTTACAGTCTCTTAGCAACCATTTTCTTAACTCTTGCTGAATACAAATCCTGATAGTTATCTTCTTGCAAGATTCTGGATCTCAACTCTGAACCATGGCTCACGGTGGGGAAGGAAGAGGAAACGGTAACTACCATCTGAAGAGCAAGGCTAGGTATTCATGGCCAAAGCTTCCTGCAGAGTTGATTGGAAGGTTAGTATTTGAAGGTACATTTTGGTGAGAATATTGGATATAAGGGACTTTTTTATAGTTTGACATTAATATGTGTTTCTACATTATGATAAAAGAAGAAAAGTGATAAAGGGTGACTGCATAGTTAAATTGAAAAGGAGACAATCTTGGAAGACACTATGATGATTTTTCAAAAAGACAAGGCATGAGGACATTGTTGAAAGGAGAAATATTTGTTGGATATTGAAGTTTTTAATTGTTCCTGGATAGGAACTTCTAAATTCCACTGGCCCAATACTGCTCAAAATTTAAATGAGAGGTGATTTTGGCTGTAGCCAATTGAAGCTGAATTTACCTATAGGCATCTCATGGGGTTTTGTTCAGATTTATTATTATTAAATATTACCAGAGCCTGGTATAAAGTCTTAAGATTATCTAGATAATGTCAACATTAGTAATAATGTTATTTTATTAGTATTTATTTATTTATATTTTGGTAACTGGGGATTGAACTCAGGAGTGCTTTTACCACTGAGCTATCCTTTTTTATATTTTATTTTAAGACAGGGTCTCACTAAGTTGCTTTGGACCTTGCTAAATTGCTTAGGACTTGGCTAAGTTGCTGAGGTTGGCCTTGAACTTGAGATCCTTTAGCCTCAGCCTCCTGAGTCACTGGGATTACAGGTATGCACCACCGACCCGATTTATTACTATTTTTAATAAAGAACATAGTCAATCGTTTTTAGTGTTTCATTTGTAGATAAACTTGCATATTCTCAGCTGTTTCCGTCTTTGAATGGACCAATAAATGTAGTAAAATGGAGCTTAGTGGATGGCACATAGGGTCTAAGTAGTTGAGACAATGAAGGCAGATGGGAAATGGATTAGGATCAAATAGAAGGACCTATAGATTAGCACTCCCAATGAGGTCAAAAAACAGTTGTTTTTGTTTTCTTTAAAAGCGAGAACTGGCAAATGAACTGGTGATGGTTTTAGTGAAATATTAGAGTTTTCAAGGTGGCAGAGTTGAAATAGTTCTGGGTTTATGATCACATTCAGGGTGCAGCCACAGGAAAGGCTAGTGAGGTAGAGGGAGGTGGGGGCTACCAATAACTTTGGCCAACAATAGCCACAAGAAAGAGTAGAAGAATAAGATTTTGGATGTGATAATGTGGAGCCAGAAGAGTAAATATGCCCTTTTCCCTAAATAACCCTAGGATGTAGAATCTGTCTGGACCTCTAGCAAAAGGGATTTCTTAGCCCATATGGAGGGGGTGCCAAGTGGTGTCTTAGGCTAGGTGCTGCCCATGGTCAGGTCAGCAATGAGAGGCCTCTGCCCAGCAGTGTGGCTGCAAGATTATTTTATGTTTCAGCATGAGCCGGCCTCAGGTAAGAAGGGTGGAATTGTTAGACTTGAATTAAAAGAAAGAGAATTATATATGTTCCCAGCAGTGCATCTGTACAGTGCATCTATGCATGGCTTCTGATGAATTATCCAAACATTTCTTCATGTTCATGACATGTCCTCATCCCTTGGTGTCCTCCTGGAAGCATTGGGCCTCTGGCTATAAATTCCTCAGGGTTGGGAGAGATAAGAATTCAGATCCTATCCTCACTAACTAAACCAGTTTGACTGGGTGACCATAAAACAAAGCTGCTCCCTAAAGTCTTCAACATGAAGGCAGTGGGTCTTCCTGGCACCTCTTCCCATTGCCAGGGTGACCCTACCTCACCCAACCCAATACAGGGCAGGAGGCCAACCACTGAGGATTTAGATATAAAGCCAAGAACTTGGTCCAAGAGGGGGCGGGAACCAAACCACTATAAACTCAAGTTTTGTGGAAACTGTGTTAAATCAATTCAGGAAAAGAACTAAGACAATGCAAGTGCTGAATCAGCGAGTGACTGATCTGATCTTTCTGTAACTCAGAACTCAGCTAGGCTCACCCTGCCTCATAGAGAATGCTAAGATTGGCTTGAGACCCATGGGGTCGGGGTGGGAGGATGGAAATACAATGCCCTCTCAGATTTATGCAAAACTGCCTGAGTGACAGTTTTCCTGGTCATCCCTGGTCTGATTCCTGACTTTGGCTGAGTTCTCTATCTCCTGAGGACCTAATTGTGGAAACTAGCTTCTTCTGCTTGGTTTCCTCCTCAAGCACTCACAGCAGTGGTATATTGTAGAGCTTTGCTGGTGGGATCTACAGATCACACTAGATAGTGAATAAAGACCCTCTTAGTCATTTCTGCCAACTTCCAGACTCCACACTCCCACCATGATGCCTAACTTTCTCCTTGCTTCTCTTCCTCATCTACTTCCTCTTCACTTTCTCCACTTCATCCCCCACTTTTCGGTGCTGCTGGGGTATCAAACTTAGGTCTCTGCACATGCTAGGCAAGTACTCTACCACTGAGCCACACCCCCAACTTCCCCCCCCCCCGCCTTTTTTTAAGCAATGAAATTTAGCTGCTTCTTTGTTAACTCTTCTCTGCCGACCCCAGTCCCAGCGCTTGCCCTCCTCTTCCACCTAACTTTCCAAGACATTTTCCTAAATAGGGGTAGTTTCTTTCCTAAAACAAATTCTACAGTCAATTGGGTAGAAGATTTTCCTTACCTGTTTTCATTGCCTCCTGTGAAAAACAGCTGGTTTCTGGGGTGTTCCATGGGGCTTAATCTGCAGGTACATTTTAAGTGATTCCTAATATAGTGAGCAGAGGAAGTAGATGGAATTATGTAGATAGTTTGGGGGCAGTCCTGGAATAGAATATTGACTTTCTGAACCCAGTGGTTGGGTCTCATATGTTTCCCACTGTGGGCCCCTGAGTTGACTCCAGTCATGAAAACTTTCCAGATCACTTGTATGCTTATGCTTGGAAATTGTGGGAAATGCATCGGCTTGTTCTTTATTCATGCTCTTTCAAGTAACAGCAAGTCTTTCCTCGGCTCTTTCTTTGAACTCCTGGCTCGAAGATATCTTCCTCCCTTCCCACTCGGTGGAGGACAGACACAAAATCTCTCTTTGTTTAGTACCTGAAAATTCAGAGTTTTTTTTTTTTTCCACCTAATTAGAAGGAAGTATTTTTCCATACACTTCATTTTCCTTTTTGGAATTTGCTAGCTGAAGCTGAGTAGTTTAGTTTACACGCAAGGTTTGTTCATTAATTAACAGCCTTCAGGCCAGGTTGCCCTTATCAGGACTTAATATCTAACTCAGCATTGGCTAAACCAGAAAGAGTTACTGGTTCTCTTGTGTTGGGAAAGGGTCTCCAAGGTGGTTTAACAGCTCTTTTCTGGAAGCTGTGGAGAAGATTGAGACCTTCCAAGGAGTATAACCTGAGACATTTGGGCATTTTTAATGGACATTCAAGGATGGCCACCACTTTGCCAGTTTCTTGCAATGATGAAGTAAGACCCATGACTTGGGACAAAGAAGAGCCAACAGAGTTTTTTACATCACTCATTTCAACAGTGCACTTTACTTTGTACTCAAGAAAACATGAGGTAATTACCAACTGTATCCTAACTAGTTTCTCCCTTTTTTGCTATGGTAGGTAGAATTTTGGTCTCAGGACTTTTGCCCCCTGGTGATATTCCTGTGGTTTACATTATGTTAATTGGCAAGAAAGAATTTGCAAATGTAATTAAGGTTATTAATCAATTAACCTTAAAATGGATTCTCTGAGTGGGTCCAATGTAATTACAGAAGCCCTTAAAGCAGAACTTTCTCCCAGCTGAGGACATGAGAGAAATTCCAAGTACAAGAAGGATATGAGGCACTGTGGTTGGATCTGAGATAAAGGGGCCACATGTAAGGACCAAAGAGAGGCCTATAATAGCAAGGAACTGATTCTGCCAACAACCTGGGTGAACTTGGAAGTGGATTCTTTCCCAGAGACTCCAGAAAGGAGCACAGCCCCGCCAACACCTTGAATTGGGCCTCCTGAGACTCCAAGCAGAGAACCCAGTTGAACCACACTATGCTCAGACTTCTGACTTACAGAAACTGCGAGATAAGAAATACATGTTGGCTTAGCTTTCTAGAGTATATGATCATTGGCTGTAATAATAAAATATGATTGTGCCAGGTTTCTGCCTTTTGTTTGAAAAAGAATGAGCAGTGGAGACCTCCTTTCTTGGTAGGGGCTGACAGGCAAGCATCTTCATGGCAAGGTTCTGTGGACACACTTGGTCACTGTGCTCCCAGGGGCAAGGGGGCTCAGCCTCCCATTTTATAATCTATCTGTGCAGTCCAATGTAGAAGCCACTGGCTGCATGTGACTTGAAATTAAATAAAACTGAAAATCCAATTTCTCAATTGTGTTAGGTACAATTTAGGTGTTCAATATTTATGTGTGACTAATGGCTACTGAGTTAGAAGGCATAGGTATAGAGTATACAGGATGTATGTAGGTAAATATATATATATATCCTATATTGTAGAAAGAAAGTTCGATTGGAAAGCTCTGTTCTTGATGATGATCAGTGATGACATCCAGTTGCAACTGTTCGTTTTTCTCATTTGGGGCCCGGAGAGGTCGGATTCCTCTACTCACTAGTAGAACCATTACAAAGCAGAAATCATGCAAATTCTCCTGACTATAGCAAGAAATATGATTTTTAAAAAACTTTCATGTCTCCTTTCTTCTCTTATCACTTATGTAATTTATCTCCTGAGGTTAGAAAGCCCTAGGCAGAGCATTCTGGGAATACCAGTGACAGGGTATAAGGTCTTTCTTTTTTTTTTCCAGATGGAGGAAGATTTACTGCATGGTAATGGCCAAGAAGTACCCTGGCCGAGACTGCAAGATTTCCCAAGGGTTTCCTGCTATAGCAAGACAAAGATACCTGCTGGGGCAGGCCAGTAAGGTCACCCCCTGAAGCAAACAGACTAAGGCTATTAGACTTGCCACAGTATGCCCAAAGGGGACACTAGCTAGAAGAGGAAAATGAGGCTTATACTCGTGGCAGACTGAAACATCCAGTTTCAGGATCAAACTTCTGCCTTGGGTTCAAACATGGAGAAATGAGGCTTATGACTTCCTAGCCGAACTCAACTGTAATTGGTGGACAGGGATTAAAGCCTACAGGTGATGCATTTGAAGAGAGAACTGCAGGCCCAAGTAAAGAGCCCAGAAGATGTGAGTTTGAATCCCGCATCTATATTGCTGTCATTCTGTGTTAGTTACTGAAACTTTGTGAGCTGTACGTTTTGTTATCTATGATGCAGATAAAATAATTGGAGGATAAAACAACCCCAATTTCTAGGGGATTACTGTAAAGTTGTAAGGAGTAAAGGAGAGAATTACACAGACTGTCTCACATGCAGGAAGCATGTCAGGGAACAGTAGCTCATATTATACCTGTGTCAGTTCAGGTTGCATCAGAAAAGGCCATCTAATCCCATCCCTGGTCAGTCACTAGTGTAGTTTTGTCTCCATGATCACCTCAATCACCACTCCTATGGCCATGACCTCAACCCTGATGTTTCAATAATTGTATTGCCCCCCACCCAAACTCCCTACATCACTCTTCAAACATCTCACTTTCTCATTTCTACCTGAAATGTTCCTCTGAACACCTAATTTCTTATAATTGTCCTATCCCACCAAGACTTCCCATGTAGCATCTCATTGAGCAAAATAAAAGCAACCAAAAAAAGACTCTTACCAACACATACACCTCTCTCCTGGCCTTAGTGTTCATAGTCTCTGTCTTTCCTCCTGTTGAGATGGGCAAATTGTGCTTCTATCTAATGTCAGCCTCACTACCTCTATCCTGCATCCAGTGGCCCCCTTTCATATTCTAGAACTTTATTCCTGCATTTGTCCTCCTGCACCATTGATTTTTCCTTTTTTACTGGATAATTTCCATGGCACCAAATACAGTATTTCTCATATTTAAAATATTCTTCTTAGACTCCTAGCTTCCTTCAACTACTCCCTCTTTTCTCAGCTCCCCTTTAAGGTATCTTTTTTTGGTGTTTTCTTATCTTATGAAATTCTCAGGGTTTAATCTTCAGAACTTTGTTCTGCTACACTCACCCCCAGGAATTACGTGCAGTCCCATGACATTAAACACCTTCTATACGCTACCTATCTTATATGCCCTGTCAGCACCTTTCCTCTGAACTACAGGTCCTTATTTCCAGCTGCCCATTCAACATCTCCACCTGGATGGACACTAGGTATCTCAAGTGTGTCCAAAAATGAAATGTTGATTTTCAGTCCCTAACACCCGAATCTTCCCTTCTATGGATGTTTATAGTTCAATAAAAGGAATTCTATTCTTCATTTGCTTATGGTAAAAATCTTGTCTTTTCCTTGAACCCTCTGTTTCTCTTACACACCTCATCTGGTCAATCAGAAAGCAAAGGGAGAGTGAGAATCCTGAAAAGCTGAAAGTAAAAGTCCTGAGACACCAAAGAATATTCCCTTTTAGTGACAATTACTATATAACCTATATGTATTCACACTATATTCAACAAATATGCATACTATTTTTTATATACAACAAAATATTTTATTTACAACACAAGATGGTGTTGTAGGTGATGGGGATATAGCAACGAATAAAACCAGGTAAAATTTCATGGAGCTTAAATTCCGCTATGGGAAAAAAGAAAACTTGCCAGATGGTTAGAGAAAAGTACATCAGAAATGACAGGAAGTGATGGAAGAATGCTGTCTTGGGTGGTTATGGAAGATTCTGAGATAGATGACAGTTAAGCATAGGCATTTAAACATTAAGCACAGGGAGCTGTGCAGATATATGGGAATAAATGATTAAAATGCATGAGACAAAAGCATGCTTGGAGTGTCCCAGCAATAGGCCAAAAACCTCTGGAGGAGTTAAGTATGGTGGGTATGGTGGAACGCGGTCAGAGAGAGACTGGGTGAGGCCAGAGAGATGTTGCAGCCAGAGATGGATTTTTTTTTCCCCCCCTAACAGGTAGGAAGTCAATGGAGGATTTGGAGCAGAGGCACATCCTAGTCTGACTTGTATTTCAGAAGGATCTGGCTGCAGAATGCACAATGGGGAGTCAGGACTGGAAACAGGGTGACTGGTTTGAAGCCTGTTCCATCCCTCTAACTGTGAGAAGATCTTGCTTGAGTTAGTTACTGTGTAGGTGACAAAAAGTACTGGAGTCAGAATTCTTTTAAAGTTTGACCTCACAGATTTGCTGAGCACATGGTAGGTACACAATTTATATTTGTTGCACGAATGGATACACAAGCAAGGAATATCCTGGGGCAAGGCAGGACATTTCCCTGATCTAATGGAAATTCCCACCTGTCCCCTTTGCTCTCTTTCTTTGTTTGCTTGTAGCTGTTGGATGACAAATACTTTGTTCCGTGTACCTTGACTCTGGGAGGGGTGTCTTCAAGATTGAACATGAGGACATTCCTACCTAAAAAGGTCTATGATTATAATTTAGTAAATTGGGATTCTGGATGATTTGCAATTCACTTATCTAATTTCCCTCAGTCTGACTATCTCTGTGCTGATAAAGCTCCACATGAAAAATTGAAGCCAAAATGCAACATGATGATTCCACAAGTTCATTTTATACTGTTGGACCCCTCCAAGCTATTATTAGGACTTATTTTTGAGAAGTTTCTCTCACTTCAGCAATATAGACTTCTGTTACTCTTCAGATTTCTATTGTAAAATCTCCAATATGAGGAATTAATATAATTGGCCAAGAAACCAGTTTTCAAATTTGTATTTTTGGGGTGCTGGGGATTGAACCCAGGGCATTTTACCACTGAACTACATCCCCAGCCTTATTTTATTTTTAATTTTGATACAGGATCTCACTAGGTTGCCTAGGCTAGTCTCAAATTTACTATCTTTTGAGGGAATCCAGTTCTGATTGTCAGATTCACAGAGTTCTTAACTTCCCGTTTTCTTCAGTTCCATGAATAGCAATAATGCCTGCCTAGGCTAGGTCTAGGGTGGGGTAAGTGAGGTGTCAAGAGCTCAAAGTTTAAGGAAGTACTCACTTGCAGGGCCCTGCAGGTGCAAGGTCAGCACCTGAAAAACTAATGCTTCCTTAAATGTTCTGCCCTGGGTGCCCAGCCAGCCTCACCCAGTCCTGGCCCTAGGAATAAATGATTAAAATGCTTGAGACAAAAGCATGCTAGGAGTGTCTCAGGAATAGGCCAAAAATCTCTGGAGGAGTGATTAAGGTGGGAATGGTGGGAAATGAGGTCAGAGGGAGACTGGGTAAGGTCTGAGAGGCTTTGTAGCCAGAATGGATTTCGTTCTTTTTTTTCTAACAGGTAGGAAGTCAATGGAGGATTTGGAGCAGAGGCACATCCTAGTCTGTCTTGCATTTCAGAAGGATCTGGCTGGAGAATGCACAGTAGAGAATCAGGACTGGAAACAGGGTGACTGACTGGTTTGAAGCCTGTTCCATCCCTCTAAGTATGAGAAGATCTTGCTTGAGATCTTCTACAAAGAAGCATTTTTCAAAATTAACAAAACAAAACAAAACAAAACAAACAAACAAAAAAGAAGCATTTTTCTTCATTAACCAGGCAGTTGTAGTATCAAGAGCAGGAGAGTTCCCTACTGTTTAGACTGTGTAATAGTAAGCTGCTTTCAGAGAAAGCGAAAGACATGGATGAGGATCCTTTTTCTCCAAAGCTCTGCCAATTTAAAAATTAAAACTGGTGGGAAAATGGGAATGAACATTATGGAGTTTTGTTTCAGAATCAACTCAACAAGCCACTGGCACTTCATTTGTTGATCCTACCTGGATCTAGGATTTATAACATGTCTGCCATGTTTGCAACTCCTTGGATACAGCATTCTAAAAAGTGTCCATTCTCTACTTAATCTTTTTCTGTACCTTCTTTAAAAATGTTACAAAAATTAACAGAGTAAGACAGAGTAGGGATTGCAGTGTAAATGCTTTGGACAATCAGGTAACAGCTTTTTTTTTTTTTTTTTTTTTTAAAGGTTGGGTTAACAATTTCCATTTTCAAAATGAGCCCAAATTGAGTGAGTGATTCTAAATTAGCTCTTTAGTTTTTACCTTACGCTGCTGATAATGCCACTATTAATTTCAATTATTTAGAGGCAACATTAATACGTGTGAAAAAAGAACAGCGATAAAGACAGAAAGGAATAAATTACTTGCTGCAGGACAGAATGACATTTTGACTGGCACAGAGATTTTTTTTCTCTCACACACTTTGTGCTTTGACATTTCACTTGGCACAAACATTTCACAAATTCTTGACCTAATCTGATGTACTGTTGTTTAGCAATTGCTGACATGACATGTTTTAACCTCAAGCTTGCTGGATTCCAAATGTTACCTCTTCCTGTCAATCAGGGTTGGATGACCTCCAAAAAGCAGTCCAAGCAAAAATCTATGTACCTAAGAGGTTAAATGCATTTGCCCCAAATGGAGAAGAGGCAGTTTGAAGTAGGAGTTGGGGGAAGGGCAGGAAGAATGGTGTCATTTAGGAAAATTATGGGGTGAAAAAAATGTAGGAGGCAGATCCTTAGGGAACCCTGAGATCTGGAGAGAGACATTAGTCCCAAACATAGAACCTAGAAATAAACCTAACAAGACATACATAGGGTCTATAACAACAACAACAATAACAAAAATAGTCAACTTAGGAGTAGAAGAGATTTCAGATAACAGAGAAATACATTATCTTCCTCAAAGGGAAGAATGTGTTATATAAAAATGTTGCTCCTTCTCAAATTGTGGCTATAACTTGACCATCTCCCCTTCTCACTGCCTGTTGGTATGGAAGAGGTTACATTTATATTAATATCTGTGCTTTGCTGGTTTATTAGGTCATCTGTCTTTTGCATCCCAAGACTTTATTAAAAAATAAGCCAACTCACATTGCTTTGCTCTGATCAGTTAGAAATGCTTTAAATTTGCAAGTAGAAAAACAACTTTTAGTCCATGGTTGGTGAACTCCATTGTGCAGAACATCATGGCAGAAGGGTTTGGCAGAGAAAAGCTGCTTAGCTCATGACAGAGGGGGAAGAGTTCGGGGGGGGGGAGAGAGAGAGAGAGAGAGAGAGAGAATGAATAAGGAGCCAGGAACAAAATATATAGTCCCCAAGGCATGACCCCAGTGACCCACTTTCTCTAGCCATGCCCCACCTGCCTACATTTACCACCAAATAAACAATTCAAATGATTACACTGTCAAATGGATTAGTCGACTGATTAGGTTACAGCTTTCGTATCTAATCTTTCACCTTCTGTATTAACACAGGAGCTTTGGGGGATACCTCATATCCACACTGTTACAGTTACTATTCCTATATATTATTATTATTATTCTCATTTTGCTAATGAGGAAATTAAGAAGATTAAGTGGGATGAATTGAAATCCAAATCCAGGTGTTTTTGATGATAAAAAACCAGAGTATGTACTTTTTCTATAATACCCTGCCACCAACAAAATCCTGAGAGAGGATTACTTTTCAACAGAATCAGAAATAACTAGAGGAGCGAGACAGGAGAGGATGATTCGAGACATGGTATAAAGGAAAGGAGGGGTATAAACTAGAAAGAAAAGATGAAAGTGAAAATTATCTACAATACATAGTCCAAATTGGATCTAGGATCATTGGGAATAGACAGGGAAGAAAGATGGACCCCCCCAACTCATGTTGCCTGAGACATGGACTAAATTTTTGACCATACATAGTCAAGGCACTGTAGGGAGGGAAGTGCACAGAACTTTTATATAGAATATATCTTCTTTGATCCCCCCAGATCACTTACTAACTACATGTCAAAATGAGGATAAAATAGAATCCTTGAGTAATCCAAACTTGGCCTATATCAGATTGCAATTTTCTCTCCTCCAAAGGTACCAAGGTTGGGGCTCTTCTGTTAAGTGCTCTGATTCTTGCCAGACTGTGCTCCCAGACACTGAAGGAACAATCCTAGAACAAATTTAAAGATGAAGATAGATAAGAGAAATTTGTTTGTTGACAACAAGTACCTGGCAAGCATAATTTTACTCTGGTTGCATCTACCTAGATTCCATTGATTAAATACTATGTGTTGTTTTCCTGGCTTAATGTAGCAAGAGACTTACGATTGCCCCAGTAATCCCAAGCATGGCATTTTTTTATAGGTGCAATGTATTTAAATATTTATATTGACAAATATAAAATTAGATTTAAAAAATTATGCTTACCACTGGTAATTTCTATCAGTGCTATTCATATGGCTGAATTCCACAGCGGGATAGGACCATTTAAAACTAATGTTGCTCAATTTATAGCTGGCTTTTCAAAATCTTAACTTTAATTACTTACTTGCTCGACACAATTACAGCTGTAAATAAAAATTGATTAAACTTGAGCATGAAAAGTTCAATTTATGAAAGTTTATCAACAAAAAATTTGGCAAAGTTCTATTTCTTTTTTTAAAACATTTTTATTAGTTGTTCATGGATCTTTATTTTATTTACTTATTTATATGTGGTGTTGAGAATCTAATCCAGTTCCTCGCACATGCTATACAAGCGCTGTACCACTGAGCCACAACTCCAGCCCCAAAGTTCTACTTCTAAGTGCAGATTAGGTATCACATGGAAATAGACGTACTATGGTTTGCAAAGAAATTCTTAGTACAAGTAATATGGTAATAAAACACCAGTTTATCAAACTGATCAATAAAACTAAAGATTATCATAATAGTTTTTTACTAAGTAAAAATGACAGATATCAGAATTTATATTACTTATTCTCTTTAATAAGACCAAGAATACTTGATTAAAAATGGCCAATAGTCTTTTCCTAGTTTCATTTATTTGCAAATTATTTTATAATCACTCTGAGCTATTGCTTTGATGTTTGTAGAAGCTATAATTTTGCTGGAACCTTGAAATTAATTTAGAAACAATTTGATATCCTATTTTTTTAGCCAACAATAAAGCAACAAGTAGACAAAACTAATCCCAGTGCATTGGCATGAACATATTTAAAGAGTACATGAAGGTGGAAAAAAACATTCTTGCCTCAGATGGTTCTTAAATATTCATAATTTCATATTTATATGTGAGACCTACACACATATCAAAGTAGTCCCTGGTACAAAGTAGGTGCTTAGGAAGTGTTAGCTAAATAAATAATTAATACATCTTTCCAAATACAGATAAGTATATATCACCACATTATAGATACAATTTCTAAAAGTTATTGAATTTTAAACAGTATAAAAGTCTATTCCAATGATGTGTGGCCCATTTCCTGGAGGGCATAGGGTGCAAAGTCTCTCGGACAAATGTTACCTCATATCTGTTTTCCACAGCATGGCAATTTTAACCACCTTTCCCTGATCTTTTTCAATTTTTGCACCTGTGAACTTAAACTCAAATATTATTAGAAAGGTTCCATCCTTCCCCTAGGGAAGCCACACTTTCCACATCTTATTTTGAAAGAATCTCTGTTGCATTTGTTGCACTTGTACAATTTTATCTGGCTTTTTGAAACTTCTTATAAAAAATTCTTTCCTTATGGGCCCCCAGACAGGAAAGAACACAATATACCAGATTTTGCTTTCATTAGTCTATTTTACTGCTCAGTTTTACTGAGTCATAACATTTTGGTTTTCTACACATTCATTTAAAGTCTCTCCCAAATCCACGTAATTTTGTCTCATGTCTTATTCTGAATGTTTAGTGAATGTCCAATCAATCCAATTGCATGCTTGTGTTATTGGAGTTAAAAAGGACTTCCTACACTAGCCGCATTGGCCTAACAGGTATTCTTATTTGGGGACTAAGAAGGTACCAATTATGATTTAGATATGAAGTGTCTTCCAAAAACTCATTTATGAGACAATGCAAGAATTTTTAGAGGTGAATTAATTAGATTATGAAGTATAACCTAATGGGTGGATTAATCCACTGATATGGATTAACTGGGTGGTAACTGTAGGCAGGTTGGGTGTGACTGGAGGAGATAGGTCACTGGGGATGTGCCTTTGGAGTTTTTATTTTGTCCTTGGTGAGCAGAACTCTCTCTGCTTCCTGATTGCCTTGTCCTGAGCTGCTTTCCTCCTCCTCCCATACTCTTCTGCCATTATGTTCTGCCTCAGGCCCAGAGCAATGGAGTTGGGTGTCTATAGACTAAGACCTCTGAAACCATGAGCTCCAAATAAACTTTCCTTTTCTAAAATTGTTCTTGTCAGATGTTTGGGTCACAGCAGTTAAAAAAACCTGATTAAAATAGTACCAGTCCTGCAGGGACTGTCCTTGGGGATGGCCAGAGATCCGTGAGCAAAATAGGCTCTATAGGGGCTGGGGCAGGGATGAGGTACAATGAGCAGGGCCTAGAGTATCAAGGAGTCAGCCATGCACAGCATACACCAATTGCTCAGGTAGAATTTACACACCATCTTGTGTTTTGGGGGTGGTCCTTGGAAGGTATCACATTGTGGAGTACTTGGCTTCTGCATCTAGATTCCCCTCCATCGTTTTTTTCTTCTCTGTTCCTGAGAGATTTACCAAAGTAAGTGCCAGAAAATGCAAGTACAATTTTGCTCTCCCCAGATACAGGCATTAGGGTTGTCTAACTAGTGCGTCCTTTCCCCCATTACCCATTTCCAACAGACATGCTTTTAAGTAGGCATCCATCTCACCTTCATCTCTCACCCACAGTGTACTGCTTTAAGGGAAACCAACCCTTCTTCACTTCCAGGGCTAGTGCTGATTGATCAGATGGGATGACAGTTTCCTTTGTTGGGGACTGGGTAATGAATGGGTATGTGACCCAATCTGAACCAGAGATTCAGATTGGAAGAAGTGTGCTGGGACTTCTAGGGAGAGACTTCAATTTCTAGGAGAGCTCCAGGAAGCTTTTGGCTTTCTCCTCCTACGATGTCCTAACTAATATAATAACTAAGAGTAATGATGCAGTCCCCAAATGCAAGCTTTACACATCCATATTTTTTAATCCACACTTTTGGGAAGGCAGCCTTTGGTCCTCCCTCTACTTCCCTTCCCTCCATGAAGAGGGACTTTAAAAATGCTGTGGTAGGCAGGAAGCAAAAAGAAAGAATCCTGAGAGGAAACTGGTGATGGGGAGGAGCTGGTGGAGGACAGGCCTCTCTCCCTGGGGTCCAGGAGGACAGCTTCCTACACCTGCCAGCAGCATCCCACACTTGTCAACTGTCCGGGAGGGAGGCCAGCCGAGGCTGGTATTGACTGGGAAGAGCAAGGCTGGTCCTGCCCAGTGACAAAGAGGTGAGTCACTGAGATTGGTGACCAACTCCCTTCTGGGGAAACTTGTGGTCTGATGCAGGCAGCAGGGTGAGACAAGCAGGATGTGGTCCCCACCTACCAGGACATATCAATGGTTGATCAATACTCACCCTATAGGTTTACATATGAAGGAGTGAGCACTAGAGACTACGGAACTCTGCAGAATATTTTTATTGGCTTTACAGACGAAACACAGAAGGCTAAGAGTAGAGATGGGCAGAGGCCATAAACATGTCACACTCTATTTTAAAGGCTGCCACTTGTGAAGAATAATAAGGAATGAAAATTGAAGTATTGGCTATCCCTAGTGTTAACTAGCAGGCTTTATTTTTCTAGATTGTAGCTTTTGATACCAGTGCTCCTGGCAGAGATTACTGCACTAAATCTGGGAAGACCTGTTTTTCAGGAAACACCTACCTAGAGAGATTCCACCCCAAATGTGAAGGGGCGGGGAGAAACTGGTCTAATGAAACAATGAAGTCAGGAATAAAAAGGACCACTATTAAGGCAGAGAAGAAAGAACAAAAACAGAATTTTCTGGTGAAAGCATCCAGGAACTGGGTTAGAAATGGAGTGTATGGGCTTTGAGATCTCTACAGTATGGTGCAGAATCTGGGGAACAAACAAATGTATTTAACACTTTCACACTATAAGGTAAACATATCTCATAACTGGGGTGTGATAGGAACCAATGGCTGGCCCAGGCCTGTCACACTGTGTGAAATGTGAGGACGGCTCAGGCTTAGAACAAGCCAAAGCTTGTGGGAGGAGAAAGGGCTGCAGAAGAGCAAAAAGTTTTTTAAAAGCTACATTGGGAACAAGAAGAGCATGGAAGGTGTAGGTCTGCAGTTTGGGACATGTAGTGCAATGTTTGCAAATGATAAACACTGTCCTCAATTTGCTTCTGTCTCTCCCAACAAGGGAATGCTTCTCAAGCTCCAAGTAGCCCAACAAATACACAGAGAAAGAAAGATAAGGAAAGTGATTTAGGCTCCAAATATTTACCTGTTAGAGATGTGCTTGCTGAAAAATTGTTGTTAATTAACTTGGTGCAAAAGAATAATAATAATAATAATAGTGAGGAGATAAAAGAGATTTTTATACAAAGGGATTTGAGTACTTATTTTAGAAATCTCTCTCTTATGTGGACTATCTTCTCCCAGTCAGGAGTATTTGTTAAGCTTAATGGTTGGCCTTGCAAACCCTCTTAATGCCAGGTTACAGAGAAAGGGCATTACAGAGTAAAACCCTGAGATTATAGATCAAGGTCAAAAACACTACCAATCTCCTATTTTCAAAGGCATGTGTATGGAGTAGACAAGGTGGAAAGGCAATAGGAGGTCCTCTGATTCTGGAGGCAGGGAAGGAGGCCACCATGTCATTCTCTGCTAATCTGACACCTGTTCCTAGCATGTGACTTAATCATCAATCCCTTAAAATAGCAGCTTGTTCCCTAGGCATCCTGGGTTCCTAGTTAAAAAGACTCTTCCTTAGTTTCTTTTAAACAGCAGTAATTAGTGACAGCATGAAATTTTGGGGAAATATTTTGGAAAGCAAAAAGAATTAAATAAATCAACTTTGACCTCGTTTCCTGGAAATAGTCTCTGTCAACATGTACTTTTACGATGTTTAGTATAAATTTGGAATGGAATGTTCATTATAAATTTGGAATATTAGGAAAAAACTTAAATTATGAATAAAATAAAAATGGCTTGTAATTCCACCAATACTGACATTTGGATGCTTTTCTTTTCAGTCTTATTTTCCTTGCACACATGTCTTTATCTACAGACACATCTTTAATAAGATGTAGATCTTATTGCATATGCAGTTTCACGCCCTGATTTTTTGTCCTTAATATTGTATCATGAGCATTTTCCTTATCATTTCCTATTGCCCATACCAGAGCATGGCTGTAATTGGCTGTCTGCTATTTTACTGTGATACAGTCCCTTCAATTATGACCTCAGTGTTGGGCCTTGGCTTGTTTCCAGCTCTTAACCATTTGAAAAGAATGCCTTCCTAGATATCCTTGAATGAAAAATCCTTGCTTAGGATAAATTTCTTAAGGTTGAACTATGAAGTCAAAGATCATGAGCATTTTTAATCTTTGAGCATAAATTGCTGCCTTGTGCCCACACACCTCCAGTGGGCAAGCCAGTGCTTATTTCTTGTCAACTTCCATTGTGATTTGCAGTTTCTGCCGCATGCTTGGAGACCTTCCTGCTTTGTGCAATTCCATCACACCACTGCCATCTTGTGTTCTCCCTCCATGGCTTTTTTTGGAAGAGGAGGCTGCAGTCATTGGGCTATTTGAAATTCTCTGTCTCTATTCCTTTAAAGTCTGTTATTGCTCCATGGTTATTTTTATGATCCTGTTTTGAGGTGTGATGGATTTTCCTAAGTTTGACCAGCTGGATAACTCCTCCCTGTTCTTGGGACTTGGCCCAGACTCGTCCCCTTTGCAAAACATCCTTTGATATCCCATGCTGGTTTTGGACCCTCTCCTCTCTGCTGTGCCCTCAAAGTCCTTCCCCATCAAAACACTTAGCATACCCTATGTGGACTCAGCTGTCTTTTTTTGTGGGTGAGGAGATAGGGAAGTGTCTTTTCTCCACTGTGTCTTCAGTGCCTGACACTGCATTTGACAGATGTGGACACTCAATAGATGCTGAGTAACTGTTTATCTTAAAAATAAGGTTCATCTGAATATACCCCCTACAGTATATCCAATTCCCCCTAAATCATTATTAGGTGTTTTTCTGGTTATATAAGCATCTTGTTTAATAACTCAGAGGTGATTTTGAGATACCAATAAATAAATAAATAAGAAAGAAAGAACAAATAGACTACAATATAAATATTATATTTTATATTCTGCAGGATTTTGCAATTTACTTTCCTGGAAGGGGAGCTCATACTTTGTGCCCGGATGACATTGTGTCATCTTCTGTAGAACCCCTCACCATGGCCGGCATGTTTTTCTTAGTGTTCACCGAGGCATCCCCCTGGCCTTGCACAACTCAAGGGGCTGGGACAGGAAGATCACAAATTCTAGACCATCCCGGGCAACTTAATGCTCAGTGCACTGTAGCTGTTCAGTAAATACTATGAGCTCAGAGAAAAAGCATCATCATCATCTCCATCTTTTAGATACGGAAATGAAGCTGATTGGAAGAGTTGACATTTCAATCTTGGGAGTTGGAGTCCCAGTTTGGTGCTCTTTTCACCGCATGTCAGCTAATAGAGTGGACTGTTCTCTCTCCCAGTATGAAGGTGGAAGAAAAATGGGAGCGAATAGTAGTGGAGGAAGAGAGGGCAAAAAAGAGAAGGAAATCATAGAGATGGAGAGTAGAGAAAGGTGGTTTGAAATTATGCTTTGATCATAAGAGAGGATACATGTGGAGTTTTGTCACTCCAATGAGCTTAGCAAATCAAGTTTCTCTAAGAATTGTTGTTTTTTTGGGGGGAGTGGATGCTGAGATTGAACCTAAAAATGCTCTACCATTGAGCTATATCCTCAGCCCTTTTTATTTTTTATTTTGAGACAGAATCTCATTAAGTTGCCCAGGATGGTCTAGAATTTGCGATCTTCCTGTCCCAGCCTCTTGAGTTACTGGGATTACAGGCATGCATCCCTGCATTGAGCCTTACTGCTATATTTTAAAAACCAGTCAAATTAAAGAGTTCAGGTGATACAGGCCTGTAAACTGAATGACTAGAGAGATTGACATGGGAGGATCAAAAATTCAAAGCCAGCTTCAGCAACTTAGTAAGATCCTGTGTCAAAATAAAAAATAAAAAGGATTAGGGATGTAACTCAGTGGTAAAGTTCAACCCCTGGATTCAATCCCCAGTACCCAAAACAAAACAAAGCAAAGAATTCAGTTGTACTTTGCCCATTGTAACTTTTCATATTCTGAGGCCGATCAGTGACTACATTGCCATAGCTTTGAAAATATACTGAGTACCCATGGGAGGAAGGGGTCTCCTGTGATGTCCTCCAGAGAATCATGGGCAGTATCAGGCCTGCCTACTCTGGCCTCATACAACAGAGCCTAGAGGGCTCTGTGAACAGGAAGCTGTGCTTTCTGGGGTGTCACAGATGAAGAACAACAAATACTATGACATAGATGTCACCTCTTCTCCCTTTGTAGTAGTGTTCTTGGTAGGATTTTTGAACTCTTGGGAGGCAGCAGAGCATAAAGTTTAAAAAATGCAGGCTGTGGAGCCAGACTGCTTAGACTGGGATCCTGGCTGAGTCATTCCTTGTGGGATCTTGGGCAAGTTATTCAACCTCTCTGTAAGCTCAATTCCTCATTTGTAAAGTAGGAATAAGGAAAGTACCTAAGTCATTGGAATGTTGTGAAGATAGAATGGATTGTCCAGAATTTGGCCCATGGTCAGCTGTAAATAAGTGTTGCCTATCTTTGTTAAGATGGCCTTTGAGTTCCAGACAGGGAAAGATGTGTCTGCAGTTTTGACCAGTGAACAATGGGCTTGGGATCATTTCTCATTGCCTCACATCCTGTAAGTATTCCTAGGTATTGAACAGCAGTCATTCCTAGGCCATACATCAGGGTGTCCTGTTTTTGTCCAAAACTTTTGAGAAAATGGATGGGCTCTTCAGGAGTCATCAATAGCCAACCCTTAGGGTTCTTCATCCACGTGTTTTTCATCTTGCTGAGGATTCCTCAATAAGGCTCCAGAAGTCACATGGAATCCCCTCCCCTCAATAAGCCATTGATATTTACTTTGAGTTGGTGGTGGACTCAAGACTGGAGTTGGAACTACTACAGGCACCCCAAAAACTAAGTCCTGGAAAACGCAACAACTGGGACTTAATACTTTTTTTAGACATACATACACACATTATAATGGAAACCAGAGAATAATGGGGGGTGGGATTAGAGTTTAAGAGCAAACAACACAAGTGTCCATTAGCAGACACATGAATAAACAAAGTATGACATACAGATGCAGTGAAATAGTATTCAACTTAGTGAGGCCCTAAGCAACTTAGTGAGCTTAGTGAAACCCTGTCTCAAAATAAAAAATGAAAAAGGGCTGGAGAGTAGCTTAGTGGTTAAGCACTTCTGGGTTCAATCTCTGGATCCCTTGTACTAAATAAATAGATAAATAAATAAATAGTATTTAACTATAAAAAGGAATACATTTTTTTGGGGGGTGGGTACTGGGGATTGACCTCAGGAGCACTCAACCACTGAGCCACATCCCCAGCCCTATATTGTATTTTATTTAGAGACAGAGTCTCACTGAGTTGCTTAGTGCCTCGCGTTTGCTGAGGTTGGCTTTGAACTGGCCATCCTCCTGCCTCAGCCTCCCGAGCTGAAAAATTCTGATACATGTTATAACATAGATGAACCTTGAAAACATTATGCTAAGTGAAATAAACCAGACTGGTTTTACTTACATGAAGTAACAAGAATAGGCAAATTCATAGAGACAGACAATAGAATAGAGATTACCAGGGAATTTGAAAGAGAAGAAGGAGGAATTATTATTTAATAGATATAGATTTTCTGCTTGTGATGATAACAGTTTCTGGAAATATATATGGAGAAAATGATGCTACATCGCAAATGCATTTAGTGAATTGTACACTTAATTAAATGATAAGTTACATGCATACTTTACCCCAATAAAAAATGCTAAAATAAATAAAAAAAGAGAGGTATAAAAAAGGAGTGTTAGGCAAAATATTGTTAAATATGTGACTAAATCTAAACTGGCCACACACAGTTATTTAGAAAAATGATAATATTGACTACATTGGAGGGCAAACCCAATAAAAATTTTGGAAAGGATGTGAAGAAAAAGCAAAACTTTTACACTATTGGTGGGGTTGTAAATTTGTATACCCCCCTATGGAAATCAATATGGAGGTTCATTCTTTTTCATTCCCAAAAGAGTAGGAATGAAACCATCATATGACACAGATATACCATTCCTTGATATTTATTCTAAAGAATTGAGTTAGCACATTATAGCATTACATGCACTCATGTTTATAGTAGCACAACCCACAATAGCCCAATTATGGAACTAATGTAGATGTCCATCAATGGATGAATGGATAAAGAAAATGTGCTATATATCCTGTCATAAAAAAGAACAAAATTATGTCATTTGCAGGAAAATGGATGGAACTTGAGAACATCTGTTAAGTGAAATATGCCAAACTCAGAAAGCCAAGGGTCATACGTTTTCTCTTGCATGTGGAAGTTTGAAAGGAAAAAGGAAAAGAAAAGTGTGTATGGGGGCATCTCATGAAAATCAAAGGGAGATCAGTAGAGTAGAGTAAAGGGACCAGGAGGAGAGAGAAGGAGAGGGAAAAGAGAAATACTGGGTAATGATATTGGCCAAATTATATTATTATATTTTGTGCATTTATAACTATGTAACAATGAATCCCACTATTACATATAATATGCCAATAAAAATATGGAAAAAAATTTGAACGACAGGATTAATAAACTTAATCTAATATATGTAAAAAGCAACTTCGTATTGGTCACAACTCTCAAGTACCAAAACTTCACTGGTAGGCAGATATTCCTTCTGATCACAATATAATTCAGTTAGGAATCGGTAGTGATGTGACTGACAGCTTTCATATATTTGAAAATTTAAAAAACATACTTCTGCCTAACTCATAAATGGCAAAAGATATCATAACAATAGAAAGTACTCGAACTGAATAGTAATGCAAATATGAGATATTAGGAATGGTTTAAGGATGGGCTGACTAGACAGCAGAAAGGTGCCATCTTCTTTATGAGGGGTTTTAAGACCCCCAGTGATTAAGAGGGGATTTTCTGGGTGGGACTGCCCTGCATCCCTGGAATGGATGTGTGATAAGGTGGACCACAGCTGCAATTTCCATGCTGGATACAGAAACATGCATCAGTGATCAAGAAGTGTGCTCTGCCCTGTGGTTTTACTTCAATGAGCATTGCAGCAGGCAGTCTGATAAGGAGCAGGAGAACCACGCCGTACAGAGTTTATTCAGGATAACAATATTGAACTTCATATGAAAGCTCACTCCATTTCTTCCTGCTGGTAAGTCGTATCTCTGGTAAGAGAGAGGGAGGCCAGATGAGCAATTAGCATGGAGCAGGATTAAGTAAGCAAAGACAGACCTGAGATCCCATGGCTGGATTTGGAAGCAGAAAGTGGTGTGGATATAGACTTATCTCTACACTAGACTTCCTCAACTGAGCTCATATATGGGAGAAAGAAGTAGAATATCCACATCTAAGGACTCCCTCTGTCCTTCCCCAGGGGAAGCTTAGGTTCTGAACTAGAAACTTCATCCTGTAGAATGGTTTTTGTTTGACAGAGTAGGCTGTCAGTGGGGTGTGGCAATAATTTAACTTATGACTTCTGGTGTTTCAAGGCTGTGGTGTGGGTGAGATTGAATTCAACATCAGATTCTTAGCAGATGGTCTTGTGTGCTTCCTTTAAAGCAAACAGGGAAATCTTGTGACTGCTAATCATCAGATATGCTTTCCTCCCAGCAGTCCAGAATGCCCAGTACCTCTGGTGGAGACCACCTTGTGTTCATCCCAGTGTGCCGCCAATCTCTCATTTCTCTCATAAGCCAAGAGTGTGCAAGAGTTTGTCAAACACTGTCTTGGAGAAGGTTCTTACAGGGAGGGGGAATTAAGTGTGAATGTTGATGTGCATTTGGGAAACTTTCTGTTACCCAATCCCAACTTCCTGATTTAGAAGAGGCAGATGAATCTAGTTAAATTCACTCCACAGCACCCCCAAAGGCATAAGACAGTAACGACTCTCAAATCTGTTAGATCAGTGATTGCTAAAATTTAATGTAAGAGACTTCTGGAGTGCACACTAAAACACTTTCCTGGGCCCTTTCCTCAGAGACTGTGTCAGTAGCTTGAGTTGGACTCATGGATTTGAATTTCTGAAGAGCTCCCAGTGATGCTATAGTGTTGATCTGAGGACCTGCTTTAAAATTGTTGTAGAAAAAGATGCAAGAGATTCAGAGGGAGAAGGTGGGGCAACAGTGAAATATAAGAGTCCCAAGTGGATCCATTTTGAGTTCCAGCCCTGTGTGTGTGTGTGTGTGTGTGTGTTGTGGGGGTGTGGTGGTGAGAGGTGGGTGATTTCTATAAAAATTCCCAGGTTTCATTCTCCCCTGCCGCCTAGACATTGTTTTGGCTTTGTGTTCTGTTTCTTGCTTTCCCCTACACAAAGGAGGGAATCGGCTCCTTTTGAGTTTAGAGTTGCAGAAAATAGAGACTGCAGATGAGGGAGAGTTGAGGAGAGGGAAAGAAGGAAGGACAGGAGGTTCAGGGTCTAGGGATGCTTTAAGGGGAGTTTTCCAGGCAGCTTTGGAGAGAGGTGTGGGAGCAAGCGGTGGAGCACGCAGAAAGTGGATGGGAGAAGAAAGAGAATTTCTTTGAATGTCACGGCCCTTAGGGTGTATGACCTGAGGCAGCTCAGAGGTGTCTGAGAAATGCAAGAAAGAACTCAGGCTTTTTTTTTTTTTTGAAATTATACGTTTTGCATGCTGGATGGCCATGTCAGAGGGTGTGACACTACTCTTGAGACTCTGGTTTTTGGCTTCACTCAGGTTATACTAGCCGGACATTTCTGACGCATTATAGGAGGGGGAGACAAGAGGGCCCAGGAGAGACCTACTCAGACCCTCATCCTTGCTAGAGTCTTCCCTGCTTTGTGCTGGGCCACCCATTGCCATGGTGACCTACTGATACCTTGCCTTGGGGACCTCCTCCCTTCCATGCCTCCACACACAGGCCTCTTCTGCCACAGAGGTCCTGGCCCCATGGGGACCCAGGCTCCCCAGTGCTGGGGGTACATTCATGTCCCCTCCTACTCCTTTTTAAATGGAGACATGGTCTGCTGCCTACTGATTTTAACCTAAATCCCTTTTGAGGTCTTCCAGCTTCCTATGTCTTGCTTTTGATTGATGTTTTCTGTGTTATTTCCAGCAACACGTTGGAGATACTCCACGCTTTTCTTGGAGATTTACTTAGAATTTTCTCACTTCCAGGCCTTTGCCCATGCTGTTCCTGACACCTGGAATGCTCTCATTGCCATCTCTGCCTACCAGGATCAACCCGTTCTTCAAGGACTAGCTCAAATACCTCTATGCTTTTTTGGAAACTTCTCTGATCATGCCTATGCCTTCCTCCCACCATGGAATTTTACCTTTACTAAAAAAAAAAAAAAAATCTGCTTATGTTGTAGTTATTTGTCACTCTAGACCTGGCTGGGACTGTCCAGTATGTTAGCCACTAGCCACATGTAGCTACTTAAATTCAAATTAATTAAAATGAAATAAAATCAAGACTACAGTTCTTTGGTTTCACTAGCCATATTTCAAATGCCCAATAGCCCATGTGGTTAATGGTTACTGCACTGTGTAGCATAGACACAGAACATTTCCATTGTCAGTGGAAGTTCTATTAGATAATTCTAAGACCATATATCTATCATTCACCCTGTCTTATATCTATTGAGCAAAAATTAGTCATATTGGAAGAATTAGAATTTTACTGATTGTTTGGTCTTGATTTCTGCAATTTATATTTTTGTCTTTTAAAAAGACACTCTAATAACACCTCTTCCTTGCTTTCTTTTTTGATGGGCTATGCTCTGTTTCCATGGATTGTTGTCATATCAGGCCTTTCTGAGGGTCATTTGGTCTACTGTCTCCCTCCTGAGGTGTGTCCTAGGTCACTTCCCATGGTCTTACCAGAACAGCAAATCTTGTTAATGAGGTCTATTTTGGAAAAAAGAGTAGGAACCTGTAACCCTCCTGGTTACACTACCACTTAGGAGAGGCTGTCTGTCCTACTAGACAGACTCTCATGCCTGCAAGGGGGCAAAAGAAAGAGAAGCAAGGACACCCATGGTGATTAGCAATGGCATTGTGAGGCATTCTTTCTCATTAAGCCCTTGGAAAAATCAATTGTCTTCTGGTAAGGAAACCAAAAGGTCAGAGTGACCACAAGAGGGCACCAGTGTACCTTACATGGCCTTTACCTCCAAAAACCTCTGGAAGGTTTCCTGCCTTGTAAGGGAAGGATGGAATGAATACACACTGGAAAGGAGTAGAAAAAAAAATCGTATTGTTATATGTAACTAGTAGGCCTGCTTACCATATTTATGCATCCAGGGCCTCCTTAAACATAGGAATCACAAGACCATTAGACAATAATAGGTAGACAAGGGATTAGATTGAAAATACCTCAAATAAGGATGTGAATAGGTCAGTAGACTTTAAAACAGAATAAACCTCACTTCGAAGCAAGGTAGCTATGGAAACATTACCAAAATTATTCTGTTACTTCACGGTTGCAGCGGTTTCTGCAGCCTGGAAATGCTGTCAAGGGAGGGCAGAATATTATTTTCTTATAAATAATACAACACAGGATCCTGTATGGAAAGTTGCAAGAAATTAGATTTCAGAAGTAGAGATGTTTCAACAAAAATACCCAACAGTTTTAATTTGGTTTCTGATAACTTAGCTCTGGGTTTGCAGTTGTTAAGTTTTTCTCTATTTCTGTTTTCTGTTGCAGAAAGGGAGCCAGTAAGAGATTTATTTCCATGTCTCTGGATGTATTATATCTACACACATACTTGCACATTTAGCATGACTGGCAGAAGTTATCTGCATGACCCATGGAAGAGCAGGTGACTTATATTTAGCACTCAAGGGGGCTACTTTCTTGTGGAGGTTAGGCCTGGAGCTATACTCCCTGAGGCCACAGAGCTCTGCCACTTGTTCTAAGAGAACTTGGACAACTGCCTATGCTCTTCAGCTTCTCAGCAAAGCCAATGAGCACATTAAGACCATATACGTGACTGCTCCCTGACCATGCCATGAAATAGGTTGAGGGGTTACTTGTGTTGGTCAGCAGGGAAATGTCTTATAAGCCCCGTAGTTGAAATAGATATCATGATGGTGGGTGCTGGAGTTAAGAGTGACGTTTCATGCTACGATGAAGTCATTCAGGCATGGCCTTCAAGAGCTCCCAGCCTGGCCTGGCAAGCACCCTTCCTTCCCACAGAGTTTCAAAACCCATTGCTTTTTTTTTTTTTTTTTTAAATGACATGTAATTCACACCCTACTTGTATGTCTTCTTTGGAGAAATGTCGATTCAGATCCTTTGACATTTTTAATTTGGGTTATTAACTTAAAAAATATATTTAGTTGTAGATGGACCCAATACCTTTATTTATTTATTTATTTATTATGTGGTACTGGGGATCAGTGCCTCACACATGCTAGGCAAGTGTTCTACCACTGAGCTACAACCTCAGCCTGGTCATTATCTTTTTAATTACTGAATTGTGAGAGTTCTTCATGAATTACAGGTGAAAGTCCTTTATCAGAGATATGATTTGCAAATATCCCTCCCATTATGTCTGGTTCTCTTAATACTTTATTTCTTTTTAAAAATAATTTTATTTATTTATTTTTTATGTGGTGGTGAGAATTGAACCTAGTGCCTCATGTGTGCTAGGCAAGTGCTCTACCACTGAGCTACAACCCCAGCCCTCTTATCACTTTCTTGATGGTGTTTTGAAGAACAGATTTTTTATTTGGTGGTGCTAGGGATTGAACCCAGGGCCTTGTGTACTAGGCAAGCACTCTACCAATTGAGCTATATCCCCAACCCCCCAAAAGCAGATTTTTAACATTTTGAAATCTAGTTTATTTATTTTTTTCTTTTATCATTAATGCCTTTGGTGTCATATCATTGCCTACCCAACATTACAAAAATTTACTTTTTTTTCCTAAGAATTTTAAGGTTTTAGCTCTTCTATCTATGTCTATGACCAATTTGGTGTTAGTTTTTATGGTGCAAGGAAAAGGTTCAACTCCATTCTTTGACATATGGGTATTTAGTTGTCACCCAGTCTCTTTTAAAAAAGGGGAAAAACTCAAAACTAGAGCAACAGTAGAGCCTCTTTTCCTTTGTGGGAATGTTTTGAATATTAATATGGTTTGAATAGTATTCATTTCTATGGCTTTGGTTATATCTGATCAACTACATTGATTCACCCAAGGAGTACTTATTGGGCATCTATCTACTTTGTGCCAATTATATCTAAGTTGCTGGTTGTACAGCAATAAATAAAGCAAAGTACTTGCTTACATGCTAATGAGGAAGATGGGCATGAGCCATCGGATAAAGAAATGTGTAATAATGCAGTTATGGTAAGTGTTCTTAAAGGGGTAAAAGTGATGTGGGGGTTGGGGAGGATGCTATTTTATATTGGATGGGAAAGTTGGGGAATGCCTCTCCAAAGGGTCCACATTTGTTCAGCACTTGAATTAATTAAGAGGGTAAGCCATATAAATATCCGGAGGAAGAATGTTCTAGGCAGAGGGAAGAGCAGATACAAATCTAATAGGGCAGAAATGTGCTTAGAATCTTTTAAGAAGCGTAAGCAAGACAGTTGAGCCTACAGTGCAGCACAGGAGAGGAAGATGATGGATGGAAATAATGTTGAAGAGGTAGTTGGGGGATCATACCCATGGGAAAACCTGACTTCCTAACTGTTTTCTGATCTTTGACCCGATTTTGATTCTGGCCTCAAATATTTGCACTGGCCTTGAACAAAAAAAAAAAAAAAACCAAAAACAAACCATTCTTACTCCCTCTTTGAGTTCAGTACCTGCCTCAAAGCTTTTAGTAGATAGGTTAAGAAAAAAGAATATAACTAAAAATATAAACATATTTGCAAGGCAAAGATTTCCTTAAAAAAGAAAAGAAAAAAGCCATCAAGATAATTCAAAAGAAAAAGAAGGGCCTTTCAGAGTTTTTCTTTTGTTTTCTTGTGTGATTTCTATCAATCAGACCCTTCCCCTTTCCTTTGCTTAAGGTAGGTGGCCAGGTCTCCTGGATGTTCATCAAATTATTCTGTCTCCTTCGATGTGGCATTAGGAGGCAGATGCTCAGCTAGAGATTGCACTTCCCATCTTTCTTGCCGTCTCCAGGGCCATGTGACCAGTTCTCATCAGTAGAATTTGTGTGCAGGCGATGAGCACTGCTTCTGAGCTGTGGTCTGTAGGAGGCAGGTGGGCCTTCTCTTCAGGCTTTCCCTTTCTTCCAGCTGGATGCAGAGGCTTATGGGGCTTTAAGGCAAATGGGTAGGAGCCTGAATCCCTGGATCAGTTATGTGAAGAAGAACTTCCCGCTGACCCAGAAACACTTACCTTTGATTATTATGTGAGCATGTTTATACATGTTTTGTGTTTGAGCTATTATTACATCTGTGGATATGTTTGTTACAATAATTTAGCTCACTGTAACCAATACATGCTCAACTTGTCTAAAAGACCAAAAATAGGACTGGGGATATAGCTCAGTTGGTGGATTTCTTGTCTTGCATGCACAAAGCCCTGGGTTCAATCCCCAGCACCAACCACTCACCCCCCCCCCCCACCCCTCACACAAAGACCAAAACCAAACTAGGATTAAGAGCAAGGCAAGATTAGTGGCTTCCCCTCTCTTGTCATATGCATTGTCATTGCATAAAGAACTTTCTGTTTTTCTTATGCCCTTCACAGAGGAAGTGAAGGGGTGGTGCTGGGAACGTGGCTGTAGTTACATTCTACAAGGGGAATGAGCCTTGAATGTATCTTCAGTAGTGCCTGCGCAAGTGGGCAGAGATGGCACCTGACCCAGGGAGGATGTGACAGGTCACTGGGCCCTGATATGTCTCTCATCTCTGTTCTGTCAATAAGCTGAGGACTGCAGACCTCCCCGTAGACCATATGGGAGCTAGTGGCTCAATAGCATGGCAATTTTTTCAACTGAAAGAGTGAAGGTTTTTATTAAGCAATGAAAGTCACATTCAATAATCTTCAAATTCAGCCATCAAAATTCATATACACTCAATCAAAAGTAGTTCACTTCTGTACAATCCAAGAATTAGAGCAGAACTGCCATCAACTTACATTAAGATGCATACTTAGATTTTGTGGACAGGGAATGAGAAACTATATACCTCATTTATGATCACTGGTGGGCATACCAACTTTTAGCAGGAAGAACAGTTTTTTTTATGAAGCAGAGAAAATTTGGGGCTGATGGCACCTGTCATAAAGGTCACATGATGACTAGTGATTCTGGGCCTAAACTTTGCTGAGAAAGAGGAGCATACATTAACTTTAGGCAAGTCAAATGAGTCAGAATGGGAGTAAATTTAGGTGAGTGCAGTAAATGGCACTGACCAAGTGTATTAGGGTTCTCTACAGGAACAGGACCAACAGTGTATATAACATTGTAGTCCCACAAAGGCCATCTGCAGGCCAGAGAGCTAGACAAACCAGTAGCTGCTCAGTCCAAGAAACTGGAGCCTCAGAACAAAAGGGATCAATGATGCCATACTAGTCTGGGACTGAGGGCCTAGAAATTCCCTGGACAGTCACTGGTCAGAGTCCACTTTGGAAGAATAAAGAGGCTGGAGTTTGATGTCCTCAGGTGATTGCAGCAGCAATCAAGGACCTGTTCAATAAGAATCGAGCTTGCCTCTGCTGCTGCTTCCTTGTTCTTCCAACTTTTTGTTCAATCCAAGCCTCCGGCCTATTGGATTATGCTGCCCACACTTGGAGTGGGTCTCTGCCTCAGCTTGCTGTCCCACGTGCCAATCATTCCTAGAAACATCCTCATTGACACACCCAGAAGCTTCTTAACCTTAAACATCTCTTAATCCAATCAAGTCGATAATTCAGATTAGCTGTCAGATTAAGTGATTTTTTTCCAAACCTTTGGTAATTTAAAGATGATAAATTTGCTTAGAAAACTCACTTGTGGTGGTGATGGTGGTGGTGGTGGTGGTGGTGGGGTGTGTGTGTGTAGTTACTGCTATTTTTTTAAAATTAGGAAATAACTTTAAACTTAACAGAATAGTTTGAAGAATAGAACACAGAACACCCGTAGGCTCCTTATCCTTCTTCCTCACTCATTGTTAACATTTTGCTGGATTTGCTCTGTACTTTGAATGTGCTCATATACTTTCTCTGGTGCATATCTACATACATGTATTTTTGTTTTCTGAGCAATTTAGATAAATGTTATATATGCCATGGCCCTTTACCTCTGGATAATTCAGTTGTGTTTCCTAAGAATAAAGATAACTTCTTAATAATGATACAGTTATCAACTCACTAAATTTATTTATTTATTTTTATTTTATTTTTTGGTACTGGGGATTGAACCCAGAGGCACTTTACCATGGAGCAACATCCTTAGTCCTCTTTATATTTTAGTTTGAGACAAAGTTTTGCTAAGTTGCTGACGGCTTCACTGAGTTGCTGAGGCTGGCCTTGAACTTGTAATCCTCTTGCCTCAGCCTCCTGACTCACTGGGATTATAGAAGTATGTCATCATACCCAACTAATTTCACTAAATTTAATAGTGATGTAAGACTTTGATCTAATTTCATATTTTTTCAGTTGATTCAATTATGAATAAATAATTTTTCTCACCTCCAGTGATGGATCCAGCCTAGGATCAGGTATTGTATTTAGTTGTTTTGTCTTTTCAGTCTCTTTAATTTGAGATATTTCTATGGCCTTTTTATTGGAGGGGGGTGTCTTTGAAGATATTGGCAGTTTTGAAGAATTAAGTCTTTTGTTGTTGTCGTTAAAGAATGTTCCTCATTTCAGGTTTGTCTGACGTTTCTTAATGGTTATATTCAGATCATGCACTCTATGCAAACCGTCTGATAGTATCACATCTGAGGCTCATGAAGCCCATCTGTGTCTCATAATTGATGTTAATTTTTCTCACCTACCTTTAAGGAGACCCCGTTAACATCATGTTCCTCATCAACATTCCCCTCAAGATTAGCAACCATTGGCGATTCTTGCTTGAACCAATCTTTGCCCTGGTGGTTGCAAAACGCCGATTTTCCAACTCTAACACTCCCCCACATTTGCCAGCCAGAATTTGGCATCTGCTGAGGTTTTGATTCTGTTGTAAGAGCAACTTTCTTCACAGAATTTAGGAAAAACAGATTCCCAGGAGGTACAAATTTGCACTCTATTTTTGCACATAGGAATAGGATGTTTTACCCTTGTATCCAACATCCTACCAAACTAAGATATTGTGAAAAGCTTCTCTCAATCTTGCTTTAATACTACTATGTTTTGTTTAAATATTGAAAAATAGATAGACTAAGGTTGCAGGTGACCTGGAGGTCATTAGCTTGTGTTAAATAAACGAGAAATAAACAGTAAGCAAAGAGTTGACTCCCAAGAATAAAGGGCTGGTTCTTTGGAGAAGGCCTTCTGCTCTGTGTCAGATCACCCCCTTCTTATTAGAAAAGCAGAAGGTGTGTGTGTGTGTGTGTGTGCGCACATGCACATGTGCATGTGTATGTGTTCCACACTGTGGAAACTGTGTGGCTGGGCTCTAATCAGTTTCTCTTCCTGGCTGTTGGTAATGACGTGGAGTAGAAGGTCAGTCCCTCTCATGTAGAAGAGCAGAGTGATTAGACAGCAAGACTGTTAATTAGAATGCTAAGACAGCAGCAGGGCACCTTCTCACTGATAAGCTGTGTGAAGGCAGCTCAAATTGTGAAAAGCTGGAGAGAAACCATGTGGAATACTTGTTGGTGCCAAAATTTCTAATGCCCTAAAGAAAAAGCCAAGTATCAACCCCAGGCAGGATTTTTAACTCCAAGGAAAGACACAGGGTGAATTCTAGTTTAAATGTTGAGCCAGTGCCAGGATTAGATTAAGCAGTGAATGATTACAGTTAAAGGTAGTAACGAGGTGTGTGTAGTTCTTTAAATCTTGCTCTGAATGCTGTAATCAATTTTTATCTATAATAATTTGAGATGATCTGTTATGCTTTGTTAACTTAATAAAGTATTCTATTTTTATAGAAAAAAATTTCACAACAGCAGTAGGAAAGCATGCTAACTTCTCTTTCTCCAGGAGATGCCTTTGGTTCCAATGTATGGTCATAGATCCACCCAAGAGCAGGCAGTTCACATGGTTGTCATGATTAAAAGTGGGGCAGAGCTCACAAGTGTAAATTCTGAAACCCAACCCTGCAGAAGAATGTATCAAAGTTTCTTGGAAGAATGAGAGACAATGAGAGAAGCCGTGAAGGTGCCAGGAGCCCACGGAGCCCAGGAACCCTGCATACCTGAGAGGCAGATGGGGCTGCGAAGTCAGGGAGACTTTTGACAAAGTCGCCAATGGAAAAGTTGGTGAGCCCTTGAACACAACAGCCTCTTTTTCATAAGCTGCCTCTTGTTCATATTGCAGGACCAATCCCTGTCATTTCTCCAACTCTCTTGCCAGGTTCCTGCTCTTGCTGATGTCATGCATTCTAAACTATTAAGGATCCCTGTTAAGACCGTATTTCTCCACCAGCATCAGGGAAAGGTAAAGAGATTTCCAGGACCCAGGCCTTGGAAATTGTGGATTCACACTGCAAAGGATGAAAGCAAAAGCCTTCTCTAATGAAAAAGAAAGATGTTTGGAGGACAGGCAGGGGGGAGATGAGAGAGGACCGTGAAGATGGGGGGGGTGACATGGTATTTGTTTAATCACCGCCCACTATTTCCATGCTGTGTGACCTTGAACGTGTTACCTAAACTCTCCAAACATCATTATTATTATTTTTTGTTATTCTCATCAGAGAGTTAAAAATAATTACCTCCTGGTGCTGTGAGGAATACATTTAATAATTCACATTTAATAATTTGTATAGATCTCTTGATACAAAGCTTGAAACACAATAAGCATTAAACAAATGAAAGCCAGTGTTAGTAGCTGGTACTGTGACGACTACGTTGCTATGCCAGATACTGAGACCCTTGAGCAGCCTTCTTCCGCCCTTCATACTTGCTTTCTGCCATTCCTCTGTCCCTCCAAGTCCTGCAGTATGCATTCATCATGAGCATGTGCCAGTCTCCATCGAGGCCTGGGCCCATGATCTCCTTAGTCTCAGCTCTGTCCCTACCAAGGCTTCTGAATGCATTGCCATTCCCCCTGCTTTTAGCTCACTCCCGAGGCTCAATCTAAGTCCCAGTTCCTCCGTGAAGCTCTCTATAGTGATTTCTGCTCACCTTGGGCTTTTCTCTGAATCGCTGTTGTAATTACTATCTGTGTCAGGAGTTTAGAACTGGGTTATATAGGTAAGAGCTCTCTGTGATGCTGGAAATGTTCCCTAGACGTGTTGTCCAGTGTCATAGCCACAAGCTACATGCGGCAACTTGAAATGTGGCTCAGGTGACTAAAGAAGTGAATTTAAAATTTTATTTATTTTAATTAATTAAACTTTAAATTTGAATGGCCACCATCTACTTGGACTAAAGCTCTTGTAGGAGGTAATTCTCATGTGTTTCCTTGGCCTCCTGAGACCAATTCACCCTCTTTTCCTAAGGTGCTCCTGCTGTCCATAGAGCAATGATAGGGTGGACTTGGGGGAAGAGGACGTAGAGAGTCAGTGTGAATGGAGGGGCTGGCTGTGAGCTGGATTGAAGCTGGAGTGATTGGGACCTGGCTGATGCCCTTCAGTGTGTGGATAGTGCTGCGGGATGGGATGTACTGTTCCTCAGGGTTCACACGAATCCTGTCCTGGTGAGCTGGCCAGCTTTGTAGTTCTATGTATAGGTGAGGCCTGTTTTGGGGGTCCCTAAGTCATTGTGGCAAACGAATGGACTTGACCCTTGTAGGGAGGAATCCTTGATGTCAGGGCTGTGGCACCCTGTCTGGTCCACACCAGGCCACACCTGCCCCTTGCTTCCTGATCTACCTTCCTGAAAAATCTTTATCCTATACTCAGCTCTGGCTCCCAATTTCAGACTTTTCAGAGATGCCTTTTTCTTTTTTGAAAAAAAAATTAAAATTTGTTCTAATTAGTTATACGTGGCAGTGGAATGCATTTTGACACATGTACATAAAAGGAGCACAACTTCTCAATCCTCTGGCTGTGCATGTGCAGTTACTCCAGTAGTGTAATCATACATGTATATAGGGTAATATTGTGTTTCATTCTACCATTCTTCCCATCCCCACTGTCCCACCCCTCATCTCACTCCACTCTGCACAATCCAATGTTCCTTCATTCTTCCCTGTCTGCATCCCCCACCATGGATCAGCATGAAAATATTCAGCCTTTGGTTTTTTGGATTGGCTTATTTCACTTAGCACAATATTATCTAGTTCCATCCATAACTTCATTCTTCTTTAAGGCTGAGTGATATTACATTGTGTATATGTACCACATTTTTTTTTATCCATTCATCTCTTGAAGAGCATCTAGGTTGGGTCCATGGTTTAGCTATTGTGAATTGAGCTTCTATAAGCATTGATGTGGTTGCTTCACTGTAGTATGCTGATTTTAAGTCCTTTGGGTATAAACATAGGAGTGGGATAGCTGGGTCAAATATTGGTTCCATTCTAAGTTTTCTGAGGAATCTGAAGACTGCTTTCCATAGTGGTTGCACCAATTTGCAGTCCCACCAGCAATGTATGAACGTACCTTTTCCCCCACAACCTTACCAACACTTATTGTTGCTTGTATTCTTGATAATGGCCATTAAAAGTGGAGTGTCAGAATAGAGTGAGATGAAATCTTAGAGTAGTTTTGTTTTGAATTTCTTAAATCACATAAGTCGATAAACGTTTTCCATATATTTGTTGATCAATTATGTATCTTCTTCTGTGAAGTGACTGTTCAGTTACTTAGCCATTTATTGTTTGGTTATTTGTTTTGTTGGTGTTGAGTTTTTTTGAGTTCTTTATATATCCTGGAGATTTATGCTTTATCTGAGATGCTAAAGATTTTCTCCCATTTTGTAGGCTCTTCTTCATGTTGTTGTTTCCTTTGCTGAGACGAAGCTTTTTAATTTGAATCCATCCCATTTATTGATTCTTAATTTTACTTCTTGCGCTTTAGGAGTCTTGTTAAGGAGGTCAGATCCTAGGCTGATGTGGTGAAGATTTGGGCCTATTTTTTCTTCTATTAGGCACAGGGTCTCTGTTCTAGTGCCTAAGTCTTTGACCACTTTGAGTTGATTTTTGTGCAGGGTGACAGATACAGGTTTAATTTCATTTTGCTCCATATAGATTTCCAGTTTTGCCAGCACCATTAATTGAATAGTCTGTCTTTCCTCCAATGTATGTTTTTGGCGCCTTTGTCTAGTGTGAGATAACCATATTTCTGTGGGTTTGTCTCTGTGTCTTCCATTGTACCATTGGTCCACATGTCTATTTTGGTTCCAATACCATGCTGTTTTTGTTACTATGGCTCCTTCCTCTTGAGTCTACTCTTCAGTATTTCCCAGTGATTCATGAATGTTAGGAGATCAGACTCCTTGGAGAAGTTGATGAATGCTATGGATGGACATTCTTCTTAGCAAAATGTACATCCATATACAGTTTCACATACCATTTCAGCAGGGTCCCTTGAAACCCAGGCCTACGTCTGAAAGCCTTGGTTTAGAACACTTTAATTTGACTTCAGAAGTTCCACATGCGATTCTTTCCTCTCTCAGCACCAGCTCCACTCTTAACTAATTCTGTACACACCGGGTAACATTTTGATGACTGGTTCAGGGCTCTAGTTACCTTAATAACTGGAATAGTCACTTTAAATAGCTATGAGGCGTGTTTCAGACACTATAAATATCTATTCCCATTGGGTAGGTTATTAGATAGGCATTCTGGCTTACAAATCTTTTCCCTTTTTGCAAAAGAGGTTTTGCAGAGTTGAGTCATATCTTGGGGAAATTACAGCATCCATCAAACAGTGGCACTGAGCTCTCTTAGACCCTGGACTGAGGCCTCCCATCTCGGGTTAATTAAAGGTATCCAGCTCTGGTTCTCTCATGTAATATCATGTATATCCTCAACTGAACTTTGAATTTGTATTTCTTTAACTCAGTTGGGCTTTTTCATGATCAGACTTGTTGCAGAGGCCTATGGAGGGAAGCAACTGGTCCAAGGTGTCACTGCTGGTTGGTGACAAGGCAGGGCTAGCAAAGCTGACCTCTATTTCAATTCACTTGCTCACGTTCTCTATGCTCTATGGATGATTCATCCTGGAGTTTTAGATAAGGTGATTTAGGAAGTTGAGCCTGTATCATGTGGAGGGAGACTTCATTTCATGCCTTGAATATATTCTTGTAAATTTGATAATAAAGTGAATTTCAGTAAATTACATATCTTATGTTTTTCAAAGATTAGAGATATACTCCTTCCATAAAAGCTTTTGGCCTTGGGTATACACTTGGATGTAATAGAAAAACCACATGCTTAGAGGGAAAAGAATTTTCTGATGAAATATTAAAAAAGTGTTCTGAATAAACCAACAAATATTAAAGTATAAGACAAGCATCTTTTTATCTAGAAGAAGACACAGCCTATTTCTTTAAATATATATCTACTTTCTCCATCTGCAGGTAAATATCCCTTTGAATAGCTCAAACTTTGATTCCTTCTTCCTGGAGGGTTTATCTTGCATGATCACTATTAATTGTTTATTTAGCAGCCTGAATTAGCCTGCTGTAATGTTTGCTTAGTATCTGTGTAAATTCTCTACCATTGAAAGTCAGTTTTTCTGATAGCGTTATTAAGATTTATTATTTCTGTAAGAATATCTTTATGTTGGGGCTTCTGTAAGCAGACTAGATAAACAAAGAAGCAGTTAGATTTGACTAGCCATGGGTTACTCTATTTTATAATTTAATTAAAAAACCTCTAAAAGGTACTATGTGAAAATATCAAGTTTGGGATTTTTTTTTTAAAGAGAGAGAGAGAGAGAATTTTTTTAATATTTATTTTTTAGTTTTCGGTGGACACAACATCTTTATTTTATTTTTGTGTGGTGCTGAGGATCGAACCCAGCACCCCGTGCATGCCAGGCGAGCATGCTACCGCTTGAGCCACATCCCCATCACAAGTTTGGCATTCTTTATGAAGGAAATCTGATGTCAGCTTTCTTTCCTCAGTATTGGTTATTATCATCTTTCCTCTGGCCAACACAAACTGCCTTAGCTTCATCCCAGTCCTCCTTGTGCCGTGGATGGTTTCAAGAGGAAGAAGGAGTTTAAACAAATGAGCTGCTGACGCAGTCCTCAAACTTTATAGTAATTAATCATTTCAACCTGCTCTCTCACTACTCACTAAACTTTTAACTGGAGCAGTTAATAGAGAGCAAACGGATGGGTTTGAATTTCATCTCCTTTTGTTTTTCCTGCTCACTCTCCGGAAAAGGGGCTAATGAACAGTGAAATGGCCAGGCATGAGACGCCAGAGGAGAGGACAGGACCTGCCCGGGGGAGCTGCCGGCTGTGTCATTGGCTTCTGAATTATCACAAGGTGTCCTGCCGCTTTATGATGGTGTCTGGAACATCCAGGCTCCAATGTGGAGGAGAATAGGCAGAAGAAAAGATGGTGTTCCATTTGCCATAATGTCTACTTCACCCACTGGACTGGAGATATTCACCCCCCCCCCAAAAAGGGGTCTGTAGAGAAAAAATAATAGAAGATAAATGTTGGTTTGCACAGTGTAATAAACCTGTTGGTGTTTACAGCGCAGGTGCTGACACTGTTTAACCTAATAGCAAGCTGTTGTCTAAGCATCTTCAGGAGGGTAATTAAAAGGCTCCTAGATGCACTGAAACCAATTATATTAAAATTTCATTTGTAGGAAATGCTCAAGACTTCAGGTTAAAAAAAAAATAATCCGAATTCATGACCCCAACCAAAGGTATCTTCCCTGCCATGGGCAACAGGGATGCCTGCAGGAGCGGGTCCCAATTAAAGACTAGGGCTTGGTTTCAAAGGTGGAGACCTCAAATCAGCTTCCTTCTGACCCAACCCAGTGCAACTTTAATGAGGGAAAGAAAAAGTTCACTATTGCAACATTACTAAGTAGAAATGATAAGAAAGAACCAGTTGTTTCTCTGGAAAAAAAAATACCAAAGAAATGTGTGGGCCTGCTTGGAGAAGTTTCAGTACCAGTGAGACTAGGAAAATCAAGTCTGAAAGGTCTGGAAGTAGTTATTTTGGAGAACTGTATTCTTTTGGCATAACAGATAGATAGTTCATGCTTGTGTTTGTTGTTTGCCAAGAACCTACTAGGTCTAGCTGGGTTTTCCAGCAGAATTCCAGATGAGATATATCAGGAGATCCAGAGCTTCATTCTGAGACTGCCACTTATAGGCTGTGTGACCTCCAAGAAGTCACTGTCATGCTCTGAACAGCAACTTCATGGAATCTGTAAAGAGCAGGAAATGCGTTCAGCTTAAAAGAGTGTCAACCCTGCTGTAATTATACTTCATGTTGAGAAAATGCTTTCCCTTCTGCCCCCCCAAGTAATCTGGAAAAAAAGGTGTCAGTCCTTAGAACCTCTCTGTAATTCACAGGTATTATTGCAGTTTGGAATTATGGAGAGTCAGTGAAATTAAGTGGTGGGAACAAGGTGACCTTATTTCTTTTTAGAAGAGGACAGAGAACTGTACTCTTAACCCAAGAGCTTATGTCATTCAGCCAGAAGTGTATGGAAAATGAAAGAGGCTGAGGAAATTTGGTGTTTGGTGTTTTCCCCAGTCAAAAGGATTTTTTCCATTTTCTTGCGAGGCCCTTTGTTCTTTGACAAGAATTTGTCAACAGTAGCTGTAGCCTGAGATGTCAGAATGGGAGGGATGTCATCATTTTCAATGGGCTTCAGAAAGAAAAGAGTTCTTTTTTAGAGAAGTTTTAGTTTCACAGAAAAATTGAGAAGATACAGAGCTATCATAGATACCCTCTGCCTCCACACATGCCCACTCTCCCAACCAGAAGGGTGCATAGGTCACAAATGATGAGCCTACACTGGCGAGTCTTTATCACCCAGAGTTCATACTTTACCTTAGGGCTCAGGAATGCATAACCACAAGTATCCACCCTCCTGAATCACAGAATGTTACATAAATCCTTTGCACTCTGATGATTTATCCCTCCTCCTCCCCAGCCCCTGGCAACCATTGATCTTTTCACTATCTCCATAGTATTGCCTTTTCCAGAATGTCTTGTGGTTGGAATCAAACAGTGGGTAGCCTTTTCAGATTGACTTTTTCCACCCAGTAATATGCATTTACATTTCCTCCACGTCTTTTCGTGACTAGATAGATCATTTCGTTTTAGTGCAGAATAGTACCCTCAGTTTGTTTATTTATTTCCCTGTGGAAGGAATCCCAGTTGAAGAATAAAGCTTTCTGTTGTCATCTTTTTAAGTTTTTTTTTTTTCCAGAATCAGTGGGGAGGGATATGTGCCATGAGAACCTACATATATAGGGAGAATTTGCATGGTCATGCATTTCATTCTCTGGAGGATTTCTTGACAGCTATTGCCCATATTCCCAACCAGGACCATATCTAGTGTCTGCAACCAGATGTTTTTCCCTTTGTCCTTGTCTTCATTAATTTCTTTATCAACATTTTGTTGTTTTCAGTATACAAATATTCTACCTCTTAGTTAAGTTTATTCCTATTTTATTCTTTTTAATGCTATTATAACTGGAATGATGTTTTTCTTTCATTTGATTTAATTTTCAGCTAATTCATTGGTAGTGTGTAGAAACACAACTGATTTCTGTATGTTGATTTTTGTCTCCTACAACTTCAATGGATTAGATAATTAGTCTAATATTTATAATGGAGTCTTTCTAGATTTAATATCATGTCTATAAACAGGTGTAATTTTACTTCTTCCTTTCCAATTTGGATGCCTTTTACTTATTTTTCTTGCCTGATTGCTGTGGCTAGGACTTTCATACTATGTTGAAGAGAAGTGGAAAGAGTGGACGCCCTTTCTGTTTTCCCCAATAAGCATGACATTAGCTGTGGGCTTTTCATATCCGGCCTTTATTATATTGAACTATTTTCTATTTCTAGTTTGTTGAAATTTTTTTTTAAAATGAAAGTTTTTATTATGCTGAGTTTTGTACTTTTCCTGAATCTATTGAGAGGATTATGTTATTTTAAAAATCTCTGTTCTGTTAATGCAGTGCATCACATTAATTGATTTTTGTGTAATAAGCCATTTCTGCATCCCAGGAGTAAATCCCGTGTGGTCATACTGTATGATTTTTTTTAGTGCGCTGTTGGATTTGGTTTATTAGTATTTTTGTTAAGGATCTTTGTATCTATATTCATTAGTCAAATCAGATTGTAGTTTATACCTTTGTGATAGGGTAATGCTGGCCTTATAAAATGAGTTTGGAAGTGTTCCTTTGTCTTGAATTTTTTTTGCAGAAGTTTCAGTTTCTTTTAGGTTATCCAGTTTGTTGGCATTTTAGTTGTTCATAGTAATCTTTTATAATCCTTTTTTATTTCTGATGTTAGTTGTAATGTCCCTTCTCTCATTCTGACTTTGAGTTTTCTCTTTTTCTTAGTTTAGATAAATGTTTTCAATTTTATCTTTTCCAAAAATGAACTCTCAGTTTCAGTGATTTTTTTTTTCTATTTTGTGTTTCATGTTTATCTATCCCACTCTTTATTATTTCCTAGGGGAAAGAGACCCCTAACTTCCAGCCTTCTTTAGGCTTAGTTTGCCCCTTCTTTTTATACTTCCTCAAAGAGCAAAGTTAGGTTGTTTATTTGAGGTCTATCTTTTTTTTTTTTTTTTTTTTTTTAGTGTAGGCAATTCTTAGTAATGCTCTTGCTCATAATCTATAGGTTTTAGTATGTTATGTTTTCATTTTCATTTGTTTCAAAGTATTTTCTAATTTCATTTTTTATTTCTTTGACTCATGGTGATTCAAGAGTGTATTGTTTAATTTGTACACGTTTGTAAAATTTCCAGTTTTCCTTCTGCTGTCAATTTCTAGTTTCACTCCACTGTGGTCAGTAAAGGTACTTGAAATTATTTCAGTCACTTTTAAGGCTTGTTTTAATATGATCTGTCTTGGAAAATGTTCAGTGCATGCTTAGGAAGAATATTTGTTCTGTTGCTATTTGGTGGAATATTCTGTATATATGTTTGGTACATTTGGTTTGTAGGGTTGTTCAACTTCTCTCTTTCCTTAGTAAGAATATTATATCCGTTATTGAAGTGGGGTGTTGAAGTATCTTACAACAATTACTGTATTGTTTTCTGTATCTTCCTTCAGTTTCATCAATGGTTCAGTTTATTTATTTTTGTGCTCTGATGTTGGGTACATATATATTCATAATTGTTACATCTTCCTAGTAGAAGGTATATCATCATACAATTCTCTTCTTTGTTTCTTGTGACAGTTTTGATTTAAAGTCTTTTTTGTGTGATATAAATATAGACACTCCTGCTCTCTTTTGATTACCATTTGCGTGGAATATCTTTTTCTATCTTTTGATTTTTAGTCTATGTATGCCATTAAACTGTGGTTCTTGTAGACAGCAAATAAAAGACACTTCATGTCTTTTATTGGAGAGTTTAATCCATTTTCATTTAAATTAATTATTCACAGGAAAGAATTTACTATTGCCATTTTGTTAATTGTTTGTAAGTTTTATAGTTATTTTGTCTTTCTCTCTTGCTCTTTCCTTTGTGTTTTGTTGATATTTTTTGCATTGATAAACTTTGACTCCTTTCTCTTTACCTTTTGTAAAATTATGTAGTTTTTTTGTTGTTGTTACCATGGAGCTTAAAAAGTATATAAAATATAGTTACAGATGCTTGCTTTAAGCTGATAACAAGTTCACTTCCAGTTCTCCCTACAGTACTCTATATTACTATGGTCATAATACCCATCTTTGAATATTGTGCATCTTAAAAATTTTTTATTTTTTGGTGCTGGACTTCAAACTGAGGGCCTTGTACATGCAAGGCAAACACTTTACCACTGAGCTATGTTCCCAACCCTAAATATATTTTTAAGTTATAGTTATTTTAAAAATACTTTTGACTTTCAACCTTTATGCTAGAATTAAAAATGATTTACCCATTACCATCACAGAAAGGCAGTGTTTTGTATTTGTCTGTATTTACCTTTATCAAGGATCATCATACTTTACTATGCTAATGTGTTGTTGTTTAGCATTTTTTTTTGTTTCCACTTGAAAAGGTCCTTTTAGCCAACTACTTGAAAGTCTGAAGCAGGAGCACTGTTTGAGCTACAAGTTTGAGATCAGCCTGGACTACATAGTGAGACCTTGTCTTGCTAAGAAAACAAACATATCTCCCCACCCCCATTCCCTTTAGCATTTCTTATAAGGTAAGTCTAGTGGTGATGAACATGCTCAGCTTTTTATTTGGCTAGAAAAGTCTTTCTCTCTTATCAATTTTTGAAGGATAATTTTTTCTGGATATAATATTCTTAGATGGCAGTTCTTTTTTGTGTGTTTTGAATGTATCATCCCATTCCCTCTGGCCTGCAAAGGATCTCCTGAAAAGTCCACTGGTAATCTTACATATCTGCTTTGTCTAATGCATAGACCCAATATACATTATCTTATGATTAAAAACTTGAATGTCATGAGTCATTTTTCTCTTGTCTTTAATAAATATCCTTTTGATTTTTTGACAGTTTGATTATGATGTATCTGAGATTAAATTTCTTTGGATTCATGCTTCTTGGTGTGTGTGTGTGTTTGTTTGCTTCTTTGATCTCAAAAAATGCTTTCCTTCCCCACAGGAAGTTTTCATCCATTATTTCTTTGAGTAAGCTTTCTGGTTCTTTCTTCTCTTCTTTGATTCCCATATTGTATTTTTAAGTTAGCTCGGTCATGTTCCATAAGTCCCTTAAACTTTCTTCACTCCTTTTTTAAAAGTATAATTATTCAACTATATTAATTGTATATATTAATGGTTCCACTATGACATTTCCACACATGCATATATCATGGTTTGACTGTGTCTGTCCCATCTTCTACCCTCTCTTCCTTTCTCTACTTTCCCCTATATCTCCAGCTTCTCCTTTCCTAATAATCTGTCTTCTATTTTCAAGGCATTATTTTTCTTTCTAGTTTCCTCTTATTAGAGAAAATATGTGATACTTTTCTTTCTGTGTTTGGTTAATTTTGCTTAACATGATAACATCCAGTTACTTCTGTTTTCTTGCAAATGACATATCATTCATCTTTATGATTGAATAAAACTCAATTTCTGAATGTAGATTTTTTTGGTGTGTGATTTTGGGGATTTGTTGAGAGCCACAGCCGAGTCTGGATGGCGCCTGGCATTGCCAGAAGGAGTGGTTGAGAGGTGACAGTCAGCGAGCCATTAAGATGATGATAATTAAGTTAAGCTGTGTATAATTGCTGTGACTGGATGATGCTAGATTGAAACAGGCTGTGTATTCAGTTGTATATAGACCCCTGCTGTCCGGCAATAGGGCGGCTCCTGCTGCCTCAGGCGCCGGCTACTTTGGAGTTCTCGGCGGGTTCCCGTTGAGTTCTCGCAGAGTTCCTGGGGAGTGCGCGTGGAGTGCTGGTTGGAGTTCGGGCAATTAAAGGAGTTCCTGTTTGAACCTACAAGTGCCTTGTGGCGGCTCGGTTATTTTGTGCCCAGCCAGACTGCGGCAGGGATTGAACCTGGGAACTTGTGCATGCTAGGTAAGTGCTCTACTGAGCTGCATGCCCAGGTTTTAATTTTTTTTTCCTTTTGGTACCAGGGATTGAATTTAGGGGCACTCAGCCACTGAGCTACATCCCCAGCCCTATTTTGTATTTTATTTGAGACAGGGTCTCACTGAGTTGCTTAGTGCCTCACCATTGCTGAGGCTGGCTTTGAACTCATGATCCTCCTGTCTCAGCCTCCTGAGCTATTAGGATTACAGGTGTGTGTCACCATGCCCCATCCCAGTCCTCTTTATCCTTTTTCTTTTCTTTATTTTTAGAGACAGGGTCTTGCTGAGTTGCTTAGATCCTTGCTAAGTTGCTGAGGCTGGCTTTGAATTTTTGATCCTCCTTTCTCAGCCTCACAAGCTGCTAGTATTATAGGTGTGTGCCACCATGCCTGGCTTTATTACTTTTTAGTTTTGCTCCTATGCATTATTTTCCAATGAACTGTCTTTAAGTACTGTCTTTTATTTTATCTAGTCTGTTGAACCCTTGTAATGGATTACTTTTAGTTTAGTAATTGTGTTCTTCAGCGACATAATTTTGTTTAGAACTATTTTCTATCTCTGTTGAGCTACAAAGAATCTCTATTTGTTTATTTTCTTAATTTTTGTGATTATCTTTATAATGGTTGTTTTGAATTTATGATAATTTTATGGTGACCATTTTTACTACAGGATACCCATGTAGTCTTTCCAGAAATTAATCTTGTTCCTTTTTGGAAACATTTTTATTCACTTTATGTTTAGGTCTGTGAATTAGCTAAAATAGACACCTCCTCCAGGAAAGACTGCTTTCTCTTATACAGAGGACAAGCCCCACCAAGTGGCCAAGTCAGAGATTCTGGGGGCCTCCACCAACTCTGACCCTTTCCCGGAAGTTTAAGGTAGCTGCGGTTTTTGTTTGTTCTATCTGTGCTGAGTCAGAGGATAGCAGGGAGCTATTGCATCCATCAGTCTAAAGTGCTGTCTCTATTCTCCAGATGTATAGATTTCCACTTGGACCTGTCAGAGCTTTAAGACTGGCAAGACAGAAGGAAGTTCTCTGGGAAGGCCTCTCAGAAAAGGTGGGCTGCTTGAATGCACAAACCAATCCTTTCCTTACCCTGAGAGAAGCTGGGAGCTTGGGGGTCTCTATCTGACCATATGATGCTGTGCCAGTGGCAGGATTCTGGCAGGTGGGTGTCCTGAACCTCCATATTCACTTTGGTGAGTCTTTTTGTTTTTGTATAGAAGCTATTCAATTAGTGTCGGATTTCTTATAAAGCAATCAGTTGCTGAATTAGTGTATCTATAATGAAGAAGACACAGGAATTCTACTGCAGGAAGCCATTCAAGAAATGTGTGAGGACCTTTTCCTGCATCAAAGTCAGCGAGGGAATAGGTCTGGCTCTGGGAACTTCCTGTGGCACTCCCACTGAGGCAGACGACCTCATGCACGTGACCTTCCCCTCTGCTCTGCTAGAAAGGTTCCCTGCAGGAGCAGCACCGGAGATGGGTGTAACCTACCTGCCCCCACCTCTAACCTGTTTTAGTGAAGAACTTTCTATAGAATTTCTTTGATATTTTTTGATATAAATAAAGCAGACATGGGCTTCTTTCTTTATTAGAATCTGGACCCTTCTGGTCAGCTTTGTCTGTCCTGCCCTTGCTTTTGAAACTACTTTCTGTGTTCTGTGATTATTTTGCCGTCCTATTTTTCTTAGCTTTTATTTCTTAGCCTATTCCACTGAAGGGGAACCCCATTCCTTTGCCCATGCAGGACACGGTGACATTCTACTGTTATCTTTCTGACATTCTGTGTCAGAATGTGTAAGGTGTACTCTTGAATTGAGCTTCTGCATCTCCTTTCTCTCTTTTCTCAGGATGAGACCTACTCTAGAGGGTCCTTAGTTCTTCATGTGAATAGATGCCTCATGTTTGAGTCTTCAGGCTCATGATGAAGTTCTCACCTCTTTGGATCCTAGACATGGGGTCAAAGCTGACCTAGAAGCTCCTGATGTGGAAGTCTGTGGAGAGCAGTGACAGAGTATGGGAGAGCAGTGACTGAGATTGGGGGTCTCTGATGACCTCATGGCTGTGGCATGCCTGGTGCCTGGGAATGTTCCTGTGTAAGGGCACAGGATGCCTAGCTGCTGTGGTAATGCCCTGCAAGAGGAGGCTCTGAGCAAGAGTATTATCAGGTTTGACCTTGACCTCAGGCACATAGCTCCTGGGAATAGAGGATCTCTCTTGCTAGACTACCACAATGTTTCACCATCTCTGTTACTCCTGAGCCTGCCCACTTAACAGTAACTTTAAACAAAGGACTTTCTTGAGCACTACACAAAGCTCCTAGCATTGTACTTTGCAACTGTGAAGCTGCATAAATGTTTCTAGTCCTGTAACTTTCCTGAATAAAAAGAATAAATGCATTCATAGTATTTAACCTTACAATGAGACATATATAAATAAAGATTTCTGGAGTAACTCTTCAGATCTGCTTCTCCATCAAAGAACAGCACTCCACTGACTCCAGCCTTATCTTCAAAATCATATATATGTGTGAGTTTTTATTTTTCTTATTCCCCTTTACCCCTTGCTGGAACCTGCAAGTTTGGCCATGCTGGGTGCGGCAGGTGTCCATAATGCCCAAAGGCAGAAAGGTAAACTCTCAGTTAGTTCACTGGTCACTTGATGTGAGATCACCCATTATGGGTCCTGATTTTCTCCTATGATATAATCAATTCTCTTTGGCCAAAGTGAAGAGTAAAGAATGAGCTTTTGTTATGAGACTCTCATCTTTCTGTGCCTCTGCAACCTGCGTGCTAGGACTCTCCCTGGCATTGCCTGATCTAGCCTGAACAGTGAGTGCTGTGGGCTTCTTCTCTTTCTTCCACCCGAGCTCACCTGCTCAGAATTCCAGTAATCAAAGATGATCTCTGCTGGAAAATAAAAAGCCACTTTAAGCTGGAATTTGGGATAATGATAATGACTTTAACTTACCTCTTAAGTCAGCTTCTGCTGTTGGAATGTTATTGGAACCAAGAAGTGATACCTGCCTCTTAGGTTGTAGGAATAAAGACTAAGAGCCCTGCCACAGAAGTGAAAATGACAGTCCATTTAGGAATAACTGGGACTTCTGCCTGTGGAGACAATATGAATCTTTTTTTGGGGGGGAGGGGCAGTGCTGGGGATCAAACCCAGGGCCTTGCACATGCTCAGCTAGAACTCTACCATTGGGTAGGTTGGATAGTCATCAACATGCCCAGAGCATGTTGACTCTTTGGAGAGGAAATATTGCCTGATGATATTTAAGATAGTATCCCTGTGTCTGCTATGGTAAAGAAGGCTGACGGAGGAGATGAAGTCTGAGACTTCATTCCACAAGTCACAGAAGAGGGGAATGTGGATGTAATACAGTTAAAATGGTGACCGAGAGAACCATGGAGAAAAGAGAAGTAGGAGAGGGTACAGAAAGAGAAGGACAGTGGAAACAGTTGACCCCAGTTAGTTTAGGGAGATCTGGGTGATAGATATAGAAAGGTTTAAGAGAAATAAGGCCCAGTGGGAGAGGCAAAGGTACAGCTAGGTTGGAATGAATGTACTTCTTAGATAAGGTTAAGGTCATTGTTAGAAACAAAGACGAGGGCATGGTACCCGTCTGGTTGTTCATATCTACAGCAGTCCTGGTTGAGCAGACAGAAGAAAGGATAATTGAAAGAATGAATAATGCTGGCCTTGGTTGGGTTTAGCATATATAGCTTTTACAATATTGAGGTATGTTTCTACTTTCTAGTGTTTTGAATATGAAGCTGTGCTGTATTTTGTCAAATGCTTTTTCTGCATCTATTGAGATGATCCTATGATTCTTGTTTTTAAGTCTATTAATATGGTGAATTACACTTATTGATTTCCATATGTTGAACCAATCCTGCATCCCTGGGACGAATCCCACTTGATAGTGGTGAATTATCTTTAATAGGTTTTTGTATGCAATTTGCCAGAATTTTATTGAGAATTTTTGCATTTATGTTCATTAGAGATATTGGTCTGAAATTTTCTTTCCTCGATGTGTCTTTGTCTGGTTTTGGTATCGGAGTGATATTAACCTCATAGAATGAGTTTGGAAGGGTTACCTCATTTTCTATTTCATAGAATACTTTGAGGAGTATTGGTGTTAATTCTTCTTTGAAAGTTTTGTAGAACTCGGCTGAGAATCCATCTGGTCCTGGGCTTTTCTTGGTTGGTAGGCTTTTGATGGTATTTCCTATTTCATTGAAATTGATCTGTTTAAATTGTGTATGACCTCCTCATTCAGTTTGGGTAGGTCATATGTCTCTAGAATTTTGTTGATGTCTTCGATATTTTCTATTTTGTTAGAATATAGATTTTCAAAATAGTTTCTAATTATCTTCTGTATTTTATACATGTCTGTTGTGATATTTCCTTCTTCATCTTGTATTTTAGTAATTTGAGTTTTCTCTTTTTCTCTGCATTAGCATGGCCAGGGGTTTATCTATTTTATTTATTTTTTCAAAGAACCAAAGTTTTATTTTGTCAATTTTTTCTTTTGTTTCGATTTCACTGATTTCAGCTCTGATTTTAATTATTTCCTGTCTTCTACTGCTTTTGGTGTTGATTTATTCTTCTTTTTCTAGGGTTTTGAGATGTAGTATTAGGTCATTTATTTATTGGCTTTTTATTCTTTTAATGAGTGCACTCAATGCAATAAACTTTCCTCTTAGTATTCCTTTATACTGTCTCAGCGATTTTGATATATTGTATCAGTGTTCTCATTTACCTCTAAGAATTTTTTTATTTCATCTTTTATTTCTTCTACTATCTATTCATCATTCAATTGTGTATTATTTAGTCTCCATTTGTTACAGTAGCATTCCAACTGAAAACTGGAACAAGACAAGGATGTCCTCTTCCACCATTTCTATTCAACATCATCCTTGAAACTCTAGCCAGAGCAATTAAACAAAAGAAGGAAATTAAAGGGATACAAAATAGGTAAAGAAGAACTCAAACAATCACTATTTGCTGATGACATGATTCTATATCTAGAAGATCCAAAGCATTTCACCAGAAAACCTCTAGAACTAATAAATGAATTCAGCAAAGTAATAGGATATAAAAATAGCAGCCATAAATCAAAGGCATTCCTATACATCAGCGATGAATCCACTTAAAAAGAAATTAGGAAAACTACTCCATTCATAATAGCCTCAAAACAAACAAACAAACAAACAAAAACCTCCAAAACCAAAAAAACAGAAATAAAAAAACCTGGGCATCAATCTAATAAAAGAGGTGAAAGACCTTTACAATGAAAACTACAGAACACTAACAAAGAAATTGAAGAAAACCTCAGCATATGGAAAGATCTTCCATGTTTCTAGATAGGCAGAATTAATATTGTCAAAATGACCATACTACCAAAAGCGTTATACAGATTTAATGCAATTCCTATTAAAATTCCAATGACACTCTTCATAGACAGAAAAAGCAATCATGAAATTTATTTGGAAAAATAAGAGACCCAGAATAGCTAAAGCAATCCTTAGCAAGAAAAGTGAAGCAGGAGGCATAACAATACCAGATCTTAAACTATACTACAGAGCTATAGTAACAAAAGCAGCATGGTATTGACACCAAAATAGATTGTAGACCAGTGGTACAGAATAGAAAACACACAGACAAACCCACATAAATATGGTTATCTCATACTAGACAGGGGTGTCAAAAACATTCACTGGAGAAAAGATAGCCTCTTCAACAAATGCTGCTGGCAAAACTGGAAATTCATATGGTGAAAAATGAAATTAAACCTGTATTTCTCACCCTGCACAAAAATCAACTCAAAGTGGATCAAGGACTTAGGCATTAGAACAGAGACCCTGAGACTAATAGAAGAAAAAATAGGCTCAAATCTTCACCACGTCAGCCTAGGATCTGACTTTCTTAACAAGACTCCTAAAGTGCAAGAAGTAAAATCAAGAATCAATAAATGGGATGGATTCAAACTAAAAAGCTTTGTCTCAGCAAAGAAAACAATAACATGAGGAGAGAGGAGCCTACAGATTGGGAGAAAATCTTTACCACATGCACCTCCGATAAAGCATTAATCTCTAGGATATATAAAGAACTCAAAAAACTTAACACCAACAAACAAATAACCCAATCAATAAATGGAGCTAAGGAACTGAACAGACACTTCACAGAAGAAGAAATACAATTGATCAACAAATATATGAAAAAGTGTTCAACATCTCTAGCAATTAGAAAAATGCAAATCAAAACTACACTAAGATTTTATCTCACACCAGTCAGAATGGCAATCATCAAGAATACAGGCAACAAGAAGTGTTGGCAAGGATGTGGTGAAAAAGATACACTCCTACATTGCTGGTGGGACTGCAAATTGGTACAACCACAATGGAAAGCAGTATGGAGATGCCTCAGAAAACTTGGAATGGAACCACCATTTGACCCAGCTATCCCACTCCTTGGTTTATACCTAAAGAACTTAAAATAAGCATACTATAGTGATGCAGCCAAATCAATGTTTATAGCAGCTCAATTCACAATAACTAGACTATGGAACCAACCTAGGTGTCCCTCAATAGATGAATGAATAAAGAAAATGTGGTATATATACTCAATGGAATATTACTGAGCTTTAAAGAAAAATGAAATGATGGTATTTGTAGGTAAATGGTTGGAGTTGGAGAATACATGCTAAGCAAAATAAGCCAATCCCACAAAAGCCAAGCCTGTATGTTTTCTCTAATATGCAGATGCTAATTCACAATAAGGTGGGAGACACTAGGGAAAAATATTGTTACCTTAGATTAGGTAGAGGGAAGTGATGGGAGGGGAGAGGAGAAGGTGTGGGGATAGGAAAGATAGTAGAATGAAACAGACATTATTACTGTATGTGTATATGTGACTACATGACCAATGTGATTCTGCAACATGTACACTCAGAAAAATGAGAAATTATATCCCATCTATGTATGATATATCAAAGTGCATAAATGCATTATACTGTCATGTATAACTAATTAAAACAAATAAAAATATTTAAAATAAAAGAATGAATGAATGCTGCCAGTGTACTCCAATGTCTCTGAGTTTACAAAGACTTGCTGGGTGAGTCAGAGTTATTAATATAAATAGCTATAGTGACAACAATATGTCCTAGTAATGATTCTGTTTTAAAAATTAACTTTAAAATCTACGTACATTCTTTTTTGCATTCATTCTTTTGAGAAATCGAATCTGTTATTTACAGTGTTTATTACTTTTAAACATATGGGCCTACATATGATGTCTGTCCACTTTTTTTTTTTTTCCTAGAGCTAGTAAACAAACCGGGAATAGAAGCAATATGATCATATGCAATCTGCCATTGACCTTGTCCAGGCTCTCCAAGGTCGGTCAGTAGTGATGGTTGGATTTTTTTGTCAGGATTGACTTGTTTTCAGCAAGAGCTGGATCTCCCGCCTACTAACATTTGTAATCTTTCCTTACTATCTAGCCTGCTGTAAAATTACTAGTACAGTTTCCCCAGGCAATGACTTTGTGATTTCTACTTTTTTATTGATCAATAAACAGTTTTAAACCAAAAACCCCACAGTGAGAATAGAAACTTATTTGGTACTTGTAACTACCTGCCTTGGAGAAGAAAGGGATTGGGAAGATGAGAGCCTCAGGCGCCTGCTGCCTTCTGGATGCCAACACCACTTGATGAAAATAGAAGGATACAGCCATAGGTTAACAAAACACGTCTGTCTACAGGATGCTAAATAGCCAAGGGTTTCCCAAGGAATTAACTCATTTTTTTCGTGACCCGTATGTGCATCAAATTTAAGGGGAAGGCTTTGGTGCTAGTTCTCTAGTGATAAGCACAGTGCTTGGCATAGACTTAGCATCTAAGCACGAACTGTCTGTTGAGTAAATGATTAAGTAAGTAACACAGTTATCAGGCTTGAAGCGGAAAGGGTGAATTTATCCATGTTATACCGAGGCTGCTTTCTAGTAACTTCCTTGTGTAAGTCTGATCTCTCCAGCTAGACTTAAGGAGATACCTTAGGCCGTATTTGCTTTCTGTTCCCTGAGGCAGCAATTTTAGTTTATGACCACGGAAGAATCTCTAGTTGGTAATGACTATGTCTCCAGTTGTGTGTTAGTCAGCTTTGTGTCACTGTGACCAAAACACCTGACAAGAACAACTTAGAGGAGGAAAAGTGTCTTTTGGCTCATGGTTCCAGAGGTTTGGTCCATGGTTGACCAGGTCCATTGTTCTGGGCCCAAGGTGAGGCAGCACATGGTGGCAGAAGGTTGTGACAGTGTGACAGAGGGAAACTGCTCAGGGTTTGGCAACCAGGAAGCAGGGAGGAAAGGAGAGAAAGGGCCACGGGGAACATGGATTCTTCTAGGGCATGCCTCCCATGGCCCACCTCCTCTAGCCACCCCCCACCTGCCTACTAGTCAGTCCATTTAAACTGATTAGGTTATAGCTCTCATAACCCAATCACTTCACCTTCAAGCATTCCTGCAGGAGCTCTGGGGGAATACCTCATATCTAAACCATTACAAATGGGCTATAACTTCCCAGTTTCTTGTTTGTTTTGGGTAAATAGAATTTTGAGAATAAGTTTAGAAAATAAAGCAATATTTTCTGTAAAACCAAATCAATAGCCCGCTAAAGGATAATAATTTGTGACTTGAATTGAAAACTGTCTGCATGGGCACATTTTGAAGTCTGGGAGAGGTTTCTACTCACAAATTGATTGATATCATTAAAAAAAGTAACATTGTATCATTTTGCTTTCCTATTGAGTAATGTTGGGGAACAGTAGACTTTTGGTTTTCTTGGTTTCCACGGTGGCATCTATGAACCAACAGGTGCTATCTGCTTAATGCTCATGATTCAAGGATGGTTGATGTGGGCAGGGTAGAAGGAAGGATGGAAGAGCTAGTTTATAGATTATTGAAATAGGAATACTCTTTTCACAAAAATATTCTTTAATAAAACAGATGTGCTTTCATGCACCCGATATGAAATCACAGGCCTTGGGAGCTGGAAGGGCCTTGGAAGTCTCTATTTCAGCCTTCCCATTTTATACATGAGGAAACTGAGTCCCAGAGTGGCTCAAGTCTGTCCAAAGTTACAGAAAGAGTCAGTGGCAGAGCCTCTCTAGAGTCTGGACCTCAGCTATGAGATCCCTTTGCTCCTGTATTGTCCTCAGCTGTCCCAGGTTGGAATTAAGAATCACAACTCTAGATTGTCCTCAGTGGTACAGCTGCAGGATATAAATTTGTGTTCCAGTTACCAAAACTGATGGAGTTCAAATAGCCATGTCCTTCTTTGTCTTTGCAGGTTTATCCTCTCCCGGGTGGCCTGGTGCCTTCAGCCTCATGTGGGGCCCATTCCAAGGAGGCCTGGGAGGTAGCCATGAAGCTTACGCCATGAGGTCCTTGACCCAGTCTCCACACCAGGAAGGTTGCCTAGTGCCCATGGGATCCATTTATGATGACTACAGCCCAATAGACCTCAGTAGCAGTGAGGCATAAGGCCTTTCACTGAGCCAACTGATGCAATTGATGAAAACTCTGTCCTTTTCAAAATGTCCCAGAAAGCCAAAATAACTCATATTTCCCACACTACGTTAGAGCAGATTTATGCTCCTTTAAGAACACATGTGGTGTAAAAAGATGAAGAGAGAGAGAGAGGGCCTGAAGTTTTACATATGGTAGCAAGGTAATCCTAGCCGAGTTGGCTTCTCTCTGGAGAGTGCCTGCAGAGTATAATTAGCACCGAGCTAGCCATCTCAACAGATCTATACTTGAGCAAATTGTGGCTAAGTCAAAATTGGAACTAAGGCTAAATTTATCAATAACAGAGTTTAAAAAAAGGAAAAGAAGACAAATGAAGTTGAAATTTTTCCTTGTTTATTTTAATGTCCAGAACATTTCCTCACTGACTTATTCCACAGCTTCAGTGTATTTTTTCATTTTTTATTTATTTTGCAGTTAATTGGATTTCCAGGTTTTGCAGCCAGTCATTGCAATTGATCCCTGAAAAGATGGATTTATTGCTTAGCCAGGCAGAATTCTGACAATCTTCAGAGGATGGAAAATAAAAGAAAACAGCCCAGACATAGAGTACTATGGGTCATCATTGGGTCAGACCAGCAAGATATGTTACAGCTGGCAGGTTTATGCCAGAACTTCAGCACAAGTAATCTTCTTGCTAAATGGGCAGTACCAGAACCCAGTGGAATATTTTCTAGGGTACTGTCAGTGATTCATGCTTTGGAGGATGAGATCCTGAGGCAGATGTCAAATCTCAGGTTGGACCCAAGGGTGGAGAATTGACTCAACTTGAAACATCTTACGCCTTTGCTGTCTCAGGCTAGAACAGAACCTTATTTGCCTGGTGAATGGCTCTGTTGGAATGCCACAATGGCTCAGCAGGAAGAAACAATATAGAACTCATGCCTTCAGCTCTTCTTTGTAGAGGGTTCTGGAAACTTGTCAGTTGAGAAGCAGCAAAACACCGTCCTGAGCTTACAAAAGTCCAACATCTAAATGTGGAATATATACACAATGGAATTTTACTCCGCAATAAAAGAGAATAAAATCATGGCATTTGCAGGTAAATGGATGGCATTGGAGAAGATAATGCTAAATGAAGTAAGCCAATCCCCCCAAAACAAATGCCAAATATTTTCTCTGATATAAGGAGGCTGACTCATAGTGGGGTAGGAAGGGGGAGCATGGGAGGAATAGATGAATTCTAGATAGGGCAGAGGGGTGGGAGGGAAATGGAGGGGGCAGGGGATTAGCAAATATGGTGGAATGTGATAGACATCATCATCCAAAGTACATGTATAAAGACATGAATTGGTGTTAACATACTTTATTGTGATAGTAGGACAAATGTGACTCCATTTTGTTTTATGACTTTATCCTGTAAAACAACCATGCCAAGTAGAAGAGTCATGACTGGGGCAAGATATTCTTTTCCTTTTGCTAAAGAAACCTTTAAGAACACAAAACTACTTAATGGGGTATTGTTTCTGTAACTAGGGTAATGGGGCTCTGTTTCTGTAACTGGGGTGACTGGGCTAACTGTGATTGGTTAGGCTTCCCTCCGCTTGACTGCACTGTCCCGCTTCTGTAACCTGGCTTGCTTGCATTGGCTAGACCCCCTGAACATCCCTTTTGCGGTTTTCAGGCTTATAAGGAGTGCCCTTGCAATTGTTGGGGGCTGATCAGGGGAACAGCTTTATGTTCTGGTCAGCCGCCACCGGTGTGCTTCAATAAAGGCTTGATTTGATTACATGTGAGTGGTCTGGAAGTCAGCTTACGAAACCCTGGGACGAAGCTTTAACTGTAACATATATATATAACCAGAGATGTGAAAAATTGTGCCATATACATGTAATAAGAATTGTAATGCATTCTGTTGTCAAGAATAGAAAAAAAGTTCAACATCCTTCCAACTATTCAGTTATCCATCTAGCCATCCACATAATAATTTTTTTATTGAGTACTTACTGTATCTTAAGCATGTTTCCTGGTGCTGAACATAGAGAAATAAATAAATTAAAAAAACCCAGTTTCTACCTTTGTTGAGCTTACAGTCTAATGGGAAAATAACTACAAATTTGCAAGAGTTAGGAGAGATGTTCAGGGAGCTCCAGATTAGGAAAGGTTTTCAGGAGGAAATGCTATGAACTGAGACCTGAGTATAATATACAAATGGACAACGGTCAGATCATATATAGAACTGAACTCTGCCACAGAGTCTGCAGCAACCCATTATCTACAGCAACCAGCCTAGAAAGTCAGTCTATTATTTATAAGACTATTGGATCTCTCTCTCTAGCAAACATTCCAGGAAAGCAGATAATAACCCCTGTGACAATTGTCCCCAAATGGCCAGGACTTGATTGGTAACTGACAGCTTTCCTAATTTTCATCCCTAAATCCAATTTAGGATTAAATATTCACCCCTAACCAATCATGTAGGATGCGTAACTTCTAGTTAGTCCACTTAGAGTTTCCTCATGTCAACAGTCTCCAATCAGGGCATCCCTGAGGGTCTTCCCTCTCTCCACTATAAAGCCTTCCTGCTCCTCTGCTTGCCTTTGGTCTCTGTCAAAACACAAGTGATGGTGTCTGACTCCCTTGCTATGGCAGCTCTGAATGACTGGACTTTTTGGTCAGTCTTTATTTATTCCACAGACCTGAAGGTTGGGCATGTTTAGGTTAGACTGATGGGGATAAGAGCATTCCAGGAGATGCAAAGGCCCTGAGAAAAGAAATACTGAAGAACATTTTTCAAGTTGAAGAGTTGAACGTGAATGAAATTGGAAAGTGAGCAAAGAATGCGGGCATGGAATGTATTTGGGGAAGGAGGCTGTGGAAGGGTTGAGTTAGGGATCATGCAGTCTTGTGAGCTGTGCTGGATGATTTTGGCCTTTATTCTAACCACAGCTTCATAGCAGTTGGTGCTTGGCACTTCCCTCTTGCTAGCTTGTTTCCATTGTGATTGGTTTCCAGTTTCTTTCTGTTGTTCCTTATGTGAGCTCCCACTTGCTATCTGAGGGCCTGTCTGCTTCCTTGTTTTCTCTTAGTGTTTCTGTGAGGCAGATGCACAGACCAAGGCACATTGCTGTGTTTGTCTTGCTCCTGGCCAGGCCCAGCTCCTCCATCTCCTGGGCAGTGGTAAGGTAAGCCCTGACTTGCCCAAGCTCCTCCCTGGGCCTGTGCTCTGCAACCTACAGGGAAGGGACCATGTATCAGAGAGTGGGAATCATCCCCATATCTTTTCTCGAATTCTTTTCCAGGTTTAGAACATATGGTCAACCAGATTAAAGATGCTTCCCAGACTCCTTTGCAGCTTAGTAATAGACTTTTGTCCAAAGTCGGGCTATGGGAAGTGGTATGTGTACTTCTGGGTGGTGTGCTAAAAGGTGTTCCTTAAACGGTGTGCTCTCCCCTTCCTGATGGCTGGAACGTAGAGATGGTACTACTGGGGAGCCGTTTTGGGCGATGTCTACTCGGAATGACAGACAGAACAACCAGACAGAGTCCCATGACTGATGGGTGCTGATACTTCTAGAAATTAGGCAAGAGAGAAATATACTTTTATCTTATTCCACTTACTGTTATTTCAGTCTATTTTAGTCTCTGTGACCACCACTGATCTATATCTTAATCTAGCAGCTCTCAGTGTGTGGTCTGGGAATCAGAGACCCTTTCATAGCATCCACAAGGTCAAGATTATTTTCACAACAGCCCTAAAGCTTCATTTTCCTTTTTCACTCTCATTCACTCATGAGTGTACAGCTTTCTAGAGGCCACATGATCAGTCCTATCACCACAGATTACAGAAGCAGATACATGAATATTGTCTATCAAGCCAGGTACTAAAGTCATTTGCAAAAGTACTGAACAATGTGACACTTCTCAATAAAAGTTCTTTTTTGAAGATAGTTTCATTTTAAATAAAATATTTGTTGGCATCTTTATTATCATTTTAAAATAGATTCATGAAGAAATAGTCTAATATGTTTCATTTGAATTTAAAATATGGTAAATATCATAAGATGTGAGCCACACACATAAAAGCACTTTGGGGTTGTTAATAATTTTTAAGAGTATAAAGAAGTCTAAGAGCAAAATGTTTGAGAACTGTTACCTTAATGAATATAGGGAGGTAGTTTTTTCCTGTTGAATGATAGCCATCAGTTCTAGGGCCCACACATTTGGCTTCAGGGTCAGCTTGAAGTGGCCTCTTCTTCTCTCTTCTGCACCCTACCCTTGATCTCTTCTCTCCTGGTTCCTCCTGATCCTTCAGGAATTGACTTCAGTTTACTTACTTAGAATTCACTGGGCCTTTCTTTTCTTCATTACCCTTCATTGATTCATCATTTGCTCAGCAATGGAGCCTCCAGGACTGGCTAGGGATTATGGTGTGGGGTCAGGTGTTGAGAGCCACAGCCAGTCGGAATGGTCCCTGGCATTTTGCCAGAAGTAATGGTTGAGAGGCGAGCCATTAAGATGATGCTGGATTGATTCAATTGTATATTAGACCTTTACTGACCGGTAATAGGATGGCTCTTGCTGCCTCTGGCGCCCGCTACTTTGGAGTTCCCGTTGAGTTCTTGCGGGGTTCTGAGAGTGAGTGCGCGGCTGCGCAGCCCGGGGGAGGGAGTTGCGGTTGTTGTGGTGTTCGGGAGAGGAGCTGTATGGGTGGTGTTCGGGAGAGTTCCCAGGGAGTGTGCATGGAGTGCTGTTGGAGTTCAGGCAATAAAGTTTCCTGTTTGAACATACAAGTGCTTTGTGGCGGCTAGGTGATTTGTGCCCAGCCAGACTGCGGCAGTCAGGGATGGCCAGCACATGGTCCAGCTTTGGTTTGGCTCACAGTCTAGCAGGAGAGAGAGCCTGTGAACAGGCAGTGGCAACCTGGGCATTCCTCAGCACAACAGGGGATGGTGTGGCATGGAGATGACACATAGAAGGGATGCAGTCAGGGAGGTTCTAAGGCAGAGGTGACCTGAGTGAGTCTCCAAAACAGAGTTTTCTGACTGTGCAAGAAGGCAGAGGAGGGCACCTCCTAGGCAACAACAGAGGCAAAGGCACTGTGAATTCATAGGACAGGGCATTTTTCAGAAAAAGTCTAAGTGGCTCATTAGTGGATGAGAAGCTGAAAATGATTTGGGGACCCATCAAGTGATGATAAACAATTTGTTTTTTTATTTTTAAGGCAGTAGAGAATCATGGAATGATTTAAAGCTGTGTGATGTGATGATATGTGATTTTAGGACTGTATAAAATTTTTTTTCAACTTGTTTAGGAGTTGCATTTTCTTCTAGGAGATTGCTGTTATGCTACAGCATGACAAGAGGGAGTCCTTTATCAGGCTCACAGTGGTCCATTAATCACACCTCCATTTTCTTGTGGGGTGGAGCAAAGAGGAGAGGGACATGTGATTCTGAGTATGAATAGCAGAGTGAGTGTCCTTTTGATTTATCTGTGTACCCAGATCCCCGGGCATTAGTGTCTGAACTAATGGAGGGAGGGGCTATAAAGTAATTGAAAAGAGCTGTTTTTCCTCTTTAATTGTGACTCTTAATAAGTAATAATTAATTATAACTTTGTAAGTTTGTAACTTATTACAAATGTTTCTGAGAAGTTAGTATGTGCTAGGCACTTTTATGTATTAGTATATTAATTTATTCCTTATAGCAGCTCAGTGAAGAAGGTCCCATGTTATCCCACTTTTTACAAATAGGGTACTGAGGCATGGGGAGTTTATGGGGTTAAATACTGCAGCCAGGACCCTGAGGCCACACTCTTGACTGTGATGCTCCAGTGGTTCTAGTCAGGAGCAGGGGACTCCATACAACAGGGGGTGGAGGCCTTGCAAAGCACACTGATTCCTATAATAATTTTTTTTCTCCCAACCAAGGCAGAGTGACCAGAGCACTCAGGGATTAGACACCTCACCTGCAGTTTCAATCTCACCTGGAAACTGGGGCCTTGACCCAGACTACTAAATCAGATGCTCTGGAGTTGGGGTTCAGCAAACAGTCTTTACCAAACCCTCTGGTTATTCTGATGAATGGTAAAGTTTGAGAACTATTGGATTGGAGATAAATCCCTGGGGTTGGATGAGGGTTGAGGAGGGTAAAAAACAGAGGGGAAAAGACTGGAAACCAACAGCCCATTTTCGAAGCTGTTGCCATCACCAGAGTAAAAAAAACCCAGAGCCTGAAATCAGATTTTTTAACCCAGGCTGCACAGAAAATCATCTGGGGAGCTTAAACATATATCAGCACAGTGGTTTCACCCAAACCCATTAAATCAGAATCTCTGAGGGACAGAACCCTGGCACCAGTTTTTTAAAAGCAATTTCCCCAGATGATATGAACGTGCAGATAAGGTTAAGAATCAGTAGTTTTCATACTTGAAGGTGCTTCTGTTTAACAATCTCCTGGAGGGCTTGTTAATCAGGAGCTACTGAACCTCACCTCCAGAGTTTCTGATTCAGTAGACCTGGTTGAGAACCAAGGCTCTTCATTTCTAGCAAGTTTCCACATGATGGTCCTGAGCTGGTCCAGGGACCACACTTTGGGGAGTCGTTGCTTCATATTTTCACTGATAGCCCTAAAGTTAAGCACAGAGGAGGCTGTGAGAATCAAACCCGGGGCAGAACTGGAGGGCCCCCTGCCTCGGCAG